>NC_046297.1:10789038-11425961 GCF_004115265.2 Rhinolophus ferrumequinum
TATGGCAGAGTAATATTCTATTGTATAAGTGTACCACAATTTCTTTATCCAATTGTCTATTGATGGGCATTTGATTGTTTCCACATTTTGGCTATTATGAATAGTGCTATAGTAAACATAGGGATGCATATATTTTTTCAAGTTAGTGTTTTGGATTTCTTTGGATAAATACCCAGGAGTGGAATTGCTGAGTCATAAAGGTAGTTCTATTTTTTAATTTTTTGAGGAATTTCCATACTGTTTTCCACCGTGGCTGTACTAATTTGCAATACCGCCACGAGGGTTCCCTTTTCTCCACATTCTTGCCAACACTTGTTGTTTGATGATTTATTGATGATAGCCTTTCTGACAGGAGTAAGGTAGTATCTCTCTGTGGTTTTAATTTGTGTTGCTCTGGTGATTAGTGACATTGAACAGAAACCATACAAGCAGGTAAAGAGTAGAGCGAAATATTTAACATGTTAAAACAAGCCACAACATAAAATTCTATATCCACCCAAAGTACCCATTAATAGTGAGTGAGAAATAAAGAAATTTGAAATAAATAAATTTCGCTTTCTCAGATAAGCAAAAATTGAAGGACTTCAGCAGCAGCAGACCTGCCCTCTAAGAACTATTAAAAAGAATTCCTTCAGGGAGAAGAAAATTATATAGGTCAGAAACTCATATATGCCAGAAAATTATATAGGATTTACATACATAAAGAAAGGAAGGCCATCAGAAAAAGATGGATGAAGTTAAAATCTTTAATTTCCTGATTCCTAATTGATCTAAAATACAACTGCGTAAAGTAGTAATGGTGACAATGTTTTGGGTGGTTATAGCATATGGATAAATGAAATGGATGACAGTATTGTCAAAGGGATGGGAGGGAAGAATTGGGAATACTCAGCTCTGAGGTACCTGCACTACATGGGAAGTGGCATAGTGTTATTTGGAGATGGACTCAGATTAATTAAAAATGATGATTAAAAAGAAAAACAATTATTTGCCTAAGGTTTTTGAAATACAATTTAATTTTTAAAAGGGAAAGGTGGGAAGTAAACTATATAATCCAGAAAAGAGAAGGCCTGTGTGTACGTATATGTGAGACTGGGGAGTGTGGAGCACCATGATGGAGGAGAATTCTCAAATACTTGGAGATGTCTTGTCAGAGAAGAATCAGGCACATTCTTCCTTGCTCCTGAGAGCAAAAGGGTACCAATAATTAAGAGCTAAAGAAAAGTAAATTTAGATTAATCAAAAGATAAATTTTCCAGGTATTAGAGCTGTTCAAATACAGGATGGACTATTTTGGAGGTAGTGATCTCTCCAATAGTAGAATTTTCCAAGCACAAGCTGGAAGATGACTGGAAATTATATTGTAAACTACATCCTGCAATGGTCCAATGAAGAAGGAGGGTAAAAAAAATAAAAAAGTGTCCTTTGAAATCACTTGGAACTTTACAATTCTATGATCCTACCTCTTGAGTACACTTCAGTGTTAGAATTCTCCTTGACTGGAAAAATCCCATCTTGGATAAATCCTGTGAAACTTGGAGTTTTTCATCATTAGTACAGTTAACACAGCAGTGAAGCAATTGAATTTTAAATACATTTTAATATATTTAGGGTTTGGACTCCTTGGATGCAGACATCTAAATATGACTCTGGCTATGGTAGGGCATTTTTGGAAGAACATCAGGGAAATCTCAGACTTGAGTGAATGCTACAAAACCAGGCCTGGTTAGAGAAGTCCTCAAGGGAGCTCCGGAGGGCTAGGAAAGAGCAGCCTTGGCTACAGCTTCACAACAAAAAGAGTAAAGTCAGTTTTCCCCTGCTATGATAAATGTGCTCCAACTATTATTTATTTTCAGCTTTCTCAAGATCCAAAGGAAGGAGGAGAACCTAGAGTCTGAGGCTTCTGACTTCTTTTGGGAGGAAGGCAATGCTCTATCTCTACCTCAGTCAGGGTCATTCAGCAAAACAGAGACCACGTTACCGGTGGCTTCTAACAGAGAGCTTTTAATATAGGCAATTGAAGAACTGAAAAATCAAATAAGAATGCTAAAGAAACCAGAGGTCATAACTGCAGGAAGCATTTACCATCCCAGGGCTGCCAGAACAAAGGGAAGGGGTTGAGTTATCAGAATCCGGAAGTTAGGAGAAACCCTGCGTTACTGAAATCCAGCCTCTAGGAAAGAGAGCAGAGTCCTGCTGCTGTTGGTCTCTTAAGAGCTCAAAGGAAGGGCCTGCAAATCTGGACTCAGACCTCTGAGGTGGGGGTGCTCTGCCAGGCTCCTGCTGGTCTGCTTAAGCCTGGTTCTGAAAGTGCAATAAGAAATGGGACACTGACACTAGAATGAACTGCAGTACAGGAGTGAAACACCACTGCGGGCCACTGAAGGCAGGAACAGCGGGTAAAGAGGAAGGAGCAAATCCCCTGTTCCTCCTGCCTTCTGGTCTCCATCTTGTAAACAGGAAGTCAGCTGGCAAAGAAGAAATATTAATTTGCATAATCCCTGCCCCAATATCGCAAAGCCAGGGAGGGTGGAGTGAGTGAGAGTCCAGAGACAATTGCTTAGTCACTGGCACATCACTCCATCAAGACCAACACAATGCCTCTTCAGTAATAGTCCAGAGGCAAAGGTGAATGGTTGCTAGGTGATCAAAGGGAACATGGGAACTCCAGAAGACGAGGGCTACCTCCAAAATTTCTAGTAGAAGATAGATACCTCTCACGATTTCTAAAACGCTGGCAAAAATATTTTGATTTTTGAATGTCAGAGGTGTTTGCTCAGTTATGGCTTTTGGGGGAAGTTAAAAAATGATATAATGCTTTAACCCACTCAATGTATAGCTCAAAGTATATGAAATAGATCAAGACAGCAAGCATAAAGTTGCAGAATGAAACGCTGATTTGAGATCGTTCTTTAGTACCGTGTTCCCCTGAAAACAAGACCTAGCTGGACAATCAACTCTAATGCGTCTTTTGGAGCAAAAATTAATATAAGACCCAGTCTTATATTATAATTATATTATATTATATTATATTATATTATATTATATTATATTATATTATATAAGACCTGGTCTTATAGTAAACCAAGACCGCGTCTTATATTAATTTTTGCTCCAAAAGACGCATTAGAGCTGATTGTCCGGCTAGGTCTTATTCTGGGGGAAACGCGGTAACTAATGACAGGGATTTTGCAAGGCACAGAGGAAGAAAACCAAATCTCCTGAAAAATAGTCATTGAAGTTCTACTTAACAAAAATCTAGCTTTAGAGCAGTTACAGACTGAGGTATCAAGAAGGCTCTGGAAAGAACACTGGAAATGCAGGGCAGACAGTGAAAGGAGAGCTGGGGGCCAATGGAGAAGCCAACAGGCAACAAAGAGAACCAAAACTCTAAGGAGGACAGAGGTATCTCCTTTACACCAGGTTAAGCATTCATAATAGGGGAGGAATTCAAAGTTAATGTCAAAACCCCATTGTATATTACTAAAAGTTGTTAATATTTGTTTAAATTAACTGTATAGTGGTGACTTGACAGATGTGATTTTAGGATATGTGTATAGTTCTGAGAGGTGCTCCAGAAAAGAGAAAGTATTCTGTGGTCTCCTTGGAGCTTCAGGATTCACATTAAAGGAGCTAAGAGTCTTGCTGTAAAAAGAAATGCTTAACTTTAACCCAGTGTTTCCTCAATTGATTTAAACCAAGAAACCTGGTTTCAATAAGCATCTCCCTGCATGAGTTTTTTTCAAAACACATTTGCAATACATCACTATATATTGTTTGTAAATAGCATATAATTCCCCATTTCATAGAATAAATTCATTTTCTTTTCATCCCTCGTTGTCTTAATAAAATCAAAATGTAAAACCCATCTAGATGTCATTTTATAAAAATGCCCAGATCTGTGGGTTCAAACTATTACTTGCAGGCAAGATTCTGGGGCGAAGGACCAGCCATCTAAGCAACACTCCAGAGAGCAAGCACTCTGCCTCGTTGGGCTTTAGACACTCCTGGCTGGACCCACAACCCATGTGGATTACGTCCGTGCAGTAAGACACAACACAATTGCTCTTAGGCAGCTCTACTGCTCTTCTGGGTAGATTGTACTCTTCTTTATTTTCTCAAAATTCCCAAACTGGTAACAATCAGAGGGGGGGAAAAACACAAAAAACACAACACTCTAGGGAAAAATTAGGATTTTCTAAATCAGGATTTCTCTTCCCTCAATATAATTTGGCTAAAATCAATACTGGACTTCTAAGAAGATGAAATACCTGATGTTGCATTAGATAAACACATCTCTCGCCAATGGCAATTTTAACATATTCCAAGATAATGTTACCTCCGTGGATTATGCCAGAAAGAGTCTATCTCTACATTCATTTTGAAAGCAAACTATACAATGACCCCGAGTTTCTGAAAGTTCCCAGATGGGCGCTTTATAAATGCATAAAATACATATCTGTTCTTTCTCCCTCCCTCCTTCTCTCCCTCCTTCTTTCTCTTCTTCTCTCTCTCTCTCTCTGTCTGTCTCTCTCTCTCTCTCTTTCTCTCCTCTCCTCTCCTCTCCCCTAAACTTCCTGATTTATAGGTCTCACAGAATTTTTCTCTTGGCGATTACCACTTTCTCTTAAAGGGTTGGAAAGCAAACTTGCAATGGGAAATGGAACGCAGTTTCATAGAATTCAACAAAAGTGGAAAACTTTTAGGAAATATTAAATGGCAGAATAACATCTCAGAAATTTTGAAAGCCCAAATTGGTGAAGAAGTATAACTCTGCTTTTATAAAATGCAGGCAAGTTAAATTTCATTTCAAAAACAGATAAATTCAGAGTTATCACTTTGTGAGGTACATAAATGCCTAATCACTATGTTGTTTTCTACACACACCTGAAATGAATATAATATTGCATGTCAACGGTAATTAAAAAATAAATTTTTAAAAATTAAAAGAAGGTATAAATTCTTTCCTTTTTGAAGGATTATATGAAAATAAATGAATTCCAGTTCCATTTAAAATTTCCACCTCAAGCTTCAGACATCTTTGTGGAAGGCTGATTCCCCTGTGTTTTCTTGTCATGGGAGAAGTCCTATGTGATGAAAGATTTTATATCAGAAATAACAAGATCTCTGCTATAAGACATGTGTAAAGGAGAGTTATTAAAATTAGAGTTCCTATCATTAATATAGCAATACAGAGTTTATAAAATATTTTCAGTGGTATTATTTCACTTGATTATCCAAATACCCCATGACAGAAACTAAGTAAGTACTATTATTATATTCTATTTTTCACTGGAGAACATAGAGACTGAGAGAAGTTACATGGCTTGTCCTGGAACACACAGGGATAAGAGGCAAAGATGACTTAAATTCAGGATATCTAACTCCAGACTCTGTGTTCTTTTCTCATTCATTCACTATCCCACCTGAGAGTCTGCTATGGCTCAGATTTACAGGCAACAACTATCATCAGCTTAGCAAGTGAAGTCTTAACTAGACATTTGGAAAAAGAAGTCATGTCACTTTAAAGACTTAAGAATCGTAAAATAGCATTTCTATAATGAAACTTTTGGGTAAAGAAATTTCTTATATTAAAAATCTTAAAGGCATTACAAACTGTTAAGTTAAATACATTCACTAAGTTAATCTTTAAAAAAGAGCAACCAATATAAATTACGTCTCAGTAAGTTGATTTTTTAAAAAGAGCAAACACTAATTTCAGATAACTTTACACATATATGTATACACATATATATATACATATATATGTATATATGTAAACACACACACACACATATATCATATAATTTATGTAAATAATTTGGGGAGTTCCATGCTTTCTTCTTGCGCTCTGCTACTGCTATGAACAGAGTGCTAGTTTCCATATCAAATGTTCAAAATTCTGGCTGTTAGCTATTGTTCAAAAATATGTATCAATTGTTTGTCATATTCAACACTACTGATATGAGATTTTAACAATCTTCAATAGGGAAAAGTCACCAAGCATGCAACAAAACTCATTCCAAAAATCATAGTCTATTAATTCTCTAAGCTTACAGATATTATCTAATTTCCGTCAGATACAAAACTCCATGAAACATTGGCAAAAGCTTGCATTGTTCAGAGAGAGAGAGAGAAAGAGAATAGACGGTTCTTTAATTATCTCTGCCTATTTAAGAATATGTAATTCATTCATCCCTTCATTTGGCAAATATTTAACGTGTTGACGGTTAAAGATGACAGTGAAAAACAGAAGGTTTTAAGTGATACAATGTAAATACATGTTTACTGAACAAGTTTTATGTGTGGCACTAAAACTATGTAAGTAAAACTGTTCCTTTCTTTACAGAGATGGCAGTCTGCCACAGACAAAATAACTGTCATATAAATTTAGATATGGAAGCTACTTAAGATAAGTTTAAAACTCAGTTCAGGTATCAATGTTTAGAGACCATTAAAAGAACATGTAAGTCATGCCTAGAGCAGGTGTTGAAACCCAGGCCAACACAGGCACATTCAAGATTTATGTCTGAAATTAAGCAAGTCAGTAGCCAATACAGTCTATGACCCATAAGGCAAGATCAAGTACAAAAATATTGTGGGCAACAAACCAGGAATAGAAGGAAACTACGGTATAATACGAGCCATACACAGAGGGTACCAAAAAAAAATGTATACATATTTTAAGAAAGGAAAAAACTCTTAAAATTGTAATACTCAATATATGCCAATAACAAAAGATGAATATAAGTCACATTTGACTTCTGCAATTACAAGAGATGCTCAAAGTGGTTACCATCAGCGTCCAGACACTTCTGATTACGGCGAACTACTGCTTGAGCAATGTTGACCAAAGTGTCCACTTGCATACATTTTCTGGCACCCCCCCACCCCAGTATAAAAAGTCCACAGCTAACATCATACTCAGTGAAAGACTCAAAGCTTTGTCCTCTAAGATCAGGAACAAAGCAAGGATGCCCATTTTTACCACTACAATTCAACATACTGCTGAAAACCCTAGCCAGAGCAATTAGACAAGCAAAAGAAATAAAAGACATCCAAATTACAAAAGAAAAAGTGAAATTATCTCTGTTCATAGATGACATGATCTTATATATGGAAAACCCGAAAGACTCTACCACAAAACAGTTAGAACTAATAAATGATTGCAGCAAATTTTCAGGATACAAAATCAACACGCAAAAATCAGCTGTTTCTAACAGACTCATAGATACAGAGAACAAACTGATGGTTGCCAGATGAGAGTGTGGTTGGGAGGCTGAGTGAAAAAGGTGAAGAGATTAAGGAGTACAAATTGGCGTTTACCAAACTTTACAGGGATATAAAGTACAGCATAGGGAATATAGTCAATAACATTATAATAACTATGTATGGTGCCAGGTGGGTACAACACTTATCGGGGCGATCACTTCATAAGTTATATAAATGTCTAACCACTGTTAGGTATACCTGAAACTAGCATAATATTGAATGTCAACTGTAATTGAATAATAGTAGTAATAATAATAATAATTTTATTGAGGTGTAACACATAGAGTAAACTGCAAATATTCAACCTGGAAAAAAAAATCAGATGTTTCTATACACTAAAAATGACCAATCGGAAAAAGAAATTAAGGCTATAATCTTATTTACAGTAGCATCAAAAAGATTAAAATATTTAAGAATAAACTTAACCAAGGAGGTGAAAGACTTTTATACTTGAAGCTACAAAATATTTGTAGTATTTCTTGCTATTTTAAAGAAATAAGAGAAAATATAAATAAATGAAAGACATCTTGTGCCTATGGATTGGAAGACTTAAGATTGTTAAAATGTTCTTACTACCCAAAGTGATCTAGAAATTCAACGTAATCCCTTTCAAAATCCGAATTGCATTTTTTTCCAAAAATAGGGGGGGAAAATCCTAAAATTCACATGGCATCTCAAAGGATCCCAAATAGCCAAAACAATCTTGAAGATAAAAGAACAAGTTAAAAGCCTCATATTTCCTGATTTCAATACATACTACAAATTAACAGTAAATAAAATGGTGAGGTACTGGCATAAAGACAGATATACAGACCAATGGAACAGAATAGAGAGTCCAGAAATAAACCCTTGCATATATGGACAAGTGATTTTCAACAACGATGCCAAGACACAATGGGAAAAGACAAAACTCAATATACCCGTGCAAAAGAATGAAGTTGGACCTTACCTTAAGTCATATACAGACATTAACTCAAAATGGATTAAAGACTTAAAACTATAAAACTCTTAGAAGAAAACATAGTGGGAAAGCTTCATGACATTGATTTCACAATAATTTCTTGTATATGACATAAAAGCAAAGGAAAAAATGAAAATAGAAAAATAGTACTACATCATACTTAGAAACTTCTGTAAACCAAAGGAAACAATGAACAGAATGAAAAGGCAACCTACAGAATGGGAGAAAATATTTGCAAATCTTATACCTGGTAAGAAGTTAATATCCAGCACATGTAAGAAATTTCTATAATTCAACAACAACAAAATAAACACAAATAATCCAAATTTAAAATGGGCAAAGAACTTGAAAGGACAATTTTCCAAAGAAAACATACAAAGTGCCAAAAAGCATATAAATAGATGCTCAATACCTTTATTGAGCCTTTTTAAAGCACTTAACTTCGTTTTAGCACTCCTAGTCACTGGTTCACATAATAGTCAATTAAATAAGATAATGACAATAACAATATAACTGGCATGCAGAGATATCAGATAAACTCAATGGAATCCAATGTGCAAACTCACCTAATGTGTATAGATACACCCAGGAGTACCAGGGAGAAACATGGTAACCACAGCTAGATTTCAGTGTATCGGAAGCAAATATTATTTATTTATAGAAATAATAGCAAGCTTCCATTAATCCAAAGAGTAAGTTAAGAGGAGAAGGTTCAAGAGAGTTTCTACTGCAGTTGAACTGACGAAGTTTGCTCAGTTCAAGATTCTCTCTACTACGGTATACTCGATTTCTAGCCAAGTACATGATAGTGATTCATATATTCAGTGATATCTTAATTCTGTGATATCTTAAAAACAGATTACATATCTTGAAGGCAGATGCCTGCATTCTCTTATCCAATAATATTTGCAGAAGGAGGTTGCAGGAAAACAGATAGCAACATGCCATTGACAGTTTCTCAAGGTCTGCTTATTCAATTGTTACTGTTTTCTTTTAACTTTTCTATGTGAGAATTGAATGCTAGATGGTAATATCAAAAAATAATATTTTTATCATGAAGAATTCTCCAGAGAAACAGAATCAAAAGGATAGATAGAGAAATAGATAGTTGGATGGATGGATGGATAGGTGATGATAGATAGATAGATAGATAGATAGATAGATAGATAGATAGATAGATAGATAGATAGATAGATAGATAGAAAGAGATTTTAAGGAATTAGCTTCAGGGATTAAGGAGACTGGCAAATTTATAATCTATAAATTTGTAGGGGAGCCTGGCAGGCTGGAAATTTCAGGCAGGACTTCTATGCTACAATCTTGAGGCAGAATTCATTTTCCTCCGGGAAACCTCCGCTTTTTGCTCTTAAGGCCTTTGACTAATGAGATGAGACCCACTCACCTTATTGAGGGTAATCTCCTTTACTTAAAGTCAACTGATTGTAAATATTAACCATATTTACAAACTGCCTTCACAGCAACATCTAGTATTTGACCAAACAACTGGGCAGCATAACCTAACCAAGTTGACACATAAAATTAACCATAACAATATCTTTCCTATGTCAGAGCACATAGGATGGTTTGAAAGCAAAATTGAAATCATTGATAAAGATTTCAAATCATTTCCATTTTCCATATCACACACACACACACAAAAAAAAAACGTTTTCAGTCAGATTAGAGGTAAATATTTTCTAAACAGTCTCTTTTATTCTATTCTAGACTCCAGTGCTTTTTATCCAATTGGCTCATAGATGGAGGCAATCCATGCCTTAGTAATGTGGATGCTATGCTTTTATTAAAAAGGTGCCCTTGGAAATATATGTCTCATCAGCGTTGTAACGTAGGAGGGTGGGATGCTTGCTCCACAATCATCTCAGAAGCTATAGCAAATTAGAGAAGGTCCACCAGGAATCTAGTTTTCAAGATCTGTTGGGTAACTAGAAGAAACAGCTCTCTCTCAGAGAGAAGGAGAGCTAATGCCGGGCATAGAAAAGTTCTCTAACCCACCCTTAGAAGAAATTAGCTCAAGTTCCTCAAGAGAGTGGGCTTTAATGAAACTTTAAAAGTTATCTTACTCTTTGGGGAAATCTAAGAAAACAATTGACACGAGTGGGGAGAGAACCCTAAGTCATTTCAGTGAGCGTGACGTCCATACCTCTCTGATGTATATTAAAGAATTTGGCTGTTCTTTGGCTTCTTCGTTCCAGGCAGGTAACCTCTAAGGCCTTGGAATTTCCCAAGTGATAAGAATGTCCCTGTTATTCATGATGGGCCCCTTGGACCATACCTGAATTTGGGGGGGCTGGCCATGCCAGAAAGACCAATCATGTATACATAATGAAATCCCCATGGAAATTCTAGACACCTGAAGCTTAGGTGAGTTTCATGGTTGGTGGTGTGCCAGGAGGGTAGTATATACTGAAGACACAGAAGCTTTGTGTTTGGGACCATCTAGGACCTCACCCTATGTATCTCTTCATTTGGCTGATCCTGACGTATATTCTTTGTGATAAAATTGTAATCTACACTCTCCTGAATTGTGACTCATTCTAGTGAATTAGCAAACCTGAGATTAGTGGTGGGAACCCTCATATATGTAGCCAACTGGTCAGAAATACAGGTGGGTCTGGAAATCCCCAAGCAGGTGTGTGAAGTGAGAGCAGTCTTGTTGGAGAGTGTCCTTACCCTGTGAAATCTGAGGTAACTGTGTGCAGCTGGCATCAGAATCACATCACATGCTCATAGCAGAGATCACCAGGACGTTGCCAGGGAAGTGAGAGAGCTGGAGGCACAGGCAACTCTTAGGAATTTTAGAAATTCAGGGATTTCATCTCACACCAATCAAACATATTAAAATGTTCTCACATCCCCAGATTCAGTATCATTTTGCTTTGAAAACTCATAAGGCTTTTTATAATTGATTTTGCTTTTGAAAACGTATCTGTAAATAACACATTTAATTTCGTGTTAGTTTATACCTTCTCCACAATCATTGCGAATCCTTGGAAAATTTTGAGACGCAAGAAAAATCTAACTTGTACATAATTTTCACGTGTAACAAAGTGGTGGTGGATTTTCAATTTAGTAACTAATGAAGACAACAGGCTCTACATTTTACAAGTCTTTCATGAAAGCTGTTATTCATTTCGGTTTTGCAGTTTTCTTATTTTAAACCAATTAATCTATTTTCAAGTTCTCAACTTTTTCATAAGCTCTGAAGTCCATGGTTAAGTCTCCCTGTGTCTCAGGTGCCCAATGGACAGAACCATCTGCCTGGCAAACCAGTAATTCTGTGGAGCGGGAACGTGCGAGCCAACACTGAGGACACGTCTTCGTCTGTTCCAGCTGCCATGAAAATGCCACCGACCGGGCGGCATAAACAACAGAAATTTATTTTCTCACAGTTCTGAAGGCAGGTGTCGGCACGTTCTGTTCCTGATGAGAAACTTCTTCCTGGTTGGCAGACAGGTGCCTGCGCACTGCAACCTTACATGGAGGAGCGAGAGCGAGATTTGGTCTCTCTTCCCCTCCTTTTAAGGACATTAATCCTGCTGGGTTAGGACCACACCTTGAATAACCTCATTAGGTAATGACCTTACGTACATACCTCCTAAAGGTCCTATCTCCCAACAGTTACTTTAGGAGTCAGGGCTTCAACATAAGAATTTTGGCCGAGCACAATTCAGGCCAAAGTAGGGCGAGATCAATTTTTTATGAATTTACATTTTGCCCTTTCTCTTTTTTCCCCTTTTCCCATCTAAGAAACAAGCGGGCTGGGTGGTAAAAACACAGTGGGATTTATAAATGATGTAATACAGAATTGTACACCTGAAATCTATGTAATTTTACTAACAATTGTCACCCCAATAAATTTAAAAAAAAAGAAACAAGCGGGGCGTTTGGGCACCTCCTCCTTCAGGTGTTTGTGTTCCTGCACAGACAGCAGAAACTACCTAGAGCTCAACACCTTCCCCAGCATTTGTTTTACAGTGTCTCTGTTTACAAAACTAGTGGAGGTGATTGGGCTAGAAGAGAAGGGAAAAAGCAAGTAGCTTCAAGGGAAATATGAGTGATTTCGCAGGACAGGGAAGATTATCAGACCCCGCAGGACAGTGGCAAGATTTCAGGGGTGATGGCTGAGAGGACAGGCCAGTTCCCCTGGGCCAGCCCCCCACCCCCCCAACCTGCAGGCAGCCAAGATGCCTGCCTTTGAAGCAGCACGTAGGGGGGTGAATGATTTTAAGAGCCGTGGCCTCAGCGATGGACTAAAGATTAGAGGTCCTCCCATTTCTCCAGAAACCTACCACAAGCCTTCTAGACTCGTGGCACATCCAGGAAAAGGAAGGGAACCCCCATAGCGACTGAGTTTTAATGTCCTACTACAAGCAGGGCAGGATAGCAACTTAGAAAATAGAGGGGATTTCATAAATATATTATATAAAGTGATATTTCTACATGCCAACATGTGTAGCATAAGCTGCTCTTTGTCTGAAGATAAAGGTTTTTGTTGCCAATATGATTGTTATTCAGGCCCCAAGGCCTTCATCCTAGCTGGGTGACCTGCTGAGGCAGGGGTTACATTCGCTTCAATTTAAATACCACGGAGTCCATTCATTGATTTAACCAACATTTACAAAGCACCTACTATGTGCAGGAAACTGCGTTTGTGCTGGGCACAATGCCAGTCTGCATGGCCTCTACCAGGAAAGACAAACATTAAAGAAGAAATTACAGTAAATGTGATTCATTAAGTGATGACACAAGAAGTCAGAGTGTTGTGAAAGCATAAGGAGACCTCAAGTATCAGTCACAGAGGGTCCCCCACAGGAAGTGGTCGATATCAAAAGAATGAACTGGAAGCATCTAGGCAACAAGGAGGAAGGAAGACTAGTCCAGAAAAGGGCAAAGAATTCTATTTACCAAGTCTTAAAGAATGAGTCTCTGAAGCCCTTTTGGGTCATCTAATTCAACTCTGCACTCAGCATAGGAAACCTCTTCATAGTATTACGGACATATTGTGGTCCAAATTTTGCTGAAAAAATATGGCCCCTGTCTGACTCACAGGTATGGTATTCAGCCCTGCATATCTGAGGATTTAAACTAGAAGAGTGATGGTGACCCGTGGATGCAACTACAATGGATGACAAATAAGCAAAGCTGATAGCCTGACATGACGGCTGTCATGTGGGGACAGGATTGTATTGACACAAAGTTTCAATAATAAGTCCTAAGGGTGATACCAAGGAGGTGAAAATACCCCTTGGAAAATATTATCTTAAAAATGATTAAAATGTAAACATTTGGATGCCACTGCTGCATGGAAAATTCACATATTTAAAATACTTCCCTCCTAATAAGGCCAGATACTACAGTCATTTTTATACATAGCCATAAAAAAATATGAAAAGGGAGAAAGAAGAAATTGGGACACTAGCTTCCATCAAAAAAGAAACTTACAAAAGACAATGGATATGTGGCTCTCTTGGTTCTCAGCCTCATCTCGGTCAAATCCCAAGTACCCCAAAGGGAGAAAAGGCCCACGCCCACTTTTCCCTTTTAATTCAGTCCACAGCTCATTGGTCAGAACTTAGCCCATTTGGTTCCGGGCTGACTTTTCCAGTGAATTCATCCTGAAAAGAGAAAATCATTTTGATCTATATTCAGCACACTTTCCTCTTTAATCAGCGTGGCTGGTTTTATTACATGGTTTGAATTGTGCTGATCTGTTGCTCCTGCTACTATCACACTGTAAAAAAATTCAAACATTTTTAAGTGGATATAAATTACTAGCTTTCCTTACTGTGAGCTGATTTTATACTTTTTCACTTAGCTAATTCTTGTTTTAGAAGCTTAATTTTATAAGTTTATTTTACACATTTTCACCACTTAACTCTTCTTATTGGAAGTTAAACTTCTGGCTTGCCCAAAGGAATATGATCATAAACTGGTGCTCGATGCCAAAAATAAGCAGCCTTCTGAAATCATACTCTTAAGTCCTGGCTTTACATCTTTTCAATCTTGACCTCTGGCTATGAAAATATGTGTAATGTGGTAGCACCTCACCCTCTGACATATGGTGCAGTACAAATCCCAGATTCCCAATTAATACAGGAAGCAAGGGAGAGGAAGAAGAGTGAAACAGAGACAAGAGACATCCTTCATTACAACGCTTCTATAATTAGCGACGTGTGTGACTTGACGAAGAAGATCGAGCACATTGGATCACACACACAGAGGACGTTTGTCCCTTAGACTTCAGGCCATAGCCTGAGTGATATTTATTAAATCAGTCTCTTGTTAAGACTTGGCCATTTCACAATGTAGAGATCATAGTGTAAATACTCCAAATAAGTCCCCATTTCTCCTCCTTAAATAAACTGTTGCCTGCCAGTCATAGCTCTCCAGGATTATTTTGAATTTCAAGTCATCCTAGTAGCATTTTTTCCACCTGCCCTTGCTTATCTTCAGCTCATCGTTTCATTTCAAACTTCCAAATCAAACCAATGTCACCTATAAGGGCCGCAGTATTACTGAAGATGAGCATTGATTATATATATATGTTCACCTTCTTCTACTTCCTGGCTCGAGGTTCCACTGTACTATACCAGGGGTGCCAGAAAAAAAAATGTATACACATTTTATGCGAAGTTATCTATGCTCGAAGTTATCTATGATTACAGTGGATTACTGTAATCAGAAGTATCTGGACGTTGATGGTAACCGCTTTGAGCACCCCTTGTAATTGCAGAAGTCAAGCGTGATTTTTCATTCATCTTTTGTTATCGGTATATATTATTACAATTAATACAGCTTTCTCCTTTCTTAAAATGTGTATACATTTTTTTGGTACCCTCTGTATTTACTATAGAATCCTAGTTACCCTTCTCAGCAACCGCAGCAGAGAGAGAGAGAGGCAGAGCACTTCTTTTCAGATGTACACAGCAATGTCATGGAAAGGCTCCAACGAGTCAGGCGTGGGTGTCTGTCTCTGTTCTGTGGCCAGAGGGAAGCAGGGCTTTGGTGAATGAATCTAGGCCGTGTAGACAGATCTACAGAACTGCAAATGCATGGAGTAAAAATGCACTGTTACGCAAAAGGAAAATCTGGGTGTTATTTGCAGAAGGGGATATAGACACTAGGCCAGCAAAAACAGTTTTTATCTACTATAGCTCCTAAACAACTCTTTTTATCCCAAGATGTAATTAAAACTATAGATGATTTATTGTATCTCTTGAAAATACATATTTATTTATCCTTAACTGGTCACATAAATAAATAAGAAAAAGATAAACTAGTAGAAAAAAAGGGCAAAGTATATCAACACACAGTTGAGAGTGAAAAACACAAACACCCACTAAATAGAGGATAAGCTGGCCTTGCTCATAATAAAACCAAAAGGATGAAGAGATAATGTTCTTCACTTATCAAAGACATAAATCACAAGATGCGGTTTTTTTCATCTTAAAAATGTTTATCACTGGAGGATACCCAGTGCCTGCAATGGCCTAGGGAGCACCCTTTAGTAGTCGTGTTAAATTCATATAAATTGGTAGAGAGGATCTATCAAATAACTATCAAAACTAAAACGCGTGACTCAGCAACCCTACTGCTAGGAATTTACCTTACTGATGTACTTGAAAAATTCTCTAAGACATATGTACAGGGATATTAAATGAAGCATAATTAAATTGCAAACAAACTAAAACTGAAAATAACCCAGTGGGCATCAACAGATAACAGGATAAATAAACTATGATAAATCTCTATGATGGAATAGTAGGAGGGATTAAAGAGAACTGAATAGATCTACTATATGTGAAAAAGCTCCCAGCTACAGAAGTGGCAAAAAATAAAGGCTAAACAGTGTGCGTTGCATGATATCTTATGGGTGAAAAGGAAGAAGGTAAATGCACATATGTGGGAATATGTATATTTTTCTGGAAATAATCAGGTGGTAAATAGGGATCACCATGCAAAAAGGGAAGAGAGTCCCACGCGCTGTATTTTATACTTCTCTCCTAGTTGATGTTTCTAACTTTATAAATGTGTTATTTTGCTTTTTCAAAAGTC
The DNA here is from genome assembly GCF_004115265.2 of Rhinolophus ferrumequinum. Classification (NCBI taxonomy): domain Eukaryota; kingdom Metazoa; phylum Chordata; class Mammalia; order Chiroptera; family Rhinolophidae; genus Rhinolophus; species Rhinolophus ferrumequinum. The sequence goes on from NC_046297.1 coordinate 10,805,348, forward strand.
AACAAGGATTATTTGAGTGGGAAGAACACAAATCAGTTTTGTATTTTCTTCTTTGTACTTTTCTGATTTATAAAAAGGTTAATGTGTGTTATACATTTTAAAGTATATACTTAAAAGAAGAATAACTTGATGGTATATTGGTATTACTTGATGGTTCATAAGAAAATGTAATACAACACAACATAATAACGGGGAGTTTACTATATAATGGGCAATATACTAAGCACTTTATAGATGTGTTAGCTCATTTAATCCTCTAAACAACATTATGAGATGAGTGCTTTTATTATCACCATTTTACAAAAGAGAAACTTACTTAGAGAAGCTAAGTCACTTGCCTAAGATTCCTCCTTGAGTGACAGAACCAAGATTTATACCCAGCCATTCTGATTCTGGATCTGGTATAGTACCAAGATGCAATTTATACTAAAAATGTAAATATTGCCATAGAAACTGTCTTTCCATGGGGCTACAAGAACTGTAGAAGAATATGCATTACCCTGGATGTTACTGAGTCTTTAAATGTTAATGCACCTTTTCAGTTCCCTGCCCTAAACTGAATTGATAGAATTGAGGTGTTAATAAATTCTGCCTTCCCCAAAAACGGAGAAAATCAAATGAGAAGATTAAATAGACAACATCCTTTTAAAAATCATACACACTCCTCACATATAAGGTATTGTTAGTATATAATCAGCCTCCCAAAGGACTGAGGGCTGACAGTTGGTAATTGTGCACATCTGACCTGGGAGAGGGCCTCCCACACCAGAGAACGAGCCTCGTTTTCGCAGCCTTCACCCGGGGATCACTTTGGGCTTCAGCTCCGTATTGAGTCTTGATCCCAGACTATGAGGTAATAGTCTTATCCTCATTTTGAAACACATAAAACCCAAGGAGGTTAACTAATTTCCCTCAGGTCACACAGAAGTCACTGGTGACATTGGCATTGAAACCGAAGTTTCTTAATTCCCAGCCACTGCAGTGCTCCCAAGACACAACTCGTTGTTGAATAAATTACACATTGACACAAGGGCACTTTACAATTCCAGGGAGAAGAGTCCCCAGAAGCAAAATATTTCATTTTAAATTGAAAAATCTCAGACTTACAAAAGACTGATGTCTTTTCCAGCCTGCAAAGTATGTATCTCAAAGAATCTCTCGGGAAGCTCTCCTAAGTATTCTGCAGAGTTCATCTTGGCTCTAGCAACTTACCTGAAAGACTGGTAAAAAACACACAGCACTGCTATCTGGCTTGCAAAGGATTTGTGTAAGGATTTGTGTGAGGGAAGGTTTCTCCCTGAAAGCATCGATTCGGTATGTGACTGTCAACGACCTATACATTTGTGCAGAGCCACAGAAGGAACCCCCACGACTCTCATTGAATCGAAGTGAACCTGAGGGTAGAGTCTAGAAAAGTCTGCTCTAGGTTAGCAGTACTTCCTAAGGACCACTCTTCTCAGATCCTTAAACAATGCGACCACTTTATAAATAATTCAAATAATTGCTTTACTGGGAAACGATGCAAGGGATTTTAACACGAGTCCACCTCAGAAAATCCGCGTCAGGCAGAGAAAATGCTGACCAAAACACAGACGTCTGCAGGGCCATCTTTGGCAGGCATGCCAGTGGAACAGGGAGGGAAGAAACTGTGACACACCTGTGTGGTTCCTGTGGGGAGAGTAGACAGGGAGACCCCTTCTCATCCCTAACCCCCGCCTTCCTAAAAAACTGGAGAACCGCGAGGCTCCTCTCCTGTGGTGTAAACAGCATATCTCTGCCTATCCTTGCTGGGAGGGAGACTTAAGGGCTCTGGGTTGTCCAAATGTAGTCCCAGCATGGCTGGGCAGCCTGCCCTGCTCTCACCCAGGACCATTTTTTGCAAAAGGAAAATACCAACCTCACTCCAAAAGCATAGAAAGTCTGTGGATTTTTCCCAAGGTTGTGGAGAAGCAAAGGAGATGGTTACTTCAAACTTAGCTCTTCAAACATCTATTTCTTCCCCCAAATTTCCACTTTCCACAACAGTTGCTACAACTTTTTCCCTGAAGAAAGGCCTCCAGCCAAACTCTCCTTCACTCACCTGGGCTTTTTTCCAGCTTCTTTTTTTGCTTTGATTCTTCCCGCCATTTGCATTCCCACCCCTTTGCCTTACAGGACTTTGCCACATCTCTGGATCCTATGAGACAGCTGGGGAAGAGAGGAGAAAGGGGGCCAAGATCCAAATCCCTAGGACCGGCAGACCCTAGTGAACTGGAAGGGCTTAGAGCTGACGCAGGGCTCACCTGCTCACCCAGCAGGATGGAAATCTACCCACACAGCTAATACTTGTGCCTCCTGTGCCCCGTTTTCCTGGGATGGAAATTATAATAGTTTAATGGAATCACATAGTAATAGTATGAATTAAATTAGCTGATGAGTAAAGTACTTAGCGCACAGCCTAGCACTTAGTGAGTACTAGGTTGGTGCTTGCTGTATCATTATTCCCCTACAGCCTGGCCCTCCTCCACTTCTGTGTCAGAGTCGAGGGTAGTTGGGGAAGGAAAACGCCAAGAGTGTCAGTATGTCGCAGTGCTTCTCACCTGGTGGCGAAGGACCTGTTTTATTTTTAATTTCCGGTCTGTCCTGGTCCTGCTTGTTGCATGTGTCTAGAATGAAGTTTATGCCACGTGCCAACTTGCCACGTGAATCTGACAAGGGAACAAGGTAAACCCCATTGAATGAGATGGGTTCACCACTCGTGAATTCATCGCCCTTGGGTGTCACAACAATGTCATATTGTTAAAAATGGTTCTAAATGCTTGTTCTCAGTTCCTGTCAGACTGCAGTGGCGGTGATTGATAAGAGCTCGCAAGCAGAGTCCCACAGGCTAGCTAACCCTGAGTTCCAGCCATCTTTGGAAATGTACTCTGCCTTAGAGACAACGAATACACCTCTACCTCTTTCTTCAAGGAACCAGAGGTGTACTGACCAACCAAAACGCCGCGAGCCTGTCTCCTGCCCAGGCCTTCAGCTAAACAATCTGTGAAGCGCCAGAGTTCCCTTGGGCACCATGCTTCTTTCGGTGCCTATTCCCTCTATCTCCCTCTTCTTTCTCCCCAATCCAGTCTGGCATAGAGTTGCAATAAGTAAATAAAGCCCACTTGCACAAGAAACTAATTCATGCTATCTGTTAGGGATTTGATAGGGAAAGACAAGGAGAAGGGATAAGAAAGGAATTTGAATTGCAAAATAGTAGTAAAGGAAGAATAATGCTTAATTTAAAAAAGAAAAAAAAAACATTCGACAGACAATTGCAAGTACTGGTGAGAATGAGAAGAAGTTGGACCCCTCACGCATTGCTGGTGGGAAAGTAAAATGGCATAGCTTTTTGGAAAACAGTCTGGCACTTCCTCAACTTGTTAGGCACAGAATTCCCATAGGACCTAGAAATTCTATTTTTAAGTGTCTACCCAAGAAAAATGAAAACATATGTCCACACACACAAAAAAACTATACATGTATATCTAAAGCAGCATTATTCATAAGAGCCAAAGAACAGAAGCCAAATGTCCAATTACCGATGAACGGAAAAATAAAATGTGGTATGACCATACAATGGAATATTATTCAGCAATAAAAAGAAATGAGGTGCTGATACATGCCACAAAACGGATGAAACTTGAAAAAAAAAACATACTTAGTAAGAAAAGACAGTCACAGAAGACCACATATTTTGTGATCCCATTTATATGAAATTTCCAGAATAGGCAAATTTATAGAGATTGAAAGTAGATTAATGGTTGCCTATGGTTGTGGGTGAAGTATGGTGGAGAGGAACGAGGAGGGACTAGTAAGGGTATGAGTGTTTGGTTTGGTTTTGTTTTTTATTGAGAGTCAAAAATGATCTGAAATTAGATTGTGAAGATAGTTGCATTACCCTGTGAATATAGTAAAAAAAATATTGAATTACACACTCTAAATGAATGAATTATATGTGTGTGAGTTATATTTCAAGGGAGCTGTCAAATAAGTAAAAATGTCAGCATTTAAAAGAGAAAGAAAGTTGATAATGAGGTTTCATGCTTCAGGTGGGGGACAGGTTTGGGAGAATGGGGGAGACGCTTGAGAAGCATCGCACCCTGTGGGATTAATCCTTATGTAAAACAGACATAAGTAAAATTTTACAACTTCATAGACAAAAGACTGGAATAATTTCCCTTACAATGTGAAGAGTATGCCTTTGTTTTGTGAACGTAAAGATTTTTTTTTCCCCTCAAACGAACTCTTCTTTATTTAAAATATTCCCTTTACGTTTTTCCCCCTTACAATAGAAATGTATGATCCTGGGGCCGGCCCGGTGGCTCAGGCGGTTGGAGCTCCATGCTCCTGACTCCAAAGGCTGCCGGTTTGATTCCCACGTGGGCCAGTGGGCTCTCAGCCACAGGGTTGCCAGTTGGATTCCTTGACTCCCGCAAGGGATGGTAGGCAGCGCCCCCTGCAACTAAGATTGAACATGGCACCTTGAGCTGAGCTGCCGCTGAGCTCCCAGATGGCTCAGTTGGTTGGAGCGCTTCCTCTCAACCACAAGGTTGCCAGTTCAACTCCCGCAAGGGATGGTGGGCTGCGCCCCCTGCAACTAGCAACGGCAACTGGACCTGGAGCTGAGCTGCGCCCTCCACAAATAAGACTCAAAGGACAACAACTTGAAGCTGAATGGCACCCTCCACAACTAAGACTGAAAGGACAACAACTTGACTTGGAAAAAAAAGAAAAGTCCTGGAAGTACACACTGTTCCCCAATGGGGTCCTGTTCCCCTTCCCCAATAAAAAATCTTAAAAAAAAAAAAAAAAGAAATGTATGATCCAAAAACATATAGGAAAGTGTTCCATGTACAGGACCCTGATCTATCCACATGTTGACCTGTGTTGACATGAAAACCTAGCTCTTGAAATTGTTGAAAACACATTGGTTTTAACAGACAGGGACTGCGTTCTCTTCCTTCCAGAGGTTGCTAATGAGTCATAAACCACAGGGGCTGGGCACTGAGGGGGTCCTACAGGAAGAAAACCCCCCACGGTGCTCCAAAGACCCCTGTATGGGAGCCAGGGCAGGGCTGCCTATTGACTTCTTCCAGAGATAGTGTGTACTGACTGGTTGCGTTTATAATTCTAGGTCCACTTAACCTGCCAAGGGAGAGACTTGGAGGGAGCATTCATTGGGGACTCGTTTTTGGGGGTGGCCTTTGAAGTATCTGCCCTGGCAGGGAGAGCTTCTGCTGGAGGTTTTGTGTTTGTTTGTTCATGGCACTCCTCTCTCTTCCAAAACTTACTTCTCTCATCTTCTATAAATACAGTGTCCTCAAACAAATGACAAATTTCAGGTACACATAACTGCTTTGCTATTTACAGAGCATTTGCAATGTAAATACGATGAGCTCAAGAGTATTCTTGTGTAAAGTGCTAACAAATATTTGTTCTGCTAAGGGGAGGCCCAGCACCCCCGGCCTGGGATGCTGGCGGTGCAGACGGCCAACGCGTGTGGGTGAGGCCGCCGGCCTCCAGCTCTGTGCTCCTCTCACACTTCGGCAGCCGCAGCCGCTGACCTCCTAACGCGGTGAAATTAAGAAAACACTTAGTCACAAATGGATATTTAAACAGCTTCATTTCTTTGGCTTCTCTTGGAGTCTGTGTTTCTAAAACAGAGCTTAGCTCAGAAATAGACTGTGCGTTCCTTCACATTCCTGCCAGGTCAGAGCAGCCTGCACCTGAAGCCTTCGCAGGGTTGTGGGGGGCCACTGATTCCTAAGCCCCCCAGACCCTCCTCTGAACCCACGGTGCTGCAGGCATCCGGGGGTAGAGGTGCCATGAAAAGCCACAATGAAATCTCACGATGAAAGAAAATGACAGAGGTGATTTCCTGAATGACATCAGCCTGGGTACAGAGAGAAAGAGAGAGAGGGAGGAAAGAGGCAGGAAAGGGAAGGCAGAGAAGGGAAGAGCTTCATCACAAGACAGAGGTCAAAGTATCACAACTCTTCCCTTCGGGGCTTCTCAACGCGCTCTAAAGATAATGACAAAGCTCACAGTCCTCTAAAACCATGCCATCCGTCCCTGATATCACTCCATCTTGCTCACTTCTTTCTCTCTTGCTCTCTAGGCTCCAGCCACCTTCATCACCCACCCGCACCCAGACCAGGTCTTGCTGTCTTCTACCTGCTCCTCGTTTTCCCTGTCCTCTCTGCCTACATGATGCCATGTCATCCTTCAGATCTCAGCTCAAGTTAGTTCCTCAGGAAACGCTTCCAGGATGCCCCTTTCTCATTCAAATCCCCCTAAGGACAGGCTCTCAGGGTGTCCTGTATCCCTACAATCTACACTTGTTACTGTTACAATTTTGCAGCTTTGTGGGTATTTGAGGGTCTCTCTCCCTTGACAAAACTGTCAGTCCATGAGGGCAAGAGCTGGAAATATTTTCATTCACCATCATGCCTTCAACAGTGTCTAGGGCACAAGAGGCATTTAATAAGTATTGGACAACTTGAGTGAATGAGGCTAGGACTCAACTCAAAAGTGTGTTTTCTTAATCGAAAATTCGCTGGAAAGAGAAAAGCCCAGTCATATAAAGAATTAGGGTAAGAGCACTCAAAATGTAGGGATTCCCAAGTTCACAGACTTTGTGTCTAAGGAACAGAAAAGCGGCTGGTGGGGTAGAACGAGCCAGGGGGCTGCGGTCGGAGGTCACGGAGCCTGGTAGGCTCTGCTCCCTTCTAGCCGCGTGAGCCTAACCTCTCAAAGCCTCATCTGAGAGTGAGGATGACACCTACATAATAGCATCGTTAGAAAACTTAAAATAAAATGATCCATAGAAGTACTTAGTCTGGCACATAGTAAAAGTAACTACAACTAATTTCTTGAGGGATCTGAGACCTCCAAAACACACAGACCTTTATCTAAAAGAGATTTCCTCTCTCTCTCTGAGTCTCATCACCTCCCAACCTACTGAAGTCTATTTGTAACTACGCTGGTTGTGACCTTGCCATTAAGCCCAATCCCCACTCGACCACATCCCCCAACACACACACACACACACACACACACACACACACTCACACCGTGTGGCAATGTGATCCCCATAAATTCCAGTTTCCTGTGCTGCTTAGGTGATCACTACTTTAAAATAAATCTTAAAGACATAAAGAAACACACTAAATCCTCATTTAATTTTGCAGAGGTGTTTTTAACTTTTATCATCCAAATTCTAGGATTTCAAAGTTTCTCTGTACATACAGTTAAGAAAAAAGGCAAACTAACAAGAAAACATCAATTAAAAAAACACAGAGTTTATCTGGCAATGATGCAGAAATATGCTGCCTAAGGCTACTAGTTGCATGAAAATACACTAAAAAGAGATCCCAGGAAAAGCCTTCAACTACCAGGCAAAGGGGTATGAAAGTCTTGTTTTTTGCAAATTTGTAAATATTCAGGGAAAGTATTTTTCAGTTAGAATATGATGGCGACATCCCAGCCTACACATGTTTTAAGGGCATTCTAGAAACACTCTTGTCAATTCTAAGGACAGATTGTCAATATTTCATATCAGTTTTCTTAATTTAAATACTTGGTGGCAGCAGAAAACTCCAGTTTAAAGCCCACGGATTTTCCTATTTGCTGCTCTAAGAGCCCATAAACATATGTATCTTTGGAACAGTGTCATGTGTTTTCAACTTCCTGAAGAATTCTTGTAAAATATAACTGAACCACATTACCCTTTGTCCTGAGCTTTTATTCCACTAATGGACAAATTGGGAGGAGGCTGAGAACAAATGTGCTGTTAATTACCCAGATGGCTTTTTAATAGAACCTTGGATTATTCTTCAGCCACTAAACATTGTCCAGAAATTTCTTAATAATGCTGGTGTGCGAGGCATTCCTTCCAGGAGAATAAAGCTCTCATTGACCGGCCGTCTCAGTGATGTCAGGTTAGCTTGGGAGACGGTAGACAAAGAGTGGGTATTGTATAGACCAGAGAGAATGACATGCCATATCTGAGCTGCCCAGGCTCCCCAGCAATGACAGATTTTCTAATTCACTGCAGATTCTCACAAAACTGGGTGGTCAGCTTTGGAGGGAACCAACAGTGGGCCTATTGATTCTGGGTGGGAGCAGCGTAATTCTGAATTAACCTGAATTGATTCAGTACAACAGACGGTCTTGGTATCGGATTAAAATTAGGATTAATACATTAAATGTTAGGTCAGAATGTTAAGTCCCACTGCTGAAAGACCTACATGAAGCAAGTCAAAGCTAATACACGCTGGTATTTTAGCCAGAAGAAGATCATCTATACCTTTAGACTCTAGAAATGTATCACGCAGAATTCCCTGGCATAGATGAAGCCTTTTATGATACTAGGTGTTGTGTTATGGCTTTTGCTGCTTAGATCATAAACAGTCATATGTGCCTCTTTCTTAAATTTTATATATATATATATATATATATATATATATATATATATATATATATATATATATATATATATATATCTCGAGAGAGAGAGAGAGAGAGAGAGAGAGAGAGAGGCTTTCATCTGACACAATAATGGCTGAGAGACAGCCTGGCTCATTATTTGTTCCCGCTTTTGTAAAATTATCTTGCCAAGGGCAAAATCTGCTGCTTCAAGCTTTCCAAGTAGACAGCAATTAACTTTCACTGTGCTCTTAGCAGACACATGCTTCTATGAAATCATGAAGGATGCAAACTACCATTCTGAATATGTTTTCCCAACAGCTAGATGAACGTACTTATATTTAGGAAAATAAGAAGAGAACTAAATACCTTACCGTTTCCTAGAGTAATGATTTTAACATAAAAATTTTAAGCACTCTTGATTGTCAAACCATGTAAAAAAATATCCAAATAGCTTTTGGATACAGAAAAGAATATGAACATTTGTTGCAAAATAGTCCTGGTACAACCAAGCAAAATAGTTCATAAATGAGCTGAGGTAAAAATAAAATATTTGGAAGTAATAAAACTGAATGTGACATTTTGTTGGAGAATGTATTTTCTTAAATATTTAACACCACTTGGATATTTTCCTCTTACTGCATACTTTGTCTTGCCTAACAGAATGAGGAGATAAAGGATTAAAACAGCCTTTAACAATTATCTAACATATCACAAACTACTTTTTTCATTTTAAAAAATGAGATGTTCGTACTATTTAAATCTTGATAATTTATAAAATACACCTCTTGGTCTTCCTCTTTCTTTGAGCTTTCCCTATTCTCCATGTCATATGATCACCCTCAAGTGTAATCAATAAGGAATTTTTAATGAATTTGAGAAGACCGTTGTCAGTATCTTTCTGTGTACTGTGACCTAGTCACATTGTCCTTTAAAAACATCACTTTGTCGCAATCGTAATGGTAGATACATTCTGCCTTCATCTAGGCAGGATATATTTTCATATCTTCAGATGGACGGAATCATAAGTAACTTCTGATTTATAGTTTCAGTTTGGAATTTAACCTGCCAGGGGCTCTTTGCCAAGTCTTAGTAACTGAAATACAGTTTCCATTTCCATTTTCCATTTTGATCCAAGTTGGTTTTCCCAATGCTGCCTCATGCCTAGATTTCTAGTACCCGCACACTGACCCCTGGTGGCGGAAACTAGACCCAGCAAAGCCTTTTGAACTTCAAATTACACCCCTCTTTTAGCTGAAAAGTTCCCTTCCTGAACTACTCCATATTAAAACCCATCCATTCTCAGAGTCCTGCTAAGTAATTAGTTAACTAATTTAAAAAAAATTGTAAATGTGAATTTCCATCCCTCCCCGCAGTATTGCAATGTTTTACATCAAAGGAGTTTCTCATACCCAGCTGGACAGAAGAAAAATGTTTGAGCAGGGGATCTTCTCTGGCAAATCTTATCACAGATGTCTTCTATTCAACATACTCCACGACCAGTCTGAACCAGTGACACTTTCTAGAGTCATATAATAAGAAGAACACAGGCTTTACAATCAGGTCTCAGTGTAGATCCTGTTTTCTTAGTTTAGTAGATGTGTGGTCTTGAACAAGCTTGCTGAGTTCTCAGGTAACCTATTTGTAAAATGAGGATAGTGACATTTTACTCTGAAGGATTATTGTAGGGAAGATGCATCCAGCGTGCCTCATACTGAGTGTCGCATATTGAGAAACAGTAAGTTCTCATATAAATGTTTGACATTATTATTTCCAAGGGAAAGATGGGGCACTTGTATTTATGACGATCATATTTTTTTGCTTCAAAAACTACGCATTCGGGACATAAAAACTTTAAATGACATAGGGGGACAAAAGGACAAAAATCTTTGAGGTCAAGATTGTCCCCTCCAAATCTGTCCTATAAGCAACATATCTGTAGTGTCTGCTATACACACTTGGAAACGTGCTACTTGGAGTGAGAATATCTCTTGGACAGACTCGATGCGAGCACTACGTATAAAATGCCTGTTTTTCAGTTACAATAAGTCCGTGGGCTGCTGGGTGTAACTTCCAAAAGAATGCTAGTTAACACCAAATCAGATTTCCAAATAAGCCTGGAGAACAGGCAACTCTGACAAATGGAGAAGTGTTCAGAGATGTTTGTTTACACAGCCATCTTCTAACACCGTAAATAAGATCATCAGAATACACACTCCTTTGCAGCAATCATAAAAGCTAGAAGGGAGTTAGGTAGTGTCTAGACGCCTTTGATCAAAAAAAACAGGGATTAGTGGTTGCTGAATTTACTAACACAATTTTCTTTTCTCCAATTATTTCTATTTTCTGCCTTCACTTTCAGGATTTAGTTACAGCATCTTGCACTGCTTAGTCAGTAGACATGTGCCATTTGGGGGATGCCATGATCCCCTTTTTCAAAATTAAATTTTGAAGCCAGAAGTGTCAAGTTTCATTTCTCATTTAATGTAATTCTATGAGATTTTACTTTGCATTACATGGCCAAGTCATTACCCACTGATCATCATATGTTTTCAGGCTTTAAGCATCCACTGACTTATGCCCAAGGTCTTGCTACTAATTATTTTCCCATGCACTGTCGACTACATGCCTTTATCGATTAAGTAAATACTCGAAACATGGAAAGATACACGCTAAGATTCAGAATGAACATAGAGTTTAGGGAGAGAGATTCAAACTATGCAAATTAACAATGATAAAGTATAACAGCATAAATTAGACCAAAGCATCACTATAACACTTTTTAATCAAAGGTTCCTTAAAAATATAATCTGTACCAAATGCCGCGCAGGCAGGTATTTCCTCTTACTGCATTGTTTGTCTTACCTAATGTTGTATTCCCTACAGGTCGGGGTTTAATAACAGACCATCCATCGTAGGTGGCCTGCATTTGCTATTTTCTGCAGTATCAGAGAACCTCTTTCATTACAAGACAGGCTCAACTGTAAGACTGCCTGAAAACATGGACCCACGGGGCAATTTTACAGAGAAAGACTGCTGTGTATATGCATGTATGCCAGGCGGGTGGGATGCAAAGAGGCCACCTAATTAATCCCCCACTTCTGAAGCTCACGGTAAAGTGAAGACTCTGACTTGTGTCTTCTCTCCTCAAACTCTTCCTTACTTGCCACAGCTAACTGGTCACCCTTTTACAGAGAGGTGGCTATTAGGCAGAGACTTAACTGCTGCTGAAAGAAAGGAAATTCTTCATTCAGCCCTAGCTGCTATAGGATGTAAACTGAGACTCATGGGGAAAAGGGGCCATACAAAAGATGAAGAGTGGTATTCTGAGAGATGATCCATAGCTGGGGTGAATTTTCTTTGCCTAGAGTAAGAATTGGGATCTCAGATAAGAACCCCCTACTCTCATTTATTCTTCTTCCTGGATAGTTTTTCCTCTCACAACTTTATATCTTTAACATTCTTTTAAAAAAAAGCTATCTGTCTGTGTTTGACTCAGACTTTCCCTGTGTTTGGCAAAATTCTTGGTTCTCTAGAACAACCCAGTTGTTTTTCTCCTAGGCTAGGAAATTATATTTTGCATGGGATATCATTTGCTTATAAACACGGATTTATTCTCTTTTTGACACTTCTAATAACAGCTCCTTCCTTAGATGAAAATCTGGTTTGGGTGCAGCTCTCTAAGATAAAATACAACTACCTTGGGGGAAAAATAATTCTCTCATTCTCTGAGGAGTACACGTTTGCCTGAGTTTGTATGGAAGATGAACTTGAACATTCTTCATAAGACAAAGACACATAGAAACATGTTGGTTTTATGAATTATTTGAGGTTTAGATAATTATGAAATATTTTTATTCATTCTTTTCAGAAAATACTCAGATGTACAAGCCTGAATTCTTAACAAAAGTCTTGAGGTGTTTAATAAGAAATTTAACCATAATATAACTTTCCTAAAAATATTTTTTCTACGATGGCAAAAAATAAAAATCTGAAGATATTATTCACTACAGTAACAAGATTTTCAAGTTTTAAAATTACACTTGAATTTAATATGCCATTTCCATAGTTCCCAGTTTCTGAAAATTTTCATAAGTCTTTATCTGGAAATATGGTACCCAAATCTCTAAGCTCCCAGCCCAGGTTTTTAACAATGGAGCTTTGCTTAGAATTTCTTTCCCTAAGGTCTGTTGATCATATGGGAAAGAGAAGAAGAAAGCAGATTTTAGTAAAGAAAGACCTATTACCTTTCATTGCCATTTAAAAGAAAAAATTCTTTTGGCAGTTGGCAATGGTTTTTAACTTATTTGAGTTTGGTATTACTTTGTATGTAGCCAAACATTTACCTTTTTAAAAAAACTGGTTTCAAAAAAAAAAACTTGTCCCCATTTTCCCGTAATTTTTGATCAAAATGTATTTTCAAGGAAAATGAAATCCATATGCTCCTCATTTATTCCTCTTAATTCTTCAACATTTTGTTATGGAAGATCATCTGGCAGCTAAAAAGCCTTAATCCATTTCCAGATTTTGTCACTTAATTATTAAATTGTATTTGACCAACAATTGTTAAATCATGAGTTTGGAAAAACAAATGTTTATTACAATCCTGAACCCTTTAGCTCTTAAAGAAACACTTGAATGAGTGAATGACAAGTCGGGGACAACTCAAAACCATCAGATAATACTTAAATACGTTGTTTTAATTGGCACATAATTGACATACAATATTTTATATGTTTCAAGCGTATGGCATAGCGATTTGATATTTATATGCAATATGAAATGAGGCCTACAATTAGTACCCATCTGTCACCATACAAAGTCATTACAATATCATTGACTATATTCCCTATGCTGTACATTACATCCCCAGGACTTATTTATTTTATAATTGGAAATCTATATCTCTTAATCACCTTCACCTATTTCACCCACCCCACCCCACCCCACCCACAACAACTCCCCACTCTGGTAACCACCAGTTTATTTCCTGTATCCATGAGTCTGTTTCTGTTTTGTTTGTTCATTTGTTTTGTTTTTAGATTCCACATATAAGTGAAATCTTTCTCTGTCCTACTTATTTCCCTTAACATAATAGTCTCTAGGTCCATCCATGTTGCAAATGGCAAGATGTCATTCTTTTCTATGACTGAATATTATTCCATTGTATATGCATTAGGTATGATAATTAAGTTCGCGAACTTGTTGCAATGATGTTGCTAACCTTTTTCTGATATCAGGGGGATTATTCATTATGAATTTGTACCAAGTGGACAAACAGTTAACCAAGTTTACTATTTGGAAGTGCTGAAAAGGCTGCATGAAAAAGTTAGCTGATCTGAACTTTTCGCCAGCAATTCATGGCTCTTGCATCACGACAATGCACCAACTCACATGGCACTGTCTCTGAGGGAGTTTTTAGCCAGTAAACAAATCACTGTATTAGAACATCCTCCCTACTCACCCGATCTGGCCCCCAATGACTTCTTTCTTTACTCAAAGATAAAGGAAATATTGAAAGGAAGACATTTTGATGACATTCAGGACATCAAACGTAATACGACGACAGCTCTGATGGCCATTCCAGAAAAAGAGTTCCAAAATTGCTTTGAAGGGTGGACTAGGCGCTGGAGTTGGTGCATAGCTTCCCAAGGGGAGTACTTCGAAGGTGACCATAGTGAATATTCAGCAATGAGGTATGTAGCGCTTTTCCTAGAATGAGTTCGTGAACTTAATTGCCTGATCTCGTATATTACATCTTCTTTATCCATTCATCTAACAAGGGACCCTCTGATTGCTTCCATATCTTCAATGAACATAAGGTGTATATATATATCTTCAAATTAGTGTTTTTTGTTTTCTTCGCGTAAATACCCACAAGTGGAATTGCTAGGTAGTATAATACTGTTTTTAATTTTTTGAGGAATCTTCATCACGTTTTCCACAGAGGCTGCACCAATTTACATTCCCACCAACAGTGTACATGCGTTCCCCTTTCTCCACATCCTTGCCAACATTTACTTCTTGTAATAGCCATTCTGACTAGGTGTGAGGTGACATCTCACTGTGATTTGCTTTACATTTCCATGATGATTAATGATGTTAAACATCTTTTCATATGCTTGTTGGCCATCTGTATGTCTTCTTTAGAAAAATGTCTATTCAAGTACTCTGCCCTTTTTTTAAAATCAGGTTGTTTGGTTTTTTGATACTAAGTTGTGTAAGTTCTTTGTATATTTTGGATATTAACCCCTTAACAGATGTATAATTTGTGAATATCTTCTCCCGTTCAGCAGGTTGCCTTTTCGTTTTGTTGATGATTTCCTTCACTGTGCAAAAACTTTATAGTTTGATGTAATCTCATTTGTTTATTTTTGCTTTTGCTGCCCTTGTCTGAGGAGACTGGTCTGAAAAAGTATTGCTAAGATCTATGTCAAAGAGCTTACTGCCTATGTTTTCTTCGAAAAGTTTTATGGTTTCACATTTTACATTCAAGTCTTTAATCCATTTAGAATCTATTTTTGTATAGGGTGTAAGATAGTGGTCCAGTTTCATTTTCTTGCCAGGTACCTGTCCAATTTTCCCAACACCATTTACTGAAGAGACTGTCATTCCCCCCACTGTATATTCTTGCCTCCTTTGTCATAGACTAATTGACCAGACATGCATGGGTTTATTTCTAGACTCTGTATTCTACTCCATTGACCTATGTGGCTTTTTTCATGCCGGTACCATACTGTCTTGATTACTATAGCTTTGTAGTACAGTTTGAAATCAAGGAACATGATAACTCCAGTTTTGTTCTTCTTTCTCAAGATTGCTTTGCTATTCAGGGTCTTTTGTAGTTCCATACAAATTTAGTATTCTTTGTTCTAGTTCTGTGAAAAATGCCATTGGTATTTTGCTGGGGATTGCATTGAATCTGTAGATTGCTTTTGGTAGTATGAACATTTTAACATTAGTTCTTCCAATCGATGAGCGTGGTATACCTTTCCATTTATTTGTGCTGTCTTCAATTTCTTTAAATAGGTTTTTAACTTTATCAGTAAGTAATGATTGGAAAGCTTTATTTCCAATGCCAGAGAGAGCCTTTCCTTCTTTCAAGGATTAATTTGGCCACCCTAAATACAAATTTCATACATTTTCTAGACAATATTATAAATTCCTATATGCTGTATATAAATCATTTTTGAAATGTAAATCTCTCCACCACTTTGAAATAATGCACATCTTTACTAAAAGTATGGAAAAGATTGACAAAATGAAACTTCCCATTTAAAATGGGAATAAAACAGAAAAAGTAGGTAAGACTTACGAGGCTGGCCAGAGGATGTGATACTAGACTGCTAACAACAGTTCCCATCTACTAAGAGTTTATTATGTGCCAGGCACTGTGCTCTCTGCACCATATATCTTATTCCAATTGATCCTCATGAAAACCCTAAGAGGTCAGTTGTACTTTTTGCAGCTGTGAAAACTGAAATTTAGAAAGATTGAATAACTGATCCCTGGTTACAGAGTTGGTAAGGTGAGCCCTGGTTTAAATCTCAGGATGATGTTTGTGCGAAGCTCACACCCTTGAACATTCCTGAAAGCATAACTGCATTGGGGAAGACCTTTAAAATCATGGAACACAGCTGTGACTACAACAAACAGTCACTTGCGCCTTATAGGATTTTTCCCAACCCACTCTGCCTCTTGGACTATCGCTCCCTCCCCTGCCTCTGGGCTGTTTTCAGGTTACCAAGGAAGGTAAGTAAGAGATTAATGTCAAGGGTCCCATAAAATATATGCTATAAAGCTACTTCTAGTCAGAATCCAGATATTATCCGAGCGCATCACAGAAATGTTCCTGGGGAACCACAAAAGTCAAACATAGTTATCAAGTATGATCACTTTTTCACTAGCTGCTAGGTGATGTGTTTCTAGGACACAAGGAAGCATCTTGTATCTCTATTACCCTAGGATGAGAATGATCCTACTGTTATAGCAAAAACTTCCTTAAAACACTTTCTTAACTTACACAGAGATGAGGCAAAGTTATAAATAGAAACATAACTGTTCAATAAGCACATTACCCAACTGGAAAAAGTAAAATGCTTTCCAATGACAAAAATCATCATTTGAGAGCATCAGGTATACGGTTCCTTATCTAGGTGGAAGTTAGAGACTTTGGAGGAGAACACCATTCCTTTCTCAACAAATACATAGATTGTTATTTCCAGCCCACAATTTGTGCACCTTTATTTCTCCAGATTGCCCTTCCAAGAGAAAACAAAGTGAATACCTAACAATCATGACCTGAAAGTACCCAAATTATGGAACAAAAGTGTCTACTGGTTTTGCCGTTAGATAATTTATCAAAGGGAGATTCATATCCCTGAGTCCAGAGAGATGGAGAGCACTAACTTTCATCAGTGGTAACCTTTATAATTACTCCCATGATTTATACAAGAATTTACAAGTTTTAAGACCAGTATGAGAGACACTGCCACATCTCGTTTTAAGATCTCAGACACTCAAGTTCCAAAAAAACTCAGTTCCTTCACCTGTGGTTCCTTTGCAGTAAATCCCTCCTCCTCACATTCAATTAGCCACAATTTCCAACCCAGATTTCAGTTCTTTGTTTCCTAAGGAAATTCATTCCCCTTTTCAGACTTGCTGTCTCCGTTGGCTCGCTCTGGAGCGATTGTAACCTGCTATGTGTTTTCTTTTCAGTTTTGTTGAAACCATAAGCCTGCTCAGAACCAAACTGCACAGCCAAACTCAGTAGCCTAATTCAGACCATGTCTTACCAGGAGATGATCCTCGTCTTCTCTCTAGATACAAATTCTACATATGGTTTCCTTTTTTTAATTTATTGGAGTGACATTGGTGAATAAAATTATATAGGTTTCAAGAATACAACTCTATAATACATCATCTATATATCACTTTGTATGTTCACTACCCAGAGTCAGTTCTCCTTCTGTCAACATGTATTTGACCCCCTTTACCCTCTTCTAGAGCCCCCCCCACCCCGCTTACCCTCTGGTAACCACTAAACTGTTGTCTGTGTCTATGAGATTTTGTTGGTTTTGTTTGTCTTGTTCGTTTGTTGCTTTCAGTTTTATATCCCACAGATGAGTGAAGTCACATGGTTCTCAAATCCTACATCGCTTTACAAATAGCTCGTGTCCCTCTTTTCCTGTTACAGCGTTCTCTGGTAATCCTCACAGGGAGTGCTTGCTTCTGTCTGTGACTCTCGCCCTCTGTAGCACCCAGATGGCATAATCATGCATTTCCTGACACAGTGAATAATCTTTTTATGTCACAAGACCATAATTTCACTTAAATTACCAGTTCCTCCAGTGAAGAGACTAATACACAACAAAATCAACCTGAATCTTCCCTAACTGGCAGCTGTGTCAGTATTCAGATGGTTCTTCCACAAGGTAGCTGCTCAATACATCAGAGCCTGAGTTCTCCACACTCAGTGACCAGCTTTTGGTGCCAGAATCACTAGGCTTAAGGTTGACGCTCTTTAAAATGCAACCTGCAGAATCTAGATAAACAGTGAAATCTCAGACAGTCCAGCTGCTAAGCTTTGGGGGGACTCTGGGGAACTGAATTAAGATTGCTCACTCTTCTCTCCCCCACAGAATGTCTCATAGTCAGATTGTTATGCAATTGTTTTTCTTTTACACAAGTAAGATTATCTTTACAAAATAGACTTATATGCACCAATTTTGCTAGCTTTTTGCCCTGAGCAAAAGCTTTCAAGATCCGCTGGCATTGGGCTTTTGCTAAGCATAGTTAACTCCCGGTTCTGGGCTTATCTTTAGGTTTGACTTGGGTAACATTTTTGAAATTAGAAAATAATAAAGCTGGTGGTTGCTGAAAAAAGTTAGAAGTTCCATATGACTCCACAGTTCTACTCCTAGGAATATACCCAAAAGAATTGAAAGCAAGTACACAAATACTTGTACACGAATGTTCATAATAGTAGTTCAAAAGGTCAAACACCTAAATGTCAGTCAATGGATGAATACATAACAATATGTGTTGTATATCTACAATGGAATATTACTCAACCATAAAAAAGGAAGTACTGACACATGCTACAGCATAGATGAACCTCAAAAGTATTATGCTATGTGAAAGAGTCCAGACACAAAAGGTCACATATAGTATGATTCCATTTATATGAAATATCCAGAATAATAAATCCCTAGAGATATAATGCAGATTGGTGGTTGCTAGAGGCTGATGGGAGTTTTATGTTGAGGTGATGAAAAGATTTTAAATCTATACAGAGGTGGTGTTTGTGCAACATTGTGAATGTACTAAATACCACAGAATTGTATACTTTAAAATTGTTAATTTTATTTAAAAAATGATCACAAACCTTGTCTGGCTCCTTTAGCCCATGGGGCTACAGAAGCAGAGAAGAGGGGAGCCTAACTCAGGCAGGGAAAACTTTCTGGATAGGATGACCTCTAAGCCAAGACCTGAAAGACAGCAAGATTTCAAGTAAGCAGGGAAGGTAGAAGTGGAAGGGGAAGAGAAAAATGTTCCAGGAAGATGCTGTGGACATGATGATTTAGTGATAGAATGCTGACATAAAATGACTTCTCCTCTCCCACAAAATCAAATTAACAAACATGAATTAATCATCTACTATTTGGGGAGAATCATCCTAGGTCCTGGTATAAACATAGGCCAAAAAAGGCATCATCTTACAAGAGAAAGAGATAAAGCAGTATTTATGAGCCCCTTCTATATGATGGATATTTTACATATATTACCTCAATTGCTTATTTAAACAGACCAAAGATATGAGTACAAGTAATCCTATGAAGTTAAAGTAACTTGCCCAATATTGCACAGCTTGCAAATAAAAAAGACAAGATTCAAATCTGTGTCCCACATTCTTGCCACAACAGCAGCCTGCCAGTCATAAAGGATAAAAGTCTAGCTGCTGGACATTGAAAACCTTGTTGAGACATCAGTGGAGAGATGTCACAAAGCAGCGTGCAATGCTCCCTGTTTGTGGTGAAGGCCATGGAAAGAACCGGGACCAGATCTGGAGAGAAACAGATGTCTCAGATTCCAGATCCCAGGGCCAGAGGTAAAGAGAGATAAGGAAGGAAAGACTTGCACGTCACCAGCGCCTGAAACTCTCCCCTGACCCCATTATCCCCAGTCATGGGATTCTCCTCTCTGCAACCCATACTTGTCCGTCAGAGCCCTCCACAAACTCAATGTTTGGTTTTGCATTTTCACTCACATCTCAGTTCTGTCGCTTAGGAGCTTTGGGTAGATTACGGAAAGGTGTGTGACTCTGTGCCTCAGTTTATACACCTGGAAAACTAGAACAAGAGTAATAATAATTCTGAATTAAATAAATTAATACATATATAAATGGCTTAAGTCTCTACAATCGAGCAAGGGCTCGATAAACGCTGTTTTTGTTGTTGAGGTTGTTATGCTACTATTTCCTTTACCAGGAATCTTCAGCTTCTTAAAAGCAAAGTCTATCTATCTATCTATCTATCTATCTATCTATCTATCTATCTATCTATCTTTTTATCTAACAGCAGCCTCTAGCACAAGGCCTAGAACACAATTATAAATATAACATTTTGAGTCAAGGTGACGGTGAAGCTACTACTCTATTGATTATTGGGGTTTTCAGGACTGAGGCCAGGACATCCCCTAAAATATCACTCTTGTTGTAAACCCCTTGACAACTACAGAGGGTGCCAAAAAAATGTATATACATTTTAAGAAAGGAAAAAATGTATTAAAATTGTAATACTCAATATATACTGATAACAAAAGATGAATACAAGTCCAGTTTGATTTCTGCAATGACAAGAGGTGCTCAAAGTGGTTACCATCAGTGTCCAGACACTTATAATTGCGGCGAACTACTGCTTGAGCAACGTTGACCAAAAGTGTTAACATCTCTTAAAATGTGTATACATTTTATTTTATACCTCCGGTATAAAATAGAGATTGTCAACCCTCGAATATTTATTGAACACCTACTATCTGACAGGCCCAGCAGTGGGGATACAGGGTTCTCTAAATTGCCAGGGCTGAATTCAGTCCCAGTGGTTGATTTACCATTCAGTTTAGACAGGGAAATAAATAAGAATGCACACATTTGTACAGCCTCAAGAGAAATACCTGTGCAGTGTCAAAAGTTTTGGCTATCATTACAAAGAAAACATTGCTACTCATGTACAAAACAAACTAGGATCCATTAACTCAGCACAGAAGTCCTTTTTGCCTCCAAAAAAGCTGGCACCCAAACAAGTTTTGTACTCACACTGCCAAAAAATACCTGGCTGATACATTTTAACATCCTTCCTTGTTTTCTTTCGGACATATTTCAGTAATTGCCTGTCTGCAGGTACAAGATGCTTCAGGAAGTGATTAATCTTTCATGAGACTATTCTACTATTCCTTCATGCAGTACAATAAAAGCTTGAAGGGACAGGCACCCTCATGTCAGTGCTTGCTTCAAGGAAAGGAAGTTTTAATGGGAGATAAATCTGATCACATGATAGCAGCCAATGATGAAATCTCCTTCTTAAAAGAAAGCAACCCAACAGGACAAAACCACTCCCTGAAAAAAGAAGCCCAACTCTAAACCTAAAACCTCTTTTTTTTCTGGTAGGAGGCCAGATGGGATCCTCCGACATCGAGAAACACTACAGCTGGAAACTGAATGGCTCATCTACACCCCAGCCCCCCACACATAGATACTGGAGATGAGAAAGGCTCTTGTTTGCTGTCTGACGCAGGTGTGGTTGGACTAAATGGGGAGAAGATGTCCAGCTGGAAGGACCCATCGACCAGCTGCCCAGGGCAGTACGCTTAGATAAATACCACCTGTTACTCAGCAGCCAGAGAAAAATTAGTCATATCCCAGGAACCTGCTGATTCTGTCTGTTGTGTTGAGGCTTTTGTGTCTTGTGACATCCCAAATCCCACGTGTGTCTCAGCGCGATGGTCATATTCACTGTGCTTCATTTGATTCTGGACAATGACAGAGGCTTTGGGACATTAGGTTAAAGGATTGTCTGGGGGCTGGAAGCACATCCATGACAGAATAATAAATAACACGTGGTAGAAGAGGGCAACGACTCCAAAAGGTACCTTTTAACTCAGCGCCCTATGGAGCCTGGCCACCTTGAAGGCTGGGGCATGGCCTCAACTTCTGTACCCTGTTCTGTCTCTCTCAGTGCTCCCCAGCTGAACCAGTCCTCTGAGTGTGACTAAATACACACACACACACACACACACACACACACACACACACATACACACATATTGACCGTACAGACATTCACTCTTTTGTTCATGCTGTTCCCGTATCTGGAATGTCTTATCCTAAGCATTCCAAATTCCACTCGTCAAGACCCAAATCAAATCCTGTTTCTCCTGGAGTCTTCCCTAAAAAATGTTAACCCGAAATGATTTTCTCTGAACAGCTACAGCAATGAAAACCCACACTGTACGTTTTGTCACTTTACCCGGTTGCTTTCTTCTGGTCCCACGTACATCTCATCTCTCCCACCGGACT
Source organism: Rhinolophus ferrumequinum (assembly GCF_004115265.2). Lineage (NCBI taxonomy): Eukaryota > Metazoa > Chordata > Mammalia > Chiroptera > Rhinolophidae > Rhinolophus > Rhinolophus ferrumequinum. The sequence continues at coordinate 10,827,369 of NC_046297.1, forward strand.
CCTTGAGGGGAAAGCCCATCCTTCTGAGGCCTGACCCGCCATCCAACACAAAGTGAGGCACACAGCAACTCAAGAAATGTGTTCTGAACTGCACTAATGCTGACCTCAAAAGTGATTTCAGGATGACAGAAAGACAAAATGCTACCTTTTCATGTAGAGCTCCTACTGGAAAAGGCCTTTCCTGATTTTTGCCTCAAGATAATTACAAGTCAATGTGTTGGAAGCCTGGGCATGGAGCCAGAAGGGTTGGGACTGAATACTGGCTTTTCTAGTTATTAACTTAGTGTTATTAATTATTTGAGCAGAACCCATTTCCTCATCTGTAAAGCGGAACTCACAATGTCAAAGCCAAGTGACAATTGGGACGCTCCAATAGGGCAATGTACGACTATAATGTTCAGATGCAGTACCAAAATCATGCAGTAATGGTTCTTTAGTAATTGCACAATTCCTTCACTATCAAACTGATTAGAACAAAATGACCTCTGATTCTACACTGATTTGTTTAGGCTTCCCAAACGTGCCTAACGATCAGAATCATTTGGAGACCTTGTTAAATTACAGATCGCTGGACCCCAATTTGGAGATCTGGCTCAGGAGGTCTAGATAGGCCCAAGCAAATCTAACAATTAGTCAGGTTTAGGAACTACTGGATAAAATCATTTTTGTCCATATTTGTTTTGCCTGGTATCTGACTAATGTATAGTTACTGCTATCACGGGCTTTTAGAAATATACCTTAAACTAATAAAACACATTGATGACATTTGTTGCTATTCACCTTAAAATAGGTTTTACCTCCTAAACCTTTCTTATAATTAAAATCTATATAGTCAAATATACACACTTAGGCAGGAGGTTAGTGTGTGTGTGTGTGTCTGTGTGTGTGTGTGTGTGTGTGTGTGAATTTCCTGGCGGTATGTGCCGTAATTACCAGTATTCCGGAACTTCTCAGGTATCAATTTATCTCTGTAATCTGATCATTTGCTGCAGTCAGGGTATGTCCCATTTCTAGGCCTCCACAAAGTTCACTCATGTTCGTAAAACAATTACTCCAACTAAGAAATAAGACAGTACATTTCAAAAAAAAAGAAAAGTGACAGATGAAGAAAAAAGACAAAATCCTAGCGTGTGGGACGTTTTCAAGAAGCAATTTAGGCCACTTTTCTACCCTAAAATCAGCCTGGATCAGGCAGCCCGGCGCTGAGAATACAGGCACTGCTAAGAAAGCCCTCAATTCAGGCCATTTTGTCCCTCAGCTAAGTTGGGGTCAGGGCAGTCAACAGTAGTTTAGACTCAACAGGAAGAAAACCAGCTCAATTAATGTGACAGACATGGGAATGGTCATCCCATTTAGAAACAACAAAAGTTGGAAAAGGATTTAGTTCCTGATAGATGTGGATAAATAATTGCATCTCCCATCCCTTTCAAATATACCTGGTAAATTCACAAGATTTAGAATAACTGCATTGCACGTAAGTTCCCCACAGAGAATTCACGAAAATCAGCTCTATCTCTTTTTTAAAATTATCCCAGACACAGCTTCTGGTCCAGAGGAAACTGAGCGTCCCTTTGCCTGGGCCCCCCAGCGTAAGGAAAGCCACTAACTCTTTCACAGGAGCAGATTGTTTCAACTTAATTGAATGAAGTAAACTTGGGGAAATACCTGACATTGCCAACTTGACCTCTGCTAAGCCTTTTGAACTTCAATCACTGTCCTCCAACACAAAGCCTTCTATTAGGCTTTCAGCTATTTCCCCTGATTACACAGGTAGCTTATCTTAAGGATTCCATGGTTTCAGTTATCATTTCTGACCTGATTGTGAGACAAGTATTATTTCCGTGCTGGGTTTTGTGACTAAGCCTGCAGAGGTATTTGCTGGTTTGATTGAGTCAAGAGCATCTCATTTCAGTTTCTTATCCACCAAGATCCGATGACTAATTTTAAAGAAGAAAAAAATAGTTTTGCTTTATGAGAACACAAGTGAAAAGGCTTCAAATAAGTTAGCATTAGTCCAAAACCGTCCAAAATCATAATCTTTGGTGTTTCAGATAGATGTCAAAATTAAAAATACAATTTGTAATATGGGGTCATAAAGATGAAAATGGTTCTCAATAACAAAGTGCAGATGGGAAAAACAAAACAAAACAGCTTGAATTGCTCAAACAAGCAGAATTAATAGCAGAAACTGAGGTTAATGTTGGAAACATTTTGAATTAATTACTCATCCTGGCAAATAAAAGGTGCTTGGAATATAAGGTTAAAGATGTGAATAGTAGTTATTTTAAGTGCTATCTAATTCTAAGTAAGCATCTATTTTTCTTCATCTTGACTCCAGACTACATGTATCATTTAGAAATATACCAGAAAATTTTAATATATGAAAACATTTAGAATCATCAAGTTCTTTACTGCAAAATAAATTAAAATATAATTTGCCCTCAGCACATTGTCAGTGATTTAAAAGACTGCCAACCTCCAGTGCCAGCAAACATGGAAAATATACAAATACAAACACAAATATGTGGGGAAAATATACAAATTGTGTGGAAAGTAATTTGGTTGGCAATATCTATTGAAATTTGAAATGTGCATACCTCACAAAGCTGTTCATTGAAAAATTGTTTATAATAGCAAAAAAAATGGGAAAAATAAATAGGAGAAATATCAAAATAAAAATTAAAATAGTAATTAGGGGAATGGTTCAAAAGTAACACAGACAGCCATTAAAAAGTTTAAAAGTCTTACATGAAATGACCTAGGAAAATGTCCATACTATATTTTTAGTAAATAAAACTGATGCTAGATAAATATATGCAAGTATAGTCTAATTTGGGGTATAAAATGTATATATGCATATAAAGTACAAGTCTAGGAAAGAGGAAGGATATACATCAAATAGCCAGTCAATAGTTTTTAACCCTGGAAGGAGAAAGTGTATGGATAGAAGGGGGTCTTTTTTATTTTATAAGATCCAAACATAAGTGGAGGGATGACAGATGAATTTTATTTATTTTTATTTTTAGTATATTTTTAAAAACAATTTTAAACTAGAAAAGCATTTAGAAACCAGAAACCTGTATTTAAATAAATATTAACGAAGTAAATATTTGTTATCATCTGCAGAATAAAACATCTATGAAATAATTGACCTCAATTTAAGGAGAACTACATTTGTTAAAACGAGTCCCATCAACTTATCCTTTGCTCTGTCTTATAATTGGTATCCAGTCATTCTAACTAAAATAAACACAAATATTTTATTTCTTTTTTGTATATTTGAAATGCAAATTTGTTGAAGGAATACACACACTGCTTGTGTTATAAGCTTACATGATAATTGCAAGAGTTGCCTGAAGAAACTTTATTATGTTGTTTGGTCCAGTGAATGGAAATTATCTCCTTTTAAGTGGAACTGTGGAGGACTAAGGGATGGAAGTAAGTGTTTTGACTATGAGTTGTTTACGTTTTTGCTTTACAAAAATAAAACATCGTATTTATTGATCCATAGCCTACTGAAATAAAATAGATTATCACACAATAGGTTTTTGTTCGTATCTTCCAAAGCTACATACCTTATGCCTGAAGCTGCCCAAATTTCTTATCAAACCAAAAATGTGAACATTAGCCAACGAAACTAGTCTCCAGAACCTCGTAAGTGTCATAGGGGGATGTTAGTATTGGCAAGAAAAGTGCATGAAATCTATTTCTTCTGCCACAAGTGCCTGAAAGTTCCTGGCACTCCATTTCATCAGAATATCAGTTTAACAGTATAGCTCAACAATGCCTAAGCAGTCAAAAGTCTTAGGAGTTAATATTTCTTATAAAATTCATACAATTAAAGCAATATATAACTCTAATGTTTTTTACATAACAGAAATATTTAAATTAATGTTTATCAAATTTTCCTTCCCCCATTTCTTTCCTTTTCCCCATCACTTTTTTGAACAATACTACTTATGTGGCCTTGAGAAATTTAACTTTTCTATTGTGTATATATATCACATCTTCTTTATCCATTCATCTATTGAAGGACACTTTGGTTGTTTCCATGTCTTGGCCACTGTAAATAATGCTGCAATGAACATAGGAGCACATATGTCTTTACAGATAAATACTTTCAGATTTTTTGGGTAGATACCCAGGAGAGGGATTGCTGGGTCATATGGTAATTCTATTCGTAATTTTTTGAGGAACCTCCGCACTGCCTTCCATAGCGGCTGCACCAGTCTGCATTCCCACCAACAGTGTATGAGGGTTCCTTTTGCTCCACAGCCTCTCCAACACTTGTTACTATTTGTCTTGTTGATGGCAGCCATTCTGACTGGTGTGAGGTGATATCTCATTGTGGTTTTCATTTGCATTTCTCTGATGATTAGTGATTTGAGCATTTTTTCATATGTCTAGTGGCCATCTGTATGTCTTCTTTGGAGAAATGTTTATTGAGGTCCTCTGCCCATTTTTTAATTGGATTGTTTGTTTTTGTTGTTGTTGAGTTGTATGAGTTCCTTGTATATTTTGGACATTAGCCCCTTATCAGAGATGTTGTTTGCAAAAATCTTCTCCCATTCGGTTGGTTGCCTCTTTATTTTGTCGATAGTTTCTTTTGCTGTGCAGAAGCTTTTTAGTTTGATATAGTCCCATACATTTATTTTAGCTTTTACTTCCTTTGCCTTTGAAATCAAATTCATAAAATCCTCTTCGAACCCAAGGTCCATTAGTTTAGTACCTATGTTTTCTTTCTATGCAGTTTATTGTTTCAGGTCTTATGTTTGGGTTTTTGATCCATTTTGAGTTAATTTTGGTACATGGTGACAGATAGCAGTCTAGTTTCATTCTTTTGCATGTGGCTTTCCAATTCTCCCAGCACCATTTATTGAAGAGGCTGTCTTTTCTCCATTGTATGTTTTTGGCTTCTTTTTCGAAAATTATCTGTCCACATTTATGTGGGTTTACTTCTGGGTTCTCAATTCTATTCCATTGGTCTCTGTGTCTGTCTTTCTGCCAATACCATACTGTTTTGATTATCGTTGCCCTGTAGTACAAGCTGAAGTCAGGGAGTGTGATATCTCCAGAATTGTTCTTTTTTTCTTAGGATTGCTTTGGCTATTCGGGGTATTTTGTGGTTCCATACAAATCTGATGATTTTTTGTTCTATTTCTGTAAAAAATGCCATTGGGATTTTGATGGGCATTGCATGAAATACTATTCTGCCATAAGAAAAGATGAAATAATGCCATTTGTGACAACATGGATGGATCTTGAGATTATTATGCTAAGCGAAATAAGTCAGACAGAAAAAGTAGAGAACTGTATGATTTCACTGATATGTGGTCTATAAAACTGAAAACAACAAAGGAATAAGACAAACAAATTGAGAAACAAAAACTCATACACACAAACAATAGTGGTTACCAGAGGAGAAGGGGTAAGAGGGTGATAGATGAGGGTAAATGGGGTCAAATATATGATGATGGAAGGAGAACTGACTCTGGGTGGTGAACACACAATGTAACACATGGATGATGTAGTACAGAATTGTACATCTGAAACCTATGTAACTTTTTTAACAATTATCACCCCAATAAACTTTAATTTTAAAACTTGAGTTTCTGAGTCTTGGTTTCTCTCTCAACTGCAAAACGAGAGTGATGTTATCACCATAAAGATTTCCTGAGAAAATCAGGTGAATTCATTGCTTAGAACAGTACATAGTCATAATGTGCTCCAAGAATCGTAGTGCTTGTTATAATTAATAGATAGATGTTAGTGGTAGCAATACCGAAATTAAGAGCAGTACTTTGCTGTGGATGTAGGGCAGCGAATCCCAATCTCTAGAGAGTTAAAAAATCAAATCTGAACTGTCAAAATGAAAACTTCTGGGCCCCACCCACCAAAGATTCAGTCTGGAATTAAGCACCGGAATTTTCATTTTTCACAAGCTCCTTCACATGAGTCTGAGGAGAAGCAGTGATACAGGAGGAAGAATAGAGGACCTCAAAGGAAGAAAGGGGCCTCGAACACATGTCCCTGCTCCCTAAAGGTCTTCACTCATTACTAATGTGAACTGCGTTCTCCTGACTCTGAGACCAAGACATCTTTTTCTAAATCTAACTTATATTTATAGTAGGGCAGGAAAAACCAAGAATCAGAATGGTTCTCCCTATCCCCCCCCCCAACGCTGCCCACATTTGCTTCCATATTTAACGACATATTCCTCCGTGCCCTAATGCCCCCATGCCCCATGAGTTGTTCCTTTGGATTTCCACTTGACACCCCCGGTGCAGGATGGGGAAAGGTAGGAGGACGGCTGTAGACCTACACATTTGCGTCCTATGTACTGATCCCCCAGTCTAAAATCATTCAGAGCTCCATCAGACCCTGGGAATCCCATCAGCCCCTATGTCCTCCACGTCAGACAACGGAAGAAACGCTCATTGGCCCACGGGCCCCTCACAGTACAATGTCCTAATGAATATCTCGCTCCAGGAAGAAGGTGGACCTAGGTTTTATGGGGCCTGAAGACTATTCCTTTTGGGGGGGATATAGAGTGGGTGAGGACACTCTTAGAGTCAAAGAATATAAAAATAACTTACTTTTCACAGAAAAACATATAGCCATGTGAATTCCAGGTTAAGGCCCCCTTCCAGAGCCTTACAAGTGGTTATAAACTGTTTTGTGTCACCCCCCTCCCCCAATTCATATGTTTAACCCGAATCCCCAGTGTGACTATATTTGGAAATACAGCCTTCCATGAGGTAATTAAGGATTAAGGTGGTCATAAGGGTGGGGCCCTGATCTAATATTTCTGATGTTCTTATGAGAAAAGAGACCCCAGGGGTGCACGAGCACAGAGAAAGGGCCATGTGGGGACACGGTGAGAAGGTGGTCATCTACAAGCCAAAGAGAGAAGCCCAAGGAGACACCAGACTTACCAGCACCTTCATCTTGGATTTCCAACCTTCTGAACGGTGAGAAAATAAATTTCCATTGTTTAAGCCACCCAGTCTGTGGTGTTCTGTGAGGGCAGCCCTCGCAGGCTACTGCAGAAGTGGTCCGTGCAATTGAGAGGCACTGGAGCTGGTGTCTGTCATCAGCGTGTTCCTCTACCCGCCTCTCTGACCAGGCAAGCTGAATTTCATATCGCCATCACAGCAACTCCAACTCTGGCCCTCGACCAGTGGTTCTCCAGGTTTGCTGAACATCCCGTAGAAGTCCAGCTCAAATATTATACTCTATGAATTCCTCTCTAATTTCCCTAAATGAAATATATTTTTCCTACTCCATATCCTATCCCACGGGCTTCTGCACCTCTATTGTTTGTTTTACGTAATTCTGTCTTATATAGACATCAGTCATTATTCATATCATACCATCATATTCACGTGATCATTCATATTCATTGATCTTTAAATTAATTCATAATGACAATATTCATATTTTAGTCATCTAAATTCCTTGTGGGAAGAAATTATATCTCCTTCCATGCCTCACACAATAATTTGCACATAGAAAGCCATCAGCAATGTTTGTTGAATTAATTGACTGATAGTTATAAAAAGCCTGAGGTCTTCAGTGAATAAAACCAAGTTAGTTCGTTACCTAGCTACTTAGCTGCCTCTTGAACATATCCATAAAATCAAAGAATTTTATAGCTATAAAGCTCTTAGTGACCATTAATTACCACTTTCTTATTTTATCTATTTAGCAAGCATCACCACTGAGTTAATAATAGATCCATGATGAAATCCTAGGCTTCATCCCACCGAGTAACTTGGCCAGTCATCCAAACTTGATGAAAAATTAAGGATGGACACATCCAGCTACTTTAGAATCACCTAAACAACACTGTGCCAACCTCAAAGCCACCTTCCAACTATGACCGCCTTCCACTGGAGGTCTTCCTGTAGGTGTAGAACTCACAGATCTCATCAACATGAGCCTCCTACATAAGATTATACTCATTGTGGTTAAGTAAATTGGCATTCGAAGTTTATTTAACTTAAAGCAGATTGCAAACTTCTTGGAAATAGTTCAACTACTGTGAATATTTACTGTGGAATTTCTCTTGCTCCTAATTCAAAATAGCAATGTCTGCTACTCAGAGTAATTAGCGGACGTCCAGCTAAACTTGGAACTAACTGACTCAGGTCAAAGTGAGTACCTGATTTAGCCTCTGTCTTTAAACCCTTCACTTCTTCACCTGACAGGTCAAAAAGGCTCTGAAGGTGATGCCATTTGGAATACGAACTACAATATTCTGAACCGCACCCGGCCCATCAGTTTCACCCACGCTGGACTCTGACTGTAAGCAGCGACGACAATTATTAGATAGATGCTGCTAAAAATGCTGATGAGTGAGAAGATTTATATCCCATTACCAACCCCCTGAGCTGCGCTATGAACCTTTAACTAGACGTTTTATCATATTGGTCACCGCTCTCTGAATTGTGTCTAATTTGTCTCTTTTTCAACATGTGGTATCCCAAACTAAAAGCAGTTGAAATACATTCAGGCAACACTAGTGCCAAGTTGCTGGAAATAATTTTTTTTTCTGGTTTAGAACATAATGCTTCCATTAACACAGACTGATATCACTTTGAAGGGATTTAAGGGATCTTTCTTTTTTAACAAACCATGCTGTTTCGTTGACCTTAATAGCTCTCAAAACTTGCTAAGGCGTAGAGTGGCCGCCTCTGGCCCAAATACCGAAGTGGCAGACAACTTTGAAAGAGACAAATTAAGGTTCCCTTTGGAAGCCATGAAGTCCTCCCATGAGACTCGTCCCTCCCAACCCTTCTTAGGTGGCTCTTCATCGTCCTTGCCCACAATTCAGCCAGCCCGTCTCATCTATACATTACCTAATCGTAACTAAAGAGTCAAAAGTTAAAGTCTTGGTAGACATAGGCTTACACAGACTAACTTGGGAGCCTGACTAGCTTGGCAGGAAGGATACGCTGGCCATTCAAGACCAAGTCCAGGGAAGTATGAGCATGGCCAGTGGTGTGGATATAATGTGGGGACACAGACGAAGGAAGAGCACCCAGATGTTAAGGTGACAGCGATTCTAGATATCAACTAACGTATAAGTGGTAGGTCACAGAATCGCTTTCCTGAAAGGTGATTTAAAAAATGTTAGATCAGGCACATTTCTCATTTGTACATATATCATGAACTTAAAAAATAAATCATATTTTAAGCCTTTTTAACATTTTGCAACAGGTATCTTCATCCTGTGGGGTGTGCTTCAGAATGCCCCCAAGGAGGTGGCAAGGCCACACAGTGAAATGCCAAAATGTCCTAAATAAAAACTTGGAACTCACATTTCGGTGTAAGCCCTGGGAGGAAATGAAAAAACAAGAATTAGATGAAAGGCCAAATCTGGACTCAAGTCATTCCAGGGAGATGGAAGGAAGAACCAGATACCAGGGCCCTGGGGAAATGGGGAAAATGGGGAACTAGGTACAACAGACGCAGAGGACCCAACACCTACACACAGCACCCAACAGACCACAGGTGTGTATTAATGATCAGGAAATCTAGAGCTCCAGGCTCAGATGGGTCCTGGCACTCAGTTCCGTCTTACTGAGATAAGTTGGAAATACAAGACCATTTCCAGCCCATTGTGCTTCTAAAGAGCAGAGAGGATTTCCCAGGAACCACCAGATCCAGCACCCACTGGCCCAGGACCTAAGCCAGAGGTACAGACTTCATCACAGGCAGTCAAGATAGAGACAAGCTGACGAACGAATGGTATATGCGTATGGACAAGACAAGACATGCCATCTCACTGCCCTCGACTCCTGGTTTTATTGCCCGGCACCCAAAGAGATTCCTCGACCAGCCGAAGTCAGTCAATAGCACCTTCCTCTCTCCTCCACTAGCTCTTATTAGCCCCTATTTCTCTGATGTAGCACTCCCAGCTACTTTCTACTTCTCACCCCTAGTCTGGGCACGTATCCTGTGCTCCCCCCTCGTTTGCAGCATACTGTCGAATAATCTCGGCTCAGAACCTTGTATCCGTTTCAGACCAAATCCCTTGTATGTATATAAGCAATACACCCATTAAAGTGAAGTCCTGAAAGTTCTTATCACTTTCGTAAACCCACACACTTAATGGCAAGCTTAGTTGTCAAACCCAGCCATCCCAGCTCTCCTGACTCCTAGCCTGATGGTATGGTCATGCTGCCTTCCAGCAGTTGTCCTAACCTTTTTTCAATACATTTTCAAAGGCACTGTCCCCCTTTATCTTCAAAAGTTGGTAGGGCAGCCATCCATCATCATAGCCAAGAGAAGAAAATTGAGCTTCAAATAGTAAGTTACTTATACATATTTTGTCTCTGTGATTACTAAACATTAAGATTAGTTGAAATAAATGGTACCCTTCATGTCACACTCTGGGTCCTCCTTGAAGTGAATTACATGAAATACATATATTTACACAACTGTGTTCTAAGGAAAACTCTCATCCTTTGACGTCTCAGTAGATGTTTCAAGAGAGAAGTGTTCAGTGATTAGATCTGTTTGGGAAAAGTGGGGTTAAAAAAAGAAAACACTTTTTTGAAATTCTCAGAGCATTTAATATCTACGTGAGCATAATGAATCTACAAGAAGTTTGGTTAAAGGTATGTGGAATATTTTTCCAGTGAAACAATCACTACCATCTTGCAGACGTTAGTGTTCCATAGAACAAAGTTTGGAAAACACTGTCATAAGGTTTAGAAACATCAATCATAATTTAATGTGTAAGAAAGTGTAAAATCAGTATTATGTAATTTACGTAGACTGATATAAAATCCGTCTATGAAATTAGTGCCTGCAACCATCTTCTTACCCATTTCAGAAATTCCTACCATTTTTTTCATTTAGTTTACTAGATACCTTTCTGTTCTAAATGTTTATTCCTGTCATCATTCCTGTGTCCTATCCTAGTTTTTTCCTACATATTCAATAATGAGTATTTCTTTATTATCACAATAGCCTCCTCTGCATCTCTTTTGCACACTGCTTTTCCTTCTCTCATCTCTTAGCTTACCACCTCTTCCTGAGTTGGTCCTGTCCATCCCCTTTTCTCAAACAACACTTAGTATACATTTGGTGCTCACCATGTATCCACTACATACATAAGCCAGGCGTCTACTGTAGTAAAGTTTCTTCTATTATCCTAACTCTCTCTCTTTTTTTAATGTTTAAAATTTGTCACATCAAGAACAAGGATTATGTACGTTGCCAGATGGGTACTAGATTTATTGGGGTGATCACTTCTTAAGTTTTATAAATATCTATGTTGTACACCTGAAACTAATATAACATTGTATGTCAACTGTAATTAAAAGAAAAAATTATTAAAAGAAAAAAAGAATAAACCATTGTAAAAAAAAAAAACAAAAAAAAAACAAGGATTGATCTCATGAAGGCATTACACATGCAAATAGTAATGGCCACACAAGCAAGAGCTTCCAGAGTTAAAGTTAAATTTATTTATTTAACTCTATTTAACTCTATTTCCAAAGTTAAAGTTCCATTCTATCATCTTGGAAGTAAAGTATTCTAATTGCTTCTTGTATGGACACGGGAAACCTTACCCCTCCTACCTTGACTACTGCTTTTCCTACTTCATCCTTTCATTCATTTATCCATCCATCTGTTCTTTATTCAACACATACTTATCGAGACCCTCAATATGCCACTGAGGGCTACATTGTCAGGCATGGAGGATACTAAAATCAACAAGATGTAATGTCTCTTCTTGAGGAGCATGTATTCTAGTCATAGGAGACTGGCACATAAATAGAAGACTACATGCGTCCTCATGAGTGCTATAAAAACTGCAGAAAGAATCCTACTGGAAAACCCAAGAACCTTATGAACTTGAGTAACCTTCACAGAGAATGTAACTGAAAACACAGGAGAGACACAGAACGGTTTTGCAAGGTAACAATGTCATACAGGTTATAGGTGCAGGAAGCAGAGAGCATTTTCTTAATAACTACCCCTGAAAGCTGATTTGGACAGAAAACCTGAGGTTAAATTTTGATATTCCTGGCTTGGGGAGCTGATAACCAAGTTCAGTTTCTTTATTCCTCTGATGGTGAGTGACTCGTTTTAAAGCCAGCAGTGAGGGGAGTGGCCCTGTATAGCAGGACATTTTATTTAGTACCATTTGCTCAGGTGCATAGGGAAGTGGGGGAAATGTAAGTCCTTATATGGAGATATTTCATTCCTTTGTTCCTCTTTTCATCCTGGGTCTTCAAGTGAACGTCTATGAATTCAGTAAGTCCCCACAGAAGACATCCTTGAAGTGGCCTCAAGGTAGAGAAACTTGTTCAGAGTCTGAGAAAAAGACCAGTATGTAGACATGTGTGTAGGAGTTTGCCAAGGGGAGACAGGAAAGAAGCAGAATCCAGATAAAGGTGCAGCACGAACAAAGGCCCAGAAAAGGGATGGTTTCAGTATGGTTGGGAAGTGCTGAGTTCTCTCAGGAAGCCTCGGGGCTACGGAGGGAGATGAGGCCACATGAAAGGTAAGAGCGAGACCAGGAAGGAGCTTGTAAACAAGTTCAGAGAGTCACATTTTTACCCTACGGATAATAGGGGAGCCAGAAAAGGATTACAGCAAGAGGCTCACGTGGTCAGATCTGAATTTTAAGAAGTAAATCTGGTCGTGTTTTATAAGATGAACTAAACTCAGAGCAGTCAGGTAACTGAAAACAGGATAAGAAGCTTTGTTACAATGGTCTTGGGAGGATGGGATTGAGGAGAGATGAAAGCCTGAACGAAGGCAATGAAAAATGAAGATGAGAAAAGAAGCCAGCCCATGTTTGTGAGGGGTAAGCGTGGCATGATGGAGACCTCTTGCACCAGCTTGCAAGAGTCAATAGTTACACATTTGGAAATTTTGTGACTTGGTTTTTAAACCCTTGGTAGCTTGGAATCAGAAATGGAAATTGGCCACAGAAAATAGCAAATGCTATAAATCAGGGCTTTTTGTTTTTCAAGAGCCAGTTTACCAGAATCCCACTGGATGGAATTCACAGGATTTGGTGACAAGATATAAGGGAACAAGCAGGAGATATCAGGTTTTGTGGGGCCTGAAGCTTTTATAATTCAGGGGGTCCTCCTTAAGAAAAATAATATGTAACTATGAATTCAGAATTAGACATAAATAATGGACAGAGGGAGTATTCCTGGAAACCAGCAACAACTTAAAACGGAAGTGACTGCCAACCACATAAAAATATCCCACTAAACCCAAACTAAATGTGTCCCCAACTCAGCTTCCCCTTCGCCAGACACTAAAAGTGCCCACAACTATCCAACACCACATCACATGATGGGAAGTATGTCAGAGGAGGAGTCAAAGAGGAAAGAAACAGCACTGTGGTTAAAAATGTGCTTCGTTTTGCACATTTTGCAGTATGTAACTAACCCTGTGAACCCCTGGTCAGGGCAACTCTCAGAACCTGGCCCATGCAACTGCAAGAATTTGAAGCTGGAGCTTCCTCAGGCTTCATGGTGAACTTCTCTGAGAGTGAGAGGGGTATCCAGGGTAACATGAAGTTTCGGGAGACTGGCGGATGGCTCCCTGATTTACTTACTGATCGTCCTATCTAGTGCCACAACAGGTTCAAGGTGGCTGGCTGTCTGAACGGCAAGGGCCAAGTATCCCCGTGGGATCACAGAGCTATCTCCCTTATTTGTGGAGGAAGCACGCCCTGTTCAGATGTGTGTCAACTCTGATCAAGCACCAAGCTCAACCGATAACCTTGTCAGCCTGACATCCCAGAGCCATTTTCAAAGGCATACTGGCTTCTTCCTTCTGTGGACCCTTGTCGAGAGCGAGCTGCCTGGTCTTCTGGCTGCGATGGTCCTTGGAGGACATCACAGTGCGGAAAGGTGAAATGTGTCTAGCGCAAGGCAGAATAATCCATTCCAGACGCATGTGTAATGCAGAGGAAACAGGTGCGAACAATTGAACCAGCTGTCAGCAGGCTACAGGGATCGCTTTTGATATCTTAATAGTTCGTTGATCCGTGAGCCACATTGGCAGCATCACTGTCATAGCTGACTGCACATCTGTAAACCTTTTGGGGTCTCTTCTGATGTCCGTGTGAGTCCGTGGAAAGCCTGACATCACGGGAGACTTAAATTGAGCATGATTGCTGCCGTTTCCGTTTTCCTGCCACAGAACCGGAGAGTTGACAAATGCCGATAATTGCTAATTTTTCACTACTGTTTGTCATGTGCCACACAAGGCAAGCGCAGAGAGAGCTCCTGCTGTTCCTGAAAGCACCCCGTCCCTGTTGGCTGGAAGGACTGCATATCCTTTCTCTGTCAGATAAAGAAGTTATCTGCCCGGTAGCCAGGTGAGGGGGTGCTCTGATGTGTTTCTCTCGGCTTGTTCATGTCATCCACAAGAATAATCTCCCACGATCAGCTGGGGAAAGATTTTACATTGATGGTGCTTACACGGATAAAATGTCTTCATTCTCCTATCTAGCCGAGAAAAAAAAATGTCCCCACTATAATTAGTCCAATAAGTCATTATTGTGGAAAAGGGGATTGGAAATCAGCGACTTTCTCTGTAGTGACCCCTTCTCTAAGAGATTTATGTAAAAATGTTTATATAAAATTCTTTTCTTATAAATATGATTATTAACTGAACACATTAGAAAAGAACACTGTTGAGTGGATGCTTCGATTTCTGTTTAACATTTAACACTGCATTTAGCATGGTAACATTTTTAGAATTTGAATGGGGAGGATACAACATATTTTAATGGACACTCCGAGAGATCTGAGTAAACTTTCCTACTCAGTTTGTGACGTTGGGCAAGCATGAGTGTCTGCAGCTTTAAAAATAGGAATAATAATAGTACCTAGACATGTTGGGAAGGCCTGTCGTGAGAATATATTGAAAGGGCTTGGTCAGTGCCTGAGGCACACACAGTAGAGGGTCAATAAATGTCAGCCAAGGAAAGCATGTAGAAAATGCTTATTTCACTTCTTCTAGTGAAGTTAAATATTTTTTCTTGCTTGTTTTATTTCAAAATAATGGAAATAATTACTCAGAAATGTAGACAGGTTACTCGGAAAATGTCACAATCACGTCCTAACAGTTTGAGATAGGTGAGTGCAAAAATTTCCCTTGAGTATCTACCTCTTACGCATTCTTTTCCCTGAACTGTTTTCTTTTGAAAACCGGTGAACTCACTTAATACCACATCATTATTTTTGGTGTTTTATCAAAAAAGAAGATGTCATATTTCATACCCACTCTCCAAGAAAAATCTCTAGCTGGTCAAGCTTAACAAACTTCATTTTTGTGTTAATGCCAGAAAATAAAAAAATTCTGGTAAGTAGTGCTTGATTTTTCAGGTTATTTTTCATGACTGAACCAAAAAAAATCTTTAAAAAGTTAATACAGGAACATAATTTATAGTAAATATACTTTTAAGGTAGAATTTCTATTTTCACTCTTCAGTAAGTCTCATACTTCACAATATTTTGAGACAAAATTTTATCATTAATGTAATATCCACTTTCACAATGAAATTCAACTCTTAGGTACTCTGATGAATATAATTCCATTGGTGAATAATACATTACTAAAAATAGGTGGTATGGAATAATTATTATTAAAGTATCATTTTTAAATTTTACCAAACTATAGATAATCCTTCTAGCCATTCTCTTTAAAACACCTGCAGCGGCCATAAAGTGGAGTTGTTGCCCCACAGGCATTATATGCAGTGCTGCTTATATCAGCAGAGATTCTATAAGTAACTATATCAAGACCTTCCAGGAAGGAAATCATGCCCATGACGTAGATAACGATAAGAGATTATATATCTTCAAGGTCTCTTGAATAAATCTTAATACCTGTGCAGCATTTGAACAATTCTGACAACCATAGGCAAAACTGCAAAGGAAGAAAATTTTATCTTAAATGATCTCAACACTTTCCATTTTTTCACTTTCCCATTGCCGATCCTGGTGCCCCTTCCTAGGTGCTAGGTGCTGTCGTGGTCACGTGGCACGCTGTGGACACACTGCAGACAGTTGGGTTCCTTGCCCTCGTGGAGCAGGCAGCCCCAGGAGTGAGACAGCTGGGAATCAAATAATCACAAGAACAAATCATGGCGATATGGGCAGAGAAATACGAAAAAGAGAATAGTTCCCTGAGGAAGTAAAGGGAAAGATGAGGAGGAGTTAACTAGAACATGTGTGAGCTTCGCTGCCCAGTCAACAACGCGCTGCTCTGGAATACCCGAGAGCGTATCACTGACACCACTGGATAGTCCACCAGGCGTGACATTCAATATTATCTCTCCTTCTTTCTGTTTCCACCTTCCCCTATCAAATCATTCATTGCTACAATGTCTTGCCCTTGGCAGGCAAACAGAACTGTTATTAATAGAACGAATGCAAAAAACATTCACCCTAGCCTATGCATAACCAATGACAGGGTGAGAAACTATCATTTATGGAGCGTCCATGCCATGCCTGGAACACTGCTGAGTGCTTTCACATGTTAGCTCACTTAATCTTCACAAAAAACTTCTATGAGATATATATTGTTATTTTCTTGTTCACCAGATGAAGAAACAGAGGCTCCGAGGAGTTAAGGAACATACCCAAAGGAAGACAGATTGTAAACAGCGGAGATGGAATGAAGTGCCTGACTCCAGCCCCGGTCCTTGTTACTATAGCAGCCACGCTTCCACTGTAAAGATCCTATGATCTGTTTGGATACCGGCTCTTAAATACCACTAGTTTTATTACAACCAAATGACCAAATCTGAGATCAGTGTTGTTCCCTTTACAGGAGCTCCGTCAGACCCCTTGGCTCAGCCTGAGGACAACTGAGTTGCTCCCCAGTTGCATTAACCATCTTATAGGCCAGCCCAGGAACTAGACGTTATGTATTCCTCAATCTCTGACTTGGTTCCCAGATCCAGGTCCTCTGTATCTGAGGACTTCATTTCCTCCAAGTCCTTCCAAGGACAGGATCCCTCCTGCTTACGTACAGTCTCTCACCTATGTTTCCCCCCTTTTTTGACCTCCCTGATACAGTCTGTCTGCTACCTGCACCCACCTTTGTTGGTTTCCCTCTATACTGGCCTCCCCCAGTCTCTGGAGACTCTATCTTCTGTCTTCCAACCCTGGTCATTCCTTGTCCAACCTGCATACCACGTTTCCCTGAAAATAAGACCTAGCCAGACCATCAGCTGTAATGCATCTTCGGGTGCAAAAATTAATATAAGACCCTGTCTTATATTATATTATGTTAGATAAGACCCGGTCTTATATTAAAATAAGACCGGGCCTTATATTAATTTTTGCTCCAAAAGATGCATTAGAGTTGGTGGTCTGGCTAGGTCTTATTTTCGGGAAAACAGGGTAGGTGCTTGGTGAGGACAAACCATGGCTAAATCCAAAGGAAAAAATACCCAAAGATAAAATGCGAAGCAATTTAGTAGACATGTAGAAGATTTGGAAGCAGGGGGACTTCATCACTGTCCCACAAAGCTTGCCACACAGATGACCACTGATTCAACCTAAATTCATGGCAAGCTCTCCATGTAACTCCCTGTACTACAATTGGTAACTAATATTTACGGAGCACTTACAATGGACCTGGCTTTGCTCTAAATAGGTTGCATGGATTATCTCATATAATCCTCATCATAACCCCTGAGGTGGATACTAACTAGTATTATCCTCAGGGTAGGAGGAAGATGAGGAAAGAGATATATGTTATAACTTGCTCAACGTCACCATTTACGAATCTATAAAACTGGTATTTGAATCTAAGCAATCAAATACTGGCTTAAAAGTCTACATGCCTAACTGCTACCCTTCTAAAGATGATGATAATCCATGTTTACAAGACACCAGCATTTGGAGAAAGTTGAAGAGATTCAACCATGGCATTTATTAATTCTTTGAATAAATAGTTTTAAAACCAGGAACTATACTATTCTAGGAACTAGACACAGAAGTTAACTAGCTAAGCAACCTGACCTCCTATGTCCTATATTCTATGCAGGTGACATACATCATAAGCAAATAACAAATAAGGTAATTTCAAATAACAAAAAGTGATATAAAGAAAATGTGGTGAAAAGAGGAAAACTACCTTCGGTAGGATGATTAGAGAAAGAGTTTCAGAAAAGGTGTTATTCGTACTGAAAGGTGAGACAGACCCAGATAATCTGATGAGGCATTCTCGTAGGTAAAGGAACTGAGGAAAAAGGCCCTGAGACACAAACAGGTAAGATCGAGGAACAAGCAGACAAGAAGTAAAGGGAAGAATAATCGAAGCTAATACCGGAGAAGTGAGCCCAGCCAGGTCATGCAAAGCCTGTTGGCCATGTGAAGAAATTTGGACTTTAATTGCAATGAGAAGCCATCAAAGGAGTTTATATAAGAGATATGATCTGACGTATATTTTCAAAAGATCCCTTTGGTTTCTTTGTGAAGATTAGATTGGTTGGGAGTGGGAAAGAATGGAAGAATTTGACGGTAGGACTTCCAATACACTTGGCTTGGATGTGGGGAATGAAAGGGAATAATCAAGGAAGCAGTCAAGGGTGATAACGTGGAGTGCACTGCATACCACAGTACCCTCAATGTGTGATATCCATCCCGTTTTTTATTGATTCTAACCAGCCAAATTAGTCAGCAATCAATCAACATATTTCTTGGCAGTGAAAATGTGATGACCACTATGAATAATAAGAGGACACAAAACTATAAAGGCAAAAATTAAAGTACAATGCCTGTTTCAGGTTTGATTCTCTGGAAGCAGATACTGAGAGGAGCTCGGAGTGCTCGATATTTATTAGGGAGCCACACCATGAAAGGAAAGGAAAGAGGAGGAAGCAGGATTGGGCAGCCACAGAAGTTGAACTGCAATTCAATGATGACAAATTCTCGTCCAACCTGGTGGGGAGCCCTGGAGTGAGCGGTGCCCAACAGAAAAAAACTCTCACCTTTCAGTCATAGGATGGGAGCCGCCTGGGAAGGGTGTGGCTTCAAGCCAGACGGCCCTCAGTAGCGGAGGCAGGAGAAGTTGATGTCTAGATGCTATGTACTGATGGCTCTCCTAACAACTGAGCAGCAAGTCTTTCCTTAAAGGGGGTTCTAAGTGGTACATCCACTTCAAGGGCACTTTACATCTTGTGTGTTTACAGATTTTCCAAGACAGCGTCATATAGACATTTGGTGACATTACAGACCATATACCAGACAATGTCCCCGTTATTAATTCAGAAAATATTAATATACTTATGGTACATATACTTGAAGAGGAAACAGAAAGTCAATCTAATTTCTATTTTTCATTCTGTTATGGGGGATCCTATCTCAGATCTCTTATGCAGAATGCTACCATTCGGAATACTGTAGCTGAAGAAAATTTCTATTGCAGGTTGAGGCAACATAGCCAAGAGGTCATTCATTGACCTTCATGGTTTCACTCGGAGAATAAAGAGCTGGAAAGAGCATAACGCTCCTCCTTAGAACAAGAAAAAAGATGGACAAATTGAAAAGGAATTACGTATTTGTCTTGAACCTGTCAGAGAACCGAGATCACAGAACAACTTGAGAGAGAGAGAGAGATGAAACTACAGGAAGAAACAGGACCTTAGCATTTGCTTAGCTGGAGTAGATGCAAGCAAACATCATACCAGCCAGTGTGTTCGTCACATCAGGCTTCCATGACAAAATGCTCTAGACGTAGTGGCTTAAACGACAGCGATATATTTTCTCACAGTTCTAGAGGCGGGACGTCTGAGATCAAGGTGCCAGCATGTTGGGTTCCAGTGACAGGCTCTCTTCCTGGCTTGCAGATGACCACTTCCTCATTGCATCCTCATATGACAGAGAAAAAGATCAGGCTCTCCAATGTCTCCTCTTACAAGGGCACTAATCCATTATGAGGACCCTACCTTCCCTTCCAAATACTACTAAACTGGGGCTTAGGGCTTCAACACATGAATTTTGCAGGGACACAATTCAATCCATAGAAGCCATTCAAATGAGTAAGCTAGAAATTTTTAACAAATTTCTGAAGGCTAAGTGTGGGCTACTGCAAGAGCATGAAGCCACCGGGGACCACAGACAAGACAAGGATTTGCACCTTCTTGTAGACATTTTCTCCAGAAATGCTTCAGGTACTCACAGAGAAGATCAGGGAGAATCCTGAGAAATCTCCCTCCCTGGTGATCTCTGGAGGAAGGGAAGAGCTGCCACTACCAAAACGCCATTCAAACCTCGCTCCCTGATCTTGCCTATGGAACAAAAGCTTCCAACTTCAGGGGTAAGAGCTCTCTAGCCTGAGAGCACTGCTAGAAACCGACTGCATCTCGGGGACAGGATGGGGGTGGGAGAAGCTCTACCCCTAGGGCAGGGAAAGGATTAGGTCCAGAATCACATCTACAGAAGAAGCAAGAACACTTGTGAAGGCCACACCTGAGACTAGGATCACGGTCCTGCCTACGACTGAGGCTTAATCAGAACTTCAGAGAATGTCCCACTACATATCTCTTCCCACGTGTCTGCATGAAAATAACAATGGGATATAGGTGAGAGAGCTTCAAAAAGACATTCTCTAGGGAACAGTACAAGGGAAGACACAAAGTCAAGCAAAGAGACCAACATGACCTTGATTTCAAGACTGAATATTTCAAGGAGAGAAAAGTCACAGGCCAATCTTGTTCATGAACATAGATGCAAAAAGCCTACATATATATAAATGTTATGGTATACAAGATCTGACAATTAAGTTCGTAAACTTGTTGTAACAATGTTGCTAACCTTTTTTGATATCAGAGGGGCCATTTATTATGAGTTTGTACCAACTGGACAAACAGTTAACCAAGTTTACTATTTGGAAGTGCTGAAAAGGCTGCATGAAAAAGTTAGACAGCCTGAACTTTTCGCCAACAATTCATGGCTCTTGCATCACGACAATGCACCAGCTCACATGGCACTGTCTGTGAGGGAGTTTTAGCCAGTAAACAAATAACTGTATTGGAACACCCTCCCTACTCACCTGATCTGGCCCCCAAGGACTTCTTTCTTTACCTGAAGATAAAGGGAATGTTGAAAGGAAGACATTTTGATGACATTCGGGACATCAAGTGTCATATGACGACAGCTCCAATGGCCATTCCAGAAAGAGTTCCAAAATTGCTCTGAAGGGTGGACTAGGCACTAGCATCAGTGCATAGCTTCCCATGGGGAGTGCTCTGTAGGTGACCGTAGTGATATTCCGCAATGAGGTATGGAGCACTTTTTCTAGGATGACTTCGCGAACTTAATTGTCACACCTGGTATATGCGACATATAGACATAATCTGGTATGTTATGTCTATAACTAAGTTAGATGAATAAGGGAAATGTTGAAAATTATTTAATCCCAAGAAAAACAAACTTATATTAGGAAATAAGTGATGATGGTGAGCGCATTTGCTTAACAATCAGGTAATTTGGGCTTTGTGGTTGGCATAACTCTAAAGCTGTCCCCCAAAGTGCCCATCCCCTCATTATTCAATCCAATGCTAATCTAGGTACTGCTGCGAAAAGACACTGCAGATGTAATTATGGTTAATAATCACTGACTTTCATAGAGGAAGATTATCCTGGATTAAAGAGGTAGGCACAATATAATTGCATGAGCCCTTGAAAGCAAAAGAGAAAAGCAGAGAGTCAGCAGAGACATAGCAGAAGATGTAACAGATGAAGAAAGAGAGCCACAGTCCAAAGAAGATGGGTGGCTTCTAGAAGCTGAGACCAGCCTCCGGCTGACAGCCAGCAAGGAAACATCCGTCCTACAGCCATATAGAACTGAGTTCTGCCAACAATTTGCATGAACCTAAAGGCCAATTCTTTCCTAAAGCTTCTCGATAAGAGCCCGGGCCCGCTGACAGTTTAATTTAGGCTTTGTGAGACTAAACAGAGAAACCAGCTGAGCCACCCAGACTTCTGATTTACAGAACGGTGAGAGAGTAAACTTGTGTTGTTCTAAGCTTCGAGATTTGTGGCACTGTACCACAGCAGTTAAAGAAAACTGGTAGAGTCTCATTTCCTATTCTGCCACCAGTCTGCAGGGTGTCTCTGAACAAACTATTTCACATTTTTTCTGTGTTTTAGTTTGGAATCGGCTTCTACTAATAAAGAGCTTGAAAATAAACAAATTAAATAAAAATAACTACTTGACAGAACTTAATTATTTTTAAGAATTCAGAACAATCTTGAAAATCTAATTGAAGCTCCTCATTTTATAGGCTAGAAAACTGGCCTATAAAACATCCCCAGTTAGTAGGAAAGCTGAGATTTGGGGCCAGAGAAATTTTGGTTGCAAAACCCCTAGCCTAATGCCCGTTCCACAACAACACGTGACTGCAGCACTCACAGATGGCTTGCAGCTATACTCGAGAGGTATCTGGGATGGTAGGCGGCCTGCAGCTGGCAGTGAGAAACTGGAAATGTGTTCTTTGCTCCCTGACTTAGTAGTCATGCAAACCCTGAGGGAGTCATTCATTGCCTCAGAGCCTCAGTTCTCTTGTCTGTACAATGGAAAAAAAGATTGCCTGCCCTGCTTTCTTTACAGGGTTCAGGTCAATGAGTATTTATTGAGCACCTACTACAAATCAAGCATTGCTCTAAGTGCTATGATATAAAAGTAAAACTGGGTTCCTGATCTCAAATAATTTACTTCTAAACAGATTATTTCAATGTCATGTGATGC
Source organism: Rhinolophus ferrumequinum (assembly GCF_004115265.2). NCBI lineage: Eukaryota > Metazoa > Chordata > Mammalia > Chiroptera > Rhinolophidae > Rhinolophus > Rhinolophus ferrumequinum. The sequence continues at coordinate 10,850,127 of NC_046297.1, forward strand.
ACGTTATGCAAAGGTAAACAAATGCGCTATGAGAACACAGGGGAGGGCCATCTAATCCAGGCCTTTTACCCAGAGATGAAGACAGAGAAGGTAAAAAAAATACTCCTGCATCTTGAAAGACAAGTAGACATTTGCCAGCAGCTGAAGGCTTTCCAGACAGGGAAATACAGACAAGGGCATACAGACAACAAATAATAGCACAGTGTGAACTGAAAGTAGCCCATTTAGCTGAGAATCAAGAATGGGAGGAGATGAGTTCATAGGCAGAAGCCAGAGAATAGAAACCACTATCTGACTTGCCAGGGAGCATGAATTTTGTCGTGAAGGCAATGGAGACCATTGGAAGGTTTGAAACAAGGTGAGAAGTAGAAGACTGTTTGCTGAAAGCCTGGACTGCAAACATAAGTAGAGGCTATTACCACAGCGTAGGTGCAAGCGAACGAAGACTGAAAGAGGAAAGTGGTAAGGATTTGGAAAAAAAGAAAGAGTCCATAAATCTTCAGAACAGGGATTCTTAAACCCTGCCTGCACAATAGAACCTTCTGGTCCCAAAAGGCCCTCCTGCATCAGAATCTCCAGGGGCAAGGTCAGGCGCCATTCTAAAAGTCATGGAGGATTCTGGTGGCACCTGGGTTTCTGAGCTATTCCGAGCACAGGGGTTAGCCGACTACAGCCACAGATCAAATCTGAACCACTGACTGTTTCATTGCAGCCCTGAGCTAAGAACGGTTTTTACATTTTTAAATGATTGGGGATAGAGGGGCAGCCAGTTAGCTCAGTAGGTTAGAGCGCGATGCTGGTAACACCAGGGTTGCCGGTTCGATCCCCACATGGGCCAGTGTGAGCTGCGCCCCGCCACAACTAAATTGAAACAACTACTTGACATGGAGCTGATGGGTCCTGGAAAAACACACTTAAAATAAATAAAATTTTTTTTAAAAAATGGGTAGTTGCACTTTAAAAAAAAAGACTTCCATCATGGAAGTTAAAGATAAAAAATAATGACTGGGGAAAAAATCAAGAAGACTATTTCATGACACGTGAAAATTATTTGAAATTCAAATATCAGTGTCCATAAATAAAGTTTTATTGTCACACAGTCATATTCATTTGTCTTCACAGTGTCTGCCTGTGACTGCTTTCCTACTACAATGGCAGAACGCAGTCATGGCAACGAGAACCATATGGCCACAAAGCCTAACATATTTACTCTCTAGTCCATTCCAGGGAAAGTTGCCAACTCCTGATCTAGAGCAATGGTTCTCATTCTGGACTGCACGTTGGAATCATCTGCATTTCCCAAGTTGGATCTCCAGGAGCGGAATCCAGGCAGGCATCAGTGTTCTTCAAAGCTCGCTGGTGAGCTTTCACCTATGCAGCCAATGCTGAGAAACACCGAGTTAGAGGGTTATAGTGAAAGAGCTTAGTGATTGATTAGATGTGATTGGTGAAGGAAAAAAGATTATATGGATTTAAAAACACATTTTTGAAGACTGTAGTTGTTATTATGAGCTCCTTGAAGGCAAAGAATGAAATCTCTTTTCTCTACCCCTAGTATCCAGCATTGTATCTGATTCAGCAGAGGTACTCAGTAGAAGTTTACTGGTGAATGCACGAGTTAATTAATTACTCTTCACTGAAATAGTCTCCATGCAAGGTACTGAGAACAGAGTTTACGTTCATTTCAACACTGCAGAAAACTTTTGAAAAATGGATCTTGTCCACTTACACAAAAAATACAGGTTTGACCTGTATAAGACCTCCAGAGGTTAGTAGTGCTCCAAAGAATTAAGAGAAAATTATGCATAAGATTACAAGACAAACATCCTAAAAAGGCAATTTTCAGTTACTCAATTTTCTGAAACAATAATTTCCTTTTAACTTTGGCACACATTATTTTTATAACTATTTTTAGCATTTAAACAAATTCAGATAGTCAAATCAGATCAGGTTCTATCAGAATATTATTGTTTTTGGCCAACAGTCTTTGCAAAGCTTACAAAGCAAAGCACAAATATGATGCGCTATTTTAAATAAAAGATAGAGATCAAAACAGAATAAAGTTAGAGGTCATGTTTGAGTAGAAGAAAAAGTAAAAAATCACTTTCAAAAAAGTCACTATTGTGGTGTCTAAAATAGGTATAGATATCAATCATAGACAGTTACCCATTTCTATATTGTGTAAGAATTGATGATAGTTAAATTATGTCTCCCTCACAGCTCTGTTATGCTCATCAACATTGTCTACCTTTCTTCAATGTACACATGCTGTTTTGGAGACAGGAAGAGAAAGAAAAGGTGAAAGGGCAGGAGGGGTTCTGAATATATGGATACATCAAGCTATAGAAAGCATGTTGTCATGGCAGTGGGTATGGTGTCATGCCAGACTGTCATAAAAGCATCTCTGACTTTTAAAACCACTACGTAAAAAAGAAAGTGCAATCTATCCTATCACTATTCACTGTTTCTAATGGCACAAACTTTTATCCAAGACAGCGTAATACCAATGTTTTGAGCAAAGATCTAAGATTACCGACTCCTTGAGAAAATATTTATTAGTCCACAGAGGTTGGGCAGAGATGAAACAGTCCGCGGAATGTCCAACAGAATCCTTATAGGTCTCCAGGACACAGAGCATAGTTATAAAACATGATTTTCATGGGAAACGGTGACGAAATGACGTTAGCACGTTTCACATTTCCATTTTAAGTGGAAAAGGCAAAGCTGTAAGACAGATAAGAAGAGATCATTGTCTGCTGAGGTTGGAAATGGGGAAAGGGCTGACTACCGAGGAGCAGCACAAGAGGAATTTGGTAGGTGATAGAACCATATCGGAGTGGTGGTTGTAGTTACACAAACTACGCATTTGTCACAATTCACAGAACTGTGCACCAAAAAGAGTGAATTTTATTGTATATAAATTTTAAAATATAAATGCTAAATATCATATACATATAAGTCTAATTATCTTGGAAAATCTTGTATACATTCATTAGAGAAAGGGAAACATCACTTATATAGACATCAACGTGAAAAAGCATTTCCACGAAAGGAACACATGAATTCTCCCCATATCGCTTAAGCCAACGTTTCAGAATGAACACAGGAAGGACAGAAAATTCCTTCTCTACTCCCTTCCTAAATTTACCATTCATGCTGAAAGGTAGATAACTTATGTAGATAAGTGTTACGTTTTTGCGAATGGCTGTCTGGCCAATATTCACTACAACCACCAAGTAGATGCTGAAATCTCCTCAGGTCAGCAAGTGGAACAGAGTACCTTGGCCTTGAGAATACACTTCTTTAATGCTTCTTCTTCTAGCCCTAAAACCAAAAGGGCCATATGCATGGACAGATGCATGGACATGTTGTATTGTTTTCTCACCATTTTGTTTTGTCACCCTGCATAGGCTACTCTATAAAGCTTAATAATGTGCTAAACTCAAGTCTGGAAATCATGTATCTCGTTCTTTCTATTCCAAAATTAGACTTAGACGTGTAAGACATGCATGAAAAATCTATTTAAGATCTGTTTAAGAATCTATTTAAGAATCTATTTAAAATCTATTTAAGATCTTAAATAGAAAAATCTATTTAAGGGGGCTTAAGGATACATGAGCCCCTATGCTAAAATGTTGGAGTTTCTTTTTAATTCACCATGTTTGCATTAGCTGCCAGTGGTAAAGAAAGTGGACTGAATCATAAAGAAACCAATGGAAGATTTGGGGGAATTTATTTAAAATGTGGGTAGAGTGGGTTGGGGAGGAATTAACTTTTCTAACTAAACACAAATCCCAAGCAGTTATTAGAAAAAGGAACACAGTGGTCAATAAGTTAGGAAAGAATGCTCAGCCTCAACCATTATATTAATAAAATGCAATGTAAATCAAAATAACATACTTTTTTCACTTATCAGATGGCAAATAAATTTTTAAGTTCACAGTCAAACATGGTTGTGGAGAAATGGGCATTCTCACGTTCATGGAGGTGTATGTACGTATCCTTTGAAGTGTTATTCCCCAACTAGAAATTTACCCTACAGCCACACTCACAAAAATGTCAAGATATATGTATGAAAACATTGTCTCAGCTTTGTTAATAGCAACTTATTAAATAAGCTAGGATATGTCCATACGATGTAGTACTCTGTCACTTGAAAATGAGCAAAGCAAATCTATATGTCTAGATTTAGAAGCATCTCCAAGATGCATTATTGATTTTTCTTTAAGCAAAGTTGATACTTTCAGCCAAAATGGAGTAAGCCTACTTTAGCCCCCCTCTCCCACTATTGCGCCTGAAAACTCTCACCAAATTAAAAGGCAACTGCATGGGAAGTGTGAAAAATTAATAACTGAAACCAAATTTTACAAGGTAGCCAAAGCTTAAGCTTAAAGAATGATCTATAATAAGACTGAAATTTGCCGTTTTATTTCCTCCTTTATCATCCAGCTTTGACCCAGGGGTGACCCCAGTGCAAAACTCAGCAGTGGATCACGCAGCAAAACCTCTGAGAAAACCCTGCCTTTCTGGCAAGAGAACCTGGAAAAAGGGATCCCAGTGAGCTGAAGAGTATGGGAGGACACACACTTTGTCTTCTTTGTTTTCTCTTGTTTTATGTCCATAACGTCCCCAAAGGAGGGAAGATACTGATGCGGTAAGAAATATTTGCATAAATTTATTGAAAGTCATAAATTTAGAGATTCATGAAGCTCAGGAAACCCTCAACAGGATAAACTCAAAGAAAAGCATGCACAGACACATGACAATCAAATTGCTATACAACAAAGATAAATGTGTTTAAATCTTGAGAGCAGCCACAGAACAAATGACATATTACATGTAGGAGAACAAAATTTTGACATAGAATTCTCATCAGAAAATGTAGAAGCCAGAAGAGAGTGGGACATCTTTAAAGTGTTGGAAGTAAAGAACTGTTGAGTTCCATAGCCAGTGAAAATATCCTTCATGAATGATGACAAAATAAGGACATTCTCAAATGGAGAAAAAATAAGATAATTTAAAACAATAATAAATTTAAAAGAATAGAAATCTTACCAAGTATGTTCTTGGACCATAAAGAAACTAAACTAAATATTAGTAACAGAAATATATCTGCAAAATCCCCAAATGTTTGAAATGTTGAGAACACACTTCTAAATAAACCATGAGTCAAAGAAGAAGTATCAGGGGAAATTAGGAAATATTTTGCTGAATGAAATGAAAGTACATGATATCAAAATTAGCAGGATGCAGCTAAAAGAGTTCTTAAAGGGAAATTTATAGCATTAAATGCTTATGTTAGAAAAGAAAGATCTCAAAAATGATAGTAAGTAGAAAAGAAAGAGCAAAGTAAATCCAAACCAAATAAAAAGAAGGAAAAGACAAATCTAAGAACAGAAATCAATAAAATTTTTTAAAGAAATTAGATGAAACCAAAAACTGGTTCTTTAAAAACATCAATAATATTTGTAAGCTCCTAGACAGACTGACCAAGAGAAAAGAGAAGACATAACTTACCAATACCAGGAATGAGAGACCGTATAGACATTAAAAGGATATAAGAAAATACTACAAACAACTCTACAAATGCAATAACTCAGATCAAACGGGCCAGTGCCTCAAAAGACAGAAGTTAACAAAACTCACTCAAAAAGAAGTAGATTATATTTCTTTTTTTTTGTTGTTGTTGTTGTTGTTGTTGTTTAGCTTTTATTTCATAATCATAAACTTAACTCTGCAACCCAGCTAGACTTGGAGGGGGGCAAGGAAAATACGAAACCCAACGAACTGCAGCGAGAGCACAAAGATTATGGGGTGTTCCGAGCAGATGGGGCAGGGGTGCTCTCCTGACTACAGAAGGAATGGTCTGGTTAAGAGAAAACCAGTCAAATGCATCAGAGTTGTCCACAGTCAGCAATGGTGATCTTCTTGCTCGTCTTGCCATTCCTGGACCCAAAACGCTCCATGGCTTCCACAATCTTCATGCCATCTTTCACCTTGCCAAAGACCACATGCTTGCCATCCAACCACTCAGTCTTGGCAGTGCAGATGAAAAACTGGGAACCGTTTGTGTTGGGTCCAGCATTTGCCATGGACAGGATGCCAGGACCTGTGTGCTTCAGGATGAAATTCTCATCATCAAACTTCTCCCCATAAATGGACTTGCCACCTGTGCCGTTATGGCGTGTGAAGTCACCACCCTGGCACATAAATCCTGGAATAATTCTGTGAAAGCAGGAACCTTTATAACCAAATCCTCTCTCCCCAGTGCTCAGGGCACGAAAGTTTTCTGCTGTCTTTGGGACTTTGTCTGCAAACAGCTCAAAGGAGACGCGGCCCAAGGGCTCGCCGTCGACAGCGATGTCGAAGAACACGATGGGGTTGACCATGGTTGAGCGCGGGTAAGTCCGGGCGGCGGCGTCTGGAAGGCAGCCGTAGATTATATTTCTAATAGAAATAGATTAATTAATAGATTAGAGATAATAGACATTTCTAATTGATATAGACTATTCTTGTATCTAGTAAAGAAATTAAAAACCTTACCATGAAGAAAAGTCAGATGGTTTCACTGGAAACTTCTATCAAACATGTCAGGAAGAAATAATATCAATTCTATGCTAGCTCTTTCAGAAAATGAAGCTGAGAAAACACTTCCCAACTCATTTTATGAGTCAACATCGTACTGATACCAAAACCAGAAATAAGACACAACTTAAAAAAAAAAAGAAAGAAAAGAAAAAGGGCAGCCAGATGGCTCAGCTGGTTAGAGCGCTAGCTCTGAACAACAGGGTTGCCAGTTCGATTCCCACATGGGCCAGTGATCTGCGCCCTACACAACTAGATTGAAGACAATGAGCTGCCACTGAGCTTCTGGAAGCGGGGCTGGATGGCTCAGTTGTTTAGAGCGCGGGCTCTCAACAACAAGGTGGCAAGTTCAATTCCCACATGGGATGGTGGGCTGTGCCCCCTGCAACTAAAGATTGAAAATGGTGACTGGACTTGGAGCTGAGCTGCGCCCTCCACAACTAGATTGAAGGAGAATGACTTGGAGTTGATGGCCCTGGAGACACACACTGTCCGCCAATATTCCCCAATAAAATTTAAAAAATTAAAAATTAAAAACAGAATTTCAATGTTCCCCAGTGGATTTCAAAAAATGAAACTTGTCAACCTGAATCTAAGGTTTATACAAAAGAAAAATTGCGGGAGATTGGCTAAGAAAATTTAAAAGGAAAAAAAAAACTATAGACCAATGTATTTATGACCATAGATGCATAAATCCTCAGGAAAAAATTAGCAAATTGCATCCAGTAATATATAAAAACATTATATACTATGAGCAAACTGTGGTTTATCCAAGGAATGTAAAGCTGATTCAATATTTGAAAATCAATTGATGTCATTCACCATTAGAAAATTTTAAAAAATCATAGATTATCTCAATTGATGAAGAAAAAAGGCCTTTGACAAAAATCAACATCCATTCATGATAAAAGCTCTGCAGAGTAGGAATAGAATGTCCTCTACCTGATAAAAGGCATCTACAAAAAAATCTATAGCTACCGTAATAATATTTATATTATAGATACTTGAATAATACTTATTATCTAAGCCTTAATCATCTAATCTGCAAAACGAGGATAGAAATATGTGCCTCTTGGATTTGTTATGAAAATTAAAGTTGTTAGTATAATGCTAGGCACATTAAAAATGGTGAAAATTGTAACTATTACTATATATGCAATAATAAAATTTATATTTATCATACATCGGAACTGCATTATTGGTTGAAATAGCCCAGACCTTAAAATGTCTGCAGTATTACCAAAAAAAAAAAAAAAAAAAAAAAAAAAGTACAAGTTGATTTAAAAAAAAAAAAGGGAAATGAAAAGGAAAGGGAAATAATATCCTATGGTTACTCCTTAGAGTAATGAGCATTAGCGGTCCCTTCCTAAAATCCACTCCCTTGAAAAAGAAAATGGAAACCATTGCAACGGATTTGAGAAGACACTTGATCACAAAACTGTCCCTGTAAGAGAATCCAATGCAGGACTCATAGATTCAAACTCACGAAATCAAGGTTTCCTATGGAAGGTGGTTTTTCCTATATAAGAGTTCTCACTCATGAATGTTTCAACCAGTCTTCTAGGATTTGTGTCAGTTATTATTTCTTTTAGGGAGGTTAAAGGAAATTAACATATCTTGTAGTGAAGTTGTCCAGATTTCTTCAAAGTTGAGATTTTTATTGATATAAGCTAAGGACCATCTTTCATATTAATAATAAAGAGATTGAACCAGGAGCCAAATCTGAATGAAAGTCAAGGGAGAAAAAGGGTGTTTGCCCACCTATCCACTTGCTAAGAATAAATCTTCTGATAGAGAAAACTTTCTGAGGTTCCTACTTCCTGCATCCAAGACTTAATAGACTCGTCATTGATTCTAAAAGTCCAGGTAGTACGAATGCTTCTGATACTTCATGCTTTTATTTCAGAGTATGGAATTCATTCCATACTAAGAATATTGCCTTTACATTTCGTTGTAATTATTTCTGTGTTAAATATTTTCAGGTGTTTGTGTGCCTATTATGTTCTACTTAAGTCCTCCTGAGTTTTTCTTTCCCCACATTTATGGTTTACTGATATACTAGAAATCTAGCTCAGTTTCTACCACCCCCAGTAAGAGTTTTTCAAATTAAAATTGGAATGTAGAAACTCATGCAGAAATAAATTACGGAAGGGTGGTTAGCAATATAATGAAACTTCATTGAGTAAATCCATATATATTCTTAAATGGAGTATACTGATCTTGCATTCTCATGGAAAGTTATATTTTTAAGTTTCATACTGTTATAATGTTATGATGCATAGATTCCCATATGAGTCTGTTGGCAGATGTTAACTATTTTTGAACACTCAAAAATCCATTAGATTAAGTACAACCATCCAGCTGGAGTAAAGTTTAATTTTCAAATGAAAAATAATTTGTTATATAATTTACACAAGTTTGTATGCCTTTTCTCCGAGGGACAGGCGGTATTAAAAATCCTTTGTGAAGAGGACACAAAATACATATCCTGCTCTATAAAAGTTGATTTTACATCAATATCAAGGGATTTTGATGCCATAAGAATATGTGTCTTCACACCATGGCAAGACATATGGCCAAATAGCACAAAGCAATTTTTCTGCTATAAATGGAAACATTCTCCACTTAAGGATTTCACAGTCCTGAAAATCCCTGGTTGTAAACCATGGTCTCATAAAGAGACTAATGAGCAAACCCAAATGTGTAAGATGGGGAAAAATTTGTGCACTCGGGTGAGAGAGAGGCAGCCAATGGGAACCCCTCTGCTGTGATATAAGGCAGAGAATAAACAGGACCTTTCTAGACATTAGATATTGCTAAAAGAAATGTAATTGACATCTGTATTCATGTCTTCTCTTTCTAGTAACAGATGCCTGATTTTCCTTATTCTCAGTGCATGTGGTTTTGGTGATACACTAACCCAGCTCAAAGGATGAGCCTGTGGCTAAATATAGACCAACCACAGTCAATAAAACTCAAGTCTTATATTTTGGATGGAACTATTGGGAAAACAAGCGTGCTCTGCCATTTGAATCGTTGGCAAAATAGGACGTACATCTAGAACTACTGACAGCCATTTTATCATCATAGGAAGAGCCTGTTCAAAAATGGAACCAACACAGATAAAAGCAGAACTGAGAAAGCCTCTCCCTAGTGATATCATTTGAGTCGCTGGATCAGAGTCATGTCTGAAGCCATAGGCTTTTCAGATATGGAGTCAACACATTGTTTTTTTCTTAAGCTAGTTATCAGCTAAAAGAAAATCCTCCCTAGAAGTGATATCCTAAAGGATTAGTCTAAGATACACTCGTGATTCACACTTTTATTTAAATACTTGAGAAGAACCAGTACTACATTTACATAGCTCATGTTTTAATCTTAAAAGATCCTTCTGTTTGCAAAAGGGAGAATCTATAGCAAGCATTCTGCTTTTGTGTTAGGATCTTATTGTTTATTTCTTAATTTGAGTATATTTCTACTTATTATAATACATATCTATTTGAGTATTCCAGGCTTTTCTCATTCATAGAGATTTCTATTAGAGAGTACATTTCTTCATAAATAAAGAGAAATGTACATAGTAAGAGAAATATCTGGATAGCCCATTATAAATCTTCATAGGTTATTTACTGAAGTATAGATCATAATAAGGAAGATATTAAAGAAAAAACATGAGACTAGTTATCTTTTGATCCTCATCACCTAGCTCAGTATCTTGAACTTAACATATATGTTAAGTGAATAAACACATGAATGAATAAAGAGATGAATAAATAAATGAAAAAACTTAATGGAAAATCATTACCTAACATCTGACTCTTGGATTTTTCCCATATCACATTATTTCTTTGTTGATTCAGTTTCTCTACAAGTGAAGTGTGAGGTATGAATTGGAATCTGGAATCACCTGGATACACCTGGAATCACTGTATTTATTAGTACAAATCTGGGGACAACACTAACATTTTTACAGATAGTCCACTCTTGAGGTTGAAGAAAATACCATGCTTTTAGATGATTTTGCAAATGACATACTTCTCATTGCTGGTACAGAAAGAAACAGTTTCCTCCTTTTTTTCCTATTCTTTTCTTTTGTTAGCAACGCTTTTAGCAAAGAAATGTGTGATAAAATCTCATGGCCCAAGTTCCACTTGGAACATTTTGGTAAATATGAGCTTCTAATTTATTTTGATCTTTTCACAGTCTTGGAAAAATATGCACTATCCACATAGTTGCCATAGAAATAAAATTTTCTCAGATTCTTCTATCATTCTGAATCTTTACAATAACCTGATAATGTAAACATGACTATCACAAAAAGGAATAAATCAAGAATCAAAATAGATGACTGATCTTCACACAGCAAATTACCAGGCCTGGAACGCAAAGCACCTGGCTTCCATATTTTATGAGACCACACAATCGTGGCTGCCATTTCAAACCACAAAGACAAGAAGCAATGCAAATAGAATGGGCTTTTAGAGAACTCTCTTCCCTCTGGCCATGTCTGGGCGAGTGTCAAACTGATTCTTTCCTGTGCTACAATATATGTGACCAGACTCTCTCAGACACTGGCATGCAGTCACTTGTAAACTCAGTCACTAATTCCAGTGCCATGAAATTGTATTCAGATTAGGAACCTACTGGGAAGGTTCTATTTATTCCATAGAACCTAACACATTTGTGGCATCTGATCAGTGCAAAATATTAACAAAAATTACCACAGCTGTTTGGAAGGAAAGAAGATGAAATCTTATCATTTTCTGTAGGACCTCCATATCTTGCAAAATATACTAGTTAATACTCATTCTGATCTTGCAGAAGAGACTGGCACGGTTTTCCTTATTGAAAGAGTAAAACAATCCAAGTGACTATGCCTGAATCACAGAATTTAGAATTGACAGAAACTCTAAAAATTAGCCGTCTGAGCTTCCTCATTTATATCATATATCGTTTTCATGTCCACTATGTACCGAACGCTACTATGTATTAAGAGCGGGGGATAAAACAAGAGAGACATGAAAAGTGAGAACCAGTGAGATTACATGACTACCCAAGACTACTCAGCTACTTTGAGGCAGACATGGTCCCCTTCTCAGGCCAGTGGCACTATTTCCAGACCATACTAGCCCAAGTAATAGAGGAGGATCAGGAAAGATCGTGGATTTCTCCTACCTAAGACTTACTCTATCCCACCTAACATGCTGTGCCCTTACCAGTCCTTCTAATCTGATATGCAAAACTGATCACTCTTAAAATACAGTGTTTAGGCTTTTATTATCACATCATACATTAATCTGCAATGTGTAAGAAAGGGTGTCAAATATTTTCTTTGAAGACAGCAAGATATAGTGGAAAGAATGACGATTCAAGATCAAGATGGATGTATTTGTCAGCCTATGGAAACTCATTGAAGTCCAATACCTGGTTTCTTTGTTGTTGTTGTTTTTTAAGTGTACAACAGAAATAATAATACCTACATCAAGGTTGTTGTGAGGTTAAAAATAATGAATGACAAGTAATTCCTACTTAGGATGAGTCCAATGAACAATAACTATTATTCTTATTTCTTTAAGTATCACACTCCAGTTCTAGAAGGGAATTGTTCTATTTTTGGAATGCAAACTTTCTTTCCATTATTCCCTTGGTCTGAGACAAGGATATGCTACAACCCATCTTTAAATGACTCTTTCTAATAGACTGTGCTCCCAAGTTCAGCGGAAATTCCTCTAGCTAGCTAACTGGCTCATCCCCTAATCGCCTGGCCACAGCTCTACACATTATAATATATGTAACTCTCTGGCAAAAATTCCTCTGCACCCACAATCACTTCCTTTCCCCATCCCAAAATTCTGGCTTTTCCCATTAACCTCTCAGTTTTTATTTTCAAGAAGCTACAGCAGGAAATGACTAAGCATTTTGTAGGCAAGGCACATAACGGAAAGAATACAGACTTCAGAGACAGATCAGGTTCCAATAGTAGCTCCGCCCCCAGATGGGTGAACTTAGGCAAGTGCCTTAGTATCTTGAGTCTATTTTCCTTCTCTATAAAATGGAGATGACAAGATATACCTCATCATATTGTGAAGGTTAACAAGACCATATACATGCAAAGCATCTAGCACAAAGAAACTCTCAAGAAACAGGAACTGTTATTTTGAAGGGTGCTTCACCTGTTTCTTCTAAAGTGAAATTGTTGGATCCTTTACTTTGACCAGGTCAAGCTTTATTATAGAGTAGAATAAGATCTTATTCTTTTCCACACAGACAACCTCAATACTTTCCTTTACCCTGCATGTAAAACAAAGCGCTTTAGCTAGCATCATTGACCTCACCGAACTTAGATTGCAGCCAACATTTTCTCACGCTCAATAACCCAAGTACCTACATCCAGACTCGAATTTTTAGAAAACAAAGTAATGTGCACTGTGTAAGGTGATGAACACCTCTCTTTCAGAAGCACAGGCCAGGTTTCAATATGAAAAATGCAAAGTGACTTTCTCAACTACGACCGTGAAATACTCCAACCATAACAGATATGATATTGGTTTTATCAGCCACCCCTGCTCTACTCCATCACTTTAAACTCCTTCAAATTGGATGAAGATTTTAAAAAAAAAAATTATAGTGAATCACCCTGGCTCACCTTCTCACACTACACGTAAAACTGCTAATTTATTTCATTTTTCTGTTGTTTAGTTTTGAGACAGTGAAATTCATAGCCTTGCACTGGAACTATTGGCTCCATCTTCATAACACTAAGAAATAATTATTATTAACATAAAAAATATATTTAAAAAGAGCAAGCTTTATTAAGATGTCAAAGTCAAGTGGGACAGAATTTCGGTTGATCCTCGCTTTGGAAAGCATTTGACTTCCCTCTTTCCTTAAAAAAAAAAAACCAGAAGAACTTTTGATCAATACAAATGAAAGATTCTTTCTGTGTGCTGGTCCAAAAGACAAATTCTTCCTTGGGGAAAATTCTTCACTCCTTTAAGCAAACTCTTCCTACCAGCAAATAAACTCACAGGGGCCCTTGTCAGCCTCCCTTTTCCAGGTAATCAATTTCAAATCTGAATAAATATGAGGCAAGAGGCACTTTGATATATAACAACTGTCTTGTGAAAAATTAAACAGAAAATGTCAGGATGGCCCACTTTCTGATTAGGATTATCCGTAGGAGATATTATGTTTTCTAGCCTAGCCAAAGACCTCTTCAGACCAAAAAGGTTAAAGGAAGTCTGGTTGGATAGTCTTCAGTGAATTTCTGTTGAAAGTTGTATGATAAAACATGGTGCCAGGGTTAAAACTCTAAGATGTGGAAAGGTTATTCCAGAGACCATCCACCCTGGGTAATGTGGTATCTAGAGACCCGATAAGGTTAATCCAAATTATCCGGGAGATTACCCCTGAGACAGCAAACGGTTCCATAAACATCATCATTGCTATCCCAAGCAGGGAAAAGATATGCTTTACTTTTGTTAGCATTTTCAAGGAGACTAAACCTGAAAATGTCAGTGAAATGAAGACCTGGGTTTATAGGCAAAGCTGTCACTGGAGCTCTGAGTTATGAGGCTAGACTTTCAGTAGCCGCCAAGTTATAGGTCAAGCGCTTCTAGGTCAACTTTCCCTTCTTTCATGAAACTCATGATGAAATTTCAGAGCCTTTCATGTGAAGTTTTGTTAGCTTAGGTTAGTTTGTAAAAAAATAAATAAATAAATAAATAAGATAGGCAAAGCATAATGGGAAATTTCATTATCTCACATCTTTGTCCATTGTTTTCTGCCTTCTCTGCTGCACTGCTTGTAAGATGACACATGGATAATCGATTATGCTGGGCACACAAGTGGGAAAGCAGGGTGAAGAGGCTAACAGGACTCTTAAAACATTTCAGATATTTGCCACACAGTATTCAAGAACTAAAGCATTTAACTTCTTTTTCCTCTTACACTGCGATACTTTTAACCTCTCAGCTATTTAAAACTAAGTTGAAATAGTTTGATTTTTTTTCAGAATTACTATGTTTCCCTGAAAATAAGACCTAGCTGGACCATCAGCTCTAATGCATCTTTAATATATATAATATAATATATAACATATATTATATAATATAATATAATATAATATAATATAATATAATATAATACCGGGTCTTATAGAATAGAATATAAGACCAGGTCTTATATTAATTTTTGCTCCAAAAAATGCATTAGAGCTGATGGTCCGGCTAGGTCTTATTTTCAGGGAAACACAGTATCACACATTATAAGATTATATGGGGGGGTGGGGAATACAAATTTATAGATCATTAACTAAAATCCTTTATTACCTGGCACACAGTAGGTACTCAATAAATGTCTGTTGGCAAATTCTATTCAATTTCTGTGTTAAAAACAAAGCCAAAGTGTAAGTTTTAACATGTGCAAATTGTTATTTCCATGCCCCAGTGACTGTTTATACATACAAATAAGCTATTTGAAAAATGAAGTTTAAAATATATATCCAGATATGTGACCATGAAAACACATTATTATGTGAAAAAGAATCACTGTATTGGTATAATTTAGTGATTTTTATTTACCTTTCTGTCAAGTTACCTAATTCTAGCATCAATAAAGGGACACTATTCTATAAAGGCCAAAATCGTGGTTCTCTATATTTCATCCTAAACAAACAAAGGCTAAAACAATTCATTTGTTTCTTTCTAGCTGCATTGCCATCACCCTGTGCGTGCTTCTAGCATCTCCTGTCAGGACTACGGCAATAGTCTCCTAATTGATCTCTCCAAATTCTCACTGGCCCCTTTAAAATCTAATCAATTTACATTACGAATATTTTCTTTTCAATACGCATGTCTGACTACATCATTTTCCCTAGCTTGTGACATTTCAATAGTTCCTTGTTCAGAGCCTATCAGATCTGTGAAAAGCCACATGTTTAAAGTTCGGCCGTCCCTCCAAATGAGGCTACATACACAGCCACAGAGACACACTGCCAGGGTTGAGAGAAGACGCTCACCATACAACTTTAAACTGGTGTCCCATTACCAACTCATACAACTGATTTTTTTTTGTAAATTCTATAATTATCTTGGGAATAGCATATTTATACTGAATTATATTTTTATATATCAAGGATTAACTTATAGCCCTAATTATTAGCCACCTTTTTTAGCATTTCTTCTCCTTCTCCTTCTTTTCATATGCTAGAAGCTATGGCCGCAGCTTCTCTCAACATCTGAGAGGTAATTTTCCAGCAAACTCGGGATAACACCAGTACTTAATTAACACAGCCCATGAGACCCCGGTTGCTCTAGCTCCCACATAATTCTGCAGCCTCATTATTTCCTCGCACTCCTCCTTGCTTCTGAACTCTAACCTTTCTGCTCTTCAGACAATCCCAACTCCCTCCTGCCACAGAGCTTTGCTTACATGATGCCCCTGGCTGAAGGATTCTCCTTCCTGCACTTTCTGACGCCTCTGCAGTGTTATCTCCTGCTCGTCCTGCAGACTTCAGCTCACGGGCCAGGAAGCCTTCCTTGGCGTCTTAAATTTCTCCTGACATACATTCTCTCAGCACCATGTTCCTACCCCAGTTATAATTATTCTTTCATTTACATAATTCTTAGATTAATATGTCTCCCCATCAGATGTAAGTTACAAGAGAAGAAATATCTTTTCATCTGGGGTGTGAGAGGGCCATGTGTGTGTCCGCATACTTTCTCTTCACGCAGCACAGTGGGCTGACATTTATTAGAAGCTTAATAGATATTTGTTTAATGAATCAATGTTCTCTTTATCATACCATGCTGCCTCTAAGAAAAATCTGAGCAGATGTTAATTAAAATCTATGTTTTAAAGAGCAATTATATCCAAAGCCTACTCTGCACTGACCAAATTTATCTAAAACAAACAAACAAAACACTTTTCAAAAAGTAGGTATCATATCAAATTATTGTGATTCAAAAACACATATCTTTTGCGAGTGACTCTGAGTTTAAAATACAAAACTCTAACCTCAGGTGCACTAGTCATTTAGGGGGATAAAAGAAGCAGTGATTTAAGAAAATATGTGGGATTTTATGCCACCAACAAAATGGATTGAGCCAAAACATTTGGCTGACTCAGTTCTTCATGGCTCTTTAAGCATCTGAGTCACATGGGGGAAAAGAGAGGCATCCATCACCGCAGCCCAGACATCTAGACATCCTCCAATGAATCACGTCAGTGACCTGCTTTGGTTCCCTTCTCATCTCCCTGGTCACATGGGTAGAGACTAAAGAGAATCAATCAATCCGATCAAATCAGTAGCATGGATATGTAAAAAACAAAATTATATACATAATGTAATTGTGTAATAATACAATATAATATAAGTATACACACATTGCAAAAATTCAACTTGATATCTATAAAGGAAAAGAACATCTAACCAAGAGGAAAGAAAAGCCATTTGGTTGTGGTCACGGGAAACCCACCCGTGCTCATGGAAAGGCCCTTACAGATCAGTAGTTGAATAGCTAACATGTATATACAGTGCTGCGTACGTGAAGGCCCTACTCCGAGTACTTTAACATATTTTAACTTGCTGAATTCTCACAACAGCCTTATGAAATAAGTATTTAAGTATCATCCCCACTTTGCAGGTGAAGAAACTGATGCACAGAGAGGTTAAGCAACTTGCCCAAGGTCATACAACTAAAAAGTGTAAGAACTAGGAATCAAAACCCAGGCAGTCCAGCTCCAGATACCACGCTCTTAAAAACATTACACAGACTCTCTATTGTTGTCAGTCTTGGATTCCATGATCCTAATTCATCACAACACTCTAAAGCATCCAAAATTTTAGTTTTTTTCGAAGACACTCTAACAACCGTTTGAAGTTGCACATATCCATTGCTCTCAGCATTAGAGCAAATACTTAAGAAGTAGAAGAACAGCATCCAAGGAGAGGGAAGAAAATTAAAGTAGAGAAGGCCAGAATCAACCCCTCCAATTTGGCATCATATTCACAACCCTAACCATAGTAACAGCTAACATTTTTTTGAGCACTGTGCTAAGTGCTTTATCAAATTGCCTCATGTAAACCACACACTAGCCCTATGAGGTAATACTACTTACTTCCATTTTAAAGAAACCTGGGGCTCAGGGTAGTTGAGCAACTTTCACTAGGTCACACAGCCAAGTCCAGAGCCCACAACAAAAGAACTATTTGGTCTTTGGAAGTTCTAGCTTCTGCAAAGCCCCTAGAATTCAGGTAATATATTTACAAATAGCAGGACAAGAGTGAAAACGGCAGAATTCTGGGGGCCAGGAGAGCTTAAGTACCGTATTTTGCCATATATAATGCACACTTTTTTGCTCAAATTTGTGAGGGAAAAAGAAGGATGCACATTATACATGGGTAGTACTAATTCCATATCTATATAAATGTTTTTAATTATTTTATTTATGTTTTGAGTTAAAAGTGTAACTCTAAAAATCAATAAGGATATCCGTATGCAAAATAATACCCTGGAATAGGATACTTGGCTTTGTCGAACATACAACGGACTTGCAACCACAAAGAGTTCTTGGCCTTCTATGATGCATAAATATCGTAAATTTGTTACCAGTACATAAAATTTCTTGTACCTTGTATCTGTTCTTGTGTTTTGTAATTATTTGTTACATAAAAGTTCTTGTACTACAATATGACAAAAAGTAAATGCTAACATGCCTTTATAATACAAAAAAACAAGTACCTAAATGTAAACAAATAAAAATTTGAATTAAAAAATTAAAACGAAAGATTTTTTTTTTCCCTGAAAGTTTGGGCCAAAAATGTGGGTGTGCATTATACACAGCAAAATATGGTAACTAATTGCCAAGAGAATGTCAGTGGAGGAAGAGGAGGAGGAGAAAAATTGAATCACCAATTCATGTAGAAAAGGAAATATTATAAATAAAGTTTAGAGAAGGTTTGTTAGGGCAACTTTTAAAGACGTTAGAGATATAATAGTAAAAACACAAATGACAAATATTTGTGCAAGAAAGGGGGGCTAAGCAATACAAATAATGATAAAAATAATTATAGCAATGATTATGATAGTGTTTACTAAGGATCACACATTCTAAGGACTTCCTATTTTATCAACTCATTTAATCCTCGATTTCATTCTGAAAGTACTATTACTCTTCCATTTTACCGATGAGGAAACTAAGGAACACCGAGTTTAAGCAATATAACCAAAGTTATACAAGAAACAACTCAGGCAATTTACGCCAGAACCCATGACATACTTACTTTTAAGATATTCGTCGTGGAAGTCTACATTTCTCTGTTGTATTAGGTGTATGCGTGACTTCATATGCCAAATCCAGGTTACATGCAGTCATCTTCACTGTGCTTTTTAAATAGTATTGTATGTCTGTATGTTTCTATTTTGAAGAAGGGATTGTATTCATTTTCTGTTACAGTAGATTTTAATATGAAACTTAAAAGACTCTAGTGAACAGTAAAACAGCAAATGCGTGCATCCTAAGTTTAATGATAGCTGAAATTCCTGTTATCTATTTTAATCCATAATTTCTTAGGTCTTCATTCTTCTCCCTTTCTTCTGTCTTTCGTAAATCCAGAAGTCATCGAGAAGACCCCATTGGATAGTAATGGCTTGCAGGAGGTTGGCATTGGAACGGGGGAGTAAAAGCAGCCCGAGCACCTCAGTAATGGTGCCCCTTAAAGGGGTGGCCTGGCTAAGGCTGGTAATAACAGCCCATGTGAAGATGGTGTTGCAGTAGGGAAGGAAGGACGGCATGAAGAGGTCGGTCGTTGGCTACATGCAAAGGAGTAGGCAAATAAATAAATATATTGATGATCATGGGAGCCAGATTTCTCAGTGACTGAGAAGAACCTTCGGGTATCGGGTTGGAATTGGAGTTATCAATATGCACCCACCATTTTAGAATCTATAAATATAGTTGTAAGGGGATGTGTGTATATACTTGTGTGTATTTCTTAGCTCTGGCCTGGGAACAGCAACGCTCCAACAGCAGTGAGCACACCTACCATCCACATCTTGGTTTCTAAATTCTACACTAAATTCTACACTAAAAGGAAGTAGGACTTCTTGGAGAAATGTCTGAATCCAGTGCTGGGCAAGGTAAGTACAAGATGAGCCTGAAACACATTTTGGCACTAGGAGGTAAGAAGATGCTAAAAGAATGGTAAATAGATCTCAAAAGGACGCAGAAGTCAGTTTGAAGGGGAACCTTAAGGTCAAATTTGGGACAATTTGAACATTAAAATAATAATGACAGTAACAAGTGATCAGAGTTTATACCATCAGCAAAGGGACAAATCAATAGCATATGCCATCCAACTTAAATGCAATGATAACACGTCATCACATCTGTCATATTTTTGCCAAAAACTGCATAATCTCATCATGAGGAAACATTTGAAAAACTGAAACTGAGGGACATTCTACAAAGTTCCTGATCTGTGATCTTAAAATATGTCAGGAATAGGAAACTCAAATTGTTCCAGAGCGAAAAAACACCTGGAGAGACATGACAACTGGTGTGATCCTGGGTCTTTATACTATAAATGATATCAATAGGGCATTTGGGGAAACTTAAACGAAGTCTCCAAGTGAGAAGTATATAGGAGCTTCTTGTGCTGTTCTAGCAATTTTTCTGTAAGTTTGAGATTGTCAGCAGCTAAATTATTTCTAAAAATCTCAACTAGATGATGAAGTAATTCTGAATATGACAGCATAAAACAAAATTTTGGTTTGTACACTAACCAGAAAGTTCATGGAAATCTGATAAACCATGTCTCTATTGAAGTAGGTATTTAACTAGGCAGAAATCTTTATTTTTAATTACATCCTTATTATTAGGCCAGTGCAAAAGTAATTGCGGTTTTAAAATTATTTTTAACCTTTAAAACCGCAATGACTTTTGCACCAACCTATTAAAGGCTGAGAAATCACCCAGTCCTTCCTTTACATAGTTGGAAATTGAGGCACAGAAAATAAAAAAGGAGAGCATGCTATGATTTTTATCAGACTTACATAATTCATAGATAAGGAGTTTTTAAAAACATGTCTGAGGTTATTTTCTTATGTCTTAAAATTAGTACTTCAAAAGCCTGCTTTCCACAGTCCAAATAATGCCCCAAATAATTATTGTAAAGAAGAGACAAAGTGATACACATTTTTTAGTTACTGACCTATCCAAAGCTTTACGAATTTAAACTCAAAATTTGTTGCATAAGAGGCATTTCACTATTAATCTTTCATTACAAATTACTATTCTTTTAACACTCGGTTCTTCAAATTTCCTAAGGACTAAACGCGTATATAGGTCAACTGAAAAACAAATACGTGGTACAAACGAGTTGTATAGACACTGCAGTAAACATTGTGAATTTCTCCTTAATCTTAATTCCAGTCCAAATAAGTACTGTTAGTCAAGCACACTAATCCTTATCCCTTTGCCGGTTCAAAGATGCACAGGCCTCTCAGCGGTTTGGGGGTACAGAGGTTTGGGGGTACGGAAATGAGTCTTTTCTCCTGGATGATGCTGAACTGCTAGAAGCCATATTATGATCAAAAGAAGGAACCTAAGGATGGAGTCAGAGCTATGAATGACAAAGTGAAGACAGAGAAGAACCTCAGTGTTGAATAACGTGGTCTATCCACTGAATTCACCAACCCTCAAGATGGCTTTCGCTCAAGATTTTCTATTATTAAATGTAACAAATATCCTCATTATTTAAACCAGTTTGAGACGGGTTTTCTGTTGTAGCCAAAGTATCTTGACATATATACATCAATAAAAAAAAAGATCAAAGAAGTTTTCCTATAAGAGAATAAATCTTAAAATAAAAATAAAATAAAATATCCGCCATAGGCCTCAAATTACTTAAGAGTTTCTGTATCTGAACCACTTGCTGGAAGGTTGCAGTATTTTGCAGGTGGATTTTGTAAGCAGAGTCCTTAGAAGCCTCCCACCAGGCCCAGTTCACAGAGCATAAAAGGGGCATGAAGGGAGCTAAACCAACCAACAAGATACAAAACTACAGCTTTTCTGTTCTGGAGAAAGATCCACACTTCTTATTTCAATAAAACAGCAACAACGTGTTCTGCCTCGAGGTTTTCTCACAAGTTGCTGTAATTCAATGTTAGTGTCCCAAACCATAAATGAGTCAAGCCCAGGAGATGAGAGGTAGGAACAGCAAAGAGCCCCGTGAAGGTCGCTGTGGAGAGCAGGCAACGGAAGTCGCTTGTTAAAATGTCTGCTCCCGGTCCCCAACTCAGGGACCACGTCAAAGCGCCAAGCCTGGCAGCCATGCTTGACCTTTAGTTTGGTGTGCACAGGATGCTGAGCAGGAGAATTGTCAGATGGAATGGAGAGATGGGAAAATAGCTGAGAGATAATAGTAAATGGGTCCCTTCCCAGCCAAAGCTATCAGGTTTGCCTGAAGTGGCATGTGACTTCACTGGGGTATCAGTTTCCTCAGGTCCTTGCCACTTGTCTGGAAGGAGATTCCATGTAGAGGGATTGCCATCTGCTGGTGGCTGTCTTCTTAGGGACAGCTACCCCTGAAATTTGGGGACTGCGCCTTACCCCAGAGAACATACAATCACTCAGCAAACGGTAGTTTCTTTGTCATTGTTACAATTAGATTGCCTTTGCTGTTAACTAGACAGATTTAAAATTCTCCGGAAGTTGAGCGAGGTACCTCAAGAAACAAATAAAAGGGGGGGAAAATGATGACAAAGCCATTTGCAAGAAGAGCAGTTTTGTTCAAGAGGTACACTAAAATCCTGCAGATGAAATTGTCCTTATGTTTCAGTGAGTATTAACAACTTTTTGTAAAAGGAATGGTGATGCCTGTCCTTGAGGAAAATACAGAGACATGTAGCGCGTTGCCCTGAGCACATATCTAAACACCAAGTCTTAGAATCCTCTGAGCGTCCTCACCTCCTGGGAAATATATTTTCCATGTGACATATAAAAACAGAAAGAAACACTAGCTTCCAAACACAAAGCTGCGATTCATCCTTCAAAACAGGTTAAAATTCCCTTTTGGAGTGAAATTCCTTGGAGTCGTACTGCTCTATACTGTGGGTAAAGTTGCGCAGGCAAAGTTTAGTCCTTCAGGACACAGAATATGGTTTTCAGACTATGAAATTTCCATGTTTATTATAAGTGAAATAAATATGGAATTAGGTCATATTATTTCACCCACATTTCATTCTTCAGAGCAACACTCTTTAAGAACATTGCAGGATCTCTGTGTCAGGAAACAGCCCCTCAGAATAGACCCGTTGGTGCTATTTTCTTCAATGTGCAGTGACAGGAGGTACAAAAATTAAAATCAAAGGATCAGACGTCTAAAAAAGGAAGGAAATCCTGTCACATGCTACAACATGGATGAACCTTGAGGACATTATGCTGAGTGAAATACACCAGTCACAAAAGGACAAACACTGTCTGATTCCACTGATATGAAGGGTCTAAAGTAGTCAAATTCATAGAAACAAAAAGTATAAAGGTGGTTGCCAAGGGCTGGGGGAAGGAGGAATTAGTGTTTAATGGGGATAGAGTTTCAGATTTGCAAGATGAAAAAGTTCTGGAAATCTATTTCACAACAATGTGAATATACTTAACACTACTGCACTGTACACTTAAAATGGCTAAGATGGTAAATTTTACATTATATGTTTCATCCCAATAAAAAAGGATAAGCAAAAATGTTAAAGGCTGAAAACATGATCTATATGTGAAGGATAAAGGATTTGCTAGCACGGTATTTAGTCTAGCAACAAGGACTATTCAAGGTTGCTTAATCACATGGATTTGAAAATGTCTCATAAAGAGCAAACCTGTGACCTGTTTTCTCTACCTTTGCAGAGGACATAATGATGAAACAAACTAACACCACAGAGCGGAGGCAGGATGTAGTACAAAGAACAACCAAACTTAGAGTCAGAAATTCCATCTACTTCTAACCCTGTGACCTCCCACAAATTAAGTACCAGAGAGAGAACATTCGAGGTAATAACACGAACTTCAGGGAAAGATATGACTGCTTTTGACTCCCATTTTTTTTTGGTTTTGTTCACTGATTGTATAAATTTGGGCCAATCACTTAACGACCCTGAGCCTGTTTTCTCATTTGTAATGTAGGGATAATAGTACCTATCGGTCAGGTTTGTTATGAGGCTATGAACTTGAACTAACAATGACAGGGATGCACTTAATAGAATGCCTGACCCACAGTAGGTAGAACACAGTAGGCTTGTTGCCTGAGTCTTCCGCAGTCTCTGCCCTTGTCCGCAGGAAAGTGGAGGGTAATGATACCTACCTAACATAAAAACATCATGAAATACCTGATTCAGGAGCTTTCTTTGCCTTTTCTAAGCCTCAACTTCACCGTCTTTAAAATGGGTACAATGATACATATTACATAGGAGGGTTGTGAGAATAAAGAGAGGTAATAAATATAAAATTGCTCTGAACTGGATATGGCACATAGTAAGTACTCAACAAATTTATTATCATTACTAATCTCACTTAGGAATATATTTAACAATCATCTCTTGAAAACTATTAACTATAATCATGCCTGGTCCTAGATCAGCTGGTCATTTCAGCAGCTTTAGGTCCTCTCTAAAGGAACAAAAATTTTTTTGGCACTAACAATAATACCAAACGACTGAACTTTTGTCTCAGCAATAACATCCAAGGAGATTTCAAGCCCTGACTAGAAAGGTGATTTTCAGTAATAGTGAAAAATACCGAACATGTAAACAAGGGATACTGATAAAAATCCTTATTTGACATCAACATGAGTTGATAATTGTTTTCTCCATCCTTACATTATCTGCGTCTAATTAGTTCGATGCTGAAATGGAGAAACAGAGACAGGGAACACGCATCACCCATGGTCTGTTCAGCGACCCTAAGAGAATACCGCTTCTCTCCCAATTTACAGGAGCCGTTGAAACCCACGGGTGACAATAACTCAATAGGGGGGTCCCGTCGCCTCCAAACCAGACTTGAGACCAGCACCTGCATGACTGGACTAATTGTAAAGTTTGCTGAGTTTGTTTCTCTTGCTCCAGCGCCCCGCTTCCAGTCCCTTCTCCCTAAATAGCCTATCCTTTGAGTCTGTTTCCAGGAGTCAGGCTCACTGACCTGCCCCGGGGCAGCCCCCTGCTCTAGATCCCTCTTCCAAAAGATGTCTATGTCCTGTCTCCCATCTCGTCAACATACGGCTCTGTACACTGATCAACTGATAGACAAATCCACGGGAATGCGACAGCAAGTGTTTATAGGGTTCCCTACTCCTAGTTTCTCATTTATATTCTTAAGGAACATTGTTGTAAATTAGGTCTTAACCCCAAAAGCTGGTGGTAAGTCATCTGTTCACCAAACATTTACGGGGCACATGCTGTTTTCTGTTTTTTTGCGCTTGGTACTAACATTACATACATGAGTAAGATATGGGCTCTGAGTCAAGCAGCCCACAGTGTAACGGAGGAAATGAATGTGTGTGTGAATAATTGCAATGATTGGAAATAAAGGGAATTAGAGGTACGTTCAAGAAGCTACAATAGGACGTAACTGGGGCACAGAGAGGTGAAGTAACCTGTTCCAGGTCACCTAACTATAAGTGGTAGAATTGGGATTTGAATGCAGCTGTTCTGGATCCAGAGCCTGTGGTGTTAACCACTGTGTAATAGTAGAAATAGTTTCTAATGAGGTCTTTTATTTTGAAATAAAAATCACAATGTAATTTAGCAAATATACACAACCAACTTCATCAAAGAAAACTAAAATAATACATTGAACCAGTATGGGGAAAAACATGACATATATTAAGAGATTGAGTAGTCTTCACAACTGTATCCCCATTGCCTAGCGCTGTGCCTGACACACTGTAGGCATCCAATAAATATTTGTTTCTAAAAAAAATGAAATAATATTTATAAAACTAAATGTACATTTACCTATAGCCCAGCAATTCCATACCTAGGTATTTACCCAAGAGATACAAAAACATACGTCCATAAAAAATACTGAAACAAAAATATTTATAGCAACTTGATTTGTAATATTAATAACTAAGAACTGGAAATAACCCAATTCATCAGTAGGAGAACGGATTTAAAAAACAATAACCTGTGGTATATTTATACAATGGAATACCAGTTAGAAATAAAAGGAACAAACTACCAATACAGACAACAACGCTGATGAATCTCAAAAACAGCATACTAAGTAAAAGTAGCCAGTCACAAAAAGTACATCGTGTACTTCCACTTAGATGAACCTCTACAACAAGCCAACTAATCTGATGTGAAAAAAATAAAAGAGAAGAGTGGTTACCTCTGGGTGGAGGGGAGTGACTGGGAAGGAACATAGGGAAATTTCTGGGATGAGGGTAGAGCTGCATACCTGAGAGGAGTTAGGTTACACAGGTGTATTCATTTGTTAAAATTCAGCAAATGTTAACTTAAGATTTCTGCATTTTTCTGTGAAATTTTTACTTAAAAAACCAAACTAAACAAATAGTATTGAACTCTGCCTTTGCAGAGAGTGCCAAAAAAAAATGTATACACATTTTAAGAAAGGAAAACTGTATTAAAGTTGTAATACTCAATATATACCGATAACAAAAGATGAATACAAGTCCCATTTGACTTCTGCAATGACAAGAGGTGCTCAAAGTGGTTACCATCAGGGCCCAGACACTTCTGATTACGGCGAACAACTGCTTGAGCAACGTTGGCCAAAGTGTCCGCTTTTATACATTTTGTTTGGCACTCCCGATATATAACCAATAGGAAAAAAAGAAACTCCTTTTTTCTTAGTGGAGGGGATTTTGTTTGGATTATATATAATTGCCTCATTTCTTTTCCCTTTGAAAATAAAGACTAGTTTACACGTTTAAAATTTTTTATGTGTCATTTTTGAAAAAGATCATTTTCCAGGTTAGGGCATCTTTTTCTAAAAGACCATCTTTGAGCTGCCACTCCCGATCAGAAGCAAGCCTCTTCCTTATTAGACCATAGCTCCTCCTCGTGGTTGACAGATGTTAAGACGCTTAAATCCCAACCATAGAAATAGTTAAAAACTAGTTTTTGCTGTGATCATATTAGGATTCACTCTAAGTTGAAAAACACCAGCGTGATTTTGTCTTTACTCCATTTCCTTCGATTCCCTCTCATTCGTCTGATTGACTAATCATGCTCGATGATCGCATTTGGGAGAGAATCCAGAGTAAAATTTTCAGTCTCAGGATCTTTCTGGAATTTGTGGAGCTTTAAAGTAGCATATGTTTTAGTTACTCAAATCCAGTTCTAAACAATAAATTCACTGTTTTTACTTTGATCCAAGGTGAAACCAAACTAGAGCACGGTAAACTATATACTCTGCTTCATTGTGTAACAGGTTCTACCCTATTCAACATAATTCCTATCCATGGTTAAAATGAATATATAAAAGGATTTCTTATCAAATTTGTGAATAACAATACAATGGAAGGATAGTTAAAATACCAGGTGACCAAATTACAACTCAAAAAATATTTTGACAAGCAGAAAAATCAGATGAAGCTAACAAGATGGATTTTTAAGTGAAAAATTTACCTCAAAAATTTCAATATAAAATATAATAGGAAAAAGAATCTAAGTTCTTGCATGAAATTTTTTCAGAGAATGAACTGCCACAGGATAAGATAATCATAGATTAGCAGCAGCACATGTGAAAATTAACAGTGTGAGTTGGTTATTCCAAAAATAATATGAATTTGGATCACCTTAAGATAAATGGAAACAACCTAAAATAATGGAAACAAAATAAATGTCCACCAGCAGAGAAAGGACAAATATTGGTATAGCTATTGCAATAACATACAATATAGTAATGCAAACGAACGAAATTAGCTTCAAATATCAACATAGTCAAACCTCACAAACACTAAATTATGGAAGGGTACATACATATGAACATTTTTATAAAGGTTCAAAATTTTTAAATGCAAAATGATACTATATATTGCTTAGAAATGCATGGCATGTAATTTTTAAAAAGAGAGACAGAGACAAGTAGACCTGGGGAGTAAGTGTATTTGGGGAGCTAGACAGAGAGTTCAGACTATAAATGGGTAATAATGCCTTATCTTTAATCTGGTGGTGAGTCTGTGGATGCCACCTGCACTATTCTTTATATCTTTTTGTATGCCTTAGTATTGTATGACTTCTTCGTATTTTAGATTTAGATTTAGACAAAGAAGGTAATTAGAAGTCCTCTGTTTTACACTAATGAGACCATACATGACTTCTATGTTCTTTTGGGGGACACCAAGCATTCAAAAAGATATAGAAAAAAGGAAATCGAGTGAGAAGGAAAGGTCCTGTGAAGGGATTCAAATCCTATCATAGTAAAAATAGTTTAAAAAAAAAAACTGTTGCGGTTTTTAAAATGTAGATGGTAAGTTCCAGCCCCAGATATTCTGATATAATTGGTCTGAGGTAGATCCTGGACATCCAGTGTTTTTTAAAAAGCCCCCCAATGTTTTTAATGTACAGAATTAAAGCTAAATGCTAGGAGCTTTCCCTCCCACAAGGTACTTCCCACTTCTTACCATTTTTTTACTAACAAGTCTCAAACCTCAGAGAGTAACAACTACATATATTTGACCTTTCATTTCTGATACTTAAAATGTCTTGGGAAAATAATAGGCCCTGTATAAGATTAAATTCAAAAGTTAATGAAGATGGGACATACATCTCAAAACTGATAAATAGACTGTAAGTTCCACGTGGGCAAGGACCACGTCTGGCTCCGTCATTACAACGGTACTTTGTTACTTATTCATTCACCTGAATTCCACAAAAATTATAGAGGACAACTGCTGTAAATTTTAATTCTGAGAAACAACTGACTCAAATTGATTAAATTCTAAATATTCTCACCACCATTTCCAGATGAAGGTAAACACATTATTCGGGGGAGGGAGGGTCCCGAATTAATCAGCTAACCCTCTCCCCTGAATCTATAAAAACTTCAGGGAAGTTGTCCCTAGGTACTTGAAGGAAGACGTGATTAACCAATGAGAAATTTTTTATGCATTATTACAAAACGATGAATAGGGTGGTTCTAGGGTTAGAGTCAATTTTACGCACTCACTCATTCATTTGATAAATATCTATTGAGCAAACTCTAAGATACCAGGCCCTTAGCCAGGCACCGGGAATACAATGGTAAAAAGGCAGACATTGGCTTCCCCTCACCGGGTTTACATTCTGCTGGAGGAGATGGACGATAAACAAGTAAATAATCACAGAGCATGGCATGTACTGTTAAGGGTTTGTGTCGCAGTTTCTCTACTTTCCAATTCTGTGACCTTGGGCAAGTTATTAACTTCTCTAAATCTCATTTATAAAACAGAGGTAAAAGTGTGCCTTACTGTTGGAGTTGTCTTGAGGATTAAATGGGTTAACTGTTTAACACACCTGAACAATAGGGTTTAGCTGGTAATGTTAGTATGAATACCCAGCATGCCATGTTTATGTATTTATACTTTACATCAAAATCTCTGCTACATCTAAACCTCCTTTCGGCTCATTCTCTCCTCAGCAGAATTCTTTTCTTTTATTTTTTTATGAATTTTATTAAATGTATTGGGGTGACGTTGGTTAGTAAAATTAGATAGGTTTCAAGTGTACAATTCTATAGTACATCATCTATATATTGCATTGTGTATTCACCACCCAGAATTCCTTTTTAATATCAATCCTGTAAGTAAAGACTTTCCCGCTCAATCATCTTTTCTCTGTGTTGTGGGAATGCAGCTCCTTTCATCTTTTTCTACAAATCTGTACTTCCATTCCAAGAGTGATTTGTATTTACCTTTGCCAAGTACTTTCCGTTTTTCTTTTCCTTTTCTCCAAAAGAGAAAAAAGAAAGTCAGTGTCCGGGTCCCACGAATGCCTCAGATGCAGTTGTTTGTGGAAATTTGAAGAGCAAGAGGGTTGGAAGACTGTAGGTCAGTATGCCCTCCTCTAGTCTGGAACAGCAATGCAAACGTGATACCCTATAAGAATGAGCACACAGGAGAGTGGGGCAATGCATTCATTTATAGAAAGGAAATTGTACTCAGGATACCTGCTTTCTAGATCAGTGACTAGATGGCTATCAAGCTAAAGTAAACCTCTTAAAAGTTAATTTTTATGTGTAAGTCAAGCTGTGCACAATGACCCTGAGATGGAATTAGGTTTATGGGATGGGAACCAAGAAGTACATTTACAGCTGCTCAGACACATAAGAAAAACAGCTTCGAAGATCATAACAGGTGAAAAGAATTTCAGTCATCCTCGCCAGGGAGACAGTTGGATGCAGCAGGAGAATACCTGGGTTTCAATCGTGCACCAGTATTTACCAGCCATGAGGTCTTGGGCAAATTATCTGTCTAAGTTTGTTCATTACCAAAAAAATGGAAAAGATAACAATAATATCTACCTCATATACTACTTTGAGAATTAGAGCAGATAATGATCATGTAAAGTATTCTGAGTCTAAACATTTATGACAGCCAAACAGGTTTTATCTTTGCAAAGAAGTGTGACGGGTTTGGCAAAACTCAGCACAAATTGCTACAGGAGTAAAAATGCAGAGCTCTACCAAAGATGATTTTTTTAAAAAGAAAAGAGTTTATAACATGGAGATGAGATGAATGAAAAGTCTTCGCTAATGGAACATTATATAGTTCCTGCTAAAGGGGAAATAAAAAGGAATTAAAGGGGACTTTAATTAAGGTCAAGGCTCAAAAGTAAATATTTTTAATATAAATATTAGCTCTACAAATGTTTCCTTTCCTCTCCCTTAACAAGGTGTCTGGTACAGCAAGAATTTGGGATTTTAAAACCTAAAGAAGTTACGCTCCTAAAAAGTTATATGGTACAAGGAGAGTTTTTAATGAACAAAACATAGATTTGGAATTGGAGGATCTGGATTCAAGTCCAAACTCTGCCATTTACCAGTTGTATAACCTTGGAAAAGCCACATCCTTTCTGATATTTGGATATGCAATAATATAATACTACCCATATTATTCTACTTAAAATAGTTGTGAGGAGTGAAATAAAATTCCAGAATGCATGTTAGAAGTGTTTTAGAAACTGTAATGTGCTATATCAACAGACACTGGGTATCTAATTGGCTTATATAAATTCATAGTTAGCAGGAAACTTTTGTTATAAAATCGAGAATGGTTTAATATATTAAGAGTCAGTGATTTCTTAAGCTCACACAAATAAATGACTCAGATCCTTAAAACCGATGAGTAAACAATTCCTTTACTGCACTAATCAGGACCTACTCTGAACCAGTGGTAGGCATCATAAATCTTAAGACTGGTGGCTTTTCACTGGAAAAAAAAAATCGCAAAGGAAAAACAAATCAACAGATGTCACTTAAAATTTCTGTACATATGAAATATAGAATCAAAAGAAATATTTAAATCAAATAAGACAGTTATACTCTTAATAAACAAAGACTTCAAGAAAATATTGAGCAAAACAATAAGACCTCAAAGAAAAATAGGACAAGGACCTTTTACAAATAAATAAATAAACTCATTTTTAAAAAATCAACCTACTTAATCATCAAGGAAATAAAAATTAAAGCCATAACATGGTATCATGCTTGAGCATTACATAGCAAAGATTCAAATTATAAATAATGGTGCGTTGGTACAGGTAAAAAGGAGAACTTTCATGATTATTTGGGGAACATAAATTAGTAGAATCTTTTTGGGAAAACAGTTCAATAATACATCTTAAGAGGCTTAAAAATTGTCAATTCCCTGGTCCAGAAATTCTACTTCCTAACCCAGAGCTAGGTCCTGAGAACCCCCTAAAAGTTCATGGAAATTAAAGTATGTAATAACAAATAACACTGGTTATACCCAGCATTATTTAGTGTTCATTGTTTGAAATGCCTTGCTTTTATTTTCCTATTTATCTATGCAGAAACCCAACTATTTTCTTTATTCTAAATAAGAAATCGAGGCAGAGAAAGATTAAGTAATTTACAAAAGGTCACATATTTGGTAAGCAGAGGAGCTAAGATTGGGTTCACACTTAGATAATAAATTCCTCTCTTTTTATTTAACAGATAAACCATGACACAAGCATTTGTGATCATAAAAGAAATATCATACACGCCACTTATTTTGTTAGGAAAAGTTATGGTAGCTTTCAACAGGAGAATTTCCCTTCCTTGGAAGAAAACAGGTTGAATTTCTTTGGCAATAAAAGCAGTTGAATTCTTCTGAAAGGTAATAACTGAAAATTATTGGGGGCATAACAGGTAGAGATGAAAAAAATTAGTGCATGAATAGATCTTGGAGTTGGAACTTGGAATTTATTCTCAGGACTCTGAGTGACCCAAAGGATAATATAATTAAGGATAATATAGGTATAAATGACTTTTGTACTCATTGTACACATATACCCTACCCTCCTAAGCACCACTTCCCCCCACCAGTCCTTCATATATGTTAAACCAGATGGTTAGGTCTTCAACCCATAACCCCCACCCAAAACTTGGAAGCCCTTGTCCCACTCTCCGAATATAGTACCCTCACTACTGGTTTCCTTCTTGGATCTTCATATGCTATAGAAGGGAAACCGATCACGTGCTCTTACTGTGAACAAAGGGATGTGTGAATTGTTGATTTCACTGTTAAATCATGTACCTAAAAATCCATGTGTACTCGTGATTTACATTTTTAATCCTTGAAAACTTTTCATTAGCCTTCATCTTCTTTGAAGATGGACGACTCCCCCCACAAAGCATACACTGTGCTGTTCGAAATCCTTAAAAGCATCCCAAACTTGGTCAATGCTTTCAAAAATTGCCATGGAACTAAGAAAAAATGCCAGGCAAGTTGAAACAAAACCCTAACTTTGTTCAGCCAATTGCACTCATCTCATATATTATAAAGTGTCTTAAACGATGTCTGCACTGATGTTTTATGGCATTGTTAATAATGAAATTCTTGTGCAAAAAGCATTATAAAAGGATGAAGCGGTTTTATTTATAAATAAGGTGTTCACTGGATTTATAAAAGAAAATATTAAAGTGGGATCACAGAATTTGACATTTTAACAGATACCTACCGTGATAAAAAATGGAAAGTTCAGCTTAAATTCCAGATTAACTACGAATTAAGTGATTTTTATTTTATTTGCTTAAAACCTTTCCTTTCTTGGCATATTTTCATACATATTAACAATTTGAAAATGACCTCCTTTTTTCCAATAAATACATTAATAAGCAGTGCTGACATTTCTCTGGACTTAGCTTAAACTGCTAGAGATTTTTGGCATTTTGCAAAATGTCTAATTGCAGTGTGTGTGGATGCCAAGAAATGAACTTCTTTGCTTTAAAAGAAGTATCTGTGACTGCTAAAGTGACATGTAAAAATATGCTACAGCCTAGTTAGAAGGCCTGAGGAATATTTCCAAAGTCTCACAATATAGCCAACAGATTTTTTTTCATCATCACAAGCTTTCCAAACTTCCCCCTTACTCTTCTAATTAAATGAGGTACCATATGTAAAATGCCTACACACGATATCCTCTCATATATTAGTTCTCTTCTTTCTACCTATGTCTGGGGGCAGGGAAAAGGACAGGGTGGAAGTTAAAAAGAGCAATGGATAATCTTGGGTCTTCATTTTTGGTAACCACGTTCACATCCAAACTTGACTGGCGTTTGTTTGTGTCATACTGTTTTTCTTTCCTGCCTATCAGTTTTCCAAGAACTAAATTTTATAACTATTTATGAAAACAAACAACACAAATCATACACACACTCACACATATATGTATGTATGTGTATATATAGTTTTTAATCATGGAATAAATATTCCATCAAAGAGCCTTTTATGTTCCACAGCAGCAGTTCTCAAATGACTTTCATGGTATCACATTAAAAACCAGAACACAGTCCATTTTTACAGTAGATTTACTCAATCACAGTTACTAATCAGATTAGCACCGCTTTTATGTCCAACAAATTTTAAAAGTTGGGGGATCATTAGAGAAGCTACATATTATGAGCCTGTAGCCTGCATTGTGTTTTAGTTGTTAATCTTTGAAAAGAAATGGTCTTCAAAAAATAGCTTCAGGAAATTCTTTTTAAACTACACTTAGAATAGGATACAAATGCATTACACAAATGTATTCATTTTTAAAGTTATAACATAAGCATTTTTATTCTATTTTAAGAGTTAATCCTTTACTTATATCAACTTATTAAATAGCTAAGCTCCACTTCTACATACACAATATTTGAGACAAGTAAGGCAAGGTTATCTGAAGCATTTCTCAAATTAGCTGTAACAGAAAAAGATCTTCTATATATGGGCAATAGAAAGCCTGCAAAATCAACAAGCCAGAGCTACTCCAATTCTTAAAGAAAGTAACATAAATCAACATAAAAGACTGTATATGGGTAGAAGAAGACAAATTTCCATTCCTCTAAATTTCTCCTAATTTAAATAAGACCCACAAACCATTTTTGTATCACTTAAATTAGACTAAACTGATGGCTTCTATTTTAAAAAGGTAAAATTTGCATTATCTAATTATGTCCTTAGATGAAGGATGCTCAACAATGAAACAAAAAAAGTAAACAAACCAAAAGAAGTCAGTGTTTGATTTTGCTAATAATAGAAGACAGACGAAATAGACCTTTTACAAAACTTCTGACACATTATAAAACGGATTAGTTCAAATTTCGTCTCCTCATTTCTACAGTCCACACTTTGGAAAATAAACTAAGACCCGGTCAAAACTTGGGAAGCCAGAGTTAAATTTCAACAACTGAGAATTTACTATATAAATGCCTGGACTCAACACACAGCTAATACAATCTTTCCTTAAAAAATAAAGACCTAAACTAAGCTGTAAGAGTATCTCGCTTTTATTATCAACATACATTTATCTACTATTCAGACATCTCTGACTCTAATTTTTCCTGAGGAATTATTTATTCAACTACATTCCCTAACATAAAATATATATCTTCCAAAAGAACAAACTAGACATCTCTGAAGGAGTATAATTCATTTTTAAATCTCTTGGCAGTAAATTCTATTTTCTAGCATGGTTGTTGTAGGAATGGAGGAAAGAGGAAGGAAGTTGGATATTTAATAGGGTGTGTCCATAGGTCCCACAAATGAATGATCAATTTTCAAAGGATTCTTAAGTTTCCAGGTGTCTAGTAGATTTCCCCATGTTTTATCTATTAAAATTCTAGATGACAGCAATGACATCCACAGACATGGCTGTGCAATTTGTTTGGGAGACATAGAAGTGACTGGATCCTCATCAAAAGCAGCTCTTTCAGGGTGGTCCCAGGAAAGAAATACAGTAACTTGGTGTTTCCAGGAGCTGAAGGGAGACCTGCTAAGTCAATCTTCAAGACAATGTCCTTTTTAGTGGAACGTAATTATTTTCAAAATAAGTTATCTTGTCAGGATTCTGTGAGAGAATTGTATGAGATGGACCTAGAGAATATTATGCTAAGCGAAATAAGTCAGAGAAAGCCAAATACCATATGATCTCACTTATATGTGGAATCTAAAGAACTGAATAAATGAGCAAACTAAACAGAAATGGTCTCAGAGATATAGAGAAAAACCTGATGGGAGGGGGTGGGGATGAGAGAGAAGGTGAGGGGATTAGAAAGCACAATGGCTAACCGCAAGATTGTCATGGGGATACGAGAGACAGTTTGGGGAATATAATCAATAATGTAAAGATTATGTAGGGTGTCAGATGGGTACTGCACTGATTAGGGAGACTATTTCATGGACTGCGTAGATTCCTGACCACTGTGCTGTACACCTGAAGCTGAAGCTGAATAATACTGAATGTCAACTCTAGTTAAATATATATAGTCACAGGATATGGAGTACAGCATAGGGAATTGTAATAATGGAAATAATGGAATTGTAACAGCTATATACAATGTCAGAGGAGTAATAGATTGGGGGAGAGGGGTTATCACTTTGTGAGGGGTAAAATGTGTAGCTACTACATTGTTTTGTATACCTGAAACTAATTTAAAAAAAAAAAAAAGCTATTGAGAAAAAGAAAAACATTCTATTATATCCAGGAAATCTTTTGAGGGAAGGCATGAATGGAGGAAATAAACCTCCCAGACAATGGGACTCAGAAAAGAATT
This sequence comes from Rhinolophus ferrumequinum, assembly GCF_004115265.2. Lineage (NCBI taxonomy): Eukaryota > Metazoa > Chordata > Mammalia > Chiroptera > Rhinolophidae > Rhinolophus > Rhinolophus ferrumequinum. Next base: position 10,885,974 of record NC_046297.1, read on the forward strand.
CAGGCTAACAAATTTTCAAGATATCTGAGCAGGCCCCTCAGTGAAATAAGGATGAGAATATCAACCACGTCCAACCAAGACTCCAGCAGGAAGAAGAAGGCCTGAGGGTGTGATCAGTATGAGAGCAGGGCGTCCAGGGAGGTGGAGAGCTACAGATTACCATTTACCACTCATCAAATAACTCAGAGGAAAGAAAACTTCTAGAAAACCCTCAGTCAAAAATCAGACCTCTATGTTTTAAGAGTGCACACAAAGAAGACACCAGAGAGTCATGATGAAGATAGAACCTGATTCAGCTCAAAATAAAATACTCTCAGCACTGAAACTGTACTGAACATTCTAACAACCTTACTTTGAGAATTCAGAAAGCATCAAAATCTTGCAGGACCTCTGTATTATTATTATTATTATTATTATTATTATTATTATTATTATTATTAACATCTCTGTTAATACCAGTTAGTACTCGTTACCTAATGGGTCCTTGTATCTGAGTTAACATCTCTCAGGAAGTTCTTTCATTTAAATTGAGTCCTCCAAAATCTAAGACTCTATACCACGATTCAAGAAGACTATAAAATAGCTTTCTTCATGTAATCACAAATATTCACCAGATACTATATTTTTTTGCCCTTCGTAATGTTCTAGGGCATATATGCCTGCCCATGGCTCCTATATAGAATCTGAGAGAACGAATACATAACTTATTTAGACTTAGTGCTCCATTTCTTTTAGGTCCTTGGTATATCATTGGCAAGAGGATAGGATGTCCATAGCAGTAGATTTTCAAACCTACAGAGTCTTCATTTGATCTTTTACAAAGACCTATTGGGGGCAGGGGGGTCGATCTGAACTCCTGATTCAATAAAAGGTATTTTGCTCAAGGTGGTTGCTATGAGCTGAACTGTGTGCCCCACCCCATATTCATACCTTGAAGTCCTAATCCCCAGTTCGTCAGACTATATTTGGAGACAGGGCCTTTAAAGAGGTAGTTACGGTAAAAAGAGGCCATATGCTTGGGCCCTAATCCAATGAGACTGACGTCCTTGTAAGAAGGAGAGATTAGCATACAGACAACACATTTCCAGACCAAGAGAGGACCATGAGAGGACCGAGAGAGAAGGCGGCCATCTGCAAGGGAAGGAGACAGGCCTCAGAAGAAACTATCCCTGCCCACGCCTTGATTGTGTATTTCCAGCCTCCAGAACTATGAGAAAATAAATTTCTGTTGTTTAAGCCACTCAGTCTGTGGTATTTTGTTAGGGCAGCCCGAACACACTAATACAGTGGTAATGAAAAAAAAATCTAAGAATAAGATGATTAGGCTAGGAAATAGAGAGCAAAATAAGAAGGATGAGCCCTGGCAAAAAAACAAAGCTATAAAACCTAATGAAAAGAAAGCAAATGTCGGGCTTAATTTATACTACAGAAAATTTCTAGACTGAAAACAATAATCTTGTGCTTATAGCTGCACTAAAAACTGTAAGTGCTGTGTACTCACTCTGTACCAGACAGCATGCTAACATTTACAGCAGGTAAAATAGAGAATAAGGTAATCAAGTATTCAGATATTCCTTTTCTGAAAGACACAGTGGCTATGGGGTAATAGAGGGGAGGGGAGTGGGGGCAGGGCGATAAAAGTGAAGAGATTAGGAAACACAAATTGGTAGTTATAAAATCACCATGGGAATATAAAGCATAGCACAGGGAATATAATCACTAACATGGTAACAACTCTGTATAGTGCCAGGTGGGCACTAGTCAGGGGGATCGCTTCGTAAATTATATAAATTTCTAACCACGATGCTGTACACCTGAGATTAATATAAAATAATATTGACTGTCAAAAAACTAAAATGCAAAAAAAAAAAAAAAATTGACACCAAAAAAAAAAAAAAAGACAGAGAGACATAATGGCTAAAAATGGTCTGTTTTTTTCCTAAATGAAAATGGCCTGTTTTGTATTTTCATAGTCACTACCTCATAACCATAGTGTATACAACTCATTTCTTCTAGTACTCTATGCACATTATTATATTAAGCCAATCCATTCCTTATAATATTTAATCATTGTATTAGAAAATTCTCAAAAGACTGAAAATTATTTTGCTAACATACTGCAGTGATTCATTATTCCACAACAAGAAATTCTTGTTCCACAATCTAGATTTTTAAGTTCTTCAAGAACAAAGACCTTATTTCTACTGTCAGCAAACTAGTGAAATGGACAAAGTTTCATCTTCAGTATCCTAGTGACCTTCCTTCAGCATCACCCCCAACTACTTTGTATCAACCCCTGTCCACTTGATCAAGGATTCAGGAACTCTTATTCTCCTTTCTCCCCAACCCTCACCTCCACGCCATCCCCTTTCAAAACTTCTCAGGGACACAATTTCATAAACTCATTTCATCGAGAGATGAAAATATTTTAAAATACTAAATATACTTTAACCGGAGTACAAGAATCTTTTTCCAACAGCCATTTTCTCTTACCAGAAATTCTCATCTCCTGTATACTTTTCTAGCAACCATGAGATTTTGAGTTCCTGAATACAGAAATTATAAGTAATTCCTATTAGAAATAAGTAGAAAAAGAAAGAACTAGTGACTGGGAAAAGAAAAGAGAGCAGATGGCAGAGCGGCGATAAAATAAAATTTTTGCATTGACCCCTCTCCAGAGATAAAGGAAGCGGAAGAAAAGTAACCTTGGGCCTTGGTATTGCACTTCTGTTTCTGTAAGTGGGAAGGAAGCTGAGTTATGTCACATGAGAGCTAATGGGATGTTTTTATGCAAATTGCAGTGATCAGACCCAAGGATATAGAGTCTTGGGTAGAGGACGTAATTTAGGAAATATCTGTTTAGTTATGTCGAATACTTATTTTACTAAATGTAAAATAAAGGCTACCCACAGCTTGATAGATGTCAGGTGCCTAAGTTATACTGTATTTCTGGGACCACAGTAGAACCTGGAGACTGGAATCAACGATTCTGGATCATAAAGTCCAGAAGTCATTTAGACAAGGCATCAGACACAGAAGAAATAGCATCTTAGTATATGTGTTACCTCCCATAAGGCAAACTGAACATTTTTTTATATCTCATTGAAACTCTAGCCAACAGAGACCCTGACAACTTTCTAAGAAGCAGGCAGTGATTAATGGAAATTAATGGTAACACAGCCTTTATTACCAGCAAGTGGTTGAAATATTACTGACTGTTCTCTTTATTTCATGTACTGTGTTTATTATTTTATTTTCTTGGCTTTAAGATTATTTATAAGACTTTTATAGGATCCTAAAAACTTCAATCTCTCTATTTTTCTGACAAAGTCTTTATATGCTTTAACTGAATTTTCCTACCAATGAGTTTTTCAGGAACCAGGCCCTCTCAGAGTGTGTGTGTGTGAGTGTGTGTGTGTGTATGTATGTGTTGGTGTGTAAGGACCTGCTCTGTCTACATTTTCAGAGTAGCTGAAGTCTTAAATGACGAGTGGGGAGTAGGGGTGGAAGGAAACAAGTCACATTTGCTGCTAAAGCTAACCTTACTACTCAGAACCAACTTTCACTGAGTATTGAACGTGTGCATTGCACCACCCTGGGCAGTCATTAAGTTCAAGTGATTACCTAACCTCTATTGCTGCTGCCAGCTTTTCTCTTCTGTTCTTAACACAAATTATTATATGCATTGTTACTTATTATGATGAAATGAATTATTATAAAAATATAATCAGTAAATTACATTTCTATGTTTTGGTAGTGTAAATATAAGCAGTGTAATTTAAGTAGTGTAATAGTTTGGGGAAAATTTAGCAGATTCCAATACAAAGAAAAGAGTCAGTGATGGAAAGAGAAGTGACTCTGGTGGTGCACGATGTGAGATATAGATGATGTATTACAGAACTGTACACCTGAAATCTATGTAACTTTACTAACAATTGTCACCCCAAAAAATTTTAATTTAAAAAAAGAAAAAAAGAACATAAGTAATGTTTGCTCAGCATTTCAAGTAAAAAGAAAAAAACAGAAAAAAAAAGAGTCCTTCATCTTCTACTTGTATTACTCAAGACCAAAAATATTCCTGTTGTTCCCAAACTATCTGAAATAATTTTGACAAGATCTTCTATGACAATTATGATAAATGGACAAGACCTATAATTAAAAAACCATTAAAAACAGTCCTGATGAAATTTAGGAAAGGAAAAGAAGATTGCTTTTAATCAAAACGTTGTTGCTTAGAAAACAACATTTTAAAATATTATGAAATACAATGAACTAAACTGATTTTTAATCAGGTCAATATGCATGTTGAGGTGGTTTGATTTCCTTTACACTGAAGTAATGGGTTAAGTCATTAAATTAATACACTTATAACCCTCTTTAATAAATACATACTAATGGTATTCTTCGAGTATATGCTATCAGAAGCTTGTACTTCCATAGGGGCCATGTTAAAAAGAGAAATGGCAAGGAAAGATTTTTTTATTTTTTTATATGAGCCAGCCCTTCTTTATTTGAAGGCTGGCAGGATGGAAGTCATTTAAAAGACTCTAGGGTTTCTTCTCCACTTTCCTCCAAATCTCATCATAGAGCCTGACACCTGTTCTGTCTGAAAAACAAAAAACTGGCCCTAGAAAAATGATTAACTAATGGTTGGAGAATGTCAACATTTTCTTTAAAGAAAGGGGAGGAAAAAAAACCTTGGCAAGGGCAATAGTACTTTACATTTGCAAAGAGCTTTACGGGAGACAAAGTACCTTCACATTAATTATTTTATTTGATTCTTAAAACAACCCTATAAGCTAGGTAGAGCAGCTGTTATTTCTATTCTACATAAGGACATTGAGGCTCAGAAATGTCAAGGGACTTTCCTAAAGTCCTCAGATTGTTAAGCGACAGAGTCATCATTTGAACTCTTCTTTAAATTCCAGGAACAACACTCTTCATCACCACTCAGAAAAGACTGAATACTAGAACACCCGTGGGCAGCTTCCTGTAAATATAGTCCAGTCTCTCAAAAAAAAAGAATGGAAATTCTTCGTATGTTAGTAACATGTTGAAGACTTCTAAGAGGTATGATTCTTTTTCTCAATTTTCCTAAGGTATCACTAAATCTCTTCTTTCAAAGAAGCAACAGAGAAACAGGAGTGTTATCTCAACTTTCACTCTCCAGGTGGAAACTCTGAGACATCTAGGGGCATCTTCTCAATCCGTCAGACACGGAGGGAAAGCTAGAGGTGTAACAGACAAACCAGGAAACCTGTTTCCGCAGTGCTGAACAGACAGCTCACAGGGGTGACAGAACAAATCCAGGCTGCTGTTCCGTGGGAAGCCAGCTCTCTTTCTTCACAGCTTCCTGGTGTGCGTCTTTGCCTGTAAGCAGTGTTATGAAATACTGTGATTTTAATCAGCTTTGACTGTACCTTGCTCGAAAGGTTTACTCAGTGCAGTCCTTAGAGGCACATTACCATTCGGCCCCATTCCAGGGCAGAAGTCTGTTCTTCATCAGCTTTGGCAAGACAGCGGTGCTTTTGTCTCACCATTCCAGAGCAAAAGAAGGACCTAGGACACAGATGGCCAGCCCTGGACTTGGCCTTGCCAAACTGCAACCACACTATAAATAGGCCACTGTATAGCCCGATTCTCTAATAATGACTTAGCAGAAGTAGGTCAGAATGGCACCGTCTGAGGCCACTCAGTCCCCAGGGACATTTCCCTTGAGCAATTTAGTGAAAACAAAATTTCCAGACCATCAAATATGTCCTGTACAACCCAGCACAATTGTTGTCTAATTCTACCAATGTGAATGACCACTTGCCCCTGGATTTCATAGATTTTTCCAGAATCTCTGAGGACCTGCAGATATATTCATCCACTCATTCAACAAATAATGCCAGACACAAGTTATATGGTGGTAAACGGTCATAGTTTATGTGTTGGTTATATTACAATAAATAAAAGTTGTAACTCTGCATTCATGAAAGTTATAGTCTAGGTAAGAGATAGTAAAAAAGAAGTCAATTAGTCAATAAACAGAATAATATTTATTAGTCAATAAACAGAATATAATTATAAGGTAAGAAAGGTGTTACAAAAGAAAAATAAATAAATAAGGCATTAAGAACTTGTCCACAGCACAAAGTTTTGATTTATAAATACAGTGGGAAACCAGTCGAGTGTTTTATGCTGAGGACTAACCCAAACTTACTTGTATTTTTAGAAGAACATTTACTTTCACTGGTATGTGGAAATGGACTGGAAGGAGATAAAACAAGAAGAAAAACACGAGTGTGATGCCATTGTTGTAGTTTATGTATGAAATAACGGTGGATTGGCTAATATCATGGAGCAGAGTTAAAGAAATGTAAACAGATTGAAGATATATTTTGGAAACAAACTCTGCAAGGCTTGCTAATGGACTGAAGGAAGAACAGGTATCACCAAGAAGAGCAAAGTAGGTACTTTCTCCATGCCTGAGAAACATCCAAGAGTACAATACCAAGCAAGCAGATATATACAGAGGGCGCCAAAAAAATGTATGCACATTTTAAGAAAGGAAAAAACTGTATTAACATATACCGAAAACAAAAGATGAATATAAGTCCTGTTTGACCTCTGCAATTCTAAGAGTTGCTCAAAGTGGTTACTATCAGCATCCAGACACTTCTGAATAAAAAAGCTGTCAGGGACAGCCTTACAGAACATTTAGTACTGTCCATGGAGACATTGGGTCCATGCCAAAAGGTCCTTGAAATTTGGCCCTTGATATTTAGTCCTGTTCCAAAATGTTCATGAAGACATTTGGTCCCCACTGACCCATGTACCTTTCTCCATGTGCCATTAACTAGCTAGGCTACAGAGGCAAGAAAGGTTGTTTTTGGCAATACAGCCACAACACGATTATTGGACCAATAAAAAGGAGAGTATTTTTTAAATCTATGAATCATGTAAACCAAGAATAGAAATAAACATTATGTACTCTTGAACCCAGGGATGTTTTCTAAGCATGGATGTTTTAGACAGGACCAAAGGTCCACTAATCAGGGATAGAGGGAACAGAAGTCCAAGTAGAGATTAATTCATCTGGTCAATCTCAGAAAGTCCCTTTGCAATAGCTGAGCTCTGACTTATCAATATACTACTTCTTCCTGTACCATTCAAGATTTGATTCAACTACATCTAACTTAAAACACCAAAATAACATTGTTTAAACAAGATAAAAAATTTTTATTTTTTGCTCGTGCAAATGAAATTCATGAATGAAGTACACAAGTAACGGTCTTTAACTGCCGTAAGCTTCCCACAGTGTCACTCTGCCATCCTCAGCATATTGCTTCCATTTTCAGGGTACCTCATGGTGCAGTTTGACTGCTGGAGCTCCAGCTATCACGCGTATTTCAAGAGAGCTGTAAGAGAAAAGGACAGACACTGAGAGCACACCCACTCCCTTTAAATGACTCTTCCCATAAATTTCAGACAAGACTTTCACTTGTATTTATTTGGCTAGAAGTTAGTCAACGTGGCCACATCTAGCTACAAGGGAAGGATTTTTTCATTTTGTTCTATTTTTTGATTTTTAAATCTGGGCAGCAATATGCTCAATTAATAATGGCATTCTATTACTAAGGAGTAAGAGAAGAATTGATATTGGGCTAGGCAACCAGCAGAGTCTGCTTTGCCCCTCATCCCCAAACCATATTAGAACATGCCTTACTCTATGCCCTCCTTCAAGAGGCCCCTGAAACTCCTGAAAGTCAGGAAGCATAATGGTTAAAAGTGTGGCTCTACGTAATTTCTTCTCAAGCTTTTAAACTTACTAAATGAGGCTTTAGGCAAGTTGATTAACCCGTATGTGCTTCAGTTTCTTTTTCTGAAAATAAGGACAACAATTACAGCTATTGCATAGGGGTGAAGTGAAGATGAAATGAATTAGCACTTCTGAAAAATAATAAGTTAGAATGGTACATTATACAAAGAAAGCACTCATTAAATATTGGTCATTATTATTCTCTTAGAAATTCTTCATCTCCTAAGACCAACTGGTTTCTAGACTAGATATCTATCAATCCCTCACCCTTCCATCACAAACACCTTAGCACTACCCAAATATCTGGCCGGGGATTTGAGTGTACAGAAGAGATGCTGGCATAGAGCCAGACTTGTATCCACACTTAGAGGAAAATCAAGGCTTCTTAATCTACTGATATCTTGAGAAAGAGTTGTCCACACCCTTCCTTTCTTCCTCTTCTCAACTGTTCTCAGCACCCAGCCTCCCTCACCATTGTGATTATTTGACTCAATCACGTTTCCAATTCCACATCAAGGGTTCCCCAACATGCCTAGCTCCTGTACTTTTCCTTCGCCAAACCTTTTTAAAGGAGTATCTATCTCACCGATTCTCTAGTTTCTCAAATTGAAATAAGAAGTAACTAATTCATATTATTTGAGTAGTCACTGGGTTTAGCTTCTATATCAGCACCGTTTGCTAGGCAATCACACACATTAGATTTGGCTACTATATAAAAACTTAGCATACAACCTTTCTTTGGAAAAAAAGAGTATGTTTCCAAATTCCTTGGCCCTGTTTGCTATCCATGGGAAAAGTACCTTATCACTTGCTTTTACAGTACACTATATTTTCAAGTTGTATCCCAGTTGTTATCTCACAACAACAGCAATATACGAGGTGCATGCTAAGACCTTTACATGCACAATATCATTGAATTTCGTTTAATGATTGTCCCATTTGGCAGATGTGGAAACTGAAACATATAAAGGTAATAAAACTTGCCTATGGCCATATAATTAGTAACCAATAAAGCTGGAAACTTCAGTAGACCAAAATTTATTTTCTCCTATAAGTTTACACCTGAAAACAACCAATACAAACACATATATATGTGTGTGTGTGTGTGTGTGTGTGTGTGTGTATTCCATATTTTTATAAGAAAAAAGTAAACCCACGTAGTAAAAATTTTTTAAAGTCTGGATGTTTATATACTAAAGGGTTAGTAGCAATTGTCTCAGTGGATAGGACTACATGTGATTTTCTTTTCCTTTTAAAAAATTATTTACCTTTTCTACAATAAAACAGACATCAATTTTATAATCAGGAAAATATATTATTTTAAAAATAATAGACAATAATAACAACAAAATGCTAGTACTGTTACTGCTAATCATAAATATATAACAGTATGTAACTAACAAAATGTAAACACACCTAACATATATTATTTCATTTAATCATCATACAGCCATCTGAAAATTAGTACTATTATTTACCCCGATTTGACAGATGAGGAAATCAAGACATGGAGCAGTTAAGTAACTTGCCCACACTTATACATCTCGAAAGTCATAAGGCAGATATTTGAATCCAGTCAGGCTTCAGAGTCCTGTAGTCTTAAACGTTATGCTACATATACTATAAATCACATAGTCGATTAGCCTACTATTATATATAAAGCTCAAGTGCTCCTGCTTAGCACAGTCGTATGAGTTGTCCTTAAGTTCCAATTCTCTGGGATTAGAAACAATATATTGCTGAGGGAATCAAAGATCTAAATAACGAAAAGATGTGCCTTGTATATAGATCCAAAGACTCAATATGGTTATGTCAATTCCCCTCAAATTGATCTATAGATTCAACAGAGTCCCAATCAAAATCTCTGCAAGCTTTTCTTATAGAAATTGACAAGCTAACTTTAAATTTCACATAAAAAAGTTAACAACCTAGAATAGCCAAACAATTCTCAAAAAAAGTGATAAAGTTGAAGAACTTACACTACTTGATTTCAAGAATTATTGTAAAGCTACAGTAATCAAAGCAGCATGGCATAAGATAAGACAAATGGATCAATAGAAAAGAATACAGTCCCAGAAATAAACCTACACATATGTAGACAACTGATTTTTGACACAGGTGCAAAGATAATGGAGTGGAGAAAGGCAACCTTTCAAACAAATTGTGATGGAATAATTTCATATCCATAGAGAAAAAGTGAATTTGGATTCACACATTGCAATGCATACAAAACTTAACTTAAAATAAATCACAGACTTAATGTAAAACCTAAAATTATAAAAATTGTAGAAGAGACATAGGAGAAAATCTCTGGAAATTGGATTAGATCAGAGGTCAGCAAACTTTTTTGTTAAGGGCTAGATAGCAAATATTTTAAGCTTTGGACCAAGAGGGAAAAAAATGAGGATATTATATAGGTGCTTACATGACAAGAGGAAAAAGGAAAATTTCCCCAAATTTTTTGAAGAAATTAAAAATATAATAATGATAACTGAGTGTGATTTTTGTAATACAAGTCCACAATATGAATATTAATATATGAATATGAATAATGAAATGCTTTGGGGAGGATAATATTTCACTTAATTGGAGCACAAAGATAGTTTTTCCTAACACCAAAATTGATTACAGAATGACATCGGCAAAACTGGCTAAGAAAGGACTTCTAAAAGTTTGCCCCTCCATAAAAGCAACAACAAAAAAAAAACTGTCAAAAAATTATCAAAATCAACTTTTTCAGAACTCTAGAATTAACAAATGGTTTGCAGCAATCCAGGAAATATTTAATCAAGAAAAAACACTAAATCTCAGTAAGAAATTGATCTTTGTCTTAACATGCACTAGTCCCATGCTCCAGCCCAGCGGTAGTCTTGAAAAATCACAGCTCACATTCCCAGTACCAGTGGGAGCAGAACAGACCTCATCCTCAAAGAATTATTATTTGACCTGTCTGGTAGTTCCCTGGAAGACCCCACTCAAAATGCTTGCATTTATTTGACCTCACTTGAACTTGTCCAGTGCTAAACGCCTCTACCTGGGGAACATTTGTCAAATGTCTAACATTGCAGCTGCCTGAGGCAATGGATAACAGTTGGGGCAGACAATAGGCTAACCAAAAAGTTTAAAAGGAAAACCTGAGGAATGAGATATCCATATGGGTTTTGAAACAAAAATCTCTGACATATTCCTGGAAATGTAAAAAGCCATGTGCATACTCATAGCTGTCAGTATGCTAAGGAAAGATCTAAAAGTCCCTAAGCGCTCACTTCTGACTACCTTGACGGCGCTGGACAAACAGGAAGTGAAGGATAAGACAGAGTTGTAAATTTCTTGACTGAGTGTTGAAGGTATTTCGCAAGAAGTGCCTATACTCCCTTGGAAAAGACTAGAGATTTACTGATTCACACATTTAAGGAAGTCTCTATTTAGTCATTAGCTGACCACAAAGCTAAACAATAGAGATCTCAGTGCCCACACACAAAATGAGATATAAACTTTACAAAATTAGTTCAGAAAAGCCACTAAACAACAACAACAAAAAACTATTAGTACAGCAAGCAGCAGTAACATCAAACCCTGGAGATGGGGCAGAAATTAATTTCCAGAGTGCCACACTATATTATTTGAAATGTCTGGTTTTCAACAAAAAAATTACAAGATATGCAAAGAACCAAAAAGAATTATACAAACTTATGAATAAAATAATTAATATAAACTGTCCCTGAGGATGCCAGACATTGGACATACTAAACAAAGACTCTTTTGAATATGTTCAGAACTAAGGAAACCATGTCTAAGGAAATAAAGGAAAGTATGAAAATGGCATTTTATCAAATAGGGGATTTCAATAAAGACATATAAATTATTAAAAGGAATCAAATAGAAAATCTGAAGTTGAAAAGTACAATAACTGAAATGAAAAATTCACTAAAGAGGCTCAATAGCTGATTTGAGTAGGCAGAAGAAATAATCACCAAACTTAAAGATAGACCAATTGATATTATCCAGTCTAAGGAACAGAATAAAGAAAAAAATGAACAGCCTCAAAAACATGCGAGATACCATCAAGTGCACCAATAAACACATAATGGGGGCGGGATGTCCCAGAAGGAGAAAAAAGAGACAAAGGAGCAGAAAGAATATTTGAAGAAATAATAGCCAAAAACTTGAGAAACATTTTGTTGAGAAACATTAATATATACATCCAAGAAGCTCAACAATCTTCAAGTAGAATAGAAATCAAAGAGATCCACATTTACACAAATCATAATAAAAATGCTGAAAACAGAAGACAAAAATCAAATCTTGACAGCAGTGAGAGAGAAAAGACTCATCATATCCTCACATATAAGTGACCCTTAGTAAGATTAATAGGTAATTTCTCATCAGAAAACATGGAGGCCAAAGGCATTGGAATGACATATTGAAATTGCTACAGAAAAAAAAAACTGTCAACCAAAAAGTATACCAGGCAAAATTATCCTCCAAAAATGAAGGAAATAAATCTAACCCTGTTCTCTTTTTAAGTCAATTTTTTTTGATGGAGAAGAAGTTAAGATATTCCCAAATAAACAAAATCTGAGAAAGTTTGTTGCTAGTAGAGCTACCTTATAAGAAATACTTTAAAAAGTATTTCAGGCTGAAATGAAAGGGTACTAGACAATAACCCTAATCCTCATAAAGAAATAAAGAGCACCAGCAAATGTAACTACAAAAGGTAAGCAGAAAAGACTGCATAAGTATATATTTGTAACTCCTTTCTTATCTGATTTAAAAGACAACTGTATCATACAATATTTGTAAATCTAAGTTGATAAACAACTGCATGTGAATCTACAATTATTTCAAAATGAAAAGTTTAATTAAAAATAAAAGAAAAACAACAAAAAAACCTCATTGATGGGTGTATATCACAGGAGCACATGTGATAACTGAGATTTTTCCCCAAAGCCAGAGCTGGAGTAATTTGAGCAACATAGTAGAATTGGATTATAACCCAAGTTTAAAATAAATATCCATTACCCCATACTTATATAAATAATTAATAAAGTAATAAATGGAGAGAGGAGATAAATCTCCCATGAGAAAAAAAAATCCAAATAAATTATACAGAAATTCTACCCTAAAGGAGAGGGAGCATAATTCCCCACTCCTTACGTGTGGGCTGCAATAGTAATTTCCATCCAAAGAGTAAAACATAGAAAGGGAATTTCTAAAAGGTCTAGCTTAACAGTGGAGAAACTTTACAAAACTTTTTCATCCAGAGGATCAAAGTCAACATCAACAGTGATAAACCATGATGGTAGTACTTACCTTTGAAATGATGGGATAAAAAATACACATTACTTCTGTGTATTCCTCCCAAAAACCTACAACCCCATTCTAATTATGTAAGCTATTATTAACAGGGGGAACTGTTTGGGGAAGGTGTATGGGACACTCTAATTTCATCACATCATTTCAAAGGTACATGGAAACACTGTGTACTCTCCACTCAACTGTAAATCTTGAACTGTTCTAAACTATTAAGGTTTTTCTTACAAAGCTACACATAGTCTTAACATATGATCCAGCAAACAAACTTCTAGATACCCAAATGAGTTGAAAACTTATGATTACACAAAAATCTGCACATGAATGTTCAGCAGACTTACTTATAATTGCCAAAAACTAGAAGCAACCAAGATGCCCTTTAATAGACCAATGGATAAACAAACTATGGTTCATCCATACAATAGACTTTTACTCAGTACCAAAAAAAAAAAATTTACCTCACAAAAATACATGAAAGAAACTTAAATGCATATAGCCAAGTGAAAGAAGCCAGTCTGAAAAGGCTGCATACTGTATGATTTCAACCATATGACATTTTTGAAAGGGCAAAACTGTAGGGACAGAAAAATGTTAATGGTTGCCAAGGGTTCAAGTGAAAGAAGAGAGGGATAAATAGGTGAAATGTGGGGCATTTTTAGGGTGGTAAAACTTTTCTGTATGAAACTGTAATTGTGGATAAATATGATTATTCATTTGTAAAAAATCCATAGTAGTGTACAACACAAAGAGTGAAACTTAATGTAAACTATGAGCTACTGTTAATAATAATGTAAATATTTGTTCATTAATTATAACAAATGTACCACACTAACATAAGATATTAATAATAGGGGAAACTGTGAGGCAGAGGTAGTGAGTATATATACTATCAGCTCAATTGTTCTGTATATCTAAAACTATATTAAAAGAATAAAGCCTATTAATTATTTATAAATAAATAATAAAGGAACAAAGACTAGGAAAAAAACCCACACTGGTAGAATTAAACCCAAATATATTGATAAATACATTAAATGTAAATGGCCTAAGCATTCCAATTAAAAGGCAGAGAGTGTCAGACTGAAGAAAAAGTAAGACCGAACTATATGCTATCTACTAGAAACTCACATTAAAGACATTGATAGATTAAAAGTTAAAAAAGTGTAAAAAGATATACCATATGAAAACTATTCATTAGAAAGCTAGCTATATTAATATCAGACAAAGTAGACTTCAGAAAAATAGAAATGTTACCAGGAATAAAAAACAACTTTCAACAATAATAAAGGGATCAGTTCACTAAGCAGACATAATTAACATAAATATGTATGCATATTTATGTATTTATGTATACTTCAAAATACACGAAGCAGAAACTGACAAAACTGAAAGGAAAAATAGACAAGACCACAATTGTCAGATATTTCAACACTTCTGCATTAAATTGATAGAAATAGTAGGGGAAAAAAGATCAGTAAGGATAAAGCAAAATTTATTATTATTACTATTTTCTTTTTTGATACATAGTATTTTTATTAAATTTATTGAGGTGACATTGGTTAGTAAAATTATATAGGTTTTAAGTGTACATTTCTATAATACATCATCTATATATTGCATTGTGTGCTCACCACCCAGAGTCAGTTCTCCTTCCATCACCATATATTTGACGCCCTTTACCTTGTTCTACTACACCCCTTCCTCCCTTACCCTTTGGTAACCACTAAACCGTTGTCTGTGTCTGTAAGTTTGTTTGTCTTGTTCGTTTGTTGCTTTCAGTTTCATATCCCACATATGAGTGAAGTCATATGGTTCTTGATTTTTTTCTGTCTGATTTATTTGGCTTAGCATGATAATCTCAAGATCCATCCATGTTGTTGCAAAAGGCAGTATTTCATGTTTTCTTATGACCAAGTAATATTCCATTGTATATATGTACCACATCTCCACAACCACTCCAACACTTGTTAGTCCTTGTCTCGTTGATAATAACCATTCTAACAGGTGTAAGGTGGTATCTCACTGTAGTTTTGATTTGCATTTCCCCATTAGCTAGTGAAGCTGAGCATCTTTTCATACATCTGTTGGCTGTTTGTATGTCTTCTTGGAAGAAGTGTCTATTCATGTCCTCTGCTTATTTTTTAATTGGATTGTTTGTTTTTTTGTAGTTGAGTTATGTGAGTTCTGTATATATTTTGGCTATTAAACCCTTATCGGAGGTGTTGTCTGCAAATATCTTCTCCCATTCGGTTGGTTGCCTCTTCGTTTTGTTGGTAGCTTATTTGCTGCGCAGAAGCTTTTTAGTTTCATATAGTCCCATTCGTTTATTTTTGCTTTTACTTCTCTTGCCTTTGAGGTCAAATTCATAAAATCCTCTCTAAGCCCAAGGTCCATAAGTTTAGTACCTCTGCTTTCTTCTATGTATTTATTGTTTCAGGTCTTAAATTTGGGTCTTTGATCCATTTTGAGTTAACACTATCAATAACACTATCAATCACCTTGACCCATCTGACATTTATAGAGCACTCCATGATATACCATCATCAGGATACACTCATTTCAAATACACATGGAACCTTAACCAAGACCATATTCTGGAACACCAAATGAGTCTCAATAACTTTAATGACACAATACAAGTTTCAAAAAATTTCATGGAAATAAAATCATTAAAAGTATGTTCTAGGACCATAACTGAATTAAACAAGAAATCAATTCCAGAAAGGTATCTGAAACATTCCAAAATATGTGGAAACCAAGCAACACATTTCTATGTCATCCATAGGTTAAGGAGCCAGTCTGATTTTATGGGGGCGGGGGCGGGAATCACAAGGGAACTTAGAGAATATTTTGAACTAAAGGCAAATGAGAACAAAACATTTCAAAATGTGTGGGGTCATCTGAAGCAATGTTTAGAGAGAAATGTATAGCTTGAAGTGCTTATATTAGAAAAAAAGAACCCTTCAGCCGGCAGCCATTGCAAGCAGCAGCCATGGCTCTGAGCTAACCCATGGCCTTGGGCCTCGACAAGGGCCACAAGGTGACAAAGACCGTGAGCACCCCAGACACAGCCACCGTGGGTGCCTCACCAAGTTCATGGAGGACGCGATCAGAGCGGTGTGTGGCTTCGTCCCCTTTGAGCAGCTCCCTGAAGTTGTTCATAGCACAAGTGGGTCTCTAAGGACAAGTGGGCCCCAAGTTCATCAAGAAAAAGATGGGGACACGTGCCCAGAGGAAGGGAGAGGAGCTGAGCAATATCCTTGCAGCCGTGAGGACAGCTGTGGCCAAGAAGGACAGAACCCATTCCCCTCTGTGTGTGATAAAACCATTTCAGAAAAAAAAAAAGAAGAAAAAGAAGAAGAAAGATTCAAAGAGCAATTATTTAAGCATCCGGCTTGGGGAACTAGGAAAAGAAGAGCAAATTAAAACTAAAGTTAAGTAGCTGAAAATATAGAATACAGAATGAAATTCAATAAAAAGAAGACGAACAAAAGAGAACTGCCTTCTGAGCCAGTCTAACCCGACCTTTACTTAGAGATTAACGTCATATGCAAACCAGATTAACTAAAACAGTCATTTGAGCCGTAGAAATAATAACAAGCATAATATTTTTGAAGAATATTAACAGGCTTTCCTCTTTTATATACAATATAGACATCCTAAGTTATCCATCTTCCCTGAGCAGTAGGGTGAGGCATCGTTGCAGCATTAAGACAAAGAAAAACAAAAGGTAGTAATTACTTGGACCACAAAATAGAATTTCAAGTCAACAAGGATAGGAAGTCATCTTGAAAGTCAGGCTTTGTGTGAGAGAAAAGGATTTTCTAAATTTCTTCATCTCCCTGTTTAACAAATGAAGAGGCAGTTCTGGCTGACTTGATCACAGATTTTTGCATAAAAGGGACCAAGATCAGACAGGAAGAAATGTGAAAGCCTATTTTTTCCTTTGCAAGTGAATTTAGGGAAGAGAAAGGAAGACAGAGGGAAGGGAAGCAGCGAAAGAAACAAGGTAAGAAAGTATCCTCACCTACCTTCTCCAGGCTGAAATCCCAGAGAGAAGGAACTTTTCGAAAAGAAGAAGGAATATTGGGGGCGAAAGGGCTCTTTGCCCTTTGGGACTCAAGAACAAACCCGTTTGCAAGGCAACCTGTGCTGATACAGCACAGTCCCCACAGAGTAAAGAAGGCAGAAAAGGATAGTCAGAAAAGAGAGAGGGCTTAATTATCATCCCTAATCTCTAACTTGTGGAGTAAACCTAAAGACTTCCACATACCTCTAAGGAAAGAACGAGAAGGGAACAGGTCAGTCGTCATGATGGGGGCCCTTTTCTGGGGAGAATGGAGGAGCCCCATAGAAGAGGCTAACGGAGGCAGCCACATCGCACAGACTTGAGACAAATGCAGCACCAATGAGAGCCAAGGTAGAGCCATGCCAGACGGTATGGCCCACCAGGTTCTGCCAAAGCTGGGTCTAAACTTTCCTCAGGGGTGCTATCAGTCGCAGATTTAGGAGTGGATGCCAGCGTGTCACCTAGGGCTGGGGTCCACTGAATCCAGCTCACCAGTTATCAGCCAGGGTAGCCCCAGACCAGGGTAGAAACCTGCCCCCAACACGCTTGAATAGTAATTTGAAGAGGAGCAGCACCACCGTTTGTATTTGTGCTTCAAAGAAGAGACAGAGACAGCTCACCGGACTTACATCTTCTGTAAGATGACGGGGGAAAACAATTTATTTTTTCTTCACAACCGAGTTCTTGATCTGCTTTTTAATCTGAAATTTCCATTTAGGCGAAAAAGTTCAAACACCTACACACTGAATATGTGCACTGCTTATGAAAATGATGTATGTTATAATGAGAAAGAAAATATTCCTAAGATCTCCCAAGGGCCAGGGCAGCCAGCCAGGAGTTCTCAAGTTCTGTTTCAGGTGAAGCCTGAGGGGGACGGATTCTGACCACACACCCAAATCTGCAGAAATGCTGAAAAGCAGCAGAATACAAACTGACAGGATACCCATAGGTTATCTTCAAGAACTGGAGCTGGATGATCCTCCACCTTGAAAAAAGGCCCAGAAGGGCCCATGAAGAAGTGGGCTAAGTAAGCAAGACCACTGCCTCGACATCTTTCAAAATTAATCACCATGTTTCTGAAGGAGTATGAACTTTGTTCTCCCGCTACATGTATTAAACTTTCACTCAAATTCTAGGCAGAGAACATACAGTGGACATCCCTTAGTCCACTTTACAGCCCACAATTTTCCCTCCTAAAGTCCTTCTCACAAACCCCAAGCTAAGATTCCTTCTTAGTCAGATCATGGAAATGGTAGGAATTACTATACAATCACAATCCCTTTTTACATCCTCCAATCACAAAATTATTCAGGATCTGATCACAAGATCATTCCTGTTCAACATTTCTTTACCAAAAATCTACCACCTAGAGTTCATAATTTCAATAGCGTCTCCATTTTTTTTTGTTAAAAGGATAACAAAAATATAAAAACGTATTTCTGCTTCTTAACTCAAACAAATAAAGCTCACCAAGTTTTACAGCAGACTTGAGAGTATTACTAGTGACTGAATTTTCCTAAGACTTGGGGACTATACGGGTTCCCTAAGATCAAGGACCTTATCTTATTTATTCTTGGGAACTCAATGGCTAGCACTGTACTTGGAACACCGTCAGTGCTCTTTAAATATTTACTGATGTGAACAGCTGAACTTAACCTAGTTATATATTAACATTTTCAAAAACTATCATGACTTAGGATGACTCCAATACTTAGCAGAGGGAATGACATTTTTAATAAATCTTTAAAGGGGATAGTGAGGTTACGCAAGAAGTTAAACACAGAATTACCGTATGATCCAGCAATCCCACTCCAAAAGAATTCAAAGGGATTCAGACAGACACTTGTATATCACAGTTTGTAGCAGTATTATTCACAATGGCCAAAAGATGGAAAGAACCCAAATGTTTGTTGACAGATGAATGGATAATCAAAATGTGGAATATACATGCAATGGGATATTATTATTCAACCATAAAAAAATGAAATTCTGATACATGCTACGATATGGGTAAACGTTGAAAACATAGGTGAAATAAGCGAGACACACAAAGAAGAAATACTAAACGATTCAACTATATGAGGTGCCCAGGGTCATCAAATTTATCAAGAAAGTAGAATAGAGGTTTCCAGGGGCTTGGGAGAGGGAGGAATGGAGAATTATTGTTTAATGAGTACAGAGTTCCTGTTTGAGATGATGAGAAAGTTCTAGAAACAGAGAGTGCTGATGGTTGTGCAATACTGTGAATGTACTTAATGCCACTGAACTATATACTTAAAACTGGTGAAACGGATACATTTTATGTATATTATGCCACAAATAAAAAAGATAGTGACTATTAAATATTAAAATAGTACTTTATAAGGTGCTTTGTAATAATGTACTCTACAAAGTAATGGCTCCAAAGCATACATGCCGTATAAATTACATACCTTACCTATGGATGTGAATCTCGAACACAGACAAAGACGAATCTGTTAATGAGTAAACAGGTAACACAGCTGACATATTTACAATAAAGATCAATGATTATGCCCTTATCAGAAGCCTTACCATTTTACAAACTAGTTTGAGGGCAGTGTACATTTTGTTCTTACTTAAAAGTAAACTAAGACTGGATAACAATACATTGTCATAACAGAGTTTGAAATAGCTATAGACTGACACATGCCAAAGTTACGCTAGTTTCACAATTAAATATTTCTAATAGTCACCAGAGTCTTTCTGTAACAAGTACTTTAACAAGTAAATATTAAAATGTCCATTATTTGAATGGAAAAATATGAGAGAATATGGTAAAAACAAGCAAGTGAGAACACTAAGTTCTCTAAAGAGTTAAAATAAGCTGCAGCCTTTGAGTACTCACCCTCTAGAACCGTGTCTTCATAAATCTGATTCATTTATAGAGTGTTTTTGATGATAGGCAATTCTTTGTTGAAAGTTAAGTGCTCTTTTATATGAATAAATAAAGAAGGCTTTGGTTTGAACTAATACATTATTTTGACAAATGTTTATTGGAAACCCAATTATGGGTTCATAAATCAGTGTTCTTTGTGGTCCATCAGGTGAGCTCACCAATGCCACCAGATGTCACGGTGCATACCGACAGGGTAATTAAAACAGCCCCGTGGAATGCTGTCCCTCTCCTACACAATGATAGTAGACAAAACAGAGGAAGAAATAACTTGTTATCTTTAACATACTGAAAATGCTGTTGCACGATGTCCTGGCCATTCCCTCAAGAAAAAAAGAAACTGTTTTCTATTTACTGTTGGATTAAAATGACAAGGTCATGAATGATGCCCAATCTGTCAGACAGATGATTTTCAAACATTCCTCACACTAAAAAGGGGGGAAAACTCATCCTCATATATGCCATGACTAAACTATATCCTTAGAAGAGTTATTCCTTTTTCTTTTTTTCCTTCCTTTCCTTCCCTTCCTTGCCCTCTACTCCCCCTTTTTAAATAGCTGTTATTTCCTGAAGCAGCAAGTCCTATTACTAACGCTTAGTGTACCTGGGCCAATGTACATCCAGGTACAAATTGCATGGGCTTGAGTTGTATGAAAAATTCCATCATAAACCTTGACTTCTTCATTACCAAAGAGAAAACAGTTGGCAAGACATTTCTTAAACTGAAAAACTGGAAAGACGTTTTACTCTTAAGACATTGGCAAGTTGCTAGGTATCCCAATGTACTGACCATGAAAAAGGAGAGGAATGAGGTATGAAATGAAAGCATGCATTTGCATCGTATAGCCAAGAGTGGAAAATGTTCTTGACATTTGATTGTCTAAACCACAGTGAAAGATGTAGAAAACTCAGATCTGAATGATTATCATGACATATAAAATAAAACCTAAGATCTGTCTCTTGTCAATGTGGCCAAATTTGTTATAATTATCTGAAACTGTTTTTGATCTTTCCTTGTTGTGAGTCCTTAACTGACTCAGTTTCACTTCTTATGTAGGCAAAGTATCTCTTCTTTAATAGAGAGAATGATACATATGGTTTAAAATATCTGAGTATATTCTGTGATAGAAATAGAAATTTTATGCTTTCTCGAACAACACAGCTAAGAAGGGCTCTTGCACTTTTTGTTTACACATCACTAGTTAGTAGTGGGAACTGAAGGATCTCTGCCTGTCACAGATTGCTAGACAGACCTCTGCATAATTCACCCCAAAAATCACAAGGAACACAGGCCAGCACATCGGAGATTGGCCCCTGGACCGGCCAGACAGCTCCCAGGGAAGTACCAGCAGGCTAAGGCCACACATGCAGAGCTCTGCTATTTCTCTATAACTCCACTGCCCAGGCCTGCTGGCTTGGCTATTGGTGGTTACACAAACAGGAGGATGAGTGACAACTTCAAATGCTAGCTGTTGAGCTACTCGAATCTTAAGCCCCAGAAATCAAGATGTCATAAAGACTGACTTAAAAAGGACAATGTCTAAATACAGCTGTTATTGGTGAAAGACCAAAAATGTTAACCGTCGTATCACAGGAAAGTATTTAGAAAGAACCGAACTGGAAACTGGGTATCCCAGCACATCTCTCTGATTCGAAATTATCTGGGCAGCTCCTATAGAGTTCTGCTCACAGGAGTGCCTGAAAGGCCCTGAATTCCCACAGTGAATCAAGAGACTCTTGTACTGGGTTGAATTGTATGAATCTCCATAACGTCAGGCTAGTGGACAGTTGTCAAGAACAACAGACTGCTATGAACAGTGGCATGACAGGAGGAAGAGCTCCCCTGACTCACTCCCTAGTGAAACCGGTGACAATTATTAAAAAGCAAGCAATTAAAGCCTGTGGAAATGGTCCTAAGTGTAAACAGCAAATGAAGAAACATCTATTCAAGAAAAACCTAAGAAATTTTCTATAACGTGAAAGTCGGTGGTATTTGAATCAAGACTACTGCCCCCACCCCAGACCCATCCCAGTGAGGCAGACACTTCCCTGAAGACTGCCGCAGCCAGGAACACGGGGCAACCTCATCCCCGGTTCCCAGAGGGAGTGTTTTCTTCCCAGGACTCAGCAGGACTTCAGGGTTTCTCATCAAGCCCCCAGCTGCCTGCTGCTGGGGGTAAGTCCCAAGCAAATGCAGTCTAGAAGTGGACTTCTCTCCTCCAATGCCCACTGTGCAATGGAGTCTCCTACTGTGGGGGTGTCACCCAGAGAGAAGCTTGCTCTTGTCCCCACTACCAGCTCCTGAGCCTTGGCTCAGAGATCTTGCCTGGCGGAGAAGCATTCATAAAACAGACAGCTCCCGCTGTCTTCCAAAAAATGGGACTTCATTTTGCAACAGAGCTTGGACAAGTTAAACGCACGAGCACTCTCCGGAGCCGTGGAGGCTGTGGTAGAAACAGCTGCGAGGAGATATGTATGCACGTAACGAAGGAAAAGCCTGGGCTGCAGGCTAACCCAGCCTTGGTTCACAGGAGAGAACTGGGGAATAAGACAGCTGGGTGGAGCCTTCCTGGGGTCAGAACAAACATCAAACACTAATCTCAGAATCTATTTTATCCAAAAAGCTGTCATTTGTTCGGATTCATTTATATAGGAATTTTGGCCCCAGAGCATTTTTATTAAAAAAAAAAATTACAAATACAGAAATTAGTGAAGTTTTAACAGCTGAGTGTGGTCAGAGAAAGAGTGGGAAAGAGCCCTCCCTAGCAGGCCTGCTGTCATCCCAAAGTGACTGTGAGTACGCCTACAACTGAGGCACAACATCAGAGGTTTAACACTGTGTGTGGCGGGGGAGGTTAGAGAGGCGTCAAGAACAGAGACTTCACTAAGGCAATTCAGCCAATCACTAAACAAACAAACAAACAAGCAAATAACAATGACACGCTCCAGAATGAGGGGACCAGCATACAGAATTACTACAATATATTATCTAAAATGTCCAGTTAACAATAAAAATTATGAGGCAGGCAAAGCAACAGGGAGGTATGACCCCTACTCAGGAAAAAATAAAAGCAGGCAAAAGAAACTTCCTGTGAGAGCAACCAGATGTATGATTTAACAGAAAAATACTTCAGGGGTAGTAGATTGGGGGTAGGGGGTTATCACTGTGTGAGGGATATAAATGATAAATGTCTAACTATTACATTGTTTTGTACACCTGAAACTAATAAAAAAAAAGAAAAATACTTCAAAGTAGTCATTACAAATATGTTCACAGAAGGAAACAAAACCATGTTTAAAGAAATAAAGAAAGGTACATTGACAATGTTGTGCCAAATAGAGAATATCAACAAAGAGAAAGAAATTATAAAAAAGAACCAAATAGAAATTCTGGAGTTGAAAGTGCAATAACTGAAATTTTAAAATTCGCTAGAGAGGATCAATAGATTTGAACTGGCCAAAGAAAGAATTAGTAAAATGTAAAGATAGACTGATAGAAATTACGTAAGCTAAAAAATAGAGAGAAAAAAGAATGAAGAAAAATGAACAAAGCCTCAGAGAAATGTGAGACACCATTAAGCACACCAACATACAGATAAAGACAATACCAGAAAGAGAGGAGAAAGAAGAAGGTTTATTACAATTGGGGTTTATCCCAGCGATTCAAGGTGGGTTAGCATCTGAAAATCAATTACAGTAGTACCCCCTTATCTGTGAGGAATAGGTCCCAAGGGCCCCAGTGGATGCCTGAAACCGCGGTTAGTACCGAACCTTCTATATACTGTAATACACAGTATATATACTATACGTACACACCATTTCACTTAATGGAAGCACTTCTGGCTTCTCTTTGGCATATCCGAATAGCCAGCATCACTACTCTTGCGCTTTGGCACCCACCATTAAGTAACATAAGGGTGACTTGAACACAGCACTGTGAAACCACGACAGTTGACTTGATAACTGAGAGGGCTATCAAGTGACCAACAGACAGGTAGCATATACAGCATGGACAAAGGGATGATTCACATCTTTGACTGGATGGAGCGGGACAGCGTGAGATTTCATTGTCATTATGCTACTCAAAATGGTGTGCGATTTAAAACTTATGAATTGCTTATTTCTGGAATTTTCCATTTAATATTTTCAGAATGCAGTTGAGTACAAGTAACTAAAACTATGGAAAGCAAAAAATACGGATAAGGGAGGACTACTATAATGTAATACATCATATCAATAGAACAAAAGTCATATAATCATCTCAAAAGAACTTAAAAATAATCCCCAACCCCTTCATGATAAAAATATCCAACAAACTAGTTTAGAAGGGAATTTTTTCAACATGATAACAGGCATCTTTGAAAACCACAGGTAATATTATAATTAATGGTGAAAGATTGAAAGTTCTCCCCCTAACATGAGGAATAAGAAAAGGATGTCTGCTCTTACCACTTCTATTCAATATTGTATTGGAAGTTCTGGCCAAGGGAATTACACATGAAAAAGAAATAAAAGGCATTCAGATTGAAAGGGAAAAAGTACAACTGTCTTTTTGTAGATGGCATGCGCTTGTACATAGAAAATCCTAAAGTGCCACTAAAGGCTATTAAAACATAGTAACAAAATTGGAAGATACAAGAGCAATAAACAAAAATCATTTGTATTCCTACCTAGCAATGAACAATCTTAAAAAGAAAACAATTTCATTCACAATAACATTAAAAACTAATAAAATACTTAAGAATAAATTTAACAAAAGAAGTGTAAAATTTATACTCTGAAAACTACAAAGCATTGTTGAAAATTAAAGATCGAAACAAATGGAAAAATATCGTATGGTCGTGGACCATACAACTTAACATTAAGATGGCAATACTCCCCAAAGTAATCTACAGACTCCACACAAACCCTAGCAGAATCTCAGCTGACTTCTTGGTAGAAATTGACAAACTGATTCTAAAAGTCACATGGAACTGCAATGGACCCAGAATAGCCAAACAATCCTGAAAAAGAAGAATAAACATAAGCAAACACACTTTCCAATTTCAAAACTCACTACAAAGCAACAGTAATCCCAACAGTGTGGTACTAGCCCAAGGTCTGACATATAGACCAACAGAATAGATTTGAGAGTCCAGAACACCCCCATACACCTGTGGTCAACTGATTTTCAACAAGGGTACCAAGAACAGTCAATGGGGAAAGAATAATCTCTTCAATCAATCAACGGTGCTGGGACAACTGGACAGCCACATGTAAAAAAGTGAAGTTGGATTCTTATTTCATACCATATACAAAAATCAACTCAAAATGGATTGAATGTCTAAACATAAGAACAAAAACTATAAACCTCTATAGGAGAAAACATAGGGGCAAATATTCATGACCTTGGATTTGGCAAAGAATTATTAGATATGACACAAAACTTATGAGTAGCAAAAGAAAAAAAACTGATATATTGCACGTCATCAAAATGTAAAACTTTTGTGCTTCAAAGAACCACCAAGGAAGTGAAAAACCTACCCATGACATTGGAGTAAATATGTTCAAATTATATATTTGATAATGGACTTGAATCTATTATGTAAATAACACTTGTGAGTTAGTGATAAAAAGACAACCCAATTAAGAAATGAGCGAAGGATCTGAATAAACATTTCCCCAAAGAAGATATATAATGGCCAATAGTAAGTATATGAAAAGATGCTTGATATCATTAGTCATCAGGTAAATACAAATCAAAACCACAATAAGATATCATTTCTTACACTGTAGGA
The DNA here is from genome assembly GCF_004115265.2 of Rhinolophus ferrumequinum. NCBI lineage: Eukaryota > Metazoa > Chordata > Mammalia > Chiroptera > Rhinolophidae > Rhinolophus > Rhinolophus ferrumequinum. The sequence continues at coordinate 10,911,851 of NC_046297.1, forward strand.
TGGCTAGAATCAAAGTTAGAAAACAACAGTGTTAATAAAGATGTGGAGGAATTGGAACTCTCATTTACTACTGGTAGGAACGTACAATGGTGCAGCCACTTTGGAAAACAGTCTGGCAGTTCTTCAAATGATTAAACATAGGGTTACCATCTGGCCCAGTAATTCCACTCCCAGGTTTATACCCATGAGAAATGAAAACGTATGTCCACAAAGAAACTTGTACCAAAGCTTCCTAATAACCAAATAGTGGAAACAACCCAAATGTCCCTTAACAGACAACCAAACAAAATGTGGTCTAGTCATACAGTGGTATATTATTCTGCATAAAAGGAAATGGAGTAGTAAGACATGCTACAACATTAATGAACCTTGAATACATTATGTTAAGTGAAAGAAGCCAGTCACAAAAGACAACATTCTATACGATTCCATTCATACTAAAATCTAGAATAGAGAAATCTATGGAGACAGAAAGTATGTTAGTGGTTGCTTAGGGCTGGGAGTGGTGGAAGGGAAGATGGTGGGGGTGAGGGGGAAGGGTGGTATTAGTGTTCTCCAGAGAAACAGGACCAATAAGATGTGAATATAAATAGAAAGAGATTTAGTTTAAGGAATTGACTCACACAATTATGGAGGCTAGTGAAGTCTAAAATCTACAGGGTGGGCCGGCAGTCTGGAGACCGAGGATGAGATGATGTAATTCCAGTCTGAAAGCCAGAATACCCTCTGGCAGGGGAGAGGTCAGTCTTTTGTTCTATTTAGGCCTTTAATTGATTAGATGAGGTACCCTTGTTATGGAAGACAATGCTTTACCCAAAGTTCACCTCTCTAAAAGTTAATCTCATCCAAAAACACCTTCATGAAACATCCAGATAATATTTGACCACATACCTGGCTACTGTGGCCAAGTCAAGTTGAGACACAAATTAACCATCATAGGAGTGATAGATAAAGATACAGAATTTCTTTCTGAGGTGATTAAAATGTTCTAAAATTAACCGTAGTCATGGTTGAACATGTCTGTGAATACACTAAAAAACATTAATTTGTACAGTTTAAATAGGGGAGTTCTATGTAAATTATATCTCAATAAATCTGTTTTTAAAAAAATAGACTATCACGATAATCTTCATATCCTTGGAGAGTGCAAAAAAGTTATAACCACAATTTTTAAAAAAGCACTTTCATCCATAGATCTCCAGGAAAAACAAAAATCACTCTCTGCCGCGGTGATCAATCAATTAAGCAACTAAGCCTTATCTTAGCAGGGCTGAAACACAGAGACAGCCCTCAAAAGTACACACTGACGGATTCATTGCCCGAAAGAGGAATCAGATGATTTTCCTAGTGCTTTACGGAATAAAATATACTCGATTCACTTTCCAGGGGTTCAGAAAAAGCAACAGTACTCTGCAGCTATTGGAAACCTCTGGAAACTCTATGCAATGTTTCTTTGAGGAACACAAAAATACAATCTCTGATCTATGTAAGCTTATAATCTAGTTAGCAAGACATACTATTAGACACCAAACAAAAACTATAAGGAAAACCGTTGTTTACTCTTAAAATAACTATAAATATGGGGTTCTATGGTCCAGAAAAAAATAAGAGAAATATTTAACCAACAAATATTTAATGAAATCCTAACATTCATAGAAGTGCATGCACAAATACACACACACATATTCATGCATGCTTCCCAAGGCCAGAAAATTATTTGCAATTTAGGCCTTAATTCTGATCTCATTACTAACTAGTTGTATTCAGCAGTCTCTGTGGATTATATTTTTTCCTGTCAGGAACAATACATACCACACAAGATTCTGATGAAAAACTAAGATGTTATACAGAAAAGGATTAAACTTCTTTGCCATATAACTCCAAATTTTTTCATGTGAGTATTGCTATTTTATACATATGGAAGCAATTTTACAAAAACATGACATCAAAACCAAGTTCAAAATATGCTGCATACTGATGAAACAATAGAAAAATAGAAAATTTCAGGGATAGTTACAATCTATAAAACACTATCACATTTACTATCTTACGGATTTTTCACAACAGCCCAGGGAGATAGTTGTTGTTGTTACGTAATTCTCACTCTACATATGCAGAAACTGAGATTTAGAGAGATTAAATGACTCATGAAGGATGTCCAGGTAATAATGTTAAGGCAAGGAATCGAACGCAGGCCTTTAGGCTTTCAAATCAAAATTTCTACAATACAATGAAATATAAAGCAATGGCTGGTTCAAGCCAAGAACAAGGCTATTCATAAAGGTGTCCACATCTATCTACCAGCTATCAGAAGGAAATTTGTAAAGAGCAATTAACAGCAGCGGGAAAGGCATGTTTTGATTTTTCTCTAGTCCTTTCTCCCATCAAAGTTATATATATCTAAGAGAAAGGAATTACCAATTCCCTACACTCTGCGGGTCTTCATATTCTGTGAATTGAGGTTTGATATATACTGTTTAATATGGTTTGAAAGTGCTTAAGCCTCACTTTCCAAAATAAAAGGTGCACGTCTCAAAGCAATAAATACCACGTAAATGTAGAATTTTTTCCATAACAAACTGAACCTATTCTCAAAATGTAGTCTCTTTGGGAAACTACAAATGGTTCATGTTAACCCCAAAGACTACTAAATATAGGTGTGTCCTGCAGGGACTCTGGTCCCACCCCCCACTCTTGGCGCAGGATATGGTGAGGCCAAAAAGGAACACCAACGGAGCCATAGAGAGGGGTTTCATACCACTCACTATATTCTCGATGGCAGCTGGGTCGGAGACACAGGAAGCAGGAGCCACACGATTCGCAATCGCCATCCGCTTCTTTGCCAACCAACCCACCCCCCAGCGTAGCCACGGCAGTTGTATTAGTGGCTAATGGCTAACTGGTTACAGCTGATGGCCAACTACTCACAGTTGGTGGTTGTCTACTACCCGAGCGAGCACCTTTCCACGTGAGGCTGACAGCCTGGAAACTGCTCTCCTGGCTCTGTCCCCACAAGGTGCAAGTGCCCACTTAGAAAAATCCAAGCTTCGATTGTGATCATGAAATGGGCATTGGCCAGAGTTAGAGTTGCATTATACATCTCTGACCCCCACAATCGTAAGGACAAGCTCTGATTAACGTTACAACTGAGAATGAGCCTCAAGATAATTGTACAGGAAATTAATGTTTGACTTCGGTATTCTCGTGGCTTGTAGCAATATTGTAGTTGATCGCATAAACCAGGGAACCTATTAGCAGCACATGCAATTTGTCTGTGGTTCCATCGCCCTCTAGTGGCTATTTTGAAACTAGTTATTAACAGTGGCATTAGCCTTCAAGCGTGCAGTGGTTCTCCGAGCAGGGTGGGCAGATAAGCAGCATCAGCAACATACAAATGTCAGGCCCCCGCTAAGATCTACTGGAAAGACGCATTGGATGGTGCCCAGAAATCTAACAGACCTTCCAGATAATTCGGATGCACACTAACGTTTGAGAACCACTAGTCTTGAGGAAAGCATTCTATTCATATTTCAAGTAGATATGAAAGTACATAGGTGCATGTGAGGATTAATTTCATATGTCAACTTGACTGCACTAAGGGATGCCCAGATCGCAGGTAAAACATTATTTCTGTGTGTGTCTGTGAGAGTGTTTCTTCTCCAGGAGATCAGCATTTGAACTGATGAACTGAGGAAAGCAAATGCCCCTCCTCTACCCCCCAGTGTGAGTGGTGTCAGCCAATCTGTAGAGGGCCTAAAGAAGAACAAAAAAGCAGACAAAGTGCAAAATTGCTCTCTCTGCTTGAGCTGAGACATTCATCTTCTGCCCCCAGACATTGGCGCTCCTGGTTCTCAGGCTTTCAGACTCAGATCAGCACACACGTCATTAGTTTCACAATTCCCAGGCCTTCAGACTTGGACTGAATTACACCGTGGGTTGTCATGCTTCTCCAGCTAAAGTCCCAGTAGATCATGGGACTTTTCGGCCTCGTTAACCACGTGAGCCAATTCCTATAATAAATGTTGTCTTTTACACATCTATATACTGGTTCGGTTTCTCTGGAGAACCCTGACTGGTAGAGTGTATACAAGTGTTATTTTATCAAAGTATTGCCCATAAGTATTCCCATACTTTTTCTAAATTTCGAAAGGCCCTTGATATGTGCAGTATAATCTAGTAAAAAGCTTACAATTAATTGGGAAGATTTAGAAGTACTATACATCCATGACAGTGATATAGAAAATACTAGGATAAAATGAATAAATTCATTAAACATTCATTTTAAGAGCTTGTTAACTTGCCAAAACACCTGAATGGAACCTATCATTAGTTTCTTGGCTATAAAATCAACGGGAAGAGGTTTGTTGAATAGAATGACTATTCGGTCGAGGTTTGTGTGGGGCATTTAATATTTAAGCTCTGTAGTAGATGTATATCGTTCTCTAATCATTTTTTCCATTGCATAAATTGTTACTTCCCATGTTCATTATAACATTATTCACAATAGCCAAGAGATGGAAGCAACCAACGATGGATAAATAGAGCAAATGTGGCACATAAATACAATGGAATATTATGCAGCCTTAAAAAAGGAAATCCTGTCACATGCTACTAACCTAGATGAACCTTGAGGACATTATGATAAGTGAAATAAGCCAGTCACAAAAACAACAAATGCTATATGAGTCCATTGATATGTGGTATCTCACATAGTCAAATTTATAGAAAAAGTAGAATTGTGATTGCCAGGGGCTAGAATGACAGGGAAGTGGGAAGCTGTGGTTCAATGGGAACAGAGTCTCAGTTTTGGAAGATGAAAAAGTTTTAGAGATGCCAAACTAGATGAATATAGTTAACACTACTGAACTGTACACTGAAAAATGGCTAAAATGGTAAATTTATGTTTTATTTTCCTCCTCTCCCTTTCCTGTAATTCAGTCTGTCCCCAACTCAAACTATATGGACTGAATCAAGAAGACACAAGAAGGGCAGCCCGGTGGCTCAGGTGGTTGGAGCGCCGTGCTCCTAATGCCATAGGCCCTGGGTTCAATTCCCACATGGGCCAGTGAGCTGCGCCCTCTACAGCTAAGACTGTGAACAACGGCTCTCCTGGAGCTGGGCTGCTGTAAATAGCCGGAGCTTGGTGTGGGCTGCCATGGGCTGCTGTGTGCTGCTGTGAGCTGCTGTGTGCAGCCAACTGCCTCAGCCGGGGGGAGCTCATAATACCAGCATTGGCCAGGAAGCTGTGCCCGCGCCCTACAACTAAACTGAGAAACAATGGCTTAAATACAAAAAAAAGAAAATACAGGAAAGAATGAGTATTCTGCTCTTTTCTTCCCTTTGCAGTTCTCTACAACAGGTGAATCACAGCTTCAGTCCAGGAAAAATGAGGGGAAAGTTGGAGGGAAGCTCAATTCCGCTCTTCTAATTATGGGAACCAGACCATTTCTTCCAATTCAGGCTCAAAATGGCAACTCCACCAGACAGACAACAGGCAAATATATCTAAGTACCCAAGATCTTCAAAACCAAATGAGAAAATAATATAAATAATAAAAATATTATTTTGTATATTTATTATTTATTTTATATATCACATGCATAATGTACCAGAACTGATCTCTAATTAAATAAGGCACAAATAAAAAATAACACACACAAATATGCACACATTTCCTTTACTAACCAATGAAACAAAAAATAAGAAAACACGTCTCATAAATGAATAGCTTATTCCATTATGAAATACTTCATTCTACAATCGATCTGCACTGGTTTTCCATCAATTTCATCAGGTTTTGTTTCTTTACTTCGGTTTGGGTGCAAAGTCCCATAATAAACAATAAGGAAAATTATTCCAAGGAGAAGAGTAAGAGCTACAGTAATACTGATAGGTAGAAAATAGTCCAAATTAAAAACAGAAAGTGGGCAAACCCAGAACACAGCCAATATCCCCGACGTGGCCAATACCCTTACGGTATAATAACAAGACATTGGACATTTGGTATTCTGTCCCTTAATATTAAAAAATGTAAAGATAAGAATGAACCCAACAACAACCCTGTACAAGAATTCCATACTTATGGAAGCACAAAATTGAGTTTGCTTTTTAAATGCCCACAGTATACCTAAAAACCAAAGAAATAACAACAGAAATAAAGCTATCTTAACATTTAAAAATAAAAGAAGTACAACACTCAGCATCCAAGATAATAATGTGAACAACTTGTAAAAGAGATATATGAATTTGGGACAGAGTCCATTAAAGACATTTTTATCAGGCAAGGATTTTCTTAAAGATACTTGATAATCAAGAGTCGCCCAAGAAATAGCACAGCAAGAGATCCCGATGGCTGCATCTATAAAACAAAAAAAAATTTTTAAAGGTATATTGTTATAGGAATAACAATAGCAAAATTGATTTGCTATATACCATCCATGCTTTATCTGTATATAAACATACCCACAAACACAAGTTGGCACTTTATAAACTCACTTCATCTAATCTTTTGAGATAGATGTTAACATTCCCATATTACGTGTGAGGGAATTGATGCTTGGAGAACATATATTACTTGACCCAAGTCACACAGGTAGGAAGTTGCAGAGAGTTCAGATTTGAGCCCAAATGTGCCTGATTCCAAAGTTAATGTACTACCACTACATTAGACTGCTTTACAAGATTCTGAATTAGTTGGAAAAATTATACTGAGCTACTGGTATAGTGAAAACTACATACTCTGGAAGTTCTCTAAGACACTACAGTTATAGTCCTAACTATTCCAGCCTTTTTGGTTTTGACCTTGGACATATACCTAATCACTAAGAGACAGCATCATGAGAGAGGAGGTAAAAAGGAAAAAGGCAGAGAGGGAAGGAAAGAAGGTTGGTTAAACAGAAAATTTAACATGAGTATCAACAAGTTCAACTTCCCATATCTTTAAGATGATGACTCAAATGGACAAATAAGTTCTAAAACTTGCAAATTTCTATAGGTTTGACATCTTTACCCCATTCCCCACCCCACCCCCCCAAAAAAATAACAGAACAGTAAATTCATTACTATTTTGGAAAGGCATGTCATTAGCTCTACTGTCAAACTGGGACTTTTATAAAACTGAAAGCAAAGATATTAGAGAATTAAAAAGAGATCATTTAGACCAGAATCAATTCCCACTGAGCCTCATTGGAGGTCTTTATATTATATTATGATAGAAGGGCAGACTTAAGATAGATTTATCTATTGAAGAGGATTCTGAGGATTGTAAATGCCTTTTTCCGCTCCCCTGCTTTGAGTTTATGCCTCCCTGGACCATACAATTAGTTGGACTTCTTTTCTTTCTTCTTGAATTCAAAAATATTTAAATTAAAACATCATTTTCCCCTAAACTGTGATGTCTTTTGTTTATAATTGGTTTTTACCCCTACCAAACTAGTAGATACACCTAGTTTTTAAAAATCAGTAAGTGCTACAGAACCTGTAAGAAAAACAGAAGTACCTTGTTCTACCCCCACCTCCAATCACAACCCCCAGAAGAAATCACTATCAGCTCTTCTAGCTTTTCCCCTGACATTTATTGCCATATTTCAAAATAAAACACATATTGTGCTACTTCTTAATTTACCCTGTTTCCCCAAAAATAAGACCTAGCCGGACCATCAGCTCTCATGTGTCTTTTGGAGCAAAAATTAATGTAAGACCCGGTATTATATATTATATATCATATCATATCATATAAGACCCAGTCTTATATTTTAGTAAAATAAGACTGGGTCTTATATTAATTTTTGCTCCAAAAGACGCATTAGAGCTGATGGTCCAGCTAGGTCTTATTTTCGGGGAAACCAGTTATCTGCTATACACACTGCTTATTGATTTCCTATTTGGAAAGAGGAAAATTTAGCACATACACATATATACATACCCTCCTCCCATTTTTCCTCTCCCTCCATTGGCCCAAAAGAGTAAGATCACAATTTTGGTAAAATCAATATTCAGCATTTACCTTATAACTATCTAAGCACAGCAATTTCTTACTGCTCAGTCAAGTATTACACTCTGATTATATTTCCTTTCTTTTAAAACTTCTCATTGTTTCCTTACTTGCTTAGTTTTTCATGACCCTCTCACTATTTCTTAGCAAATTCTTCAAATTAATTAATGAAACTCCATCTATGTAGATTATACATATAGATATAGATAGATAGATAATCAATTAGTTTTTTGTTTTGTTTTTAAGAATATGACCCTGCTGCTCTAAGGCAGCTGTTCTCAGGTTGGCTTCCTGTCTTCTCAGAACTTCCCTTTACCTCCCTTCTCTACTGACTTCCTCTCTCCTGTTCTCATATTTCTTCCTTGCTTTATTCTCATGTTTTGATCAAGCATTTTCTAGACATTCCTGAGAAAAGTTGCACCTAAGCTAATTTTTTTTGAGACCACGTATATCACAAAACGTGTTTATTCTACCCTCAGATTTAATACAAAGTTTTGCTAGAAATAGAATTCAAAGTTAAAAAATATTTCCCATTGAATCTTTGAAGTCACTGCTCTATTTAGTTCTAAATTTCATGCGTTATGTCAAGAATTTCAATAACGTTCGGTTTCTCTGTCCTTAAGTGATCTTTTTTTCTCTCAAATCTTCTAGACGTTTCTCTTTACCTTTGATTTTCTGAAATGCTGTAAGTATGAGTTTGGTATGGGCCATTTTTATTTACCCTTTCGATCTAAGAGCTGACATCCTTCAGTGGTATGCTGTTTTTATTCTTTGGTGGTTTCTCTAGAAAGCAAAACATGCGTATTAAACCTATCAAAGTTTAAAGTTAATCAATATTGTTACCTCAGAGGTGCATTCATCATGAAGGTAATGAAGCTTAAATTTCAGGGACCCACGTTTGCCCAGGTCCTCTAAAACCTGGTCAAGCCCTGGCAATGTGCTCACTTTGTCATGTATAGTTTATAAAATTTGGGGAAATAAGACATTTTAATTGCAGTTGATTCAACTCCGCTGCCTCTCCTATTCCTCTCTCACGTTTTCCCGTGGTATGTCAACGTGGTTGGGGTCATTGGGGGGATAAGGCCAAACAGAGTTGAGAATACACTTAGTTTATGTTTAGAGGGATATGATTACACAAGATTTGTTTGAATAATTAAGATTAGTAAGCGACAGAGCCAGGATTCTCAGGCAGTTTGCCTGATCCTAACACTTCAGTTTATCGCCATCAACAGGCCTTTGATTCCTTAACTTTAAGATATGATGGTCTATCCTCACCCAGTTGACACTATTATTAGTTTGACACTATTTTCCATTTCCCACTTACCTACTAGCTTCCAACATACTTTTTCTGATCATTTTGTTCCCCTAAGCTCTACATTACACTCTAGCCAAACGGAATTCCTTGTCTTTGCCAAACCATGCCTTTGCTCACGCAATGCTCTGTCTGAAATGACCTTCCCCAATCACATCTGTATTGATTCTTATGCATTTCTTTCTGATCTGACATTACTGACACCAGTGAAGAAAACACAAATGCCCAGTATTCACTAATGAGACATCAACAATAAATTAATGTTGTCAATTCAAACAGGATTTAAAATTAGTTACTTCTCAAAACAAAAAGATCTTAAAATACTCTGATCTGATAGCACATCATTAAAGAAATCGGTAGTTTTTCCCAAATTTAACAACAATCTTAAAAAATGTATGTGATATCAATAATTTGTGAAGCTGAAAGAAATTTTTCTAAATTCAAAATAACAAACAATTTTCAATCAAGTATGCTAGAAAAAAAAGATTAAATTATTCTCTTTTGTCTATGGAAATTGTAAAATCATTACCAAATCAAAAGCCAATCAGAAAGTATGCAGCCAGGCTGGCCCGGTGGCTCAGGTGGTTGAAGCTCCGTGCTCCTAATGCCAAGGTCGCCGGTTCGATTTCCACATGGGCCAGTGAGCTGCACCCTCTACAGCTAAAACTGTGAACAAAGGCTCTCCCTGGAGCTGGGCTGCCGTGAGCAGCCAGAGGTCTGCGTGGGCTGCTGTGTGCTGCCGTGGGCTACCATGAGCTGCCATGAGCTGCTGTGAGCTGCTGTGAGTGGCCCACCGATGACCGATGACCAGCAACCGACTGCCTCAGCCAGAGGGAGCCCAAGGCTGACGTAATACCAGCCTGGGCCGGGGAGCTGTGTCCTACACAACTAGACTAAGAAACAATGGTTTGAACTGGAGGGGGGGCAGAGCCGAAGGAGGGGGGAAAGTATGCAGCCAAAAGATTTAGAGAAAAGAGCATTAAAATAATATAAATATATTAATTTTCTTCCTCTTGTGAAATTTGTGAAATTTGTCAGCTTTTTTATATCTGTAATTTGCTGTAATTTCTTATTTTTTTTAAATGTTTACTGTCATACCTTTTATGAACTGAATTGTGTTCCTACAAAATTGAGATGTTGAAGCCCTAACCCTGCAATGTGACTGTATTTTCAGATAGGGCCTTTAGAAGGTAATTAAGGTTAAGTGAGGTCATAAGAGTGGAGTCAGAATATGACAGGAACATTGCCCTTATAAGAAGAGAAAGAGACACCAGCGATCTCTCTCTCTCTCTCTCTCTCTCTCCATAAACAAAGGAAGACCATGTGAAGACACAGCAAGAAGGTGACTGTCTGCACCCCAAAGAGAGAGTCCTCACCAGAAACCAACCCTGCTGGCACCCCGATCTTAGACTGCCAGTTTCCAGAACTATAAGAAAATACATATCTGTTGGTTAAGCTGCCCAGTCCATGGTATTCTGTTATGGCAGCTCAAGCAGACTAACGCAATATCTAATTTTCTTTTCTTAAATCACATTCTTTTTTTAAATAGGGTCTCTGTAAATGTTTTCGTTTTCTACCTCAAAAAACCCAGATCCACCTTGCTTTACCTTTCTCCTGAACTATAATGTACAAGGAATGCAACACATGAAAATGTTGCATTTATCTTTCACCTGACTTCCATGCTATTGCTGTCTTGTACGTTCATTCTTTTTTTAACCACATCGTATTATTTTTGTTTTATACCATCCATTTTCATTTAGATTTACCCACATATATACTGCTTTCTTTGCTCTTTATCCCTTCTTGCATCTCAGAACACTTCTGTTCTGTCTGAAGTACCTTCTTTGGAACTTCCTTTAGTAGTGATATGCTTGTGGTATAGATTTCATTCTACTTAGTTGCTTGTGTAGGTGACTCATCCGTTCTGAAATTTTTTCAGCCTTTAACTTTTAAAATATGGCTCCTGCTCCATTCTTTCTCTCCTCTCCTTTGGGGACTCTGCTCAGATGTATATTAGACTTTCTCATTCCATCTTCCATGTCTTAATATCTTTCATATTTTCCATCTTTTTTCCTCAGTAAACTATAATCTGGATAATTTCTTCTAACCTCGCATAAACTCACTAAGTGTCTATACAGTTGTGTCTAATATGGTGTGAGTTTTTCATTTAATTCTTAAACATTTTCAGTCTCATAAATTTTACTTGTTTCTTTTTCAAATATGCAGCTCATTTTTTATAGTTTTCCTATTCCATGTTTTCAAGTTCATCATTTACTTCTTTTAACACAATAGGATGCATGTTTTATACTTTGCATCGGGTAATTTTCAGCATCTAAAATCTTACTGAGTTTTTTTCCCTCCTATTTCTGCTGATTCTTACTCATGATGCCTTATCTCTTTTTGGTGCTATAAATTACTGTACACCGTTCATTTTCCTTGGAAAACTATTTGTGAACATTACTTAAGGTCTAAGAACAGGTCAGGTCCATTCCTCCAGGGAGAATTTATCCTTGCTTCTGCCAGACCCCTTAGAGGCACTATCAGTCTGGAACCACTTTAAACTATAACATATTCACAGCTTGGCTCCTATTGGTTTGTTTTTTTGGATTTTCTGTTTTGTTTCGTTTTGTTTTCTGGACTAGCCAAAGATGTGAATTTTGGTTGCAAATCCTATTGTTACCACTTCTCAGTGACGTTTTTCCCTGCCCTCCTCCGCAGCAAGGCAATATCCCCTGCAGTCATTCGGAAGTGAAGAGTGAGGCAGGTAACCACTTTTACACTGAGGAAGGCGCCTTTGGAAGTACCAGCTTTATGGGTTAGAATTTTCTGCCAGACATCCCTCCCTCGTGAGGACCCTGAGTTTTATCTTCCGTCCTGCACACCCTGGGAAACCATCAGAACTGAATCTGCTGTTTATAAGGTTCGGTAAAAACCCTCAGAGTATAAATGTTTTCAGAGTCTTACTTAACCCTGCTGTGTTCCTACTTTCCAGCATAGTTTGGCCTGTTGTATCAGATTGTTTTATGCTTTTATGAAGGCTTTTGAAAATATTTATCCAATAGTTGTAGATACTTTCAGAGGGAGGGATGATTCAAATAATTTAGACTTTCAGAGATAGAGTAGATTTAAATAACCTAAGTTTTCCATCTGCTTTCCATCTTCTAAATATTTGTTGATATTTCTAATCTGCTATTCTACTCTGCATTCTCTTTGTCTTTGTGGATTTATATTATTTTTACTCCTTTACTCTCCTTATTAGTGTGATTTCAAGAAGGAGCAAAGATTAAAGAAATATATTCAGTCTTCTAAAGTACTTCTACATGTAAACCTGATTTTTTTTTTAACATTTTGAGGTATTCTTCCCGATTGTCAAAACAATAAATGGTTACTGTAGAAAATTTGGAAATTCAGAAAAGTATAAAGAAAATGAAATGTCATAATCCCACTACCCATAAACAGCCAGTTAACATTTTTGCATATTTTCTTCCAGACATTTTTCTATATAGTAATTTCTTTGAATCCTTAAAAGTATGCTGACAGAAAATTTTATAAACTGCTTTTTGCCTAAATTTTATTTTAGAATTACTTTCCTGTGTCATTAAAATTATCTTTAAACACTATTTCTAGTGGCTACATAACATTTTATACTAATGTCTCCAATAACTTGTTTACCAATCCTTCTATTGTTAGACGATCAGATTATTTCTCATGTGTTGCTATTTTTAACACCTCCACTTCTTACTTCAAGGAGAAACTAAAGAATGAAGGTAAAACCATAACATGAATGTAACTCACCACATCCCGTTGCTGATTTGAATGCTATGTACTATTTGGAATCATAAGCAGATCTACCATAATGCAGGCTGTAAACTCTAAATGTTGAACTCGTAGTTTCAGTGCTCTATGATACGGAATGTTTAATAACTCCCAACCCACAAATTCTTTGCATCATAAGGAAAAAGAGGTCTCATACACAGTAGGTTCATTTCAGTGTCTTACTAACAACCAAGGTAAAGGTAAAAATATCAGAAGGGGCTACAATCTGGAGGTTTATGGGAAATGGGAACAGAAAGACTTTTTGAGGGAATGAACTGATCCCACAGGTAAGTCAAGCAGATGGGGGAACTCCAGGAAAGATTCATCTGCTCCCCTGAGATGAATCCAAGTCTGTATGAACCTTAGTCATCAATGAAAACTGGGACTATTATTTAGCAAATAAATAATTTTTTTAATATCTCAAATTAAATTTTTTAATGGTAATATCAAACTGTCCTTTAAAATAGAATATTTTACCCTAATGAGAAAATATGCTATAATAGAGCAACATATTGGCCAACTTGAAAAAGTTTCATTAGTTTTGTAGCATTTGCACTTTCACCTAATGATTCCAATTCTGGACATGTACTCTATGGATAAACCTCACAACATGCAAAATGATACATGTAAAAAATTATTCATTGCAGCATTTTTTCAATAGTAAAATATTAGAAACAATCTCAATTAACATAAACAGGGGCTTGTTAAATCAATCAAGGTACAACCATAATTTGTAATACTATGCAGATAAGAAAAATGAATAAGGGAGCTCTTTCTGTACTGATATGGACAGATCTCCAAGATATACTGTTAAGTACAAAAAATAGACAGTTTTTATTTTATGTTACTATTTCTGTGTGTGTGAAAGAGAGAGAGAGAGAGAGAGAGAAAGAGACAGAGAGAAAGAGACAGTGAAAGAGAGAGAATGAGTATGAATATAGGCTTTTAAATTTTTTTTCTGAAAGAATCATCAAAAAACGGACAATAGTTTTCTTTCTGGGTAGACGAAGGAAGAAATGGGAAGAAGGGGGAGGGAGACAATACATCTTTATATATTTTTTAATATTGAAACCATACACTTCTTTTCAAAAAAATAAATAATTCTGAAAACAAAAACAATTTTTGAAAAATTCTAAAACCTGCCAAAGACTTATGTAATTGACACAAGATGTCTCTGGCACCCATCTAACACAGGGGATTAAGAAAGACTTACATTGAATGATACTTGCTTGTTCATGTTCCAGAGAGATATAGAGCTGAAGAACCAGCTGTGGGCAGCCTTCCAGGTAGGTCTCAAGTAGTCGGAGCATGCTCAAATCAGTCACTCTATCTATAACTTCTTTACGTGGATCAATTTGTTCTCCCAGGAAGTTATCAGTCTTGCTGCTGTATTTGAAAGCCACCTGATAACCCTTTTTCAAGGCAAACCAATACCTGTAAACACAAACATTTATCCTCAGTAATATATTCTTTGTAACATGTATGTTAGTATACATAATAATGTTGGGCGGAAAAAGTACCATGTATTTAAGTACAGAATTTTCCCACAAACTTTCTTTACTACAGTTTTCTCTCAACTTTGTGAACATCTCATGGTGGCTTTATTGAGATTCAGGCTCTGTAAATTTTTATTGCATTTTTTATGTGCCATTTTGTGCTAGCACTGTTAAACATACATGATCTTGGTTCATCCTCACCATAATTATGTGAGATGAGTAAGTATTATTCCCATTTCACAGATAGGTAAACTAAGGCTGAGAACAGTAAAATGGTTCGCTAAAAGTTACATAAACAGTAAGTGGCAGATCTAGAGTCCAAACCAAGATCTTATCATTGTTAGTCTTAACCTTAACTACTTTCTGAAAGACAGACGCAATTTTTGATTCATACAATTTATCTTAAATACAAGACAGATACTTGCCCTTATGATAATGTCAAGGTTGAAGATGAGATTGAATTGTCTTTCAGTTTACTCTAACGAACAATTACTCAATATCTGCAAGGTGCTAGGCTCTTTAACCATAACCATCCCAGAAAATACATAAAATCTCAAAGACTCTTAAAACATCCTTGCTCAGGCTCCTTGAAAGAATTTTAAAATGAACATGAGTTATCATCATGCAAGTTAATTTTTAAAACATGAGACACTTATTTAAAAGAAATCTGAGGCTAGCAATGAGGCAACCAGGATTCTATTCCAAAGTTAATAAAATTCTCCTCAGTTTCCTCATATACGCGTATAACATAAGGGCAGTGACGTATATCCTGTTTCAACTTGCTCCTTCTGTCCATGTCTCGCATTTTAGTAAATGGTACTAGCATTCACCTTGTTGCTCAAACCAAAACTATGGGAATAATTTCCAACCCCTTTCTTTTTCTCTACCCTACACAGATTCCTCAGCAGGTTCGCTTGGTTCTTGATTCTAACTTCAAATGACCCAAATCTAAACACTTACCTTTTCCCCGGCTACCATCCTAGTTTAAGCAGCCAACGTCTCTGGCCTGGATTACTTCAACAGCTTCATAACTGGTCTCTCTGATTCTACTCCTGTTCCCTATACATCCTACTCTCTACACAGCATCTAGATTGAACCTATTAAACATAATTAAGATGTCACTCCTGTGATCAAAATGTTCCAATGAGTTCCACCAAACTTAGACTAAAACCCAAAGTCCCTACGGTTCCCCTCCAAGGCCCTCCATGATCTGCCCCCCACATACACGACCACTCACTGCCTTTCCATCCCACTTCTCCCACACTTCCAGGGTACCCTTCTTGCTGTTTTTCCCAACATAAAGGCCTTTGTCTTTGCTACCCCCTCTAAATCCCAGGCAAAGTACAAGTTTACTCCTTAACTTCGTAATGGAGCCTCCAGATACATGAAGGAAAACTTGTCAAAAAGTACAGGGATAGGAAGACAAATCCAAAATCTAAGTTGAAGATTTTAACACTCATCGCTCAGTATTTTAAAAAACCAGTAAGAATATAGAAGATTTTAATAACACTACCAGCCAAATTGCCCTAATTTACATTTACAAAACGCTACACTCAACAATGGCAAATTACAAATTCTTTTCAAATACACGTGGAATATTCACCAAGTTAGACTACGAGTATATGTTGGTCATAAAACAAGTCTCAATAAATTTAAGAAGACTGTAATCATACAAAGTGTTCTCTGACCAAAATAAAATTAAGTGAGAAATCAACAAGATATCTATCTAGGAAGAACCCCAAATATTTCGATTGAGGTAAAAGGCTCAGATCCTAAAGTTTCATAAATATTGCACCCTAGGAAATTTGGATATTACTAGATGACCTCTAAGGAGTTTTAAATAGAAAAGTAAGTTGGAAAGAGGGTTCAACTATTTAATTTCCATTTAAGAAACTCTATAAAGAAGGGCCTAGAGATCTGTGGGAAGGACACTCATCTCCCATTGTACGCTCTTTCATACAATTTGAATTTTTTTTAACCATGTTTTTAAAAGGAGCAAATGTAACTTCCATATTTAAATTCAAATGTCTATCATATATTCATCAAAGGAAAAGTCTCCTTTGGCAAAGAGAGAGGTTTTATCACAAATCATACATAAAATGGAAATGCAAGTGTCATCTAATTTATATTCTGGAAAATGAAACATTCTATTCCACAGACCCCAGAGGAGTAACGGCATACTTAATAGCAACGGGCACTTACACCTGATAAATAATTCATGTTGATATCCCTTATCTTTCATCTCCCAACACAAACTCAATTTATCTGTTCTCTAGGGATATGAATCTGTAATTCAGCAAATCTCAAGTTTTTGCGTATTTAGTCTGGACAAACCCTTGGGTAATTAGCCCATGTTTATGAACTGTTTGAATTTTTGCTTATTTCTCATTATTTTTCTCAGTATTATGCCACTTCCTGCCTTAAGAAAATACAAAGAGTAAAAAAAAGAAAGACAAAAAGAAAGAAGCATCTGTGTTTATCTACCTGGCATTTTTGCTAATGGTCAAACTAATTCAATTATTCTTGTTTTCATTGTTTGAATAAGCAAAATACTCACATAACTCAAAAATCAAAAAATATAAAAAGTTACTCAGTGAAAAAACCAATCCCATTCCTATAACCCAACTACCTAGTTTTCACCCTCCCCATGACCGCAAGAATGCACTATTGAAAGTTTCATGTGTACCCTTCTAGAGTTTCTTTATGCATATGCAAGCAAATATAAATATATGTGCCTTTTCACCACCTTTTTTGACACAGAGTGTAGCATATTATACCTGCTGTCTACACCTTGTCTTTTCACTTAAAGACACATCTTGGAGCTCTTTCCATTTCAGTACATAAAGTATGTTATCATTCTTTGTATAGCTATCTAGTATTGCCATTGCATGGATATAACCTACCGTAAACTCTATCAACAGACACTTAAGTCGTTTCCAATATTTAGCTATAACAATGCTACAATTGAAAATTTGTGTGCATATGTCATTTTACATGTATACAAGTATGACGAATTCCCAGAAGAGAAACCTCTGGCCTAAAGGCATCTGAAATAGGGTCAAACTGCCCTCCACAGGGATTGTACCAATCCATTCTCCCATCAGCCAAGTAGGACAGTACCTATTTTCCCATGCCTTACCAAGAGAGTATATTAGCACCTGCATTTTTGCCAATCTGTTAAGTGAAGAACATCTCAGTGAAGTTTCAATTGGGTGTTATTTTTATTATGAATGAGGTTTAGCATCTTTCACAGAACTTAAGAGTGATTTGTATATCCTTTTCTATGAACTATCCTTATTCTTTTCCCATTTGCCTATTGGATGGATGAACTTTTACTTTCTGACTTCAGAAGCTGTTTAAATATTAAAAGACTAGCCGTTTGTCTGTTACAAGTTGCAAAAATTTTTCACTGTTAATGTTGGTTTTTTTGGGGTTTTTTTCTTTTGTTTTTGTTTGGTGGATTTTTGCTTTTGTTCACTGACATGCATTTTTTTAATAGTCAAATCTATAATTTTTTATAGCTTATAGAATTTGAGTTATGCTTAGAAAGACTTTCCCCATTCTAAGGTTATAAAGGAATTCTCCCGTGTACTTATAATACTTTGATATATTTTTTACATTAAATATTTGATTCATCTGGAATTTATCCTAGTGTCTGATATTTTACCTAAAAGTATAGTCCATAACATGCAATCTTAAATTATTCCTACTCTAAAGTTAATCAAAATCTTTACTGTTCTTATGATTCATATACTGGCTATTGCTTCCTCTTATTTCCATTCTGGTCAATTTCTACAATCTGTGTGGTCTGTCTATTTATATGGCATACAGAAAAAGAAAAACTCTTTTCTTGCCCTTGTGGTTTGGATCAGGCAAGGGGTGGGCGGGGAAGTGCTACTCTGAAAACAAAACTCTTCCAGTTTATCCTTTCGGATTTTCTTCTGGCTGGACGGAATTAGAGTCCATATTCTGTCACATCAAAGACTGAGAGGCTCAAGACACAAAACTGCAACATTTTAAAATTCTCTCAGTACCCACCTCTGTTTCTATCAATATGCTTCTGAAGATTTCACCTTCACCACTGAACACGCTAAACTCTTTTCAAGATTATGTGCCATGCTAGGGCATGAGCTAAGCCTGACTTTCCTGTGAAGGTCCAATTATAATTTACATATATTTTTTTTCAAATGGCTACCCAGTTGTCCCAACACACCTAACTACCAAGTAAAAAATCAGTAAGAATGTAGAAATTGTGTAACCCTATCTACTACATTTACTAAATTTCATTTCTAGAATACTACAACCAACCAAAAACTGCAGAACAAATGTGTTTCAAGTATACATGAAATGATTAAAGATGACCCACCGTACGTTAGACAAGAAAATAAGCCTAAATAAATTTCAAAATTGAAATCTTAAGAGTATGTTATCTGACCACAAAGGGATTAATTAAAAATCAATATTAAACTATCTATAAAAGTCCCAAATACCTATAAAAAAAAAGTTTTTAATATAGCTTGACATTTGGGTAAAAGAGAAATCACAAGGAAAGCTAAAAATATTTTGAACTGATGAATAATAAAACATATCAAACTGTCTGGGATACAGCTGATGCACAGATTCGAGGGAAGTTTATAGTTTCAATACTTTTATTAGGAAAGAAGAAAGAGTTAATAGTAGTAATATAAGTTACCATAGAAACTAGAAAATGGGAAGCAAAGTCAGTCCTAATTACACAGAAGGAAATAAAGATAAAAGCATAAATCAATGAAATAAGAACAAGCAATAGAGAGAAATTAAAAAGCCAAAATTTGGTTCTTTGAAAAGACATAAGAAATTGATAAATCTCAAACAACACTGCTGAGGGGTGGGGAGAGGGAGAAAAAGAGAGAACAAAAAATGCCAATATCCTGAAAGAAAAAGGTGGCATCACTAAAGATCAAAACTATGACAAGGGAATATTAGGAACAATTTTATAGCAATAAATGAAACTTTGATGAAATGGACAAAATCCCCTTACTAACACAAGATCAAATAGAAAATCTGAATAAATCTATATTAAAGAAATCAAATTTGTTTTCAAAAATCTACACACATTAACTCTATCCGATACATTTTATCAAACATTTAAGGAAGAAAAAACACCAGTCTTGTACAAACTCCTTCAGAAAATAAAGAAGAAACAGTTTCAAACTTCTGTTATGAGGCTAGCATAAAACTTATCTAAAACCTACCAAAGATATCAAAAGAAAAGGAAATTATACTTAAAAAATCCCTCATGAGCATGGACACAAAAATGCTTAATGAAATATTTGCAAATGGAATTCAGCAATTCGTAAAAAAATAATAATCATTTAAGTCTATCCCAGGAATGCAAAGTTGGTTTAACAGCATTAAACCAATCAATGAAAGAATGAATCAATGAAAAACCATATGATCATCTCAGTAAGTGCAGAAAAAATATTTGACAAAATTCACATCCATGCATAATAATAATAATAAAACTCTCAAGAATATTAAAAGTGGAGGAAATCTCTTTAATTTGATAAAGGGTAAGTATGAAAAACTTACAGGCAACACCAAACTTCATGGCAAAACATTCAACACTTTACCCCTGAGATCAGAACAAATCAAGAATGTTACTCTGATCACTTCTATTCAACATTTTATTGGAGGACCTAGACAGAGAAATGAAGCAAAACAAAGAAATAAAAGGAATAACTATTTTAAAGGAGAAAATCAAACTGTTCCTATTTGCAAATCACATGATGATTAACACAGAAAATACCAGGAAACCAAACAAAAAACTAATATTAATATAAGTAATAAGTGAGTTTAGCAAGGTCTCAGGAAATAAATTATTTTTTTAAAAAATCAATTCTATTTCTACTCACTGAAAACAAATGATTGAAAACTGAAATTTAAAAGGCAATGCCAATAGTAATAGCTGGCAAACTGATTCTAAAATTTATGTGGAAATACAAAGGAGCTACAATAACCAAAGCAATATTGAAAAAGAAGAACATACCTAACAAATACATGATTTCAAGACTTCAAGAATATAGGACTTGACTTCTAGTTTCTAGTCTCTCATGTAAGAGACTTGGAAGTTGCCATTCCTACCTAATAACAAGTAAAAGCGAAACAAAAAAATCAACAACTCTTCTTAGATCTGACAAAGTAAGGTCCCAGGGCAAACTGTTTCCCCCAAAACTGGAGAGACAGGCAGGTGGATACAAAGAATCATAAATTACAGGAGCAGAAATCCTCAAGAAGAAACCCCACTATGCTGATCGCTAGTGCCACATTGGGAAAACCTGAACTGTAACTGATGAAGTGCTGGAGGCAAGTGTAAACAAGTCTGTGAGTTAAAAACTCCTAGCAAGTGCCCCACACTTTCGAGAGTTTTACCTCCTGGAGCTCTCACAATGAAGATGTGGAAAATCTCCACAGGTTATCCAACAGGGAGAAGTGAAAACCACCATTTTGAATACACCGAAGCATTCAGGGAGGGAAATAGGACTGAGAGGCATTTCGCAAGTCTACAGACCACGGAAGTCTACAGACCACGGAAGTCTACAGACCCTGGGAAAAGTCTCCCTAACAGACGGACCTAATCACAGGACTGTAGTTTGCTTCTTTTCCTCCCACACTTTGCCACCACATTACTAAAGGCATATTTACAGCAGTTCCTTTCTGCTGTCATGCAGCAGCCTAACCGTCTGTCCCCTCGTGACTGTTCCTAAAGAAAGAAGAGTCTGTGAGACTGATCCTTTCAGGGACTTTGCTTTACCTTTGTGCTTACACCTCATGTCTCTCTGTTTGGCCCCCAAAAAGATGGCTGGTCGGTCAATGACAGGTAAAATTCCTCACGGAAGGAACAACCCAAGCCAGGCACAGCCACGTGGTGACCACCAGAAGAATTCACGGGGTCTATAGAGGTGGGCACAGCCCCCCACCTTCCCCAGCAAAGGAGAACTTTGGCCTATGGGGCTATAATCCTTCCCACAACCTGCTTGGGAAGTGAGTCAATGATGTGATAACATCAGTTCTCCTTCCATTCTTATCAATAAGTTTCAGCATAAAGGATTTGTCCCTGGGGAGGCACATATCATAATTGTTAAGACATCCTGGAACTTTCAATTCTGGCTGTTTGCAGGCAAGGGTGATTGGTTTGAATCAGTTTTCTGATATGATGTGTGAGACTCACAGACCGTGGAGAAAACAATACTACTTCCTTGTGTGTATATCAATAAAAGCCAGAAGGCGGCCCGATTTGGGGCTCTCAGTCCTTTGAGGCTGGGAGACCCTTGGCCCCGTTTCATAACTTTCTTGATTTCTGTTTCTTTCTTAACCCTTTGCCGCCCCTTCTCGTTCTCTCACTGCCCGTGTTGCACTGGATGCAACATCTTTCACCCAATACAGTAAGTCCTCACTTTCATTGATTGATTCTTACAACTGCAGTGAAATGACATAGAACAGAAACAGTTTTATCATAGGTTAATTGATATAAACAAGAATTAAGGGAGTTTCTATGGTATCTCATCAACACTGTAACAAAATGACATTGAACATAACAACGTCATTCAATGA
Source organism: Rhinolophus ferrumequinum (assembly GCF_004115265.2). Taxonomy (NCBI): domain Eukaryota; kingdom Metazoa; phylum Chordata; class Mammalia; order Chiroptera; family Rhinolophidae; genus Rhinolophus; species Rhinolophus ferrumequinum. Next base: position 10,934,061 of record NC_046297.1, read on the forward strand.
TCTGCTATACATCATGCCCTGCTTCCAACAAAAAATTACCAGGCATACTTCAAAAGAGAGTTTGAAGAGACAGCAAACATGAGAACTAGACTCAGATATGACAAGGATGTTGGAATTAGCAGACCATGAATTTAAAACAACTATGATTAATATGTTAAGGACTATAATAGAAAAAAATAGACAACATGCAAAACAAATGGTTCAAGTGAGCAGAAAGACGGAAATTCTAAGAATCAATAAAAATACTAGTGATCAAAAACACTGTAACAAATGAAGAACTTCATCATTGGGCTTATTAGACTGGACACACTGTAGAAAGAACCTCTGAGCTACAGAATATCTCAATGGAAACCTCCAAAACTGAAAAGCAAAAACATAGACTATCCAAGGACTGTGGGACAACTATAAAAGGTGTAATATTTGTGTAATGGCAAAGAATATCAGAAGGAAAAGAAAAAAGAACAGAAGAAATATTTGACATGGTAACAACTGAGAATTTCCCTAGATTAACGTCAGACACCAAACCAGATATCCAGGAAGCTCACAGAACACCAACCAAAATAAATGCCAAAAAAAAAAACTGTACTTAGGCTTATCGCATTCAAACTGAAGAAAATCAAAGATAGATAAAAAAAAAATTTTTAAGATCTTAGAAAAGAGGGGGAAAAAATCTTACCTATAGAGGAGAAAAGTTAAGAACTACATCCAACTTCTCAGAAACCATGCAAGGAACAGACAGTGGATTGAAATATTTTGAAGTACTCAGAGAAATTTCTCTGAAGTACTCAGAGAAATGTAGAACTCTGTATCCTACAAAATTATGTCGCAACAGTGAAGGAGAAGGTCATCTGCAAGATGGTGGAGTAGAAAGTTCCAATGTTTACTCCCCCCTACACACAAAAACAATGAGTAAACAACTACACGGAGGTGGGTCCAAGATGGCACCACAGGAGGACGCTGATACTTGCCTCCTCCCAGGTGATACTTGCCTACACCAAATATACACCCACATTTAGAGCACTTTCTCCTGAGAGACAACTGAGGACTGATTGAACAGCTTCTACATAGCAAACGAGAGAGGGGGTCCACATAGAGAAGGTTGGGGAACTGCAAGAGCTCTCTGGGATCTGAGGGAACTTTCCAGGATCATAGGAATCAGGGAGCACCATTGTTTATATTCTCCCTGCACCTAGACAGTGTGGGCAGGAGCTCTATCCAGGTGCTCTGGCTGACCTGCAAAGTCGCCACAGCACATTCCCAACCACCCTGTCCTCAGCTACGCCAATAAGACCAAAAGGACAGCACAACACACACGCACCAGGTTGCCCAATCTGGACCCTGCTCCAGCCACAGACAACCAGATTAACGAGGAGCTACCACACCCGTGTGCACACTAGGTCACCGCCGCAACCAACATAGGAGCACCTAAACATATAAAGCAAAAAATTAACAGACATAAAGGGAGAAATTGACAGTACTATAATAATAATAGTAGGGGACTTTAATATCCAACTTATATCAATGGATAGATCATTCAGATAGAAAATCAATAAGGAAACAACAGGCTTAAACATCACATTAGACCAATTGACTTAATACATATTTATAGAACATTTCAAACCAAAACTGCAGAATACACATTCTTTTCAAGTGCACATGGAATATTCTGCAAGACTGATCACATATTAGGCCACAAAACAAGTCTCAATGTATTCAAGAAGATTAAAATCATAGTATTTTTTCTAACCATAATAGTATGAAAGTAAAAATCAACTACAAGAAGAAAAATGGAAAAAATCAAATACATGGACACAAAACAACATGCTACTAAACAATCAGTGGACCAAAGAAGAAATAAAAAAAATACCTGGAGACAAATGAAAATGAAAACACAAGTTTCCAAAACCTATGGGATGCAGCAAAAGCAGTTCTAAGAAGGAAGGTCATAGCCATACAGGCCTAACTCAAAAAAACAAGAAAAATCCCAAATTAACAACCTATCTTTACAGCTAAAGAAATTATAAAAAGAACAACAAACAAAATCCAAAGTAAGCAGAATGAAGGAAATAACCAAGGTCCGAGCAGAAATAAATGAAATAAAGACTTAAAAAAATAAAAATAAAAAGTATCAGTGAAACTAAGCTAGTTCTTTGAAAAACAAAATTGACAAACCTTTAGAGAGATTAATCAAGAAAAAAACTAAGAGGACTCAAATAAATGAAATCAAAAATAAAAGAGAAGTTACAAATGACAAAATAGAACTACAAAGTATTGTTAAAGAATAGTGCAATTATTCTCAGACTGAGAAAGACAAATACCGTATTATCTCACTTATATGTGGAATCTAAAGAAGAGAATAAACCAGCAAACAAAACAGAAATAGACTCAGAGATATAGGGGAAAATAAATTGATGGTTGTTAGATGGGAGAGGGGAGAGGATGAGGAGAAGGTGAAGGAATTAGAAAGTACAAATTAGTAGTTACAATATAGTCACAGGGACATAAAATACAGTATGGGGAATATAATCAATAATGTTGTAAAGATTATATGAGGTACTAGATGGGCACTGGACTTAATCAGGGGGATCACTTCATATATTTTGTAGATGCCTGACCAATGCGCTATACACCTGAACCTGGAGTAGAATAATATTGAATATCAACTATAATTAAATACACACACACACACACACACACACACACACACACACACAGAGTGCCAAAAAAAATGTATACGCATTTTAGGAGATATTATCTTAACGTCTCTTAAAATATGTATACATCTTTTTGGCACCCCCAGTATATATTTATTTATATATATATATATATATATATATATACACACACACACACACACACACACACACATGAATTTATACTATTTATTATATTAAATTAAATATTTATTAATTAAATTTATTAAATTATATATTATATATAAACATATATTAGTAACTATTGTTTATTAATTAAATTTGTTTATTAAATTTATATATTAATACATATATATTTATATATCAATATAGTCATGGGGTGTGGAGTACAGCATAGGGAAGATAGTCAATGATATTTTAACAACTACATATGATGTCAGAGTGGTAGTAGATTGGGGGGGTTATCACTTTGTGAGGGGTATAAATGTCTATTACATTGCTTTGTATACCTGAAACTAATTAAAATACATATATATATAAAAGAATACTGCAATTATATGCCAACAAATTAGACAACCTAGAAGAAAGGCATAAATTTCTAGAAACATACAACCTTCTAGCACTGAATCAGGAAGCACCTCAGCCATGAATTTAAGTGTAGACCCCATCTTACAGAACCTTTAAGCATCTCTTAAGAATAAACTCAAATTGGTGGTGGCCTCACAATTTTTTCAAGGGCAATGACCGGAACATAATTATTGATACTAGGCATACAGGAAAACAAAGCAATATGAGTACCCAATAGTAGAAGCAGAGCCAATAGAACAAACCTGAAAAGTCTTCAGATATTGAAATTATAAGTGAAACAATAACGCTTACTATGTTTAAAGACATAAATGACTACTCTGAAATATCTGCAGTGAACAGGAAACTATAAAAAGTGACATTGCAGACTTGAAAGGAACCACATATAGCTTCTAAAAATAAAAATTGTAATAATCCAAACTTAAAACTCAGTGGCTGTGTATAATAACTTCTTGGCCACAGCAAAAGAAATTACTAGTGAAATAAAAGTTAGGAAAAAAGTACTCAAAATGTACCATAAAGACTCAAAACATGAAAATTTAAAATAACTAAAATGTAAGAATCATGTTAGAGACAGTGAGAGAGTCTAACTTACATTTGCCTGCAGTCCCAGAAGGAAAAGAGACAGAAATGTGGTAAAGAAAATGTTAGAAAGATGACTGAGAATTGTGGAAGAGAATTGATGGAAGATAATAATCCAAAGAATCATGAGGACTAGCAAATCTCAAGAGAAATAAATCTACAACTAGATATACCATAATTAAACTGTAGAAAACCAAAGCTAAAGGGAAAAATCATGAAAGCAGCCAGAGGGAAAATAGACAAAATACTTTTAAAAGACCAGCAGTAAGACTGACACCTAACTCTTCAAAGAACAACAATGGAAACTAAAAGACAAAAGAATGTAATACAAAGAGAGAAAATAACCACTCATCTAGGTTTCTACAGCCACTAAAATTTCTCTCAAGAAAGATAATGAAATGACATTTCTAGATAATCAAAATTGAGAGATGGTGTCTCCAAAAGACTCTCAATACATGCAATTCTGGACCTCAGGCAGGCAGGAGAAAAGTGATCTTAGATGGAAAATCTGAGATTCAAGAAGGAATAAAAAATAGAGTAGTAAATAGATAAAGATAAACAAAATTTAATAAAATTTAACTATATAAAACAGAAATAATAACACAATAATATCCAGTGAGATGAAAAACAGGAATTAAAATGCCAGCAATACTAATATCTAAGTTGGAAATATGGTGCATGGAATTCAAGTGTTTTGAGATATTCATATTATTTATGAGAACAATAAAGGTTCTGTTCAACTTTAGACTTGGGACAATTTATTGCACATTATGGGATAACTCAATTGCACTTTATGGACTATGCTTCTCTGTAGGATGTAGTCTGTTGGATCAGACCAATGCTCCTGCCAAAACAACTAAAGAAACCGGAAACTGAGCTGATGTTTCTGCAGAGACGTGTTGCCTGGAGGTATTTGCTGATTCTGTTACTCGGGATGAGATATTAAAAATCTGGATTTAGCCCAGGCAGAGGGCTGTCGTTAGGAAACAGAGAAAAGAGAGGTTTTTAAGATCTTGCAGGACTGGACACAGGGACCTGAGAAGCATGATCAGTTCCCCCCAATACATTTGCCAAATTTTGAAACTATAAGATAGAAGCTAAAAGCAAAGCAGAATTTCTGGCAGCCTTGGAACCAGCAGCATTCAGGACATGCGGGAGGGAGCACGAGCCCACCAGCCTCTCAGTGCCCTGGAAAGCTGCACCCGGGAAGCAAGAGCAAACCAAGAGCAGACGGACCCTTACTCTAAATGCCTAGGAGAGAAAAGGAAAATTGCATGATCTGGAGCCTCTATAATTTTTTTGTATATAACGTCAGACATTCAATCAAAAACCACTAGGTACGTCAAGAGGGACCTAAAATCAAGGCAATTTTGCCTTTCTTTTATAATACAATTTATAATTTATAACACAATGTCTTGCCGTAACTTTAAGTCATTATTTGAAACACCAATGCAAACAGTTCTGTAGATATGAAAATTTCCCATTTAGAGCAATGGCAAACAACAAAGAATTTACATACACAATTTATCAGCTCTCTGCAAGAGTAACTTTTATCCTTCTCTGGATATTACAACTACGTAATTCTCATTATTGCTTATACAGAATATTCATTAAATCTTGCCTATTACACATATATACTTATCAGCACTTTTACTCCATTGCTTCAAACATTTTCATCTTATTGAGAACACAGTTTCAAAACTAACTTCCAATATCAACACCTAAAGTACTTTACAGCTTCCCAAAATCTGTTTTTTTCTCATTGCATATTTTGTTTCTTACAAGTTATGAAGGTCATAATACGTATATGAAAAGTATACGTATATGACAAAGTATATGAAAATACTTTGAAAACTAAATCCCCATACAAACTAAATGACATTTATTATTATTACTATTAATTAACACATAAAAAGCCTGGAAAAATTTTTAACTTTCAACTAATCGCCCTGAATATGTTGCTTTTTAACAGGATAGAATCAGAGATTAACCTTAATGTAAACCATTAAAATAGTCCAAATTCAAAATCTAACTGTAACAAAACAGTATGTTATCCTCTTAATATTTCTTTTTATTTTTTCTCTTTACTTTCAAGATATTATTGCTTTCAGGCCCGGTGGCTTAGGTGGTTGGAGCGCCATGCTCCTAGCACCAAGGTCCCCAGTTCAATTCCCATGTGGGACAGTGAGCTGCGCCCTCTACAGCTAAGATCGTGAACAATGGCTCTCCCTGGAGCTGGGCTGCCGTGAGCAGCCGGAGGTTGGCATGAGCTACTGTGAGCTGCTGAGTGCTGCCACGGGCTGCTGAGTGCTGCCAGGAGCGGCCAGCGGCCAGTGTAAGTGGCCGGCAGCCAGCGTGAGCTGCCGTGAGCTGCTGTGAGTGGCTGACCGATGACCGGTGACCAACTGTTTCAGCCTGGGGGCAGAGCGCAAGGCTCATAATACCAGGGAGCTGTGTCCTACACAACTAGACTGAGAAACAATGGCTTGAACTGGAGAGGGCTCAGGCAGGCTGAAGAAAGGGGGAAAAAAAGATATATATTGCTTTTAACAGAATTAAATCTCTTCAGGTAATAATAAAAAGATCATATGAAATTAGACATAGAGAGAATCATGGAATTCTCAGGGCCTAGTTAGATACTAGTTTCCTCAACTAATAAAATAAGGATTTGAACAACATGATTCTTAAAGCTGTTTTTAGTTCTGTGTATGATTCTGTACCAGCTAACCACATGGCTACTACTACAGTGTCGCAGTAAAATTTTCATTTAGTCAAATCAATGGAACAAGTAAGTTAAAAATTAAGGCGTCTAACAGAGTTGCAAATGATAGGCTATATTTACACAATCAGGTTTGAAATGTAAAACAGAAGAAAAAAGATTCACAAGATACAGAAATGAGTCCTTTTCCTTCCCATAAAAAGTTGAGTCCATATCAGAAAAAGTAACTTAATTAGATAAATGAAAACATTCTATTAATAAACCTGGAAAATTCTGAAAATACAGCAATGACTCAGAAGCACCGATAAGGAACAAGTAACCTTTGTGCTACATGCAAATAGGGGACCTTTGTACATGTGACAACTTAGGTACAAAAAGGTAGTTTCTGTTCGGATGAAAGAAAAATAGTGTTCATCATCAAAAGTGTATGCTCACCTTGTAAAAATTCCTCCTTGCAAACAATGAAGTAGAAGAAAACAATGCGGACTTTCTTGGCCTGCTTTCTTTAAATCGGTCTTGAACCAAGAATAACTAAAACACTGGACCACAAGTGTTCCAAAGAGCATAAAGCTTACTGTTAAAATACCAAAAACATACTGTCCTTCGTGGAAAAACCTGACAGATACCCAGGTGTCCACAATTAAATCAGTGATATAAATTATAATGCCAAGAACTGACATCATAAAATTCAATTTAGTGTATCTCATTATGAATCACTACAGCTATCAGCTGTCTACTTCCTTCTCTCATACAAAAAGAAAAAAAATACCCGAAAAAATATTAGTGCATCCTTTAGTATAGCACTGAATTTTAATCTACTCACTAACTCTACTTGGAAGAATAAATATTATGAAATTGGAACACTACAATCAAAATGACTAATTTTAACTTTCTTTTCTAAATCACAAATCTAGGTCCAATGTTACAAGGCTTTATTCAATCTTCTGTTTCACAGTGATCTTCATTACAGATGACAACACCTGAAATAAAACATATATATATAAGATTCTAAAACTCTTGAGTTTAATATTAAAAACCCTAGGCCATGACTTTATCAAAGCTCTTTTTAAAAAAAATAATATCACTGAATATCATTCTTACAATAGCTTTGGGGAAGTAAAGTCTCAGAAATATACTTACTAATTGACAACTTCCTCTCTGCCTGTTTACCTTTTAGAAAGCATAGCCTACTCATAAAGATATTTATCACAGGACCATTATAGCAAAAAATTGGATACAATCTAAATGTGTCAACACAAGGAATTGCTAAAGTGAATAATGGTAGATTCATAAAATGGAATATTACAAAGCTATTAAAAATATATTTAACAAAGGTACAATATCTGTGAAAATTCTTAATATCCTTTTGATCCAGGAATTCCATCTAGGAATCAAGCCTAGAGAAATATTCACTAATGTGCACATTTGCAGAATATGTTCTTTACAGAACTTTTTTTTATAAAAGCAAAAAATCAAAAAGTACCTGAATGACAACTGAAAGGCCCAGTTCAGCGAGTGGCCCCATGGTGTAATGGTTAGCACTCTGGACTTTGAAAGGCCCAGTTCAACAAATTATGGTACATGCATACTAAAGAATACGCCATACAACCTTTAAAAAGAATGAAGTATCTTTGTATAACCTGATTTCAAAAGATCTCCAAGACACATTAAGTGAAAAAAACAACTGTCAGAAGAATAAATATAGCATTTATGGTTTTTAATTATATATGGAGAGGGGAAAGGGGTTGGGATTTGGAAGCACGTGCAACATCAATACTTTAATTAAGTATACTTTTACATTGCTTGAGTCTTTTACCGTAGACTCATACTAATGTATTACACAATTTCTTAAAAACAATAGTAAATGATGCTTACAAAGAATTTTGACGACTGGAGAAAATGTTTACGCTACTAATGATAGCTAACATTTACTCAGCACTATGTGCCAGGCATTGAACCAAATGTCGCATATTAAACGTCCTCATTTAATTATTACACCAAATTTGGGAGGTAGATACTATTATTGTGATTCCTATTTTATAAATGTCGGCTGAATGCAATCTGTAGATGAGATTTGTCTGATTCAACAGTGTTGTTTTAATTTTCCTAATTAATTGCCAACATTTCATATAAAAATCCAGACTATTCACTGCTATCAAATATACTTATTAATATACTTGCACACACACAGACACACACAAAAGATCTGCTACACTCGACTGCCATTCCTCCTTTAGCGGTGGGTGGCCCCCTCCCTGGGGCATGTTCAAGTTCACCACAGTAGCCAAGCACCCCACTCCAGTCCTTTCAACAGCTAGGCCTCAATGCTAACGTCGCTACCTACTGGCTGTGTGTCCTTAAACATGTTCTTTTATCTCTTTATGCCTTATTTTCTTCATCTGAAATACAGAGATGATAATGGTATGTACCCCATATAGGGTTGTTGTGAAGGCTAAGAAGGATAATACACGACACGATACATATAAACATATAACATAATACATATAAACTTCTAGGAAAGTACTTGGCACACAGTTAGGGCTCAGTAAATGTTAGTTACCATCATTATCTTACCTGCCTACCTGATCCCTGTAAGCATCTGGGTTTGTAATCTTGGACTTCACTTTCCATAATGTTAAGTGAAAAAGTACTATGGTACGATCTCAAAGTTCTGAAAATGCAAAAAACTTATGACTGGAGCAATACAAATAGGTTAACAATGGTTTTATTTGGTGAATTAATGGTGTTACAGATTAATTTTTTCTTATTCATTCTTTTCTATATGTATGGACAAAATTATTTCCCTGCAAAATCATGTTAGAATTATAATCCCCAATGTGACTGTATTTACAGATAGGTCTTTAAGGAGGTAGTTTCGGTTAAAAAAAAAAAAAGTCATAAAGATGGGGCCTTAATCCAGTAAGACTGGTGTCCTTGTAAGGAGGGGAAGATACACCAGAGATCTATCTCCCTCTCCACGCCCCAACACGCACACAGAGGAAAGCCATGTGAGGACACGACAAGAAAAACAGCCATCTGAAATGGAAGGAGCAGGACCTCACCATGAACCAACTCTACTGCACCTTGATCTTGGATTTCCAGTCCCCGGAACTGTGAGAAAATAAATTTCTATTGTTTAAACCACCCAGTCTGTGGTATTCTATTATTGCACACTGGTAGACTAACACCCTCTATGTTCTATAAAGAACACTTACTACTCCAGGAGGGAAAAGGATTACTAGAAACACAGACTAACACAGTGTTCTTGCCACGTTACCACTCACAAGTATTTTGTTTAAAAGTCTTCGGAATAATATTGAAAGGTATTTCAGGGCGGCCAGGTGGTTCAGTGGTTAGAGCACAGTGCTCATAACACCAAGGTTGCCGGTTCAATTCCCACAAGGGCCAGGGAGCTGCGCCCTCCACCACTAGATTGGAAACAACAACTTGACTTGGAGCTGATGGGTCCTGGAGAAACACACTGTTCTCCAATATTCCCCAATTTAAAAAAAAAAAAAAAAAAAGTATTTCACTCTTACTACAGGAAAAAAAGAAAAAGTTCATAATCACTACTTTTCCTGTCAAGAATGTTGTGGCCAACAGAATGAAAAAAATAATTTTAAAATATGAGTTTTTCAAATCTAGCAGGCCATGAATTTCCCTGCAGTGGGTTTCTTATCTTAAAATAAAAGACATAATGCCCAATATAAGCATGGAGTGTAGGAGGATGAGATTTAATCAGAAGCTTCTGTCCAATTGAATTAATTAAATATTTACTTGGAACCTACCAGGTGCTGTTGTAGCCTCTTGGAATATATCAGGTGATAAACGAGACAAAAAATCACCCTGCCCTTGTGGAACTTACACCTTCGCAGAGGAAGATAGTCAATTAACAATAAAAGAAATACGCAAACTAAATATTATATTCAAAGGTGGTAAATGCCATGGACAAAAACATAGAACATGTTAAGGAATTGGAGTAGAGGCAGGCACATCATGGGTTATAATTTTAATTAGAACGGTCAGGGCAGGTCTCACTGAGAAGGTGGCGTGTGACTAATGAAATCAGTCACGTAGCTGTCATGGAAAAGCTTTCTGGGGGAAAGAACAGCTAGTTCAAAAGTCTAATGCACTAGATTTTGGGTATGTCCTCCAAAAACTAAAGTTCCACAAATTATTGGCACAGATTCCTTAGCATGGATATTTTGGATGTGTTTAATGTATATCCAAGTCCTTTTCTAATATCATTCTAAAAAATGCAATTTCTTAAGCTTTCCTAGTAGGGGGAAACAACATTGCACATATAGTAGAAGAATAGACAATAATAGTGGCTACATGTGAAGTATTAAGTACATGTGAAGTGTTTTACATGTATTATTTCAGAGTCCAGAGTGCTAACCATTACACGATGGAAACATGTATTATTTCATTTAATCTTCACGAATCCCTATGATAAGGGTATTATTGGCCCCATTTTACAGATCAGAAAACTGAGGTTTAGAGATGTTGAGTATTTAGGTGAGCTATCTCTAAAGAGCAAACCGATTTTTAATTATAGATGATTTCCTTAAAATTACAGAGTATAGTACCTAAGCACTCCATGTGTATATTTCTTAATCACTCTCCCCACAAAGACAGCTTCCTTTACCTGGCATGGATATGGAAAACACGAGCAATTCTGAGTCAAGTTTTATAAGATGGGAAAAATAATTTCTAAGAAAACGTATTAATTGCATAATTGGTAGAACATCAGACCCAAAAGACTAATTTGAAATGACAACTTCTACATTCCTAATTTAGTGAGGCGGGACATAATGCAAACTGGAAAGAAACCTACACAGCAAGGTAATAAATACAGCAGCTCTCATAAAGAGGGCCCGTTCTGTCAATAGCCACGTAGTATAACTTGTATGAAGGACAGTTCATCTCTATCCCTACAGCTGGTCACTGTTCCAATATCACCTTACAAGAAATAATGCCACCTACAAAATTTGACTTCCTAGGGAACTTGTGATGTTAATTTAATCGGACAGTTTCAATTCAATTTCATTCAGAGGTCAACCCAGCTGTGACTATCTGGCTGCCAGCCAAAATATACAACCTTTGCCCACTGTACATGATCTCTTTGCAATAAAGTACATATTTAAAAAGTAAGAAGTAGCAAACTTTCAGTTGTCGACTGAATTGAACACACATAAAACATAGACTTACTTGTCAAATTTTAAAAGCCTTCTTTAACTCAAAGTCCCTTCCAGAAAATCTTCATCCTGGGAATCCTTTATTTCTTCTTCACTGAAAACAAGTATCATTAAACGGTTCGTAATCCTTTGAGCTCGAAGACTGAAATGAAACTGAAATCATCTGTTAGTCATATGTGGGATTTTCTAATCTAGTGGTAACAGAGTCTGATTCATTGTAACTACGGTACACCCCTTTATAACTTCCATATTGGGGAAAGGAGTCACATGGCTCCTTTTACGTAATACAAACATTCACTAGGTTACAAGCTTTTACTATATTTATCAACTAAGTTTTAAGAAAATATAATTTGCTTCACAGCATACCCAAGTGGAAAAGTCATATTTGAAAGGGAGATTCTTGAATTTGAAATACTCTTGATAAAGAATTTATGGCGAATCATTAACTTAGCCCTACTCACTTTTTCAAACCGTACACCTTCTCAAACCCTGTGCCCCAAGACCACATGATTGTTGGTTTCTGTTCCCAAAACCACCCACGAAATTTCTTCTGTATTTCCAGAGTCATACTAAGAGACATTAACAGAAGAGCAGGAACAGAAGTTAGTGAACTTGGTTTAGACAAGTTGAAATTGAGGTGATTGTGAGATATCCTGGTAATGAAATCTATAGATATGTGGGCTGAGTTTAGAAGAGAGATCTAGGCTACAGATACAAACTGAATCTTTGTGAAAGGATATTTCCAAGCCTTTTCTCAAGGTTATTTACTGTCTAGAATGCCCTTCTCCTCCACCTACCTCATGACGTTCTATCAATCCTTTGAGAATCAGCTCAAAACTCATCGCCTTTAAGCTTTCCCAGATCTTTCCAATCAATTTGATTCTCCCCTGCCTCTTTGCAATCCCATCACTTTAGCTATACTTCTCCTCTAGGATTTACCCACATATGCTTTAAAATAAGACCATGTATATCTCCTTTCTGGTTTTGAGCCTCTAGAAAGCCGACTATCTTTCAATTTTAACACCTCCCACAATATGTCTACAAGAATGCTTTGCATGTTGTAGGTAGATGATAAATGACGTAAATGTAACTGGACAAAACATAAAAATCTTTCCTCTTATTTCTTGGAAAATAAGTTAAACTTCAAGTCACATTGCTAAACATATCACAAAGATTCAGTTTTGCATCTGTAGCCTAGATCTCTCTTCTAAACTCAGCCCACATATCTATAGATTTCATTACCAGGATATCTCACAATCACCTCAATTTCAACTTGTCTAAACCAAGTTCACTATCTAACTTCTGATCCTGCTCTTCTGTTAATGTCTCTTAGTATGACTCTACTAAAGTCATTTAACTTTTATTTGTTGGGCCCATTTCTTCATATGCCAAATGAAGAGCTTGGCAACGGATTACATGAAATCGAGATGGTAGGTACAAGTTCAAATTTTTTTTTTTTGAAAGCTAAGGGATAAGAGCTGCCCATGAGTCTCAGGAAGAGCACCACGGTCCAGAAATGACTGTTCCACCCTCTTTTCAAAGGTTCTGCTGACTTTCCAGCAGAGAGTTCTTAGGATGAGGGAAGATGAAGGTAGCTTCCTGACTGAATAGCCATTAATTGATGGCCACAAATACATAAATATTGGTGAGTTCAAAAATGCCCGATATATGGACTTTTGATGGCTATTGCAAGCATTTTTAAAGGGAATATTGGTTGCCTTCCCTTTGCAAAGGAGATAATTTACATGATTATTTCAATGAAGGTTTTCGAAACACTTTCCCATTAAAAGTACATCTTTGATACAATATATAGATGACGTATTATAGAAATGTACACTTGAAACCTATATAATTTTACTAACCAATGTCACCCTAATAAATGTAATAAAAATTTTTTAAATTATACACCTTGCCCAAAAAAAGGTACATCTTTGAGACACAAGGCAACTAAATGTGTCACATTAATAAAGGTATGTCTTCCAAAAAATATGCTGATTTGTAAAATAAACATTTCATCAATTAATAGGAAGTAGTCTTTTCTTCAGAAATCGCTGCAAAAAAGAATGCCAAAAATGCTTGTACTAAATATTAGAACAAGCATCTAATGGGTCAATTTCTCATTTGTTTTGAAAAAGAGGTGGGCTGGGATAGTAGATATGTTTTGTATCTCTTTGGTGGCGTGGTTCCATACAATTATCATTAACTCGATGAAACTGATCCCAGGATTTGCGGATCTTCTTTTATTTCAGTAAATTGTAACTCGACTGTTTTTACATAGGGTGCGGTAGTTAACACTGAGGTTGTTAATATGCTAACCTTCGTTCTGTAGTTTAAAGCCGGCCTACCTACCACTCTGCGCAGGCCGGTGGCACAGGGAGGAACGTCGTGAGGATTCAATGAGATCAGGTTGATGAAAAGCACTTAGCAGAGCGGTAAGCGCTTACTTAGTACACATGACTTACAAGTATGTGTTGTAACAGAAAAACGGGTTACTACACATACATACCCACACCGCCATTGCCTACAAACTCCCGGGGATTCAGAACTCAGTAACTAATCCCAACCCTGGCTGCCCTTTGCTCCATCACAAGACTTCGCAGGTTAAAATGTCTTTCTTCCACTTGGCTGAACTCCCCTGACCGGACACAAAGTCCCGTGAAGTCACCTGGCTCTGTGGCAGGCGGCAGCGCTCAAACCCAGCCTCACCTCTCGCGGCCTCACACCTCGCCGGGGCCAACTCGCTCGCGCGCGGCCGCCCACCAAGCCCGCGCCGCGTCACGTGACTCTGGCCCCGCCCCCGGCACAAACACCGCCTCTTTTCTCCTCCCCTTTGCCGCCTGCGCGGCGTCAGACGACCGCTGGCTCCGCCCCACGTCCCAGTTGCGTGCAGCGCGCTCGGGCTTGAGCGGTGATGGCTGCCGTTCTGCAGCGCATCGAGCGGCTGTCCAGTCGGGTGGTGCGCGTCCTGGGCTGTAACCCGGGTCCCATGACTCTGCAAGGCACCAACACCTACCTAGTAGGGACCGGCTCCAGGTAAACGCCCCCAACCCCCACATACACACTGCCCCCCCCCCCGGAGGCACGGAGCTGGGGTTGCGATGACTGCTCTCGGCGGGCGGGAGCGCTGCGTCCTGCCCCTGCGCGTAGCCCCATTCAGAACGATCCGCACAGGCCCCGATTCCCGACCTCCCCTGAATCACAACCCCCTGGGACGGTAACCTCTCTAACTTACAAATGGCTGCGGGAGAAATAATAAAAAAAAGAAAGAAAGAAAGAAACTTCCTGTTTTTGAAACCCAATTTATTGTGCTTGGTGTTGAATGCCAGGGTGAACGTGTTTCAGCGGTTGAGAAATTAGGATCGCCTGGAGTTGTTAAGAATCCAGGAAAACGTTTACTTTGCTCACCTTCTGACTTTCACTCGTATTTTGCCCAGAGTGGAATTT
The DNA here is from genome assembly GCF_004115265.2 of Rhinolophus ferrumequinum. Classification (NCBI taxonomy): domain Eukaryota; kingdom Metazoa; phylum Chordata; class Mammalia; order Chiroptera; family Rhinolophidae; genus Rhinolophus; species Rhinolophus ferrumequinum. The sequence continues at coordinate 10,949,243 of NC_046297.1, forward strand.
CCCTCCACAAAAGTGATTAATTGTGCTGAGGCCTTTTTCCTTAACTCAGCAGCAGAGGGCAGGATTTTCCTGCTTCCAAATTGCTGGAGTCTGAAACCCAAAAGAGCCCCCACTAACCCTTGGGAAAGAGGAGCTGACTAGTACTTTTGTTTTTGTTTGTTACTACTGTATGGTTTTATTTAGGTTATTTTGCGGGTGGAGTAACCTGTCTGTATTTCTAAGATTTTTCTCTTCTTCAGCTACATTCTGTTTTAGCGGAATTACGCAGAAATGAGCAGACGTGGTTTACTGCACAATAAGTGCATTGGGCAATTTTTGTGTGCTTATTATACCCCAGATAATACAAAATAGAAATAAGACATAGTTCCCCTTGAGCATAGAAATTAATTGTGCAGTCAAGACGTGTTACAATTAATAAAATATAGCTGATTACTAAAAACAGTTTAAGAAGTATAGTTTATTGATTTTTGATATGAAGTATCTATTGTGTTTGCCTTTTTCCAGTAAATCAGAATTTAAAAGTGGCAGAAACTGGAAGTATTGAAAGTCAGGCAGCCAAAAGGTTAGGTAGACAAGGCAGGGTCAGAGAGGTACAATAGCTTTAGGCTGCCTCCAGAATCCAGGAAAATAGAATTAGATGGAAAAAATTACCTACCCGATATCGATCTAGGGTACAGTCTGTCTTGGCTAGGACTCCCTCACCCCAGGAAGTCCAAAGGCATTCTCTTCTCTCTTCCATGTGTAATCTTTAGTTAAAAATCAGTACATAAGATGAAAATTGCATACAGTCAAAATTACCATAGAAAGTCTCTTAGGAAAACACTATGTTTAGAGATCGGTGTACTGTCTTTCAGCAAGTTCAGCGTAGCCTGCTTTTCTCCCAGCAATGAAACAGATGGCTGGTTCCATTTGAAAACCAGATGAAGAAGTTGGCTTGTGTTTGGGGGCCATGTTGTATGAAAAATACATACTGTATCTATAAACATTAGAATCACACTCAGTGTAGCAAAGTGCTTGTGTTAAAAGAGACGTAAAGAACCTGAAACTGACTGAGGGAAGAGCAGATTTACAGTCTCCCATTTTTATACCGCTTACACTACTCCTCACATAAACTCATGGAGTGGAATGGCCAGCGGAATCACTCATATATGAGAGAGAGTGATATATATGATGAGTCCATATAGTTGAGCCATACGGTTGAGAATAAGTTAATGTACAGATGATGCTACTCTACTGTGTAAAGTAGAAGTCAGGTGGCTAGAAATGAATATTAATTGGGTCCACGTAAGAGGTTCTGATTTGGTATCTACCTGTTTCTATTCTGCACAAAACAGTTCTAAGAACACAGGTGGCTCCTATATCCCTAAACCCAATGGCACTTTTCCGTTATTCCCATCATCTTGGAATTTCAGTGTCTTTTGACACTGTTGACCACTCCTTGATTTACGAACATCTCTTTCTCCTGGTTTCCTGTAAACTCTCTAGCTGCTCTTTCACAGTCTCCTTTTATAGAATCATTCTCTTTACAAAATCTTTTAAGTGTTCACATTCCTTAAGATGCAGTCCTAGTCTTTCTTCTGTGTTCACGCTATAGTTTCTACCTGCGTAATCTTCTTGTCTACTTCCTTGGCTTCGTCTAGTATCTGTTCATTAATAACTCCCACATTTAGAGCTCCAGATGAGACAAAATCCAAACTTGATCTCCAGACTAGGGTAGCCAACTGCTTTCTTAAATCTCTGTTGGATGACTCATAGCCACCTGAAACTCAGTGTTTCCCAAACTGAACTGCTGGGCTTTCCCTCTAAACCTGGTCCTCTTCCAGTCGTCCACATTTTCGTACACAGAGCCATCGCCACTTTTGATCAAGGGAAATTTGTACGTACCCTCCGTGACGTTTTCTTTGCTTCCTGCGCACACATCCGTCATTATGACGCTTTCCCTTTCCCCTGCTATCACCCTGTCCCAGCCAGTACAACTCTTGCTTAGGCTTCTAAAGTAGCCTCTTGTTGACTCCTCTGCATTTTCTTTTGTCACTCTTCAATCCATTCTCCCCCATATAGCCAGGGTAGTAGTTTTTTAATGAAAGTCAGAAAGCCTTGTGCATATTTTGACCTCCATCTATCTAATAAACCTAATCTCAAACCTCTCTTCCATCCCAGCTAGGTGAGTTGTATCCATTCTGCCTCAGAACTTCCGTGCACGCTTTCCCCTCTCATCCTTTAGAGCTCAGTTAAAATGTCATTTCCTCAAGGAAGCCCTCCCCTAACTCCTTAGACTATGGTATTTTAGTTTAATGTAATACACTGCCTTAGCACTCCGTGCTTTTCATGTCCTTATCTCAATGATAATAAAATTATTTTTTTGTGTAAGAAGCTTAATGTCTTTACCCACCTCCACTTCCAACTAAAATATAAGTTCAGTGAAGGCTTATTCATTACTGTATCCCAGCACCCAGCACAGAGCCTTGTACGAGGTGTGATCAAAACATAGAGTGAATGTTTAAGTTTTTAAAATTTATTGCAGTAAAAGACACATTGCTATTAATCCTCCTCAAAATACTCCCCCTCACTTCGAACACACTTATCCCATTATTCTTGCAACTTTCTGATGCGAATATAGTAGTAGGATAGTGTCTGCCGCATAAGGATGTTGCGAGAATGCAGTGAAATTGAAGTGAAAAATCATATCAAAAGCACTTAACAAATTCTAGCATGTAGAAAGTATACAATATTGTTAGCTATTATTTTTATAACTTCCACTTCCCTCATGCCATCCAATTCTGGGTTCATAGTAGGTGCTCAGAAAATATCTAACGATGTTGTAAGAGTGACAGCATATTTCAGAGAGAGACCATCTTAACAGTGGTGTAAAGTACCTAAAAAAGGAAGTTGATTCCACTAACTTCCATCAGTTGAATTTTTTTTTTTCCATTCACATAGCAGTTGTTCCTGTGTGCCTACTACGTGCCAGGCACTGTGCTCTAGTGAATGAATTGGTCACAGACCTGTACAGTATTCTGCACTCTTCTTGTCCCCTTTATTAGCATAACTTGCACTTGCAAAATGACCTCCTCAGATAGGGTATTATCTGCAGAACAAAGTCAAGCAGCCCACCTAGAGATGACACTATCTAATCTCTGCAGTAACTATTTACAGATATCATTGAGAGAATTGCTATTTGTTAAGGAGGAAACTGAGCACATTTTTTTTTTCTAATTTACAGCTGAAGTTTTATTTATGCCACATGAAGAATGATTCTGGGTGTTTCCTATGCAATTCCCTTCCACCCAAGAGGCAGTGCATCTTGAGTGGAGAAGTCACTGGACCTTGTACCTAAATTTCTAGTGCTTCCCACACCTCTTCTTGCTGGGCCCTTGAGCAAGTCACTTCACCTTTCTGAAGATTAGTTTCGTCTGTAAAATAAAACAAATAATAATACCTCCATAGAATTGATCTGAGGATCAAAGAGATAATATGAAAGGTCCACATGTTAGTTTAAATTGCTATGTGAGTCAATATAACAGGTTACATTATAATATTTTTTTCCCGTTCAGTAGATTGCCTTTTCATTTTGTTAACAGTTTCCTTCACTGCGCAAAAGCATTTTTGTTTGATGTAGTCCCATTTTGTTGACCTCGCCTGAGGAGACAGAGCCTAACAATATTACTAAGACTGAAGTCATAAGAGTTTATTGCCTATGTTTTCTTCTGTGGGTTTTATGGTTTCAGGACTTAGCATTTAAGTCTTTAATCCATTTTGAGTTGATTTTTGTATATGGTATAAGAAATCATTTTCTGCATGTGGTTGCCCAGTTTTCCTAGCATGGCTTATTGAAGAGTGCGTTTTCCCCCAATCTATATTCTTGTAGATTAATTAACCATATAAGCAAAGGTTTGTTTCTGGGATCTCTGTTCTGTTCCATTGATCTATATGTCAGTTTTTGTGCCAAAACCATACTGTTTTGATTACTTTATCTTTGTAGTACAATCAGGGAGTATACCTCTAGTTTAGTTCTTCTTTCTCAAGATTGCTTTGGTTAAACAGGATCTTTTGTGGTTCCATACGTATTTTAGGATTATTCTAGTTCTGTGAAAAATGCCTTTGTATTTTGATAGAGATAGCATTAAGACTGTAGATGTCTTTGAGTTGTATGAACAATACTAATTCTTCCAACCCATGAGCATGATATATCTTTCCATTTATTTGTTTCATCTTCAGTTTCTTTCATCAGTGTCTTATAGACTTCAGAGTACAAGTAAACCTCCTTGGTTAAGTTTATTCCTAGATATTTTATTCTTTTTGAAGTAATTTTAAATGGGATTGTTTTCTTAATTTCTATTTCTGATAGTTTGTTGTTAGTGTACAGGAATGCAACAGAGATCTGTATATTAATTTTATATCCTGCCAATTTACTGAATTTATTTTTTAGTTCTAATAGTTTTTTGGTGGAGTCTTTAGGATTTTTTGTATGTAGTATTGTGTCACTTACAAATAGTGACAGTTTTCCTTTTTCCTTTCCAATTTCGATGCCTTTTGTCTCTTTTTCTTCTCTAATTGCTATGGCTACAACTTCCAAAAGTATGTTGAGTAAAGTTGGTGAGAGTGGGCATCCTTATCTTGTTCCTAGATCTTAGAGGAAAAGCTTTGAGCTTTTCACCATTGATTATGATGTTACCATGTTACCCCAAAAAATAAGACCTAGCCAGACAATCAGCTCTAATGCTTCTTTTGGAGCAAAAATTAATATAAGACCCAGTCTTATCTTACTGTAAGACCAGGTATGATATAATATAACATAACATAATACCTGGTCTCATATTAATTTTTTGTTCCAAAAGACACATTAGAGCTGATTGTCTGGCTAAGTCTTATTTTTGAGGAAACATGGTAACTGTGGGCTTATTGTATATGGCCTTTGTTGTGTTGAGGTGTATTCCCTCTGTACCCACTTTGTTGAGACTTTTTATCGTAAATGGATGTTGAATTTTGTCATATGTTATTTCTGCATCTATTGAGATGGTCATATGATTTTTATCCTCAGTTTTGTAAATGTGGTGTATAATGTTGATTGATTTGTGGATATTGAACCAACCTTGCATCCCTGGAATAAATCCCAGTTGACCGTGGTGTATGATGCTTTTAATGTATTGTAGAACTTGGTATGCTAATATTTTGTTGAGGATTTTTGCATCTATGTTCATCAGAGATATTTGCCTGTGTCTTTTGCTGGTTTGGGTATCAGGATAATGCTGGCCTCATAGAGTGAGTTTGGAAGTGTTACTTCCTCTTCAACTTTTTGGAATCATTTGAGGAGGAAAGGTATTAATTCTTCTTTAAATGTTTGGCAGAATTCATCTGTGAAACCTTCTGTTCCTGGACTTTTGTTTCTCGGAAGTTTTTGATTAGAGATTCAATTTCATTACTAGTAATTGGTCTGTTGAGATTTTCTGTTTCTTACTGATTCACTGTCTTAGAACACTGTTTCTAAAAATTTGTCAATTTCTTATAGGTTGTCCCATTTGTTTCTGTGTAATGTTAATAGTAATGTTTATGATCCTTTGTATTTCTGTGTTTATTTCCTTCCTTATACTTACTTTGGATTTTGTTTGTTCTTTTTCTAGTCCTTTAGGTGTAAAGTTTATTTGAGATTTTTCTCGTTTCTTGAGATAGGCCTGTATCACTATAAAGTTCCCTTTTAGAATTGCTTTTGCTGCATCCCATACATTTTGGATCATTGTGTTTCCATTTTTATTTATCTCAATGTACTTTTTGATTTCCTCTTTGATTTCTTCCTTCCCCCTTTGGTTTTTTAGTAGCATGTTGTTTAGCCTCCAAATGTTTGTGTTATTTCCAGTTTTCTTCTTAACCGTGTTTCCCCATAAATAAGACATAGCTGGACCATCAGCTGTAATGCGTCTTTTGGAGCAAAAATTAATTTAATATAAGACCGGGTCTTACATAATTATCAGACCGGGTCTTATATTCATTTTTGTTCCAAAAGACGCATTAGAGCTGATGGTTCAGCTACATCTTATTTTCGGGGAAACATGGTAATTGATTTTTAGCTTCTTATCATTGTGGCAGAGATACTTAATGTGATTTCAGCTTTCTTAAATTTGTCGAGACTTGCTTTGTGGCTTTACATATGCTCTATCCAGGAAAATGTTTCATGTGCACTTGAAAGAATGTGTGTGCTGCTGTTTTGGATGAAATGTTCTGCTTATATCTTTTAATTCTAACTGGCATCATGTGTCGTTTAATGCCACTGTATCCTTATTGATTTTCTGTCTGGATGATCTATCCATTGGTATAACTGTGGTGTTGAAGTCCCCTACTGTTATTGTATAACTGTTGATTTCTCCCTTTGTGTCTGTTAATATTTATTTGCTCTATGTATATAGTTGCTTCTATGTTGGCTGCATAGATTTTTTTTTTTAACTGCAATAAAGTTTTTTTTAACAGTCACTGTATTTTTTTGATTTGGGTACACAGATTTTTACAAAGGTTATATCCTCTTATTGGATTGATCCCTTTATCATTATATAATACTCTTCTTTGTCTCTTGTTACAATCTTAGTTTTAAAGTCTATTTTGTCTGATATAAATATTGCTACCCATTTTTCTTTTCATTTCCATTTGTGTGGAATATCTTTTCATCCTTTCATTTTCAGTCTGTATGTGTCTTTAGATCTGAAGTGAGTCTCTTGTAGGCAGCATATATATGGATCTTGATTTTTTTTATCCATTCAGCCACCCTATGTCTTTTGATTGGAGCATTTATGTTTAAAAGTAACTATTGATAGATTGCACTTATTTCCTAGATGTTTGTTAAACCATCTCCTTTTTACATTTCCACTGCCAACAGGACCTTATAACACACCCTTGAGCCAGTACAATCTGATTTCCTTGTCTCTAAAAGGGACAGTTATAGCACTGTGTACTTGTGAAGTAGAGCCACTGCTCTACAGAACGTAAGATGTAGGTAGAAGCCAGTGGACCATAAAGCCACCGCCCTCCTTCCCTGAGAAAGGGGAGTTTGCTGTTGGGTCCCAGGGAATAGGGTTAGGGAAACAAGCCATCCGGTATAAAGCAGGCATCCAGTTACTTCCTGTCAATCAATTACCATGTTTCCCCGAAAATAAGATGTAGCTGAACCATCAGCTCTAATGCGTCTTTTGGAACAAAAATGAATATAAGACCCGGTCTGATAATTATTCCGTTTTAATGTCCTAAAAAATGCTTTCTGTTATCTGCCACTGTCTGTTATTGTTACTGTTTGTTTTCACAGCTCCCCTTCCCACTCTATGTGACTGTAAATAAGGCAAGAGAGGTGTGGCTCGTAGTAGATGATTTGTGAACAGTTATTGATGAATTAATGAATGAATGACTTTTTTCATCAAGTGTTTTCATCAAGACTAATCTTCTCTTCCTCAGCCTTAGGGAGGTGCTACTATGAAACAATGTGAATTAAGAAGTTTGTCAATTGGTTCTTGAGAAGGAAATATCACCCTAATTTCTTTAGTTCAGGAAAACTTCATAAAGAAAGATCATCATTCCATAAAATAGTGAGGAAGGACAAAGTATACCAAAGGTTCAGAACCACCAGCAGAAAAATATAACTACAAGAGTTGTCTAAGTAAAGAAACAAAGCAGCTCAGACATTTCCCCCTTGATTTTCTACTGCTCTTATTTTCATGTATAAGGGAGACAACGCAAAGCTTCAGTGATAAGTTTTGTATGTAGGACAGATGACTAGGTTTCTTTAAGGATACCACTGAAGCAAAATCTTTCATGTCTTTGAGACCTTGGAGGATATTGTAAAATATCTCGAAGGCAAAGTGTATAAAAGCACATATTCTAATGCCAGAATACCTGGGTTCGAATGCTGGTTCTGCCATTTATTTACAGAGTAACCTTGGGCCAGTTATGTAATTTCTGGATAATATAATGAAATACCTATCTTAAATCGTTGTTATGAGGAATACAGTTGTTAAAATAGGTAAGGTCTTTGCAACAGTGCCATATTTATTTTAAGCACTAGGTAAGTGTTCAGTATTATTGCCGTTATTCCTTATTCAGACTTCACATTTAGCTTTAAGAACTTACTGTAAAATTATCTGAAATAACACACCGCTGGTTAAGCTGAAATAACACACCACTGGTTTTAAAAGCAAAGCAATTTATGCAGTTTCTTAAATGTAAATTATGTGGGAGAAATATGTTAATATTAACTCTCATCCAATTGTGTGATTATCTTCTATTTAACTTTCAGGAGAATCCTCATTGACACTGGAGAACCAGCAGTTCCAGAATATATCAGCTGTTTAAAGCAGGCTCTGACTGAATTTAACACAGCAATCCAGGAAATCATAGTGACTCATTGGCACCGTGATCATACTGGAGGCATAGGAGATATTTGCAAAAACATCGATAATGGTAAACAGAAAACATTAATTAAGCTCATTGAGGAAAACTATGTTTTCAGACTAATTTATTTCCATTACAGAAAATAAGCTAGTAAACCGTTTACTGAATACCTTATATTTAAATGGTACTTTTAGAAATTAATATAATTTGAATACTGCCCCCACATTTAACAAAGGAAAAAAGTAAAAGTCCTATTTTCTATTTCAAATCTCTTTCCTCTTTCTTACTTTTCCCCCTTTGCCCAGTTATGAAGGTCAGTTTTTATTTAGTCTGTATGACAATTACAACTTCAGATTTATAATAACTAACCACTGTTAAGCATTCACAGAGTTCCAGGCTCTGTGCTAAACACTTTCCATGGGTAGCTGCTGTTATTGTCCACATTCTAAACGTGATCTCAAGTCTTCCATAAGTTTACGGCTATTACTCTGATATACTGAAATACTGGTGAAAGGTCATTGCATTGAAAATTCTCTGTCCCTGAACCCTATTCAGTACTAACGCTTTAGCACCTCTCCTTATCCCTTCAACCCACCGTCACACACATAGATGCATTCACTCATTCATTCCTTCATTCATTCCTTTAACAAATATTCACGTGGCTGCTCTATCCAGGCACTGTTCTTCATACAAGGGATGTAGCAGTGAACACAGCAAAGACTCTGCTCTCATGGAGCTTTCATGCTAGTAGGGAAGGTAAATGGTAAATAAAGAATACGTCAGATGCTGGTAGGTGCTACGAAGAAAAATAAAGGCAAATGAAGAAAAAGGGGAGAGAGAATAAAGTGGAAGAGAGCGGTGGCTGTTATATCTGGGCTGGACGACGTGGGGAGTAAGATACACAGGGGTCTGAGAGGAGGGCAGACCAGGCAGAGGGCATTGCAGGAGCGGACATACTGGAATGGGGGTGTGCTTGACATGTGCAGCACAGGAAGGACAAGGAGGTCTAGAATGTTCATTGACAAAAGGAATGAACGTATGTATGCATTCAACTAATATTTTTAAATATGTTTAAGTATCTTCTTTTTAGGCCTTGAGACTATAATTAAGGCCGAAAGATATTCTCAGCTACAGCAGCCAAAGTCACCAGGCTGCTCATTCTAAAAAATCTGCCTAACCGGACTTTCTTACCCCTGTCACCTCCTTTCTTACAATCCAAGGGGACTGACTGTATGCTGCAAGAAATCATTCTCGCTCACTCTGATTTTTCCTCAACCTTTCTTTAGCTACCCATTAACTTTTGTGAATTAAAAAACCTATGCTTACGATCCTTAATTAGCTTTGGTCATTTCTTTTAGCTTGGGGGTCAATTTGAAAAATTAAAATGTTTACGGCCTGCTTTTTCTCCTTTATAAATCGACTGTATTGAACTTGGATTTACATACATCAAATGTACCTGTTTTAAGTGTACAGTTTGTAACCATCTATGTGACCTATACAATCAAGATAAACAACACTCTTATCACCCCAAAAAGAGGTCCCCTTGTGCCCCTCTGCTGTGATTCCCCTCCAGTTCCAGCACCCACTGATCTGCTTTATTTCACTATAGACTAGTTTTGCCTGTCCTAAAATGTCACATAATGGAAACATACAGAATCACTCTCTAACTTCTTTTACACAGCATCATGTCTTTTGAAATTCACCCATGTTTCGGGGGTGGGGGTTGGGAGATGAGGGTAAGGGGGATCAAATATATGGTGATGGAAGGAGAACTGACTCTGGGTGGTGAACACACAATGGGATTTATAGATGATGTAACACAGAATTGTACACCTGAAATCTATGTAATTTTACTAACAATTGTCACCCCAATAAATTAAAAAAAAAGATACAAATTCACTGGCCCCACCCCAGACCTATGGAATCAGAAACTCTGGGTGTTAGAGCCAGCAAAGCATGTTTGAAAGGACCTCAAGTAATTCTGATGGGCCTAAAGTTTGAGAACCACAGCTCTACAACATTCACACCCACCTGCCTTTAGCCTGGGCACTTATTGGATCAATATCTGCAATTCCTCCTCCTCCAGAATCTTGAACTCGGGCATTCTAACTTCTGATTGCAATCCATGTTTACTGTATTTTTCCCTTTACTAAATAAAATTCCTGGGCCCTTGAAAGCTTCCAGGTCTCCTCGCAAAAAAAAAAAAAAAAAAAAAAAAAAGAAAGAAAGAAATTCACCCATGTTTCATATATCAGTAGTTTGTTCCTTTTTATTGCCAAGTAGGAATCCATGGTAGGAATACAGCACAATTTGTTTTTCCATTCACCTGTTAATGAACATTTGACTTATTTTCTTTAAATTAAAAATTAAAATAGGGTTGGGTTCCATACAAAATAATGAATATTTATGTAATAGATTACCTATGAGATGGATTTAAAGAAAAGCAAGGAGAAATTTGATACTGCTTCATAGTCACTAAAATTTTAATACTTTGAGGAGTATCTTTCATTCTGAGCTTTATTGAATCTAGACCAGCTGCGTGCAGACCTTGAAACGCTCAGCACTGAAACTGTACAGAGGTACCTTTCAGAATCTTCCCCCAGAAGTTCCACATATTTCTTCATTCCCTAAATCTTTAATCACTACCATCTTGTCCCATTCTGTTTTATTATGGTTTCCTTTGTTCCATATTGTTTTACTATTTTGTTTAATTATTAGTTACAGCAGAAATTTTTCAACTGCTTTATAATGCTTACCTGTGTTGTTTCCAGGCCACACCAAAATTATGAATACCATTTATAAAATTTCTATGGGAAGATACAGTAACTCTGAAGCACCTGCTTAAAAAAATTTTAAATCAGTATATATATAATTTCAGAACTCCTAGTGGCTTACAGGGAGCCAGAAGTTTACCAGACATAAGAACTATATAGCCCCAGGCTGCTTGAGTGTTTTCTTTTGGTTTGTTTTTGAATAAATTTTGAAAAATGTATTTTGTTATCTGGTAATTATTTGCAGCTAAAGTTGGGTCTCTGCCACAAATTTCATATCCAAGACCTAGGAGTCAAATGTTTGCTTCTATGCTATTCAATTACAAGGTGTTTCTATTAGAAAATATAATACATACACAATATCACATGTTTGTTATCAGCTTAAATAATTAGCATTAGCAATGATGTTATAATCCATTATTTAAACATTAACAAGTAAGTGAGAGTTTCCTCCTATTAAAATAATTACATGATAGCAACAGAAAGTAGATAAGTGGTTGCCAGGGGCTGGGAGAAGGAGAGAATGGGGAGTGACTACCATGTTCTAAAATTATATAGTGCTGATGGTTGTGTAATTCTTTAACGACACTAAAAAAAAAACAAACTGAATTTTACACTTTAAAGGAGTGAATTTTATACTATGTGAATTATATCTCAAGCTTTTATTTAAAAGATAATAATCATTATTATTATTATTATTATTATATGGTTGCTTTTAGCATGCCCTCCTCCATCCCATTTATACATTTAGATTACCGTTGTGAATAGGATCTGTGCTTCCATATTTACACATAATTTTAAAACCTGACACAAGTTATTTTATAGTATGACATTTGTTTTGTAATGTTGAGATAATTTTGAGTTTTTTGGAAGGATTGTCTGCCAGAGATCTCATAACTAATAATATACCTCCACTTCTTTACTGAAAGGCAAAATTATGCAGATTAAAAATAAAAACAAAGCAAAAAAACCTCACCATGTCACTCTGTAATGAAGACAGTTCCCAGAATAGCATATTTTTTGCTTCAGCCTCTGACATACAAAATAATGGAGTTTGGGGCTGGAGAGAGAAGCTCCAGTTGTTGTTTTATTTTATTTTTATTATATTGCAATATTTCTATCTTCTTTATCCTCCATACTTAGCTAGATTTCTGTGCCTTGTCAATTTTTCTCTGAATGGCTTTTTCTCCCTCCATCTTGCCATTGCTACCACCCTGGCCTTAATATTCATTACCTACCAGCTGGGTTATTACAGTCCTCCCCTCCTGGTCTTTCTGATCTCTCCCTCTCCAGTCTCCTAACCTGCAGCTGCTATATTGATCGAGCTGTTAACACTATTATATTTTTTTCCCCTTTCTTCTACCTCCACCCTTCCCCACTCCAGTTCAAACCATTGTTTCTCAGTCCAGTTGTGTAGGACACAGCTCCCTGGCCCATGCTGGTATTATGAGCCTTGTCCCCCGCCCCGGACCCCCACCTCCACCCTCAACCCCCACCCCCATCCCCCCAGGCAGTCAGTTGCTGGTCCGCTGCTCAGCAGCTCAAGGTAGCCCACAGCAGCAGCCCACACCAACCTCCAGCTGCTCACTGCAGCCCAGCTCCAAGGAGAGCTGTTGTTCACAATCTTAGCTGTAGAGGGCGCAGCTCACTGGCCCATGTGGGAATCAAACCATGACCTCTGCGTTAGGAGCACGGCGCTTCAACCACCTGAGCCACCCGGCCAGCCCTATTTCATTTTCTTACTAAAGAGCGTCCATTGGCCACATACGGCAAAGTTTAAATTCCTCTGTTTTGTGAAAGGCTTCCATGACATGAACTCATTTTACTAATCCCACTTCATCTCTACTCTTCCCAGCCAGTATTTTGCATTAGACAAGTTGGTAGTGTTATGTTGTCGCACATACGCTACACTCAATTCTCATTTCTATGACTTTACTCTGTTCCTCGTACCTACAAGACTTTCTCTGAACCTTTTCCTATCCTATTCATCCTGTAAGTCACACCTCAAATTCTGTCATATTTATGCATCCTTGCCTAATTGTTTCTCCTTCCTCTGAATTCCTTTTGTTTTTATTAGCTGAATCGTCCGTTTAGAATCATTAAATGGTACTGAGTATAGTGCTTTAATTATTTCCGGTTTGAAAGTTTTATTTCCCCAACTATGACAGTTTTTAAGCACTTTGATGTTATCGTGCTTGTATTTACTATACTGGTTAGATAATTGGCAATCAGATATTGATAGGTTAATTAATTATCTTTGTGTCAATGAGAGGTAGTGTGGGTTAAATTTATTATAATGGTTTATAATCTTAGCCCCGGGTTTGGGGCTTCCTTTTAGCATTCTCAGAAAGAAATGTATACTATCACCCTATTGTTATTAACTACTCCCATGATACTGTGACTTCCTTTACTATGTGTTAGTCACCTACCGTGTTTCCCAGAAAATAAGACGGGGTCTTATACCATATTTCCCCGAAAATAAGACAGGGCCTTGTATTAATTTTTGCTCCAAAAGATGCATTAGGGCTTATTTTCAAGGACGTCTTATTTTTTCGTGTACAACAATCTACATTTACTCAAATACAGCCATGTCATCTTCTGGAACATCGTCATAACTTGCTAAATGCATCCATCTGGCTGACGATCTTAACGGGGGCTTATTTTCGGGGGGAAACAGTAGACAGAGAGAAGTTCCCAGGTTGCATGTTACTGCCATCTTGATATCAAAGCTAGCTGAGATTATGAAGAACTACTTTCAAATTTTTGTATAACGTAGGAGTAACTGGAAATGGAGAGTAAATAGCTCTTTTGTTGAGACAGAAGAAATAGTTACCACCCCAAGATATACTGCTATATAATTCATCCCATTTTCTATTGTCTCGTAATGTTAATAGTTCTTAGCCATTCACAAGTGTTAGCTCTAGGAAAATTGGTCTCTTAACAGGCTGAATTCTCATTTAAAGTGTGCCTTAAATATTTCACATGTTTTGTCACTAGACACTGCCTATTGCATTAAAAAACTCCCACGGAATCCTCAGAGAGAAGAAATTATAGGAGACGGAGAGCAACAATATGTTTATCTGAAAGATGGAGATGTGATTAAGACAGAGGGCGCCACTCTAAGGTACGTAAGTGACCTGTGTTATAAAAAGGGAAGGAGGGAAGATTTCTGCATATTTGCTTGTATTCATTAAGAATATCTCAGGAAGGATACAAAAACTCTGATATTGGTTACTCTGGGAAGAGAAAAGGGGTTGCTTGAGAAACAAGGAAAAAGAAAGACTTTTCATTCTATTCTTTTTAAATTATTTGTGTGAATTATGATTACCATTTTTTAAATAAATAAAATTTAAATTAAAAAAATAGATTACCATGTCCTGCTGGGGTGAGTTAGGTATCTACCCATTAATAAAATTCGGGCGTTTCTCATACTCTCATTTCCAAAAGATAACCCATACCTAAAGTAAATACATTTTAGGCCAGGCCCAAAATCCCCCATTACCTTCTTGGAAGGATTCAAAAAGGTGTTTCAAACTCATTTAAAATTTTAAAACTGAACTAATTATAGTTCTCTCTACTCCATGATCTATACTTGCTTTCTGATTTCAGAACATCTTCTCTCACTGCTTAAGATTTTATTTTTTCTTCTAAGATAGAAGCAGACTCCTCTACCTTTATCAGTTCCCCTCCCCTCACCTACCGCTTCTAATCAGGTTAGTTTTTACCTCAAAAATATTTGTCAGTGCTGTCCCTTTTTTCTTCCTGTCCACTTTTATTACTTCTTGCTTAATATGCATGTCTCCAGGCACGGGGCGTCTACGCTTCATACACTCTGTCACTTGAAATCTTGACTAACTCTCACTACAAACAAGATGTTTATCCTCCTTATCATGTCACAGTCTGGCCCTAAACCACTTTTCTGGTCTTAGCTCCTACCACTCCCCCCGCAAACACAAGTAGCCATATCCGAATATTCCCGAGTACATTGAGTCTGTTCATGCCTTTGCTCATCTTCCCCTAGGCATCACCCCTTCCCCCTTCCGTACCTGTCTCCTTGATAAATTCTCATCTAATTATTCTTCAAACCACAGTTCATACGTATGCTACTTCAAGAACCCCTTCTGGGCAGAATTAACTGCTCCCTCCTCTAACTCTCATACAATTTTTATTTTATTTTCTTTAATTGGGTAACAGTGTGTTTTGTCCAGGGCCCATCAGCTCCCAGTCAAGTCGTTGTCCTTCAGTCTAGTTGTGGAGGGTGCAGCTCAGCTCCAAGTCCAGTTGCCGTTTTCAGTCTTAGTTGCAGGGGGCGCGGCCCACCATCCCATGTGGGAGTTGAACCGGCAACCTTGTTGTTGAGAGCCTGCGCTCTAACCAACTGAGCCATCCGGCCACCGCACTGGCAGCTCAGTGGCAGCTCAGCTCAAGTCATTGTCTTCAATCGAGTTGTGAAGGGCGCAGCTCACTGGCCCATGTGGGAATCAAACCAGCAACCTTTTTGTTAAGAGCCCGCGCTCTAACCAACTGAGCGAACCAGCCGCCCCAAATTTTCATTATTTTTTTATAGCACTTATTAAATTGTATTGTAATGTTTTGATGTGTAATCAACTCCTTAGGTTCATGATGTCAGTAATGCCAGTTGCCATAGCAAACCAACCCAGAAATGTATAATGGCTCAAAATTAAGTAAGTTTACTTCTCAGTCACATAAAGTCCAAAAGAGGTTCCTAATTAGCAAGTGGCCCTCCTGCAAGTAATGTTTCAGGATCCTTCCATTCTGTGGATTCTGCTGTCCTCGATAAGGTTACCACGTTCACCAGAATCCATCCAGTGTGGAGAGAGAGCACGGAAGAAATCTGGCATGGGAGGTTTTCATGGCCCAAGCCTTCGGTGGCATTGGCTGTCAATTTAGTCACATGCCAACCCTGACGGTGGCGAGGCTGGGAAATATAGTTTAACTTCGTGCCCAGGAAAAAGAGGAAATTGGCTGGATAATAAGCCAGCCATTCTCTGACACAGGCAGACACCAGATTCATCTTTACGTCCTCAGAGCCTGTCACATAGGAGGCAGTAAATATATATCCTCCGTATAGTAAGTATCTACAGAGGCAAGTAGAGGAACAGATGAATGAGAAAGAGGAAATGAAGTAATGGGTATCCATCCCCCCTTTCCAACGAGTATCCTCTTTTTTCCACTACGCTAGTGATTTACAAAATTTAATTTGTAAACCAACTAATTTCTGGGCAATTTCCTTAAACTGCTTTTACTGAAAATAAGATAATATTTCAAACATGATTTGCTCGTGATGCCAAAGGAAAACAAACAATATATTACTACTTCTTCAGAAAGTATTCTTTTTTTTGTTTTTTTTTTAATTTATTGGGGTACAGAAAGTATTCTTGACAGTACTGAATTTCCCCCAGCATACACTAGCCCTAGGCCAAGTTAAAGAAAATGGTAGGGACGGGAGGTGGTCCATCGACTCTTCTGTCTCACAGGTTTCGGACTCACAGGATTGGTTTATCAGTTATCACAATCACAGCTATTAGATCTATACCTAATTTGCAGATTAAGACTATTCAGCGTTTAAAAGTTAACTACCATCCATCTGCCATGAACAGACCACATATTTTAAGCTTTTTATTGAAGTATGCAAACAGAAAAGTGTAGATACATCATTAGTATGCAGCATGGCGAATTGTTACAAACTGAGCAAACCATGTGAACGGCATGTAGATCTAGAAACAACAGTATCAGTGCCCCAAAGCCACCCACGTAGTTGCTTCCTACCCCACCCCCTCAATGGACTGTCTTATTTCATGGAGTGAATTGATGCTAAGGATCTCAATACTATCTGAATTCCATTTAAGTTTTGGTTTACCGCATTGTAATTAAGATAAATTAAGTATGGGAATCTGTTTTAAGATTGTGAGGGAAAACTAACACAAAGTATCAAACAAAAAAGACATACTTTTTTTTTTTTCCTAAATTTTTATTGGGGAATATTGGGGGACAGTGTGTTTCTCCAGGGCCCATCAGCTCCAAGTCGTTGTCCTTCAATCTAGTTGTGGAGGGCATAGCTCAGCTCCAAGTCCAGTTGCCATTTTCAATCTTTAGTTGCAGGAGGTGCAGCCCACCATCCCATGCGGGAATTGAACCAGCAGCCTTGTTAAGAGCTTGCGCTCTAGCCTACTGAGCCATCCGGCCACCCCTAGACACACTTTTTAAATGACGTAGTAAATAATCTTTTCTCAAAATATAAATTCTAATTAAGCTAAAATCTGAATAAAACATTTAATTTACCATAGTTTCCAATTTCCATTTTTATAAAGTCAGTAAAACCCAATTGTTTTAAATAATAACAAGAAGACTCATTGTTAAGCAAAAGTTTCATAAACAAGTTAAAATTTAAGTCCCCAAATATTTGATGTCCAGTTGGTCCTGTCTACTTGCCAATTTTGAAAAGGAAAAAAAAAAAATACAACAGAGAAATAAGACTCACCAAGAACCAATTAGTGAAATATAGAAAGTTAGCAAGGTTTTTCAGTCAGGATTCTGGGTGTAACCCTAAGGAATTTTCTAGTGAACTAAATTTAATTTCTCACAATTAATCTGACAGCTTTTGTTGACTGTTCCACAGTTTCTAAGAGAGCCATGCATATGAAGTCTATTCTCACAGGAAGTGGCAGAACTAGATAAATGCCATACCTGAAGAATGGCAGGGCCACAGCTGCACTTCCTCTGATCTGTCTTCCTTTTGTCTTCCTTTTGTCTTCCTGATGTCACTTCCTTTTCTCCTCCTGCCTATGTGAAGTGAATTTTAACA
This sequence comes from Rhinolophus ferrumequinum, assembly GCF_004115265.2. Lineage (NCBI taxonomy): Eukaryota > Metazoa > Chordata > Mammalia > Chiroptera > Rhinolophidae > Rhinolophus > Rhinolophus ferrumequinum. The sequence goes on from NC_046297.1 coordinate 10,967,207, forward strand.
GTTTTTATGCAAATTAAAGCATTAGCCACCCAGGTGACTGGAGAATTGGAATTTCAGGATCTCCTAACTTAAGAAATCTTACTGCTTCCAGCCTAGAAAATAATCAAAGAAAACCATTACTGAGCTCTGGCATGGGGACTGGAAGGGGAATATAAAGGAGGTATTGCAAGCACCTTGATGGATAAGACAGTTTGCAGACTCTAAAAAAGAATGGTTCTCCAAATGAGTTTTTGTACATTGAAAAAAAAGATTGAGGTTCTGTTTGTAGATGCCTTCTATGTGTGATTGTTCAGAAGGTTGTCCATAAGATAAGATATATACCCATATATTTTTATAGTTGCTAGAAATATACCTACAGAAATTATTTTTCTACCGTGTTTCCCCGAAAATAAGACCTAGCCAGACAATCAGCTCTCATGCGTCTTTTGGAGCAAAAATTAATATAAACCCGGTCTTATTTTACTATAAGTCCCGGTATAATATAATATGATATAATATAAGACCTGGTCTTATGTTAATTTTTGCTCCAAAAGACGCATGAGAGCTGATTGTCTGGCTAGGTCTTATTTTCGGGGAAACACGGTATAACATTGAATTATTAACTAATTGCGGCAGGTTTAATCAGACAAAAGACATGATGTCTAACGTCCCTTTAATAACCTTACCATTGATGCAACTATAGTATAGTAATTATTTGCAATAGGTAAAGCATGTACTTGGAAACCATAAAAGCATAATAGTTCTTAATGTCAGTTTTGAATGCCTCTCAAAAATAATTGCTCCCATTACACTAGTATCTCATGTTCTTGTACACTTGTACAGTGTATCTATACACTTTTAGCAGATCTTTTAAATGGCTTTACAGTTTCAATATTTAATATTAAGGACTTGATTGGATATTTTGGCAAAGGAGAAACTCTTCTAAGTTATAGTCATTTCAGTTTTCTTAAATACTGTTATTTAAGAGTTGAATTTTGTCAAATGCCTTTGGAGTGTCTAGGAGATGATCTTAGTAGTTTTCTCCACAGCTTTATTATGATTTTCAGGGATCTTATAATAGTGAAACACCCTTGCATTTTTTGAATAAACTTTATTTGGTCATAATGTTACTATTTTTAAATATGCTTTTGGATTCTATTTGTTAATATTTTAATTAATATTTTTATAATGATATTCATTATTGAAGTTGGCTAGTTTTCTTTTTGTACAACCGTTGTCAGGTTTGGGATTCATCAGTTTTCCTTTTTCTGTGCTCTGAGACAGGTTGAGTAGTAGTGTAGTTACCTGACTTGAAATGTTTGGTGGCGTCTCCTATGAAAATACTGAGCCTCTAGTCGCTAATGACAATTACGCATCTTTTTAGTGGAGCTTCATTGTTGCTTATTCGTAATATGGTCCTGTGACTTCAGCTGAAAGCAGGTACCCGTAAGCTTCCTTCTGTGGCTGTCCTGCTTCCCAACAATCTCTCATCCAGTGCTTTTAGCATCTACTAATAATACTTGCATTAATCAGGTAATATGTTGAAGGTGGCATAATTGTGACTTTTCTTATTCTATTATTTTGTCCACTTTCTTCTTCTTTTTTCTTTTTATTTTTTTCATTTGCTCATATTCTTCTTAAGGAAGAAATTCCCCCTCTTTTTTTGAGTATCACTACAGTGCTTCTTTGTCCTTTTGACATAGCCTCCGCCCGCCCCAATCTTTCAGCACCTCCTGGCCATCTTACACAGGGTGTCTCGATATCACACATTACTTTCCCTGCCCCTGACCTGGAGCCAGCCATGTGTGTATGAAGCCCTGGTTTGCTTGAGTGGGAAATGGAAACAAAACACTGTGTGTGAGGTGTGCTCGTTACCACTGGGCCTCATTGCTTCTGGGTCTTTTTGTAGACAGAGCTAGGGGAATAAATGAAATGATGAATTCATGATGCCTCAATTCAAATAAGAAACAACCAAAAACTTTAATTCCCTGATTTCATATATATTTTTTAATTATTCCATGGGAAAAAACTTGGTTTTTCACATCAATTTATTTACTTGTTTGTACCAGAGTATAACACAAAATAGTTTCAGAAACACAATAACCTGTAACCCGCAGCAAGAAACCTATTGAGTAAAGTTCAAGATATCTTTGTAATTCTGTTGATCTTAACATATATTCTATTGAGGATGTACAGTCTTAGTATTATATTTAAAACTTATTTGATTTAATTTTTTACTGTGGCTATATTGTCTAGCTAGTGTACAGTAATATTTCTGAATTCAATGTCAAGGTTTTCTTTTTATGTTTAGAATATATGAAATCTTTACATCGCTTAAAAGTTAAAACTAGTAAAAAAGTTCTAGTTAGAGAAGTCTTGCTTGCACCTCTGTTCCCTACACCCCGCTTGCCTACTCCATGTAGGCAGCTATATTCATTAGTTTTTGCTTTATCCTTGCTGGCTTTCTTCTTGCAAAACTAAATAAATACATACAGATTTCTTTTTATTTCTCCGTCTTTCTTATACAAAAGAACATACTAGGAACACTCTTTGGCAATTTGCTTTTTCTTACTTGACAGTATATCCTGCAAATTACTCCATACCAGTTCACAGAGGTCTTCCTCATTCTTTTTGCTGGCTGTATGGTATTTCATTGTGTGGCTATACCAAAATTTACCTATGGGTCAGCATATGGGTTGTTCCTAATGTTTTGTTATTATAAGTAATGTAATGAATAACTTCTACATATTTTTTGTATTTGTGAAGGTGTGTTTTGGGGGTAGGTTTCCAGCAGTGGGATTGATAGGTGAGAGGGTTAATAATGCACATGTAATTTTGCTAGAAAATGCCAAATCCCCTTCCATGTAGGCTGTACCATTGTGCTCTCCCACCAGCAACATATGAAAGTGATTTTTTTCTCATAATCTTGCCATAAAGTGTATTGTAAAATTTACCTCCTGATATACAAACTAAATTTAAAAAAGAATATGTTCTTAGATAATAAAAGCACTATCTCTAAGTAGTCCAAAGATTGGTGATTTTTATCTCCTTTAAGTACTTTTCCAATTTTGTTGTAATCAGTACTTACGACTTACAAAACAAGAGAAAAAATGGGAACAGTGTTAAATTTACACTTCAGAGTGAGAAATTTGATTTAAAGGAGAGAAATTTCCTGATAATTTTCAATGGGCAACAAGAGGAAAAAAAGCTTTTTAACTCACTGACATCATTCATTTGTGTCTTGTCCAGAGCTAAGGATAGAGAATAATTTGCTCCTCAAAACTCCTTCTAAGCCTAAGAGTTCGTAATTGTTATTATTTCTTTTTGCAACCAGAGTTTTATACACACCTGGCCACACTGATGATCATATGGCCCTACTTTTAGAAGAGGAAAATGCTCTCTTTTCTGGAGATTGCATCCTGGGAGAAGGAACAACTGTATTTGAAGACCTCTATGATTATATGAACTCCCTAAAAGAGTTATTAAAAATCAAAGCTGATATTATATATCCAGGTAGGTAATTTTTTAAATCTAGCTAACCATTTGTGTCAAATGATGAGGAGGGCTCATTTTGGTTTGTCTGTTGATGTGTTTGTCTGTATGTGTTTGTGTTTTTAGCCTTAAAGAGAGACATAAACTGCTTCTTTAAAATTATACCTCTAAGTCTTGTCTAGCCATGCAGTTAAAAAGAAGGCCAAGAGTTATATTAATAACTTTATAAAAGATATAGGGGTTTTTTTAACATTTAAACAGCTATTAATAGAACTATTAAACAAAGGAAATGAACTTACATTGGAACAAGAAAATTTCTTCATTCTATAAGCTACCTTCAACTTTGTTAATTTGATTTGTATCATGGGCCACATTTTTGCCATGTAACTTTGCGTAACATTTGACCTTTGAGTTTTAGTTTTTTAATTCACACTATTGAACTATCAATAGATGGATCAAATATATGGTGATGGAAGGAGAACTGACTCTGGGTGGTGAACACACAATGGGATTTATAGATGATGTAGTACAGAATTGTACACCTGAAATCTATGTAATTTTACTAACAATTGTCACCCCAATAAATTAAAAAAAAAAAAAGAAATAGCAATAGCTTCCTTGTCAACTCTAAGAAGGGTATATTTCCATTCTCCAAAAAAGAAACCTGTTGTTAGCATCTCAGCTACACTGCACTGCTCTTCAGTGTGAATCTCCCCTCCATCCTGAAAGCTAAGACAGATACCAAACCCAAAAAGAGGGCCCAGAAGGAAAAAGAAACTAGGTTACTTCATTTCTTAATTCCTTCTCACTTGTCCCTAACCAGAGAGCCGTGGAAAAATCTGTAAATAGTGTCTTCATTACCCTCATATTCTCTCATGAGTTTCCACTGCTGAGGGAGCAGGAAACACACAGTGAACCTGGGCATTTGGATTACGATTACGACGTAAAAGGACTGGAAGCTGAGAGCTATTTTTAAAGTGAAGAGAATAGACATCTGATGCACTCACGGTCAGGCAAAGCTAACAAGAGGCTGCTTAGTAAAGGTTCTTAGAGCGTCAGCTTTAGTGAATCTAGTGAACTGGCTTATTAGCACAGCAGGAGCTTATATGTAAATTATGTTCTGTAGCCATAGCTACCATATATTCAAGCCTGCTGTCAGTTACCTGCAGGGACCTTTACAGTTAGCTGTTGTCCTCCCAGAAACCCAGTGAAGTAGGTAGTGGTGTCCTCATTGCACAGCACAAGAAACAAGCTCACAGACTCAGAGACTCATGGCCAAACAGCTGGTAAATAACAGTCGGTATTCTAACCAAAGCTCTTGCTCTTTGCGTGATGACAGGTTAGCCTGCTTCTGGATATTTTGTCCTCAGATATTTTAAACATCCCTCTGGCAGACTTGTGTAATATATTAATTTGCACTGTCTTAAAGAGCAAGTAAATGTCAATGTAACTTTATCTGGGCTGTCAGCATTTCTGAATTACTAGCCTATACATAAGATCTGTAAAGTTGTACTGTGGTCCTTGTGAATTTTTAATAGCTCTTGGTGACTGACATGAAGCTATCTTTACATTTCCCCTTTCTTTTTTCTTTCTTTCTTTTTTTTATTTTTTTAACACTCTCAAAGGGATCCTTTTTTTGAAAGTATGGCTCCCTATGGTAGTATACAATATTGTTTTCATATATGTATAACTTGAAACCAAATTTTTAAAAAACAGCTGTTGTAATATTAAATCGTAATCTAATCAGCATGTCCACCAGTGCTTCTGCCTTCTCCAGAGTCTTCTGACATCTCTGGTCCCAAGTCACAAGACCTAACACAGAGGGAAGTGCTTGCAAATTTTGTTTTCTCCTCTACAATTCAGACTTCAGCAACTTGCAAGTTTTCTTTATACTGTCGGGCAGTAGAGTTGCGTCCGAAGGTTCGTCAGCATCGAGATGATCTGAGTATCTTCCAGTGATGTTGGCTCTGTCAGGGATGGGCCAACAAACATACTCCTGGGGATTATTGGCCATCAGGAGAAAGGTGTTTGTCTGTTGTTTCGTATACTAGTCTGAGGTCCAACTGCTCTGCTGATTTCTGGATTTCTTTATTCTCAGCAAACACTTTCTTTAAAGCTTGACTGTGTTGTGTGGACGTTCATCCAAGTGATGAATTATCATCAAGGATTTGTGGCCTGTCTTGCATTTGTATCAAGCTTCTTTGTATGTCTGAGTCCAGATGAGGCGGTCACCCCAACTTCTGGAGAGGGTCTGGGGCAGTTTGGGTGGAGAGTCCTTTGTGTCCTTCTTGGGTCCCCGTCTGACTGGAATCTTCAGCCAGAGTGTAGGAGAGAGTCACCAGGAGTGAGAATGGTGACGCTGAAATCTGCTCCATGGCAAGTCTGGTTTTTCCCAGTCACCTGTCTCTGTGAGCCAGATGGCCTTGTTGCGTCCAAGCTTCCTCTACATTCCCCTTTACAGTCTTTTATAAGTGAGGGCAGCATTGTGGTTAAGAGCGGAGAGTGGTTAAAAGTGGTGAAAAGCTTCTGGATCAGAATCCCAGCTCCACTGCTTCGCAGTGGGACCATGGGCAGATTATTTACCCTCCCTAAGCCTCCATTTCTGCTCCAACAGAGGGATAATAACAGTACCTACCTCAGGGAGGATTGTAAGAATAATACCGTGTTTCCCTGAAAATAAGACCCTGGTCTTTACAATATAATATAAGACTGGGTCTTATATTAATTTTTGCTCCAAAAGACGCGTCGGAGGTAATTGTCTGGCTAGGTCTTATTTTCGGGGAAACGGCATATGTTAAGCAGTGCCTGGAAAATAATGAGCACTCTACCTGTCATTACTGTGGTGGTTAGTGTTTTTACTTGTAGCTTCTAATTTTATTTTTAGTGTACACCATAACATTTTATCTAGATTTTCATATAATTATTGAATGTTTTTTGGCATTGTACATAAATTTTAAATCTCACATGTATATAGTTTTCCAAATCTTATTTTTTTGTGTATTTGGTATGTTTTTTCAACACATCATATGAACTATGTTTACGTAGAATGAATTAACTTCACTTGTACTTAATACTTTTTATCTGGCTGAAATAATTTTTTAATTATTCTAATTCAGGACATGGCCCAGTAATCCATAATGCGGAAGCTAAAATTCAAGAATACATTTCTCACAGAAATATTCGAGAGGAGCAAATTCTTTCATTATTGCGTGATAATTTTGAAAAATCATTTAGAGTGATGGAGCTTGTAAAAATTATTTACAAGGTAATTTTCATTTATCTTATTTTTACATAGGCCACAATTACAGTAGAATAATCTATTTAATAAACTATAGGTATAGTAAACGTATTACCTCCCAGAACAGAATAAGTCTGTTAATTTTGTAAGTAATGCCACTTACACAGATTTGAGACCAGCATCAACTTTGCAGAACACAGAAGTTAAACAAAAACTGGCCTGGAGGACAAAAAGAACCCTTCTGAGTCATCACTAAATCTCATATACTTTATTCTGTAGGAGAGATTGTTCCCAACAGCCTGATGATGTTTTCTAATGACTTATGTATCATCTAGCCATGTGGATTATCTGGTATCCTAGCCGGTGGCAAGTGAGAAGGGACAATCTGCTAGCACCAGACACTGGTATCACAGCAGTGAGAACTAGCAGCCATGCCCAACAATGGATTAAGTACCTGTGAAAGAACACGAGTGGAGAAGCGTGGTGTGTCCAGGAGAAAGCCCTCACCGGAGCGGCCTCTGAGCACGTCACTCTGTGACAGCGCTGTGTGGCCATCAATCAGCATACTTCAGTTTTCTGGCAAATTGGGGATCTGCTGCATAGCAGGATAGCTTAGAGGTTAAGAATGCAGGCTTTGGCATAAGATTACCTGGGTTTAGGAGGGAGGGAATGGTAGCTGAGGGTAAACAGCCTCAAATATATGATGGAAGGAGAACTGGCTCTGGGTGGGGAGCACACAATGTGATATATAGATGATGGATTACAGAACTGTACACTTGAAACCTATGTAACTTTACTAACCATTGTCACCCCAATAAACTTTAATTTAAAAAAAAGATTACCAAAAAAAAAAAAAAAAGATTACCTGGGTTTAAAAACTGCCACTACCACAACCTGTGCAGCCAGAAGATACATGACACGTAACTAAGATGAGCCTGGAAAGGTACCTGGGGCCAGTTACAGTTAAAGGACCTTGATGTCCCATAGGCCTAAGTTATCAAAAACCGGTAAGATCATACTCAGTGTGCTTTATTTGAAAAGGAGGGATGAAATGGTTAAAATGGCTAAAAACTACCATTGGCAAAGGGTAATGTAAATATTTAAATTCTGTGCGAGTTCATTTCCTCATAATACTACGGAATAGCCACTCCAGACTGTTCATTAGTATGTTGGGGTTTGTTTAAGTACACACAGAACTCTCTGACCCTCACAGATGAGTCATCATCAAGCACCTGCCCATGGCTAAAAAAAAAAAAATGCTGGTTTTTCATTCAGAGGTGAAGTCAGCGTGTATTCAGAGGTGTATTTACTGTGTATGTGTGTGAAGTACTTGTTGCATATAGAATGGCGTTATGTATTATAAAGGGGTTTATTCATTCAACAAATATTTACTCACTACCTTTCATGTGCCACACTCTGGACTAGTGCAGAAATATAAGAATGACTATAGATTCCTGCGCTCAAAGAACTCAGTTCATGTTCAATGATATTTGTAACAGATACTGACTCTATCATAATAGCTTCCCTTTTTTGAGCACATTTTTATGTGCTAGACATTGTATTAAATGCTTTACATTGACAATAATTTGAGGTACTTACTTCAGATACCTTGAATTTTCACTGCATGAAGATACTGTTATTCCAACTTAATAAATTAAAAACCTGACTCAGAAAGTGAGAACTAAGTCACTTTTTCAAGGGCGCACAACTAGCAGATGTCACATACTCCAATGTCAGATGTCAGATACTCAAATCTTGTTTCCATCACACCAGGCTGCCTCCAAGGGCTACATACAGTATGTCAGGGTATAACGGAAGAGGGATAAATCCTACCTGATGAAGATGCAGGATAATGAGGCTTGTCCGGAAAGCTTCAGAAACTTAATCATTTAATTAGGTCTTGAAGGAGTAAACATTCCTCAGGCCAGAATACAAGAGAAAGGAAGTCATTCTAGACAGAGGGAAAGATGTGTTGAAACACTGGGTGTAATAAAAGCATTATGTGTATCTGAAACCCCACAAAGACATATAACAGGAGCACAGAATGCATATGTGGGTGGAAAGGAAGGGAGTCCCAGGAAACGAGTCAGGAAAGGCAGGCATCACCAGGGCACAGAAAGACTTGATACCATTTGGGCTTTCGGGAATAACCTGGGAATGACTAACCACCCAAGGATCTTAGACGGGGTGTCACGTAACAAAATGGAGAAGATGGCACTGGTGGATTTAGAATATGGAGCTTAAGGAAGTGTTTGGGGTTAAAGGTTTATATTTGGGAATCATTAATGTGTGTTATTGCTGTGGCAAGTTGGTTGAGTAAAAAGAGAAAAAGAGTCAATAATACAACTCATTATCAACATCAGTATTTAAGAGAAGTCGAAGGAAGAGTATCCAGGATGAAAACTAAATGATAAAAGAGGTAGGATAATCAAGGGAAATGTGCAAAAATATTATCATGTGACCTAATAAGTAAACCATAGGACCAATGTCTGTAGCATCATCAAAACTATTTAGAATAATTTTTACATTTATAATACTTATTCATCCATTCATGAGGTATTGAGTTCCTACTGTGTACCGTTATGCTGAGCACTGGGTATTCAGTAGTGAACAAAACACACTGCTACTATCTTTATGGAACTCAGTCTATTTTAGCTATAGGAGCATATATAAGAATGTAATGTCTAAAGCAAGACATGTACAAGGTGAAATCATTTGGGCTATTACTATATAAAAATATATTGAAGTGAAAATTTTTGTTGCATTTTTTTCTTTTAAAGTTTCAGACGGATTAGCTCTGTTCTTTGTTAAAAAAATGTTTTCTTTCGCTCTCATTTTTTCTTTTAGAATACTCCTGAGCATTTACATAAAATGGCTGAACATAATATCTCACTTCATTTGAGAAAATTAGAAAAAGAAGGAAAAATATGTAAGTATATGTCCAAATTTTAATTATTTTATTCCCAGCATATAAAATGTTTTTCTTTTAAACAAACGAACTACTTTCCTTTTAAGAAAAATAGCACCCATCAGAGTTCCCTTGAATATCACTGTACGTTGGAGAGACAGGCACTAGGCAGGGTCAGTAGTGAAAGGCCAGCAGACCACAAATGGGAACCAAAAACGCCCACAGGAATTAGAATCTAGTTTAGGGCTTCCAATCTTCATCCACCAGAATGACAGTCAAAGGTGTATAGTGGAAAAATAGCTTCTCTTCTCCTAGACCACAAGACCACGAAGAATTTCCATGTAGAAGATTTCAGAACAGCCAGAGGTTTTAGCAGTAATTAAAGTAGGAAACTCAAAGATAGTGAAGCAGTAATTCTGCAGTTGTTTACTAGTGTTAATTTGTCAAATTCAGAATCTTTATACAAGTTTAATCCTTAAAATCAACAGGTTCAAAGCTTGAATTTTGTATAGAAGCTTCAGTAATGTTTCTAAATGTACGAGAAAAACAAATACCAACTTTATATTGAGCAACAAAATTATTTTAGGACTGAATGCTTTTTCTAGCCAGAAGATAACATAAAATCCAGTGAATTTGCTTATCTGCTGTTAAATATTTACTCTCTCATTTTCTTTCCACAGTTAGCAGCATGGATCCTGACAAGAAATGGAAAGCTAATCTTTAGTGTCAGATTAATGAAAGATTTTGCTGTTTTGTTTTTAGAGAATGGTATGTTTTCTTAACTGTTAATTATTTACAGAGACTATAGACTTTCGAAGGTTGAAAATAACCCTAGATGTACTTTAAAATGTCATATTCTAAAATACATATTACTTTTACATCTAATAATACAGGTTATTTATCTAACCTAGGTTTCTCATCATTTTACCAAAACTTCAGGATCCAACAGTTTACCCACTTTCAATCGATTAAGTAAAATGGTTATTTGAAAAATAATAAATTTATGTAATTTAACTCTTTTGCTACATTGATTTCCACAAAAAACAAAAAATTGGTATTTTGACTATTTTATGTATTTAATAATAACAATTTGAGCTGCTTTGTATATAAACGGCATTATTTTTATGTATAAAAATTTCAGATAGATTCATTTGGATATATCCGACCGTCACAGCAACAGGATTTAAATTGGATATTATTGTACCAGCAGCTAGTAACAATACTGTTTTCACCAGCTGCTTCAGTTAACAGCACAGATTTCTATGTAATCCTTCCTTTTCTGCAACCCTTGTCTGTATATGTAGATAACCGCTTTGTTTTCATGTTTCTATCAATTATATCATTATTATGGATTAGTTCTATAGTTCTGTATCACATATATTTTCTTATAATGGTAATCCCACAAATGATTCATGCACATCAACTTTTGGTAATTAAAAAATATTACATTTCCAGTTAAAGGCATTATATAGTAATTATTTCTGTAATCCATGAGTACAACCAAGTTACTTTCCGAGTTTAGGTTTTAGTATAGAAATAGTCATCAGCATATATGTGAATTATACAGCTCTTTTAATTAGTGGATTATAAAAACAGGGCATTTTTTAATATAAATAGTGTTCTTAAATAGTGGTTAAGTTCTCAGGGTAGCCCACCAATGCTTATTTAACCCGTAAGGTTGCGAAGCTCCAATACTAAACTGAGCTCAGAACCCTAAAAATGTATTTTCTTTACTTTTCCCTAAAGGTAAGACTTACTTTTTTTTTTTTTTTTTTTAACTTTCTTTAATATCCTCCTCTTTCTGCTCCGTTTCCCAAGGTCCCTAGCATTTTCAAACTATTCTGAACACTTATTTTCATGCCCTGGAGACCTGTTTTGTTCCTGAAACCATCCCATATTACAAAATAACTGTGAACTCAACAACAAAAAAACAAATAACCCAATGCAAATATGGGCATAGGACTTAAATAAACATTTCTCCAAATAAGATATGCAAATGGCCACAAAGCACAGGAAAAGATGCTCAACGTCACTAGTCATTAGGGAAATGCAAATCAAAACCACAATGAGATACTACTTCACACCCATTAGGATGGCTATTATTTAAAAAAATTGCAAAACAGAAAATACGTGTTGAGGAGGAGAAGAAGAATTGGAACACTTGTATATTTCTGGTGGAAATGTAAAATGGTACAGCTTCTATGGAGAATAGTATAGTAGTTCTTCAAAAAATGAAACTTAGAATTACCATGTGATCCAGCAATTCCACTTCTGGGTATATACCCAAAAGAATTGAAAGCAGGGACTTGAATAGATTCATACACCCAGGTTCCATGCATCATTATTCATAATAGCCAAAAGGTGGAAGCAACCCAAGGGTCCACTGAAGGATGAATGGATAAATACAATGTTATATAGAGGGACCAGCCTGGTGGCTCAGGCGGTTGGAGCTCCTCCTAACCTGAAGGCTGCCGGTTCGATTCCCACAGGGGCCAGTGGGCTCTCAACCACAAGGTTGCCAGTTCAATTCCTCGAGTCCCACAGGGATGGTGGACTCTGCCCCCTGCAACTAAGATTGATCACAGCACCTTGAGCTGAGCTGCCGCTGAGCTTCCAGATGGCTCAGTTGTTGGTTGGAGCGCAGGCTCTCAACCATAAGGTTGCCGGTTCGACTCCCGCAAGGGATTGTGAGCTGCGCCCCCTGCAACTAACAACAGCAACTGGACCTGGAGCTGAGCTGCACCCTCCACAACTAAGATTGAAAGGACAACTTGGACTTGGGAAAAGTCCGAGAAGTACACACTTCCCCCATAAAGTCGTGTTCCCCTTCCTAAATAAAATTTTAAAAACCCACAATGTTATATAAATATACAGATACAGACACACTCACACACAATGGAACATTATTTAGCCTTAAAAAGGAAGGACATTCTGACACATACTACAATATAGATGATACTTGAAGACATGCTAAGAAATATAAGCCAGTCACCAAAAGACAAATACTATATGATTCCACTTATATAAGATACCTAGTCAGGTTCACAGAGACAGAAAATAGAATGGTGGGTGCCGGGGGCTGGGAAGAAGGAGAAAGCAGTTACTATGTAGTGGGTAAGGAATTTCAGTTTAGAAGGATGAGAAAGTTACAGATGGTGGTCATGATTCTACAGATAACAGTGTGAATGCACTTAATGCCACTAAAGGGTACACTTAAGAATGGTTAAAATGGTAAATTAAAAAATAATAACTAAGTATCCTCCCCAACACCACCACCAAAAAAGAAAAAATTGGTACTCCCGTTCCCTAAGTATAGAACATATCAATAAAATTTAGACGAGAAATCTGATTGTATGAATATGTGAATATTTAGTTATCTCTTTACTTGCTTCTCCATTCTTTTCTATCTCTGAATTAACACATTCAGTTGATGAAATCAGAAAACCCAATAGTCATTTTTGATAGGCCCCGCTCCCTCGTCTCTTACTAGTTCTTCACCAAGTACTTACTGACTTCCGCCTCTAGAATTTGTCACTGCCTCTTACTCCACCAATATTCCTTCGGCCATCATCCTGTCTTGCCTGGACTACTGCAATAGCCCTTAACTCTGGTCTTTCTGCTTCCATTCTTGCGGGGAGTTGGGGACAGGGATGAAAAGGGCATTCTGAACTGAGGAAGCATTGATTCCATATCATTGTCTTTTTTAAGTACCATGGCACACTTCAAGCTGCAAGTGGATCTGTTGGCAGAGGGGTGGTCATGGAAGGCTATTACATGTATTGGTTATTGAGAGTGTCTAGGCAGCTGAGCTTTAACAAACAATCGCGTTCATTAAGTACCCACTATGTGCTGGGTGTTGGGTCAGATACAAAGGGGAACAGCATCTCTGCTCTCAAAAGCAGCTCATAGTCTAGCAGTGGAGATAGACAATTACAATGTGCAGTACCATTAAATTTGTTTGGAAAGAGTATCTAAGCGGGTTGGGTTATAGGACGCTGCTCAGAGGAGCCTGAGCTGTCTTAAACGATGAGTAAGGTGGTAGCCAGGTGAAGAAGTTAGGAGTATTTGGAAGAGGAGAAAAATGGTTCCAGTTGGAATGGTATATGCACGTTCACAGATACGGCAGAGCATCACATGGTTGGGACACGACGGTGAGGCTACATAGTGTTTGTGGGTTGAGGTCACAGGAATAAGGAATCTTTGCACACACGTCTCAGGGACCAATGTATTGACACCCAGCCACGCTTCGGCACAGGCTGGAATGTACACATAACTTGGGAATTAGAAATCAGATTAGGATCCAAGACAGGTCTAGCATTGTTGCCTCAACAGCAAGAGTTTGCCCCCAACCATTTTGGTGATTTCATTCCTCTTGTTTCTCACTCCAGCCAATTACTTTGCCCTCCATTCAGTATATCCAGTAGGTTTGGATTATTCATGGCTTCTGCTTACCCATTTTCTCTTTACTCAAGAGTTTCTACATTCTCCTTGTCTTCACCTCTGCCTTCTCTCTGTGGAGCTTCAGCGTCTGTTTTGCAACAACTGCATAGCCTTCTATGTGTCTCAGATTCCGACGTCCTCATAAAAGAGGACCTGATTGGTGTAATTAATCATTTGGGACCGGAAGGGTCATGGGAAACTATCAGGAGGGGACCCCATTCTGCAGGCAGTGGGCAAGGTAAGCATCCTGAGATTTGACATTTTCAGTACAGTGGGGGAAGGAAAAAGGAAGAAGCAGAAGAGATCTCAAAAGTAGTAGAAGACAGGGTATCAGATACGAGAAATACTTAAGGAACGGCACTTAGGAACCGATCAGATTGTGAGGGCGGGGACCAGGTAGAAAGGAGAAGTCTAGCAGAGCTATAGATTTCTGGCTTCGGCAGCAGGGTAGATGTTGATAACCAGGATGAGAAAATACAGGAAATGGGGTACATAGAGTGGGGAAGTGAGGAAAGAGGCATTGCACTACAGATACGAGTTTGGAGTTCCAAGGATCATCCAGAGGGAGATACCTGATAGGCACTTAGATATTCGGAACTGGGGCTAAACAGATAGGATATATTTTGTTGCAGGTGAAAGAAACATTTTCCACTAGCTTAAGCAAAAGGGGATGTTGGTTGGCTCATGTAACCAATCAGAAGGATGAGGGTGGAGCCAGGTTTGAACAAGAGCAAGGATTTGGAGCCCATCGATACAACCCCAAACCTCTCAACTGTTTTGTTTTGTTTTGCTTTTTTGGTTTAGAAGCAGATGGCTTCTTCAAATGGCGGGGGACCTGGTTACGGGCAGCTCTAGACACATAATCCTAACCATTCCATAACCAGCAGGGAAAGCCGGTTCTTCCAGCTCCGGTTTGGAAAATCCTAGAGGAAGGACTCAGTGATTTCTGTTGACTACTACATTCCTTAGACCCATCCCTGTGGTCCAGGAAACATGAGGTACTGTACTTGGTCAGCTTTGGTCATGTGCCAACTGCCCATGTAGCCAGAGTGGGCAAGGTCTGTTCTCAGATGAAGAGTCTCATGGGAAGATTCTCAACTAATATTAATTCCTTACTGAATAGCTTTCCTTTCTTTCCAAAATAGAGTTCTCTGCAGTAGCTCACGGAATGACTGGGCCACCTCGGCAACCAGAGTCGTTTCTGAGTGTTTCTGTCAGGCTTAAGTATCTGGCAGTATTTTCATATCTCCAGATTGTCACTTCAAGAAAAAGTCAGTAAAGTTGACTGGTAGCAGGGAAGCTAGAATCGTGGAGAAAAAGAAAGATTCATGTGTGGGTACTTCTTATTTCTGCCAGGGCTACACCTCAGTGTTCCCTCCCTTGCAAGTCTCTCTGTGCCTACCAGAGCGATGGACCAGCACGAAACTTGCTACCAATTTCCAGGCATTGTCGGAGCAGGAAATCTCATCATTATCAGTCTTTTCCCCCTATTCTCTCTTTAGGGAATTGGTGGCTAATGTACTCCAAATAAACAAGCAAAAGGAAGGCACACAATTAAAATAGTAAATCCAACACAGAAACATGTCAAAAGGAAGTTCTAAGACTAAGGTGTGCCCAAAGCCTGCTTCATTTAGGGGCAGGAGGAAGGGGGGTCTTCAGCGAGAGATCTCCAGGGGGAAAAATGAAATTGATAGATTATCTGGTACATTTGAGCCTTTGAGGGGAAGAAACCTGCTGATGGTCATACAACACTTGTAGCTGCGCAATTGAAACAATAACCAGTTAATAGAAAACTATGCTGGTGAAAAAAAAATAAGACAATCATTGATTCCACAAACCAAACGCTATGCAATAAAGGAAATAATTATGAAATACTATCTGCCTCTGCATTTTTACATAGGCAATAATGTAAACACAGACAAAATTGTGTTGTGAGAGGGGAAAGGAAGGAAGAAGTTGAAAATGCTAAATCATCACCTATGATAATAGAAAGTCAATAAAGTCTAAAATTGACAAATCAAAGACTAGAAATGTAAGCATCTTATTGGTTAATAACCAGAAAAAAATACCTCAGAAAGACAATGGGGAAATGTTTTTCCTGTTAGTAGTAGTTAATTTTTAAATTGGGTACATTTATTAGTTTGATTAAACATTTTAATGTCACAAAATACTGACACTATGCAATGAATTGGTTCCAACTCTTTAGTCCAATGGAGCAAGTACTTTTGTACTAGAATTTTCTCCTGCAACATGATCAGGAATTGGGAACGATGAGAAGTACATGCTTATTTAATGTTCTCTTAGGCCTAAGGATAAGAATCTTTAAGTTCATATTCCTTACTGTATACAATTCTCAAGTGTGAAGTTTTCCACAAGAGGAAATCCTGTACCTAGTATCCAGACTGAAGGATGTGGAGAATTAAGGTGAACTGGAGTCAAAGACTTAACAATATTTCAAGTTTCCCTGGGGTACAAAAACCATCTAAGGAGAACTAGACCCAGAACTACCGAATCCAGTAGCTCTGTGGTACATCCTAACTTTGTTTTCCAGTCGCAATACAGTAGAGTATTAAAGATCTATCGTACATTTCTTTCTCTTGTTGAGATCTAAACTGGATTTGGGATTCAGTAACTAGCCAATGTAAGAAGAGGACTCTGCCTCTGTCGGAGTCTTCAGCCAACACCACTTTTTCTCTATGGTTGATCAAGTGACCACTACAAAATCTGCAGGAAAGCTAACGTATATGACAGATTGCCTCACTTATTTTTACTAGTGTTTTTAAGAAGTTTGGGGTGGCTAGTGATCACGAAGAAGCGAAGTATTCCTCTGAAGAAAAGAAATTGTTTTCCTGATATATTTAAAATGAAGACCAATCTGGAAAAGCATGTGTTGCTACAAATCCAAGGTTTCCAAATACGTTCGGTTGCAGCAATTCAGGGTACATGTATATGACCTTACTTTGTGCATGATTATATTAATTCTGTGATAGCTTTGGTACTTAAGTGCTTTGAGAAAAGTGCATCTCTGCCCAAACTATAGTCAATTAGTTTTGCCATATTTTTTTTTCTCATGATTCTCTAAGATTTTAATACATTGAGTATCAATTTCTTCCTTTTCAGGTAAGACTAACATCTATGCTAGTGGCATATGATGCAACTATGTTTTTAATATTTTTCCTAAGGGTTGAAGAAAATTTTTCACTCTCTGGTTTTATACCACAGAAGTTTCCCCAGCCTACTTTGTGGAAGTAGACTAATCCTGCTTCCCCTGCATGGATTTTCAAAAAATCGCAAAAGTGTCTATCACAAATGGTGCATCTCAAGATTTTATATCTAAATCTGAAACTAAGGAATATTGTTGACCATCCATTCTCTCAGTGCAAAGTGTAGTCTTGCACCATGTTCATTCATTATTGTCAACTGGGGCGCTTACTACAAATGCAAACTTCTGGTCCCTGCCCAGATTTACTGAATCGGAATTTCTGAAGAGGACCAAGGAATGTAATTTTTCCCATTGACCCAGATGGTTCTTTTCCTACATCAACAGAATTAGAATTTAGTATTATGTTGTTGGTTTTCATTTTATCAAAGGTCAGCGTGAGATACACACATATAAAATCTGTACCTAGTTTTTTTAATGCTATTGAGGACATCGTCTTTTATTATTCAGTGTTCTTCATGTCCATGGAATGAAATCTTTCAGATTTCAGAGCTAGAAACAAACTTTCTCTCCTGCAAACTGGTATGTTTCCTTTGTTAGACTAGTGCTTGTCAAATTTGACTAATTCTCAGAATTACCTGGGGAAAGTTATAAAACCTGCACAGCTTCCCAGACCCCATGCAAGAGCCATTCACCAGAATCTCCAGGTTAGGGAGGATGAATGTGATATTGATAATCAACCATGTTTCAGAAACTCTACATGGGACAATATTTAATTCACCATGTTCACTTTTTGCCTTGGCTTCCTGGAAGCTAGTCTTACAACAGTTTTTCTTGGAATTCAGTTCTTTAATATAATTATTCTCCTTTTCTTTCCCCCATTTTATTACTTGCCTCATGTAGTATGTTTTTAATGAATTTCAACTTCAGAGGAAATAGCTTACAACAATACTGTCCTTTGGACAGACACATTCCCTGCAATAACATGTAAGCCTAATATAAATCGGTTGTTAGGATCACAGAGTGAAAAAATACTGTGAGCTTAAAAGTTTCATCATTCAGATTTTATGGAGCCTTCATGGGAAATTACTGTTTGACAAGCACTCTGAAAAGTATTGCTATTAAATGCCATATACACTATTAAGCTCCTGTTCCCTCTTTGGCCGCCTCACTATGGGCACCGCCCCCAAGACTAACATGTTGTTCTTCTTTCTTGTAACTCACCACTTCAAAGATCTAATCCATTTTAGTGGTGTTGACCATTACCACCACGCTGAATAATTTCCAGATGTATACTTGATTCAAGAATCATTCACCGAAGCCCCAGGCCTAAATCTTTTGCTGTCTGCAGGGTCTCATTTCTCTGTCCGCCCAAAGTCCGGACATCAGTGTGAAGAGACTCAATACATCTAAAACTGAAGGCTTCTCACTCCACAATTTTATATTCCTGATCACCTCCCTTTCCATTTAGGTAAATAGCATCACCATCCTCCCATGTCCCAAACTGAATTTGTCCTTGGCCACTCATATTTCTTTTAATCCCCACTCCACTTAGCAGGGCAATATTCATCCTATAGTTTGCGGATGTAAATTCAATTTGAAGACCAAAGAAAATGCTGGTGGATATGAGTGATGCTCAGAAGAAACGATAAATTGCCCAGGAAATGAAAGTGGCTTGCCTCACAGGGACAAAACCTACTGTCTTAGACTGTCTCGGGGACTTACCCCCTTTCTCTTTTCTTCCCTGGCCTGTGCTCATTTCCTGAATCAAACTATTACTAATTGGTTCCTGTGTACATGGCCTGTTCCCATTTCCATTCGTCATGGTGATGGTGGTAGTAACAGTTTAGTAATATTTGTCCGATTCGTCATCTGTGGAAAATGATAATTGTACCTAATTCAATGAGTTGTTTTGAGTATTAAATGTTCATAGTGTTTAGCACAGTCCTTGGCACTCCAAAAATACTATATGCTGTTATTTTGTTGTTGTTTTTAACAGAATATATTCACATTTCCCTATGATTATTTCACTGGCTTATACCATTTAAGTCCACAAAACGCCATCTTTATACTTTAGTAAAATTTTACCATAGCTTTGTAAGATAAAATTCACATTCTTCACGTTGGGAGTTAAAACTTAATAGTTTTACAGCCTTCAGTTATTTTACAGAGTTTCTGTTTCCTTAATTGCAATAGGGGTAACATTATATTCTAGGTTAACATGAGGTTAAAATTAATGTGTATCAGCAGTGGTTGGGGGACGGCAAAGAACTGTCTACCTTGTAGTTGTTTTCATTTGTGCTGTAAGCTTTGTCTTAGGCTGATGCAATCAAGAAAACAGCTCCCAAGTATCCTTGGCCACCACCCCAAGACCTTGGTTCTACTAGGCACTGAGCCATACACCATTTTTTTGACAGCTACAAGATATCATCAACTCAGTTCTACCAGTCACGCGTTCCCTGAAGCCTGAGACCTTCTAATTACACAGGCAGCTTACTGAGGAAAGCATTTTGTACAGAATGATGCAAAAAGAGAATGAATGACTCATTCTCCTCAGGTGAAGGCGATCCACTGGACGGCCCGCCTGGCAGGTGGAAGTGGCCAGTTACCTTAGGAAGCATCCCCCGGGTCTGCTGCTGTGCCCAGCGCGTTCCAACCTCCCCAGGAGCCGCTTACATACCACCATTGTCCTGTCCATGAAAACGAGGACCCTCTTGAAAGCACAACAAATTCAATCCAAGACTCCCACTTCTGTGTCTGCTGAGATTATTTCCGATGTCCACCCTACCACACATCTCCACAGTCCCTGGCCACTGCCTCAGATACAAGTGACTCCATCCTTCTATTATTCACTCCTGTTCATGCCACTGTTGGTTTTTTTCCTCCCCTGATCCAACCACCTCTTGCTGTTCCTCTACCTCCAGAACCTTTCCACCATGTTCTCTGGGGCATCTATGGTGGTTCACGTTCTTATTTGCCCAACACCCCTTCCTCCACACCTTCTCCCTTGCCCTACCCACAGGGAAAAGCATGGGCCCAAGGTGGGCCATAAAATTTGACTCAGAAATGATCACACAACCAAGCCAGCCGAATCCAGGTATTTCCTTGGAATTGTTCAGATAGAACTTTCAAGTGACCACATTCTCTGCCATGTAAATAAAGCCTATTTACAACAGAGAAAAATGAAGCCAAACTGAAACAAAAGAATGGAAAAGAGAGAGAGAGAGATGAAGAGTCCTGATGAGGTCAAATGCGTGGTTCTTGTTTCTGAGTCTATAATGCAGCCCGGTTCCCAAAGCTTTTCTTGTGACTCTGTTAACTTTCAGTTCAATATATTCTCTTTCAGTCATTTGCAACTAGAAGAGTTATAACTAATGTAATCCATTCCATTGTAAGTAAGCTCCCTATATCCACCACTGCACCAAACAATGCTCTTAACCAGTTGCTCCAAATAGCCCAGCCTCCTCTCAAGCCACAATTCCCCTCAGCCCTTAAGGGGGCTGACAGTCTCCTCCCTCTCCAAACCACCACAATGCCATCCTACTCCTGAAAATCCCCTGCGCCTGCAGCCATCCTTGCTTCCGCCCTTATTGCTGTCGCGGCACTCATTCACTCAAAACGAATCCAGCTCTCAGTCTCTCGCTTCGCCCTTCCTGATCTCATCAGCCATGTGGAAGAACCTCCATTCTCAGTTCTGTGACTGCCTTCTCTCTCCTGACCTTTCCTCCTCCCTCCTTTCAATGTGAAAAGAGGTGCCCCTTCCTATTAAAGTTTATCCCCTACCTTTGTTCTGGCGGATCCCGACCTTGGAGACGGCAGTCCATCAATTCTCCCCTGTCCCCATCTCCCAATGCCTGCAACCTCTCCCTCGCTTCCCTCCTTCTCGTCATCTAAACATGTTCAGCTGTCACATCATTCAAAAGCCAACACGAAGCCGACCTTAACTCCCTTATTCCTCTGTACATACCCAGCTCTCTTCCCTCCTTCAAAGCTAAACTTCTTGAAAGCATTTACACTTCTGTTTCCATTTCTTCTCTTTGCGTTCATTCACCGCTTTCTGAAACTGACCTCTTCTATGGGAGGAGCACTAACTCAGGCCCTTGATGTGCTAAGTGAGATAAATGATATAAAGTGAAATAAGTTACAGGTTAAATAAGCAGAGAAACTCCATCGTGGGCTCCTTAAGCTTCTAGAGGTTAAAAGATCACAGTCCTACCCCTAGAGGGACACAGGGCTAACCTGGGTGGGTCACAGACTTCATAACTACGACCAGCCAGCCATCCGTCAACTGCTCGATCCCGTCTAATGTGATGTCATCTACCTGCTAACACCGTAACAACACTGCATTATAAATTTGATGCATAGTTCCCATAGCCGTCCAATTTGTACTTAAGAAAATTATATAATTTCCAACAATTAATGGAGTGGTTTTGCTTCCTCGGAGAAGAGAAATACAACTTCCTCCTCACAATGTGAACACAACTGTATATTTTCAAAGTTTAAGTGATCTAACAATAGCATATAAATAGCTAAATGACCTGCCTGCTTTAAAAGGAAAACTGGGCTTCGTGTTTTTGTCAAGGCAGGAACCAGTCTCTTGAATGGATTAGGTTGGGAGTCACCGCACTCTGGGAGTTCAGAGTCTTCTTGGTAAGTGAAGCTCATGAAGTAAGAATGGGTTTGGCAGACAGACAGATTACTAGCCCTGGGGGTAAATCCCTTAACCTCTCTAAGCCTCCATTTTCCCATTTTTAAGTTAGAATAACAACACCTACTTCACAGGGCTTCTGTGAAGACTAAAGGATATAACCTATGTGAGAACAAATTACCTGGAACATAGTAGGCAGGCAACAAAGATTAGTTTCTTATTTTTCATCCTTTTTGTCCCCTAGCAGAGGCTGAAACCCAGCAGTCCCATTTTAGATCTTCTGTTGGGCACTTTCTTGCACTTTCACATCACTTCTTCATTCTATGTGTCTTGAATGGCCAACTAGAGATAATGTCTGTGAGGGCAAAGACTGTCTTTCTGTTTCTTTTATAATTCTCATAATTACATTAACCCTATGCCACAGATTTTCCTGGAGAGACCCAATTTCAAACAATCTGCCTTTTGTCCTGTTTCAAATCACTAAAAAGTATCCAGAGAATCCCAGCATTTCAGGGTCCAAGCTACTTTTGCCAAAACACCACTTACCCAGACTATGTATGGTTACTGTACGAGGTCAGACAATTTAAGTTCACGAACTCATCCTAGAAAAAGTGCTACATACCTCATTGCTGAATATCACTACGGTCACCTTCGAAGTACGCCCCTTGGGAAGCTATGCACCGGACACCAGCGCCTAGTCCACCCTTCAAAGCAATTTTGGAACTCTTTTTCTGGAATGACCATCAGAGCTGTCGTCATATGACCCTTGATGTCCTGAAGGTCATCAAAATGTCTTTCTTTCAATATTTCCTTTATCTTCGTGTAAAGAAAGAAGTCATTGGGGGCCAGATCAGGTGAGTAGGGAGGGTGTTCCCATACAGTTATTTGTTTACTGGCTAAAAACTCCCTCACAGACAGGGCCGTGTGAGCTGGTGCATTGTCGTGATGCAAGAGCCGTGAAATTGTTGGTGAAAAGATTCATGTCGTCTGACTTTTTCATGCAGCCTTTTCAGCACTTCCAAATAGTAAAGTTGGTTACCTGCTTGTCTAGTCGGTACAAATTAATAATGAATAATCCCTCTGATAGCAAAAAAGGTTAGCAACTCCGGGGCACCAAGTTCGCGAACTTCATTGTCAGACCTCGTACACGCAGTAGCCAGCACAGAGCTGGACACACCTGAGCAATCAGTCTGCTTTAGACAGGCCTCCAGAGCACCAAGGGCCTCGGTTAGACCACTTTCCCCACTACCATGACCCACCCTCAGAAGATTTAATGGCAGTCACCCCTCCCTATAAACATCTTAAGAGGCCAGTCCTAAAAAGGAAGCTAAAATTAGAATTGGTTTCCCACTTTCCCCTAGAAGACCATCAGGATAATTCCACCAGCGACAGAGCCCTTCCCACCTTAGTCTCCTCCAGAGGCAAACCTCCGGTGTCACCCGTCATCTCTACATTCTCTTCCACATGGCTCTGTTCAACCCCTTGCCTTAAGCTGTCGACCCCACCCAGACCCCAAACCTTCCACTGTATCCCCTAGAACCCCAGACGTGTCACCTGCCAAGTCCTCCACACCCTCCACCTCTTTCCGAAGATCTTTTTCGCCCTCTTGTGCAGAAACGTGGCCGCAGCTCTGAGAACTGAGAGCTGCTTTCCTAGAGCCTCCTGAAGGGTGGCTGTCTTTTCCCTTCCGCACCCCACCTACCACCGAGCCCAGGGGTGGAGACGGTGTGTTTCACGATCCTCACACCCAGGTCTCCTCCCTCGCTCAAAAAGCCCAGCTTTCCTGGAAGTCCATGCCCTCCCACTATACCTCCCACTTTCTACCTGCCATGGCCATCATCTGCCAACCTCCCTGACTCCTTCCTTCCTTCGTGCCGGGTGTTAGCACCTGGTCCCGTTTTACTCCTTCAGTCATTCCTGGGGACTGAACATCCTTGGAAAGTGTGTGTCAAGCACTCCAGCCGCCTCCTGTCTTGACTCCTCACTTCCAGTGCACCCCCTCACCGGCCACCTCACCCACCCGCTCCCTTCATCATGCCCTTTCCATCTCACTGCCAATGACTGCAGGACCTCTTCAGTCACTCCCAGCATCCCACTCTCTGACCACTTCCTCCTCAACCAGCTACCCCACACCCACCGTCGTCAACCCATGGACGCTTCCCGTGCAGAGGTCCTAGCACGGTTTCTCTGTCCTCTGTATGTGTCAGAGGATTGGCAGGCAACAGATGGCACGCTCAAAAGGGTTTAACCAGAGAGAGTTTAATGAAAGGGCTATTCACAGTGGAGTGGGTAGATTGAGGGAGCCAACCCGAGATAGGGAAGCTCCCAGGGCCTGGGAATGTGGGAAGCCATTGCCACCAACAGCCTGAAGGGGCAGGGGAGAGACTGAGGTACCGAGCCCTGCAAAGCTGGAACTGTGAGAGAGAGGCTGACAGGGGCTATGGCCACAGGAGGACACAGTCACTGCTGGCACCATAGGAAGGCAAGACGGGACCAAGGGAGAATAAATCCCCGAAACTTTCCTCTGACTTTTGGCAAAACTCAACTATAACTCCAAGGGCAAGGGACCCTCAGTGACGCAGTCTGAAGATTTGGCTTTCACAGTAGAAAAGAGAGGATGGGAGGGTGAGGGTGACAGAGTACGAGGAGCACATCCACCCCCTCCCAGCCCTTGCCTCATCACCCGGGGCCTCGTCTGCATACATCCATCCTCAGCATCCTTGCCCCTATGTCACACTAGCCTGGCAAAACCCAACTCTCTGCGTGCAGCAGGGGGATGTGCCTGGACACAGTTACGTGACTCTGCTCACTTATCTTACTTTAAATTCATGTCTACAAGTCCCATGTAGGCTCTGCTCTCTGATTATAGTTCCCTAATCCACTCACGCGTGCATAGTTTTGCCCCATTCTCTCCTCATTCCACTATGCTAACCCCACTCCTGATGATTCCATTTCACATTGTACTGAGAAAATAGAAGCAATCACAAGACAACTTCATCTTGCTATTATCAACCTATCCATAAACTTTGCTCTCCCTCTGGTCACTGTGGGTATCCCATCCTTGTTACCATGGGCAACCCATCCTTGTTACCATGGGCAACCCATCCTTGTTACCCTGGGTGCTCTTTGTGCACTAGATGTCATGACCTCTTACCTACTTAAGAACTTTGCTTCTGCCAGTATCCCCTGTAGAAGAAACTTCTCTCTCTAATGGTCACTCCCTGTGTGTAAACACGTCACAATAGATCACATCCAAAAAGAAAACAAAAACCTTCCCTAGACTCCTCTCCAGCTACTTGCTCATGTCTCTGCCTCCTCTTACGGGAAAACGCCCTCAAATGAGTTGCTTGTACTCATGCCTCCATATTGCCACTTCCCATTCTCTCTTAAACCGACTCCAAATCAGCCATTCATCTCTACCATTCCAAAGAAAACACTCTCTTCAAGGTCACTAATGACATTTGTAATGATAGGTCAGGGTCTTAGCACGACCAAATGGTACATTCAAATTGGGTCATTTGGGGAAATTGTCATAAAAGGACTGTTCAAAGTTACGGGGAGAGTATAAGGAGGCTGCAAGAGACAGTGCAGTACCTGAGACTATTAACAGTGGAGTGGCCCAAGGGACAGGGCAAGGTGTAGTTACTAGAGCCCAGGAGAGAGCTGCGGGGCAGGGCCTCCTGACAGAAGCTGCGACCTTCTCTGGAAGATGGCAGGAGTGCAGTGGGGAGCCTCTAGTCCCTGACTGAGCACAGCAGAGGTACAAGGACCCACCATTTCTGCCCAGTGCGCTGGAGCTCCACTAGGCTGGCCAAAACCTTCTCAGACTGCACCTCTGTCTGAGGCTCTTCCTGACAGTTCTCCTTCCTTCCTTTCACAGACGTCAGACCTGAATTATAGTCTGAAGGCTGTCCCTACTGACTCCTCTCTCCTCTATTTTTCACAAATGTTATGGGCAATAAATCTCTTACGTTTCTAAGTCTGTTTTGGCATCTGTTTCCTGGAAAACCCAAATTGACACAACCACACATCCTGTGTCTTGCCAAATCCAATGGTTAGCTCAAGTCCTATGGCTGACCAGAATATGGAAAGTTTATGCAACTGAAAGATCAATGGGGGTATTTTCTCTTAAAAGAGTGAAAAGTAATTAAATTTTAAGGTTTGAAAGAGTCAATTTCAGTTTAAAAACTCAACTTCAGTGGAACAATTAATTTCCAAATGACCTAGAATACTTCCATTAACACTTCCCTTCACTAAGCGTGTCCTGAAAACACCCATCACATTGATAAATTAGTTGTTTATTGTCCGTCTTCCATTCCAGGTACATGTGTTTCAAGAACAAAGACTAAGGCTTTCTTTGGGGGACAATAAAAAAAGTTCTAAAGCTAGTTTGTGGTGATGGCTGCACAACTCTGTAAACACATTTAAAACCATCAAATTGTATGGTTTAGGGGATCAAATATATGGTGACGGAAGGAGATTTGACTTTGGGTGGTGAACACCCAGTGCAATATATAGATGATAGATTATAGAATTGCACACTTGAAACCTATATAATTTTATTAATATCACCCCAATACATTTAATTTAAAAAATTGAATGCCTGAAATTGGTGAATTATGTGACATAAATTATATCTCAATAAAGCTGTTAAAAAACTACAACTGAATCATAAAAGACCTTCACAGAAGTCAGTGAAGGTTTCAAGAGGTCACATGTGAACAAGACTTGAAGGAACAGTAGGAGTGTCCCGCATATATGAGGGAAGAGGAGAAAACAATCACAGACAGAAGCAGCAGCAGACACAAAGCCAGGGGACAGTCTGGGAAGAGAGTGTGTTAGAGGGTGTAACAGTGTGTGAAGCCAGTAATGCTGGTACTGAGAGTGGGGCCCAGAAAAGCAGTGTTTGAACCTGTTTGGGTAGGCCGGGGCCAAATCATAAAGGGCTATTTAGTCATGCTCGCTGTCCATGAAGGGAAACGGAAACCAGCCAAACAAACATTTTAAGCCTGTTTGACGCATCATTCTAATGTAAAAATTGGAAGGCGATTTGGAAGTGAGTGAAATTTGCAATCATTTGACCAGAAAGGAGGAAAACAGTAATATTTATAGAGCCTTAATGTTCTGCCAAGCACTTTTCTTGAATCATCTCATTTAATTGCCAAAATAGGTACTACAAGTATCCTTTTTGTAAATGATATCCGTGTGGCTTGCTCATAGCCGTGTGGCTTGTTCTCTCACCTCCTTCAGGTCTTCAGGCAAATGCAACTTCTTCACACTATCTCTGTTCCCCTTGCTTTATTTTTCTCTGGGAACTTCATCTCAATTTAACATGTTTTAATTTTTTAATTTTGTCGAAAGATTTTCTCCCACCTCTTGAATGAAAGCCCAAAAGAATAGGTTAATTTGTAGTTTTCATTCAGTTCTGTCCCCAGTGTAGCACGTGGTAGATGCCCAATAAATATTTTTAATAAATGAATACATAAAGAGGACATCGAGCCTCATGGAGATTAAGTGACTTGTCCATGATCGTATAGATAATAAGTGGCAGAATTCTGATTCAAAAACCCATGTTCTTAAACTACTGAGTGATTGACCAGAGTTGTAATATTGTAGGTAAGAGGTTAAGTCCCCTCCTGAGGCTGTGACAGTACCTTCCAGGGGACACAGGACAGAATTGCCTGGGTTTGATAATAGTTTGGATGTGGAAGGATGCTGAATCAGTGCAGGATGACTGATTTCTAGATTTGGCAAGTGGGTAAATGGTAGTGCAATTCACCAGGAGAAAGAATACAAAGGGGTCGTGGTTTGGGCAGAAAGAGGGAAGGGGAGGGTGTGTCAAACCCACACACCTTTTTACCAACTCCCTAAATTACTAAGAAGTGTTGTTAATAATAAGTATGAAGTAAGTAAACCCAAACTGATCCATCCCGTCGTCTTCAGTGGGGGCTGGGGAGGTGGGCCCAAATAGGAATTGTTCTTTTTTAAAAACTAGTTCAAGCCTACAAAGAATAGGGAAATGTTCCCAGGAGCGTTTAAAATAACTCTGAAATTAATTTATAAGGCGGATGCTAAAACAAAAGAATGCACCATACCCTTGTGTAGTTAGGTAGTACTCATGCGTTGAGATGATCTTGGTGGCAGTGGCTTTGAAGAAGTGACAACATGGAAGCTGGCACTGACACCCAAGCCCAGGGTGGCCAGGAGGGTGGGAAAGCATGCTCGCGGCCGTGCACGCCACAGCACGTGGCGGCCAGCGGACCCGGTAGCGGACTCGGGCTGTCCACAACTGACGTGCAGGAAGCTCGCGCGTCAAACGACTCCCAACCCCTGCCCTGGCGCGGAGCGGCGGACACGCCGCTCAGGACCCTTACCCTCGCCGGGCAGCGGCCGACGGCCTCCGGTCCCCAGGCGGCGCTGTGGGCTCGCAGTGGCGGCCGCGGCACGAGCGAGCGCCGTCTCCCGGGTGCGCATGCTCCTCCCCGCTGTGGGCTCCCTTTTTTTTTTTTTTTTTTTTTTTTTTTTTCCGGGCGGCCCCAGCGGCTGCGTACTGGCTGTGGGATGGGAAGTAAAGCCCCAGCGAGCGGCAGCAGCGGGGCTGTGAGGAGCAGCCAGGGGGAGGCGGCGGCAGCTAGTCGGTGAGCAGCGGGGAAGAGCGGAGCCGGGGCGGAGCACCTGCAGGCACGGGCGGCGGCTTCACCATGGCGATTCGCAAGAAGAGCACCAAGAGCCCCCCGATCCTGAGCCACGAATTCATCCTGCAGAATCACGCGGACATCGTCTCCTGTGTGGCGATGGTCTTCCTACTGGGGCTCATGTTCGAGGTGAGCGCGCCCCGCGTCCCAACCGCCCTGCCGCCCCCTTCCAGGGCCACCGTCGGCCCGGGACCGCGGGGACTCGGGCGGCGGACGGTGCTGGCCTGCCCCGCCCAGCCCCGCGCCGGCCTGGGGCTGCGGAGTCCCGGCGGGCCCGGCCCTCGCCCACAGGGGCCGGGGGTCGCCGTGTCGCCCCCTGGCCGGACGCGCTCCCCTCCCCTCCCCACTCGCCGCCGCCCCCTCCCGCCGGCCGCGCCGCGCAGTTCCTGGTTCCCGCGAAGGGTTACGTGGCAGCCGGCGAGGGGCCGGCGGGCGGCGGGGGCGGCCCCTGCTCTGCCGAGCTGGCTCCGGGCGGGTGGGCGGGTTGGGGGGGATGGCCGGCCCCGGCCGCCGGGTGCGCCCCGCTGGCGAGGGCTGGGGAAAAGCGGAGGCCAGGCCTCGGGGGGGCGGCGGAGAGCACCGTGCCGTGGGGTCCCCGGGCAGGACCGAGTTTGGGGTGAACGAGAAACGCGGACCCCGGCGGCTGCTGCCCACTTCCAGGGCGGCGTCCGCGGGGCAGCGAGGGATCGCCCCGGGTTGGGCACACAGAGCAAGCCGATTGTTTGAATTCGTGTCTCCCAGAGTGGTAGTAGTATTCCCGGTCAGTTACCGAACTTTTTGCCCTGACGCTTGCTTTTTCCTTAAAGAAACAAGATCTGGTACATACATCGAGGTTCTGAACCGCAGTGCCAAGGAGTCGAGTAATTTCCTTTTAGTTATGTGAAAGGATGGAAATGTCAGGCGTGTGTAAATTCTCTTCCCACGTATCTCGTATTTTGATGACTTACTTAACAGCTGTTGAACGTGGGTAATAAACTTTGCAAGGTGAACGCGTTAACATCCTACGGGTTTTTTTCCCTCGCTCCCCAGTTCACACTCCCATTCCTGATCTTCTTTCCCTTTTTTATTTTTCTCTGTGACCCCATCCGATAGACCGATTACTTATTCATTGTCTGTCCCCCCTCTCCTGGAATGTAACCTCAGTGGGGGCAGAAATTTTGGGTTTTTACGAGTCTATTTCCAGTGCTTAGAATAGTGCCTGGGATGTCGGTGGTGCTTTAAAAAATATTTGTTGAATGAGTGACATTAGGAATTCTTGAGGAAAAACTAGTTGAATGAGACAGCCAGTGACCAAAAGATGAATAAAATTTTTAAATGGAGGCCATGTGGGTTTTTAAATGTTATGAGGTAACTTCATATTTAAAATTTTTTTTGCTTCTCTTTAAATGGGCTATAGATTTTTTTTTTTATTCCTGATCGTGTCGTTTATGTCCACTCAGTCCACTGTGAAGGAGGGAGGTAGTCGGTCTAGTGGAAGTAGAAGGAAACTAACATAATGTCACATGCTTCATTTTAGGCTTGGCCTGTGCTACTTACCTACTGAGTGACCCAAGGCTAAGTAAGCCTCAGTTTTTCCGCTCTGTAACGTCACCTGTGCTATTCTCATTGCCATTGTTGCAACGATCAGATAATGATATGAAGGCATTTCATATTTTATTCACATAAAGTACTATATGAATGTATAATATTAAAAATGCAGTGCTCAAAATTTGTACTCACTTTCTCAATTTTATATTATATTTTCTGCTTTGATATTATAAGTAATATTTTGTATATGCAATATATTCAACAGTTTTGTAAAACCTGTCATAACCCATCTCCACATAAGAATTCCTGACTTTAAAAATATAATTTAGGAGAAATATTACCTAAAAGGTATGTTTGCAATGCTTTGGATGAAATGGACTATAAATCAGAAATACTGACATTTAGAAATGGTATAGCTTTTCTTTTATGTAAAATATTTCATATTCTCTTACCACGTTTCTAGGGAAGCTCATCGCCTGTATACCTTGTCTCACGTGTTTTTTAACAGTGGATTTTCACCTTTATGTAAATCTGTAAAATTTATAAATCTAAGTAGACACAATAAAGATCTAAATAGAAGTTTTAAAAGTCAGTTCAAAAGCAAACAGTAAAATAATATACAGAAAAGGGAAGTTTGTGCAGGTTGTACATTTTACCATATGTTAAAGTTGTAGGATTTGAAAGCATGTTATCTATGTATGGGAAAAAATTGACTAGGTTACTTTTGCTATTTCACTTTAAAATAGTTGCTGCTGAATCTCAAAGTTAACATAATTATAGAATGACAGTATTTGTGCTAGAATAATAGAGAAGTTAATGTCTTTATAGTAGAACTGTTAAGCCTTTTGTGTAAATATATTGAGGAAATGTCAGAGGATTTGTGGTGAATTTGACAAAGCAATAACAGATACTGTATTACTAGCCAAAATGAAGACTCTGTATAGATAAAGTAGAAGCATACCATAGGTGCTGGAGCTTAAGGGTTCCATGTTCAAGTTCAGGCTTTACAACTTGCTAACTGGATGACCTAGGACACGTCATTTAACTTCTCAGAGCTAGTTTCCTTTTCTGTAAAGTGGGGCTCACTGGCTTACTCTGAGAATTAAATTAACTAATATGTATAATGACTAGTTCAGTGCTTGGTTTATAGAAGACATGCCATAAGTGGTAGTTCTTATTATTCCTTTGATCACAGTGGGAAAGTACAAGATAGCATTTTTATGTGAGAGAAGAGTCCAAAAGGTAGCATCTAAAGAGATTATATATACTGAGAAGATTGATGAGGTAGTAGTCTGTTGGGGGAAATACAAGAGTTTAATTTCCAGGAAACTCCACGTTATCAAAAATTGCTTATGAATTTTCAAATCATGTTTTTAGTGCAGTCAGCATCTGTCTACATAATGCAAATCATGGTCTACAGTTAATGGCTTCACATTTGAGTTAGGAGAATTTGCACAGTGGAAAAACGTAAGGATACTTAGGAAGCTTCCTGAAAGAGCTACAGAAGGAGGAGTTAGGTAGGGGTTTCCTTGAGGAATAGTTTCTTCTGGAAGGAAGATATTTTCCAAATATTCCGGAGTCTAGGTTGTGTGGACCATGCAGGTTTGGGGAACAGTTACAATTACCTTGGAACAGCGTGAGGGATTTTTGTTGCTGTTGTTTTTTAAGCATGACCTGTCTTAATGCCAACATTTTCTTTCCTTGTTTTTAAGAACTTAATTTTATATAAGCTGGTGGGGAAGTGAATTTGATATTCAGAAACTGTCTTTTTATCTTTCAGGCACCCAGTCAATGTAATAGTCACATAAACCTCTAACAAGTGTAAAATAGTTAACGTCTCTATATAACAAAACAAAACAACAACAAAAACATGCTAAGCCCCCGTGGTGATTACTTAATTAAAGAAATATTATGACTTTCACGATGTTGCGTACAACATAGAATTAAACAGTTCATTTCATTTGTGGTAACCTGTTTAAGATGTATCTGAGTAAGTCTCATTTTGTTCTTGTAAATGGAGCATAGCACTATAAATATCCAAGTAACTGTCAGAAACTCAGCAATTTTTACTTTTTAGTGCATCATATATTTCTGTAGTATATTTTATTCCAAACTGATTTCTCTTCCTATGGATTAATTGTAAAATTAGTTTAACTAAAGCAGTGCTGGCAGCGGTGTGAGGCTTAGGGGCCCTGGAAACGGCTAGGAGCATGATTACTGGTTTCATTTTTCTGTAAACTTTTTTGGGGTGTGTAGTTTGCATTTTTTTTCTCTTCTCATTCTACCTATTGTCACATGCTAGACCAGCTGGAAGCCAGACTTTAATTTTATTTGGAAGTTTAGCATAATCTAATTCTTGCTTTTGGAATTTGATATTGAATTTATCGTTGAAGAATTTCACTTGTCACTTGTAAGGGACTCTTCAACAAAAGTCGTCTTAGCTATGGTAGTGGTGACCTTGTATTGTGAATTAGAAAGAGGTGTGTGTGTGTGCGCACGCACGCGTTTATATATATGAAGTCTAAAAGAGATTAAAAAATGAAGTTTAGTAATCAGTCAAATTTATTAAAAATAATGGCATGAAAGCAGTGTTCCCCGGAAACATATGCCATCATTCTGCTCTAACACATCCATGTGAATGACCCAAACTGTAACAAGAAGCCTGACTGGCCTTTTGTGTTCGGGTGACCTTTACATCTACTGCAGTTAAACAACTCGCTGGAGTGGTCAGACCCTGGACTTGATCACGCAGGCCTGCCTTGTTTCCAGCGCCTGAATTCCACTATAGCTTAGCTCAGCCACAGCTTCCCTGTTCTTCCCTCCCTGATTCCGCTCATCTGCCAGCTCTCCAGCTAGTCCAAGCTTTTAGGCCCCTTGGCCCCTGTTTCTTTTCTGCAGTGTATCAGCCCCCCTCGTTGCCTTGCTTTTCCTGCAGTCTTTACTTGGCCACACTCCTCCCAGGCCCTCAGCTGCTTTTCCTCTTGGTCCTTCTCCCTGTTCCCCCTGCAAATATCCAGCCATGGATCTAGCCGACCCTCTGCCTTTTCCGTCTCCCCATTCGTGGATGGCTAAGAGTTGCAAGAGAAAGGCATGTGCTCGTGCTGATAGATTATTATTACAAACCAAAGGTTTCTACCTCAGACATCAGTAACACCCAGTGATCTTTGTACTTGTCCCTGGCCTGCCCCTTTCCTTAAAGAAACTATATAAAAACCATTATTCAAGTCCCCAACTATGCTTCACAGATGACATTGCTTTTTTTCCACATGGAAAAGAAGCGTTTATCAGATGTGAATTTCTTCACTTTCCTGCCTTTTGAACTTCTCTCTCTCATCCGTTACTACCTTCTCGGCCTAAGAAGAAAACTGTTCGATTAACTTCTAGCTCTATCC
This sequence comes from Rhinolophus ferrumequinum, assembly GCF_004115265.2. Taxonomy (NCBI): domain Eukaryota; kingdom Metazoa; phylum Chordata; class Mammalia; order Chiroptera; family Rhinolophidae; genus Rhinolophus; species Rhinolophus ferrumequinum. Next base: position 11,000,686 of record NC_046297.1, read on the forward strand.
TTACATTTCATTCCTACGAGATCTTGCCATCCATTATCCTCTTCTACGTTTAACTTCCCCCTTTTCCCTGGCACCTACCTGGTTGCCCCCACACGAGCTCAGTCTCTCCCAGCGTAAAAACTGCGTAAGTCGTGACCTGGCACCGATTGCGAGGTACCACTTGTTCCTCTTCTGTTCTTCTGTCGGCTGTGATGTGGCTTTCGTTCTCACTGCTTTGTTGGAATTACTCAAACCACGACCACCAATGACTCCTTAAATTGTCCAGTCCATTGCACTCTTTTCCTGCCACATCTCTTTCGAAACTTTTGACTTTATTAACCACACCGTTTTGAAATGTTTCCCCCTCAGCTTTTAGGGTGTCAGGCTTTCTTCATTCTCCTTCTGCCTCTCTGATCATTTCTTGTCTTGCCACCAGCTTTTTCTCTGCCCACTGCACGGTCTGATGGCCTACTTGTCTATGAATACTGTGCACTCTCCCTAAACGCTGTATGTGCAGCCACAGCTTCAGCTACCACCCATAAATAGAATTGCACGTGCACAGACCCTGAGGTGGGAGGAATGCAAGAGGCCAGGGAGCAGGAGGAAATGTCTGAGATGAGGCTGGAGGCCAAGGGGAGGAGTCAACCCGTGGATTGTAGCGTGGGCCACATTAAAGACTTTGTTCTTTAGTCCAGAAAGAATGGGAGGCTGGCCTGGTGGCTCAAGTGGTTGGAGCGCCGTGCTCCTAACAACGAGGTCGCCGGTTCGATTCCCACATGGGCCAGTGAGCTGTGCCCTCTACAGCTAAGATTGTGACCAACGGCTCTCCCTGGAGCTGGGCTACATGATCAGAAGATAATTCTGGTTGCCCTGTGGAGTATGGGGGCTTGAGTGACCACTTAGTAAGCCACAGCCAGCAATTTTTCCCTCCTCAAAATTCTCCTGTCATGCCAAAATAAAATCTAAACTACTTAGCTCGACAAGGAGGGCCCTTTCTAGCACTTGATAGCTTTTCTAGGCTTTTCTACCACGTCTGATGTGTACCCATGCCAGGCCTTGTGTTTACTGCTAGCTAACCTCTGCACTTTCTGTTTCTTCTACCTGTACTGCCCTCTTCATCCCCCAGTCAACTTTTATTTTCCAGCGAGACGGCTCTCACATCACCTCACCACATCCTCTGAGAAGCCTTTCCAGAACATGCCTCAGTCCCCACCCAGGAGAAAAACAAAAACCAGAAAAGTTCGTGTTTATCCTGAGTGCCCATTGGCGCTGACTGTTCAGTGTTATAACAATGTGTTTACGTATCTTCCTGCTCCAACTAACCTCCTAGTCATCAGGGGTTACAGGATTTATCTTTGCTACCCTTTCTTGTGTAGCACAGTGCCTGGGGCCTATAAATATTCAGCAAGCATTCCATTTTTCTATTCTGACTGCTTTTACCAGTAAGCAGGTCAGTTAAATATTTATTGACCACTGAGCTATCTATGCCAGGTGTGTGGGAGATTAACACACACACACACCACAGAACCTACCTTTGGTCCATTTTTGTCATGGTATCTGTGCTGCCTTTTATTAATTTACATTAAAATTTTTTCTTGCTGAGAAAAAATTGTGTGTTCATTGTACAGGTCTAGAGCAGAGAAACATTATCTGTCAAATCACTGTTTACTGGAACTGCGGAGTGTCTCTTGAAGTCTTAACAGTGAGGAATGAATTACACAATATCTCTAAATGCAGAAGGCTCTGGTGAATTATGTGAACTCAATTCCGTGGCAATCAGGAATCCCATTTGTGCCTCTCAGGGTGCCCTAGGAACTGGGGTGCACTTCGTTCTTAGATTTGGGGAACAAACTTGTAATATCTTCCCCTGATCTATCCGGGAGGTCACAACTTGACTTGATCTTTTTTTTTTCTTTCTAGATAACAGCAAAAGCTGCTATCATTTTTGTTACTCTTCAGTACAATGTTACCCTTCCTGCAACAGGTAGGTGGTTTCCTTTTGGAATGTTCTGTTTACATAGAAAAGTTCAGTCGGACAGACTTGGAAATTTCCGACAACACTAGGTTCTTCATTCAGTTTTACAAGTCTCATTCGTGATTAGATCATTATATGATGATTTTATAATGCAACATCTGATGTTTTTGGTTCACTGTGCCCTATATATTATGTGAAAATCAGTTTTTATGTGTTTAATGTTTGTTGTATATTTTTGTAAATGGGCTTGAAATTCCATCATAAAACTCTTTTTTTGCCTTCTCATCTTTTCATAAGAAAATCCTAAGCATAGATATTTTACATTTGTTTCAAATGTCATTGTTCAGTCAAGGTTTGCAAAGACACAATGTTTAGGTTCAGTTTTTCTGGCCTATGAGTTGTTTTGGACCTAAGCCACTTTTTCATTGTGCTCTACCTGTGACATTATTTTGATTAGAGAGGATGTCAGTAAGCTCTAGGGGATATTTGGTAATAGTGCCCAAACTATACCTTTAGGTTTTATTTCAAAAAATTATATTTTATATATATTATACCTTTCTAAATTATATTATGTGAAAATCAAGTTGTCACTGGAAGTTGATGGTAGTTGAATACAGTAATATAATTAACTAGCATGGGTGAGGGATGGGGTATTCAGTTAATAAAATATTAACATATTCAGGCAGTAAACTTGCCCTGAATCTCTCTATTTAAAATGTAAGATCACTTGAGTTGGGTTTTTGCTCAATTACAGTAGTACCTCGGTTTTCGAATGTCTCCGTGGACGAACATTTCGGTTTACGAAAGCCGTACATGTTATGGTATCATTAGATAGTAAAATTCATGCCTAATTTGCAGTTTTAGGGGTTGATTTTAAAGGTCTGGAATGGATTAATCCATTTTGTGTTACTTTCTATGGGGAAACCACATCTCGGTTTTCGAATGTTTCAGAACTCGAACGGTCTTCCGAAATGGATTACGTTTGAAAACCGAGGTCCCCCTGTATACAGTTTTGTGAATATTTTATTTAATGACTTAGATATCAGATTACTGAAAACCACAGAGTTGTTTTGAAATTTGAATCTGCCAGAGAAGAATGAAGCACTTCTACCAATTCCCAAGTATTTGATTAAGATTGGTTCTGAACAGTTATAGCAATTTCAAGGATTAAAAACAATTTCAAGTAGCAGTTGCCTCTATCTCTGCTGCTTATAGATCAAAATTAAATCAAATGTAAGTTAAATCAGGTTTTTCTTCAGAATCATAATATGATGTCTAGTTTGAAAGTAGAAGTAGAAGGTAGAAAGTTTCAAAAATTCCTTGAAAAGACAGGCAAATGGATTAAGTATAACTTTAAGATGACCTAAGTATAACCTAGTCTCAACCCCTGAGATAAGATCAGTTTTACGATCTGCCCAGGGATCTGAGTGTGGCCACCCTCCCGTTTTTTGGTTTTTGATGGCTGTGACTAACATGTGTCAAGTGTTTCCGAAGCTTTTGATTTCTAGATAGTCTCCTCAATTTTCTTTGCTCCTATGACTCAAGATGTCCAAAAAGCACATTACCATGATGTTTCTGTAGTACTTATTTATTAGTTTAGTCATCTTGTTTTTGTTTCCATAACTGTGTTGTACTTGGTGCTGTTTTTAAAATCTCATGTATATTTTTGTGTCTGTGTGTCCTGTCCTTTTTGGCCTTCAGAAGAGCAAGCCACTGAATCAGCGTCCCTTTATTACTACGGTATCAAAGATTTGGCTACAGTTTTCTTCTACATGCTAGTGGCGATAATTATTCATGCCATAATTCAAGAGTATGTGTTGGATGTAAGTATACAAACTTAGAAATCTACACGTTGCAAAATACTAGCTCTCCGTGCTATGATAGATATATGTTGAATGTATTTTATAATCTTAATTATTGATTGTTTTTATTTTTAGAAAATTAACAGGCGAATGCACTTCTCCAAAACGAAACACAGCAAGTTTAATGAATCTGGTCAGCTTAGTGCATTCTACCTCTTTTCTTGTATTTGGGGCACATTCATTCTAGTATCTGTAAGTATGTACTGTGTTTAAATTTTCGTCTCTCAAAATACTTACGTTATATACCCAGAGCAGAAAATGATGTCCTATTCTTTAATTCTCATAAGCAAATCCTGAACCTTAGAAAAATCCCTCTTCCATTGTCCTTCTCCGAGATGAAGAATTCTGCCATTGAACTAGTATAAAGTCAAGTTTCATCGATAAGCATCTTTTAGTTTTTTATATTGCAAAAATTCTAAACTGTGTTTAATGTTTCAGAAAGCCTTACTCATTTTTCGTCAATCCGAATGTTATTTTTATATCTCATAGTCATTTGCAGAGATCTCTGTATTAGCAAAAAGGGTAAGATGTCAGTGATACTTTTGCTAGGTTATGTGAGTGGTAGTGTTTCTAGTCATTTCCGCTTTTAAAAACAGTTCAGATATTTTTCCAAGCAACTTAAAATGTTGATTGACTTTTCAGTTAAGGCTATCTAAACCTCTAAGCATATCATTCTAACTAACGAAGGGGGAAGGCATTGTCTACTTTAATATTAGTAATAGCAGTCCCTTAAAGTTACATGAACTCCAGAGTTTACATACTGTTGAGTTTTTCAGGACACATAATTTTTTTTAATCACCATGTTAGAGATGAATAAATAGGCAGAGTGGGTTTTCCAGGGTACAACACTTACTGTTGGCAACTGACCAAAACTCAGCCTGTTCAGTCAGTGCTCATTCCATCTTACACTGATACTTTATAGATACCCATAAGTTTCAGCTTAAATATCTATCTTACACATTTTTAAAAAAAATACAAAAATGTTACATTTTAGTAGGAAATATTCTTACTAGAGATAGGTGACATTAGATTTTTTTTTGCTTGTGCAGTAATTCTCACACACATAGAACCTTTTTAACATGTTTGTTAGCTTGACGAAACTGATTTTAATAAGAAAAAGGTTTGGTTAGTACGTGGACGTAATCCTATGAAACTTGGCAGTGCCTTGGTCACCCATCCCCTGTCACATGCTGCCTCTTTCCTGAAACCCTTCTCTGATTACCCGAGATAGAATTCATGTCTCCCACAGCTCTTGTACCTCGGATATGTACCATTACTGTTTTTCGGTTGTTTGATGTTTGTTTGCATACATGTATTTTTTTATGCAACTGAATTGAAAGAATTTATAAGGCCAGGAATTATGATTTATTGGACTTTGTATCTCTCATACAAAGTTTTACTTCACTGAAGTAAGCAGTTCAACTGAATTGACAATAAGTAAAACAACTGCAAAGTTTGACTTCAGTGGGCTTTTTGGAACTTGATGTGGGGAGTTGTAAATGTGCAAGCAATGAAAATACTGTCTTATTTTCCAAGAGGTTTACATTGTACTCATAGACTAATTTTTATATCTTCTTTTGTAGGAAAATTACATGTCAGACCCAACTATCTTGTGGAGGGCTTATCCCCATAACCTGATGACGTAAGTCGTTTCTGGCAGGCTTTTCATAGTTAGGACCATGGTTATGTCACTTTTAAGCAGAATTCATTCTTATTCTCCCTAGCTCCTTACGCAGACGCATGCAGTAGTGTGTCTTTGGCAGTCCCGCTGCCATACATAAGAAAAAAAATTCTTGTGTGCTTTTTTCCAGCATAGAACCTTTTTAACATGTTTGTTAGCTTGACGAAACTGATTTTAATAAGAACCTTTAATTTAGTGCTATTTTCCCTCTCTTCTCCCTCATCCTTTCTCCTCCTCACAACTCCGTCTTCTCCATACTTTGCTCCTTTTCTTTGCCCCCGTCTCTTCACTCCTTCCACTTCTTATTCTTTTATACTATAAGCTTGAAGGTAGGGATTGTTTCTTTGTTATCTTTCTAGCCCCCAAAGTTTCGGTAGGGTACTGCAAGAAGCTTAGTGGTTACAAAGACATGCAACTAAATTATTCATTCTTCCAGCTTAGTTCTAGTACAGCTGTTCTGTGTTTTTCTTGTATTTCAGCCTATATTGTTTCACTTTCCTGAATTTGTCATTTTGGTGTAGAATATGTAGTATCCATACATTGTCTCGACTGGTCTATAATCGTCTCATTCATGTAAGTCTTAGATTGTGCCTGAGCCCATCGAGACTGTCTGTGCCTGGACAGCAGTAGAAACTCTCTTGTTATTTTATAGCCTTTGTTGCGCCGGGCGACAGGTGCTTGTCACCTGGAGATCACTTAGGAAATGCACTGTGATGTGAGACCTGGAGAAAAAGCTAATAAGGGAATAACATGACCTTGCATATCTGTGTTTAAGTCCAGTAGTAATACCCACTCTGCTGAGTCATTCTGACTCTTAAAATTAGATTAATTCCATGAACTTTTATAGAATGGGGTTATAAGCTCATATTTATGTGTGACTCCATCTCTGCCCTCCCATCCCAGAAATTATTTCAGATTGGCTTGTGTTTTCTATTTTAGCCTTCTGGAGAAGCAGGAGAGGGAGAATAAAGAGAAAACAGAAGGACTGGAGGGGCATAATGCACAGAAGAGAGTTGATTCTAGACTGACTAGACTATGTCTCCCAGGGCACCCTTCTGTGCCTCACTCCTCTCTTTAATCCTGCCTTGCCTCCATGTATTTGGGGCTCTCAGTATTCCAACCGGGTAGAATTAGTATATTTCACTAAGAAAAAAGTCAGGGGACATTTGAAATGGGGATTATCCCAGTTTCAGGTATTGTTTAAGCTGTGCACTTTGCTTTTGTGTCACTCTTTTGCCTTTCCCACTTCCCTTTTGATGAAACCTTATAGATCTGTGCCTTGACTCCCTCAGTCATGTTCCTCATGTTTTCTTCCGCTAACATGACACAAGAATCAGTATGAATTAACTAGTAGACAGGGGGTTCTGGTTCCTCCCAGCTAGCTTGCATCGTAACAGTATTCTGCAGGAGATGTCTTTCTTCTGCTGTTTGATCCGGAGGAACTGACTGATAGTGGGGGTGTCCGAGGGAGACGGGCCATGGCTGTGGGAGAGTTGTTTTAAGGAACACAGAGTGTTGTAAGGGGACCTGAAATGATAACACAAACTCACCGCTTAGTACCTTCTGATTTCCAGAGTTTGTTTTTACTTGATTCTTTTTAAAGTATTATGCTTTAAAAGGTATTTTTTACTTTCTTGTGTTATGCAGATTTCAAATGAAGTTTTTCTACATATCACAGTTGGCTTACTGGTTTCATGCTTTTCCTGAACTCTACTTCCAGAAAACCAAAAAAGTAAGCTGGGATTTTGTGATTTAAAAAGTTATCTTGTCATTTTTCCCCTTTTTTGAAAAGTCCTTCTAAAATTAAATATTTCCTAATGTCTCTAAGCTCCCTCTCACCTCAGCTCTTCCCCCTTTCTTCTCCCAGCTGCCATCTTTCCGCAGAGACTAAGTATCCTTAACTATTTATTGAAAAAACCTTTGGTCATTATTATAACTTTAGAAGGGGATCTTTTACATTTGACATGCTAATTGCTCGTTTTAAAATGATGTTAGTAGTAATTTAAAATAAATTAAAATTTAAAGAAATTTTGAAATGTAACATTAGTTTCATATTATTGATATTCTTAGCAGTTTCACAAGTGAGACTCAAAGGATTGATCAGATTATCTTACAACTGACAGTTCCTTGTGTAAGTCCCAAAGAAAAGTTCGGTATTGAAAAAAGAAAACCATAGTTAAATATTTCACCAGAGAAGCTTTTCCTGAGTTGGGCGGAGCGCTCCCTTTTTGGCATGTGGGAAAGATGTTTGTTTTATTTGAAAAAAGAAACTGCTAGAGCACTGCGGTATTCTTTTTTCTAGTTTTGCCCTTAGTACTTCTGAAGTCAGACTTCCATGACATCACAAATCAACTTTATTTCGTTTATTTAACTCTTTCTCCTCTACAACCCATACTAACTCCCTGTTGCCTTAAACTACAAGCTGCTCACCTGTGCTCTTAGGGTTTCTCCCAACCCCGGTCCCTCTTTCTTCTCTCTCCTATACTTCGTTTACATGAATAGTCTCTCATTTTATAATCCCAACACAGCGGTTCTTTTTCCTGGAATACCTTTTCGCTACGATAAATGAATCAAGCACTTTTATTCGCTTTTTGGGGGAGAGATCATTTTAAAATTCCACATATGAAATCATACTTGGGTGAGGATATGGGTGAAACACGTTTGGTCATGAATTAACAACTGCTGAAGCTGGGTTATGGGTTCCTGGGGATTCATTATACTCTGTTGTATATATATTTACATTTTTCCACATTTAAAACATTTTTGTATTGCCTACTTTGAGAAGCTTTCCAAAACAGAAGTGTAAGAACCCTTCCAGTGACCGGTTTATCTCTGCCCTCTCAAACGCCACAAGCTCTTATTTCTATATGTACTACAAGTAGTTAATTGATGAATATAGGTACCTGATTTACTACTGTTTTGTGTCTGTGTTTTTTGTGTCCTGTGTGTCTGTCATCATTGATGTGTGTGCTGCGACTGAAAACCAGCACCAATGAGAGCCCTTGTACTCTGTATGGCTTGAAAGTTCTTTTTATGTTGATTTCTTTTATAAAGCAAGGTGTTTTTCTAGTTCAGTTGATTGTAAGAATTAGGACGATGATCCAGAAAACCTTTGACCTAGAACTGTCTTAAGATAAAATTCTTAGACTCACAATTTCCAGTAGCCCTTCCGTTGTCAGTAAGCACCTAGTGTGAACCGGAGATGTCCGAGACGTGCACTGTCCCACACAGTAGCTGCTAGTCACATTTAGATTAATTAGAAGTAAATAACAACAAAGTTCACTCTCTCGATCATGCTAGGCTTATCTCAAGTGCTCATTAGCCACGTGGCTACACTGTCTACCACTGTGGCCAGCAGAGATAGAGATCATTTCTACCATTGCAAGAACTTCTGCTGGACAGCGCTGCTGAGAGTCTCATAGTTTCTTGATGTCTTAGCACCGTGTCTCAACTATTTAAAGCTTTCTTCATGTACTTTTGTACCCATGGACATAATACCTCTAGGTTTCATTATTAATCTGTATGTCTATATTGTGTTCATTGACCATGTAAGTAGAGGGACATTTCAAAGTAATTGTTCATTTTAGTTCCCAAAGCTCCTTTCTTATCAGTTCCTGCCAGATGGCATTTCTCCAGAAATGCGATCTCATTTTTATGGAATAATTTGCATATCTTAGAACTTGACTGAGACTATTTTTAACACCTACATATTGCAGTCAAAAGTAACTGTTTCAAGTAATTAACATAATTTGAAAGTAACAGCTGCATATGTGTTAAACAGTTTCTTAAAATTTACTCTGAAAAGTATTTTTGGAAGAACTCTTTACTGGAAGCAACTAGTATAGTGATTGTTTTGAGCTGATCCTGCAGAGAAGTGAAGAAAGAAAGGAACACTGTTGGTAGCAGTTCAAGAGGTGTGTGTTAGTCACAAGCAAACTCAGTTTTGTTTTTTAAGGAGACTATTTTAATTATATATAATAAGTATGCTTCGATATAAACAATCCTCCATTTTGCCCATGTGAAGATTCAAAATGTAATTTCTTAGCCAACTTAAATATATGAGGTTTCAGGGAACTGGATGAAACAGCCCAATGTTTTTATTTCTAATATTCAGTGTATTTAGTTTAATTATATATCATATAAAGTATATTAAATTAGAAATAATTCCTTTTCCCCACTCTTACTTCATGAAAGCCGTGTTCACGCTTTTCATATGCAACCATGGTAATGTCATTCATTGATCACTAGAGCCACTTTTTGAATCCTCTCAGTTTTTCAAAGTACATCATCTTTACTTCTTACTGATTCTTCCGCTAGACCTCTGTAAGCATTTAGAAATGATACCGATTGAGGATTTTAAGGCTATGTATCTTACCCAAATATCTATTTGTTGTTCAGAATAAACTAGTCATGCAGATCCCTGTGAGAGCTTTGAAAAGATTTCAATATGAGATGGCTCCATCGGTGGCTTAGGGCATATATGTGATACCCAGTCTAAAGTTTATTTTTTAGTACAGTGTAGTTAAGAAAAGCATTTTCTTATAAAAAATAGAAATTCACTGAACTATACGAGTGTGGCTGACCTTTTTAACAAAAAGATGTTGGAATAACAACCAAAAATGTCACTTGAAGTTATTTATAATTTTAAAATTTGGTTTAAGTGGACTATATTTATCAGATTTTCCATGCCAAGTGAGACTATCAGAATTTTAAGTCATCATCTATGATTTCATCCTTAGGTAAACTACGTGAACATTAGTATTAAGGATATAAAAGAACTTGGCAAAGCTTTTCTAATAACTCATTTTCATTACAAATAAGGAAAACCTCATTTCTGGCTCAAGGAAGAAAAAGCTCTTTTTTGTTGATTTACATAACAGAATCATAGGATGATGTGTGAAAACGTCTTGAGAAACCAGAATAGCTTTCTCTCAGTCACTTTTGTATTCATCTGGACTCTAGACTCTAGAACAGTGATGAGCTGCTTTTGGATGTTTCAATGCTATAATGTGGCCAGTGAACTGATACCATGAACTCCCTCTAAGAGGCCCTCTTCCACCAGCGTCCTCTGTTCTCCCCCACTCCCCGGATTCCGTGGGCACGTGTAAACCCCACATGTAAGACCATGGTGCTGTGCAAGGTCTTTGTTGACGGCCTCAGACATGTAAGCACCCCTCCAGAGGAGCTGCCACCTCATGAGGATTGGAGAATGGCGGAGGAGTTTGGCCTAGAACAAGGATGCTAAAAGAAGTCATTTTCTAAATGAGATCTAGATAGAATTTCTCATTTAAAAAATCATGCTACATCACCCTGTTACCTTTGTAGTTCTAAAATAATGTGGCAATGTTTTTCATCTAGGGTGTATGTGTTCTCTAGTTCCCACAGTCTCCACCACTCCCTGTGGTATTATACTCATCTCTGTCACTCACTTGTTTTTGCTTTTTCTCTGGTTAGGCTCGGAGTGTACAAACATTGCTTTAGAAAACATAGCTGAAGGGAATGTTACTAGAAAAGTGTTTCTTGATACTCCGTCCTTTTGAAAGTAGTAGAAACTATTTTGAAAACTCTTGCTAGGCATTTAATCGTTGTGAAGATAGAAGGTGGTGATGGTGTTTTACTCTCCATTTGGTCAACTATAAGAAAGGCAGGGCTAGATGCAAAGTTGAACCTGAATTTAGGCAAGAGGCTCTGGGTTTTTCCTTACCTAACGGCACGCACAACCTTACTTTACCTAAGTAAGTTGAGATTTCAGACAAAAGATAAGAGAAATGGAATGGTTTATCGAAATGTAGGTTTTCTTGTCACTTATAATGGTGGTTTTAAATTTGTCAGAGAGGGAAGTAGGCAGCTAGTTTCTCTGCGAAACGATGTATTTTTAAAATGCGTTCTTTAAATTTAAATATTTTTTTAATCCTCCCAAGAAGTTACCCTTCAATAAAATGCTTTTTCCAGAAGTTATCCCAGCGGACTAATTTTTCTATTGATTTACACAAGTTTTTATGTAATGAAAAGAGTTTAATGTTCAATCAGCAATTAAAAAGTAAAAAACTCTCATTTGTAAGTATTGGTCCCCCTGGTCTGTTTTTCGTCAGAAATTTGCAGCTTTAACAAGCACATCTGAAGGAATATGGCAGTATTTCCCCTATCAGGTCATTTACATGCCACCTTGCTGTAACTTAAAATATTTTATTTTAAAAGTTCTGGTTAAAGTGTTCTGTTTGGTACTATCTAAAATCATTTTGTACGATGCCAGTGATACACACACCACACTTTGGGAAACGTGTATATAGCATATCAAGTTACATTTATAATACTATCGCTGAGCTGTTCTGAAATGATTGTGAGAGAATAAAAAGGTTTCCTGTGGTTGAACTTCAGCATTTTTCTCAACACTTCTCTCCCTCTCTCCTTTGAGAAGGAGAAATAATTCATTTGAAGTTTGAAAATTATGTGGCAAGGATCTTAAGACTCTTATTCTCAGAGATAGTTCTCCCTGCAGTTGGAAGAGCCACTTTGTAAACTTGTGTTGTGTCTTGGGAGTTTGCCCCGGAAGGAAGTCCCAAGACGTGGCACTACACAGGGTACCACTTGACTGTGTGTTCTGCCTTTTCAACACCAATCTGCGCACCACTCGTACTCGAGAAGGGTTTTCAGCATCAAAACTATGCTTGTAAAATCTCTACTCTTTCTCAGAAAATTTACGTAGTAGCTCTCCACTGAAATGGAGGGGGAGAAATAGAGGACCAATAGAGGCCTGTGCTCAGACAGACTAGATGCCGGAGAGTTCAGTGAGGAGCCAGAGGAATGCAGGTCAGCGTGCCACCATTTTAATAGTTCTAATTACGTGAGGAGTGCTAACAGGCTAATAGGGCCTTCTATCTGCCAGGCTAATATGCCATATATGTATGGGTAGGTTTTCCCTGCCATCCAAAAGGAGAGCGTTCCTGTGAAACCTTTCTTAAGCCGAAATAGCATAAAGCAGAGAAGCAGTTAATTACCTTAGGACACATCTTGCTAACAGATGCGCAAAATAAATTGAGATAAAGTACAGATGCTCACAGACGTGGTTCAAAGTGATGGTGGCCTGATGCTGAGATGCTGAGTGGGGTTCCCAGGGAAGGAGCTTGGTGGGGCCACCTGCTCAGGGTGGCACTGCCTCTGTAATGGCTCCTGCAGAACAAATACTGAACGCTGTTTCCACTTTTCGCCTTTTTTCATAATCTTCTTCAGATTTCTTTCGATTAGCAAAAACATCCTAATGTAAGCTTTCGTAAAAGCAAAGTGGCGTAAAGCGAAAAGCTGGGGGACACCCATATATGGAAAACTGCCCAAATCAAAGAGTAGAAATGAGAGGTGCAGGCATTTTATAAATTAACAAGTGTTTATGGGGCCCTTCCCTGTATTTTGCAAACATTCTTGACTACAACCCAAGATGAAAAACTAGGTTGTACATCATAATTGTGTGTGTGTGTGTGTGTGTGTGTGTGTGTGTGTGTGTGTGTGAAATCTGGAACAGTTTTCATGAAACAGTACAATGTGCTGTATACTCTAGCACTTCCTATTCTGTTTCATGTTTTAAAAGAGGTTAGTGTGACCCCCTCGACTGATTTCGTGATCCACTAGTGGGTCTTGACTTACATTTTTTGAAAACACTTTCCAAGATAACCAGGTTGTTAGAGACTGTGGAAGAATAAAAGAGAAGCAAAAGAAAAATCTGGGTACTTGGTTTACAGGGTTATTAAGAGGAGAAAGAATATACAATTAGGTGGTATCCTGAGTGAGAAGATAAAATTTTAACCTTCAATTTTAATGACTATAGCTGATAATGAAAGGGATTAAGAGTGTGAGCTGAAAAATGTAAATACAAGTTTAGGTAAACAAAAGCATCTCTACTGCTATAAACATTGCAGTTTTAGTATTAGGAGGACATCATTATGGTTATTAATACCGTGTCACATAATAAATGTTTGTTATAAAAAGAACCATAGATCTTAGCACTGAAAGGGATTTTGAGTTCATGGGATTCAAGCAAACCCAGGTGTTACTGACATGTTACAGATGAGGTAGCCGATGCCAAGTGACGTTAAATGACTCGCTAACCGCGCAGTGAACTGGGGTGAGCAGCGGGGTGGGGTGCGGGTCGGAAGGGCTTCGGGTCCGCGCCTCCTGTGGTAGGCAGCACGTTGTTCACCCCACCACACTGTTCTGAGGAACAGAAATGTTGCGGCATGTTTTCATCTATAACGCAGTTTTCTGTTTACAGGAAGATATTCCTCGCCAGCTTGTCTACATCGGTCTTTACCTCTTTCACATCGCTGGAGCTTATCTTTTGAAGTGAGTTAGGATTTTTCTTGGGTGTGTGTGGCCTGGGCAGAGACTGTGCCAATCTGTCTTCACTGACAAGTCATTTTAAATTTGTTCTTTTAACAGCTTGAATCACCTAGGACTTGTTCTTTTGGTGCTGCATTATTTTGTCGAATTTCTTTTCCACATTTCCCGCCTGTTTTATTTCAGCGATGAAAAGTATCAGAAAGGGTAAGTTGGTTTGCCGTTTTATTTCTTGTGTAATTAAAGTCAGTGCTGCGTTGCCAAGGGCCCTGCAGTTATACTACTTTGTAAGTTGTTAGAAGCAGCTTTAAATAAAATGAAACTATTCAGCGGTGCAGGTTGCATTTTATTCTCTAAAGTGGAGTCATTCTTAGGCTAGAGAATACTGTATTGGAACTTGTAATTTTCAAGATTTTTTGGGTTTCCTTTTCTAAATTCTCCAATTTCGCTAATCTATGTTTTTCTTTTGGAGAAAGAATGATAGGGAAGTGAACTTTCAGAAGAAAATGAAATAGTGGATTATATCGTCTTAAAGATATTAAACTATTTTGATGGGAAAATTGCACTGAAAGCAGAATTGAAGCAGTATGACATGTAAAGTGTGAAGCCCTAAAAATAAAGGCAGAAGTGGGAATCTTAAATGAGAATTAGTGTCCTGTTTACAACACACGTTTTGTTTTGTTCAGCAGTTTTGAAAATCATGCATACCATTAGTTCTGAGGATCATTAATAATAGTTATATATTTTTTAAAAAAGCACCAAACAAAAAAATCAAACATTTCTTTAATAGACTTCCTAGAACCTTAAGTATGCTAATATGTATCTCTAAAAGTGTGATATAATGTAGCACTTTCCAAACATTTGACTTGCAGAATCCTTTTGGCCGAAAAATAGGAAATGATGTTTTAATGTGCGTTTTCTGAATAGGAGTCTGATTCCTACTAGAATATTTTCTTATCTTTGCCATTTTATGAATTGAATTTGTGACACTTTTCTTCCAGGTTTTCTCTGTGGGCAGTTCTGTTTGTTTTGGGAAGACTTCTGACTTTAATTCTTTCGGTCCTCACTGTGGGCTTTGGCCTCGCGAGAGCAGAGAACCAGAAGCTGGATTTCAGTGCAGGAAACTTCAACGTGTTGGCTGTAAGGTATGGTCAGTTTACTATTTTTCTCACTTAGTACAGCTGAATGGTATGTATTATCTGAAAAATAAAAGGGTAAATATGGGGGCTAGGGAAACTATTCACTTGGCTTGATTTCAAACCTGTTGCAGTTTCATGTGTCTAAATTTAAATACCAAAGCATTTGTTAAACTTCTGGGATTAATCATTAATGGGATAATTATTAACATAATCTTGGGAATTTAGCACTACATTACTAGTATCAAAGCAAGGTAGACTATTCAATGGCATTGTTTTGATGCACTCTAATATTTTGTTTATTTCTTAATATTCTCAGAGTTGCTGTTCTGGCATCAATTTGCATTACCCAAGCATTCATGATGTGGAAGTTCATTAATTTTCAGCTTCGGAGGTGGAGGGAACATTCTACTTTGCAGGCACCGACTGTGAAGAAGAAACCAACGGTGACAAAAGGCAGGTCTTCTAGAAAAGGAACAGGTCTGTATTCAGTAAGCAGTGAAAAACCTGAAGTAGAAAAAAAATTTTTTTAATGTTCTGGGGTCTTATTTATAATCTTAACTAAAATTTAAAATCCTATAAAGAAAATTTTACTCTACTTTGTAGCAAATTAGCAGCAAAATAATCTTTCCCCATTCTACAGTTTGTTCATTGCCCAGGGTCAGTTTTTCTCCTCAGAAGCTGTCCTCTCAGTTTCTCGCTCACAAGTGTGTTTTGCTTGATTCCTATGAGCCACTATAGACCAATGTATAGGCGCAGTTTTAGTGAATAACTAACCTAGAGAGAGAAACTTTGTGCTTTCAAGCATCTTATTAAAAACCAAAACCTCTTTACAACCCATCTGCCCTTTAGTCCCAAGTGGAATAGTTTTTGGTTTTGGTTTTGGTTTTTATAACATCTGACTGCTTGTTCCTTTTCTGGACATTTCATATAAATGCAGTCATACAACATGTGATCTTTTGCAACTGGTTTGTTTCACTTAGCATGTTCTTAAGGTTCTTACATGTGTAGCATATATTGATACTTCATTCCTTTTTGTGGCCAAAAAATATCCCATTGTATGAATATACAGTATTTTGTTTATCCATATATTAGTTGATGAATATTTGGGTTTTTCGCACTTTTTGGCTATTATGACTAGAGCTGTAAACATTCATGTACACGGTTTTGTTTGGTTACCTGTGTTTTGCTTTCTTGGTTATATGCCTAAGAGTGGAATTGCCGAGTCATATGGTAACTATACATTTAACATTTTGGGAGGACTGCTAAACCGTTTTCCAAAGTGGCTGCACCATTTTACATTCATTGTTTTGCATATTGCTATCTGGTTGTTCCGGCATTTGTTGAAAAGACAAATCTTTATTGATTGTCTTGATACTCTCGTTGAAAATCAGTTGATCATAAAAGTAAGAATTTATTTCTGGACTCTCAATTCTGTTCTCTTAATCTGTCTGTTCTTATGCCAGTATCACACTGTCTTGACTACTGTAAATCTGTAGTAAGTTTTGCAGTCAGGAAATGTGAGTCCTCTGGCTTTATTCTTTTTCATATTATTCTGCATTTCCATATGAATTTCAGGATCAGCTTGTCAATTTCTGCAAAAAGCCCACTGGGCTTTTAAAATGAACTACCTTGAATCTGTAGACTGCTTTAAACATGAATGTCTTTTTATTTTAAGGGGGTCCTCTTTAATTTCTTTCAATTAAATTTTGTAGTTATCAATGTGTGTAGTACTAGTACTCCACACAATCCAAATATAAATTAAGTCTCGCATTTCTTCTATTAAATTTATTCTAAGTGTTTTATTTTTATTCTTTTTGATGCTGTTGTAAATAGAATCGTCTTCTTAATTTCAGTTTTGGATTTTTCATTGTTAGTCTTTAGTAATACAGTTGACTTTTACATATTAATCTTGTGTCCTGCAACATTGCTGAATTTACTAGGTTTTTTAATTATTATTATTTAATAGTAAAATTTTTGTAGATTCCTTTGCATTTTTAGTATACGGGATCATGTCACCTACAGATAAAGGTAGTTTCCCTACTTCTAGTCCTATCTAGATGCCTTTTGTTTCACTTTTTTTGCCAATTACCCAGGCTAGAACCTCCAGGAAGATGTCAAATAGAAGTGGCAAGAGCAGACATCCTCACCTTGTTCCTGCCCTTGGGGTAGCTCCATTTGCCATTAAATATAAGGTTACCCAGGGGTTTTTCCTAAATGGTCTTTCAGGTGGAGAAAGTTCCTTTCTACTCCTAGTTTACATTTTTTGTTATTGAAAGGGTATTAGATTTTGTCACTTGCATTTTTTGCATCTCCTGAGATTATCAGATGGCTTTTGTCCTTTATTGATACCATGGATTACGTTATAATTGATTTTTTAATGTTAAGCCAACAGTGCCCTCTGGGATAATTCTCACTTGTCGCCGCCGTATGTAATCCTCTTTACTAGTTGCTTGATTTGGTTTACTAGTGTCTTCTTTGGGATTTTTATCCCTGTATTCATAAAGCATATTGATGTGTATTTTTTGTAATGTATCAATTCTCAAATATAAATCCAATCTTGCATTTCTGGCATACTAACCCCAAACTGATGCTGATAATACATCACTTTTGCTGGATTGGCTTTTTTTTCAATATTTTGTTAGAATTTTTGCATCTGTGTTCATGTAAAAGACTGACCTGTAATTAGGGGGTTTTTTGTTGTTTTTTGTTTTGTTTTGTTTTTTTAATGTCCTTGTCAGGTTTTGGTATGAGGGTTATGCTAGCTTTATAGAAAGTCCTGGGCAGTTTTGTCCTTTGTAATATCAGCATTATTTTTTCTTTAAATGTTTGGAAGGATTCACCAGTGAAGCTATCTAACCTAGAATCTTCTTTATAGGAAGGTTTTTAACTACAGATTCACATTCTCTAGTAGATAATAGAATTATTTAGATTTTCTGTTACTGTACCTCTTTTGGTAAGTTGTGTTTTTCAAGGAATTTGTTTATTTTTATGAATTTGTAAAAGTATTGATATAAAATTATTCCCAATGTCCTCTTGTTATCTTATTAATGCCTGTAGAACAGCATTTTTCATTTCCTGTGTTAGTAATTTATGCCTTTCTCTTTTTTTCTTTCCACTGGCCAAGAACCAACATTTGTCTTTTTCTTCCCCCTTTTCTTCTGCTACGCCCCCCACCGCCACTCCGGTTCAAGCTGTTGTTTCTCAGTCTAGTTGTGTAGGACACTGCTCCCTGGCCCAGGCTGGTATTATGAGCCTTGCACTCCCCCCGGCTGAGGCAGTCGGTCACCAGTTGTAGGTCAGCTGCTCACAGCAGCTCACGACAGCTCTCGGCTGCCGGCCACTCACGCAGGTTGCCAGCCAATCCTGGCAGCACATGGTAGCCCACGGCAGCACAGAGCAGCTCACAGCAGCACACAGCAGCTCACTCTGGCTGCTGACCACTCACGCTGGCTGCTGGTCGCTCCTGGCAGCACACGGTAGCCCACGGCAGCACTCAGCAGCCCACGGCAGCACTCAGCAACCTGTGGCAGCACTCAGCAGCCCACTGCAGCTCACTCCACCCTCCAGCTGCTCACAGCAGCCCAGCTCCAGGGAGAGCTGTTGATCACAATCTTAGTTGTCGAGGGCGCAGCTCATGGGCTATGTGGGAATCGAACTGGTGACCTCGATGTTAGGAGCTCAGTGCTGCAACCACTTGAGCCACCGGGCTGGCCCTCATTTGTCTTTTTTTATTGATTTTCTCAGATCATTTATTTCTGTTCTTATTTCCCTTTCTTTGGATTTAATTTGATGCTTTGTTATTGTGGTTACCTTCTTGACTTGGATCTTTAAATCATTGATTTTCATCCCTTCATGTGAATTACTTGCAGTTTAAGAGCAAACTTTTCCTTCAGCACTGCTTCAGCTATGCTTCACAAGTTGATAGGTCTTTTACATTATAAATTCAGTTTAAAATATTTTATAATTCCAGTTGTGATTTCTTTGACCCATGGCTTATTTATAAATGCATTGTTAAATGCACAAATATTTTGGCATTTTCCAGTTTTCTTTCTGTTACTGATTTCTAGCTTAATTCTCTTAAGGTTAAAGAACATGCTCCGAGTGACTGCAGTTCTTTGCAGTTTGTTGAGACTTCATTATGGCTCAGCATCACTTCAAAAGAATGCGAATTCTGAATTTGTTGGGTATTATGTTCTAGAAGTGTCGGGTCAAATGTGTTCATTGTTGTTCAGTCTCGAGTCTTTACTGATTTGATGGAAAGAGTTTTGCTTGTTCTGTCGTCAGTTCTTGCGAAAGTATTGATCATTTCTCCTTGTAGCTTGTAAGTTTTGCTTTAAGTATTTTGAAGATGCATTAAAGGTTCATCAAAATATAGGGTGGTTATAAATTTCCGTGGAATTTGTCCTTTTTTATTATCAAATGTCCATCTCTATCTCTAGTTTGTCTGAATTTACTCTAGCTACACCAACTTTCTTGGAGTAAAATATTATCATGGTACAACTTTTCCTATATTTTTCTACTTTAAACCTCTGTTTGTCTTTAAATCTAAATTGTGTCTATTATAAGCAGAATATATTTGGATTTCATTTTACTTCATTCAGTCTGATAATTAGTCTTTGTTTTTGGCAGTTACACTGTGATGGACCTAGATATGAGTTCCTTTGTAGTTATTCTGTGCTGTATAAAGCTTCCGGAATCTTGGCATGGTTTCTTTTCTTTTTTTTTTTTTAATTAAAGTTTATTGGGGTGACAGTTGTTAGTAAAGTTACATAGATTTCAGGTGTACAATTCTGTATTACATCACCTATAAATCCCATTGTGTGTTCACCACCAAAAGTATGGTTTCACTCTTTCTTTTCTATTTGGAAAATTCTTGACCATTTCTTCTTCAAATATTGCTTCTGCCACATTGTTTTTCCTGTCCTTCTGGGACTCCAATACCTATGTTTAATTAACGCTTTTAACATGTCCCTTGTAGCTTTTCATACTTTCTATCCTTTTTTTCTCTGAGTTTCAGTCTGAGTATTTTTTCGAGTTCACTAATCTCTTCTGTTTGCCTGATCTGCTATTAAACTCCTTTAATATGTGTGTTTTCTAGTTCTGGGATTAAAGATTTCAGTTCTCTGGTGAAATTCTTCATCTTCGCATTTGTTTTTATTAATCATTGTTCTTTTACTGTCTGCCAGTTCCCAGCCTGGATCACCTGAGGATCTATTTCTGATATTTTCTTTTCTTAGTTTTCAGTCATTAGGCCTTGTTTTCTGGCATGCCTGGTAGTTTTTCATTGAATAACGGACGTTTTGTGTAAAGATGTGTAGAGGCTTGGGATGAATTTGTAGAAGCCCTGGATTGAGTGTGGGTAGATCCTTCTGGATCATCGAAGCTGATCTGTTTCCAGTTCCCCCTCATTCCTAGGCCCTCAACTGTTTATAAGGGCTTTCTTCTCCAATGGGCCCTGAATTCAAGTTTCTGTCTCCCTGTCATTGTGAGAGTTCCCAATTCTCTGTGTAGCCTTGTACTTTCCCAGGAGTTGCTTCCTGCTTGATTACTCTTGAGTCTTGCTTGGTGCGTGCACATTTAGTGGTTGGCAAGTGCCTTGAGGGAGAAAGACACATAGCTGCCTTGGTTTTTTCCTAGCGCCTTAAAACAGCCATAGTTGTATTCAACTTTTATGGGTGTTTTTGGAGGGCGGGTTAGTCTGACATCAATGATTCCATCATAGAGTGAGAAAGATGAAGGCCTCACGTGATGCACTCTTAAAACATAAGCGTTACCATCCTAAACACCCACTTTTTAATATGGTATAAACATACTCCTAAGAACTTCATTTGTCTGCTGTCAAATGCAAAAGGTTCTTTATTTATACCAAAAGCACTGCTCTAAAGACTATTATTTTAAAATTCTTGTAATTGATTTTTAGTTTTTTTATCTTGTCACTTATTTCCTGCTTTCAATAGTAACTTTTTACTTTTTTATTGAGATCTAATTGACATACTATAGTTACTTTTCTTTTAATTTGCTACTTTCATATCATTTTGTTTAACATGTTATCAGGTTGGTTAGAATACTACTAGTGAAGATTAAGCACAGGTGAATACGTTTCGCCTAAGGGTTATTAGAGTGCATATTGGGTTTTAAGTTTTCTTATCTGAAGATCTTTAAGTGTAAACATTATATTTGCATTAATTCATAAGAGAGTAACACTGATTCTTTCCTTTTTTCAGAAAATGGTGTAAATGGAACAGTAACTTCAAATGGAGCAGACTCTCCCCGTAATAGAAAAGAGAAATCTTCGTAATGAATTCTAATCTAATTGTTTAAATGTCCCCAAAGAAATCTGCTTTTTACTATATCTTTCAGCACTAGAGATTTTTTTTCTGTTCTTGAAAATACAGTCTGTGTTCTTTGATTCTCGCTATTGTACTGTTGGATGCATTTTTTTAAAGGGCAATTGTGGGGCGAGGATAATTTCTATGAGTGAGAAAACTATTTTAGCCTAGACTAAGCTACTTGCCTTCAGAATAGCTTAGGGACCACCACCATATTTTATTTTGTTTTTATCTTTGAACATTTTTCTAGTGATTTGGATAACTATTTGCAAATATTCTACATATCAATGATACAATTTCTTGCTCTCACCAATTTTTTATATTAGCAAGATGGCCTATTCCAGCGAGGTCATATTTTTTAAGTTATCTTTCAGGGTAAAATGAAAATAGTATAAAGTTAGATGTCAAACTTTAATATGTTTTCAGTGTTCTCTAATTTTTAGGAATTTTTGTAGCCTTTACACCAGGGAAAAAAAAGATTTGTAAATTTGCCAAAATAATTGTGTGCTTTATATTATAGGTAGTGGTTATTAGTGTTACATCCCCATTTTTTTAAGGAAAAAAACCTACTATTGGTTACAATGTGTGGAAATTTATTACCATATATTGTATCAAAATATCTTCTATTAACATAAAAGTACTTGTAAAGTAAAATCTTTCTTGTGCATTTTCAATACTTGTAAACTGGAGATCTGAAAATTAAATATTTACTATAAAGAAGAAAATCTGATACAGCCCTTTTTGATATGTTTATTAATAATGACTCAGTGGGGCGTGTCATATGTTCGATATGCACAGCATCTTAGAAAAATATTGTTTAACCTACAAATAATAATGCCTACTTGATTTATATCTATAAAAAGAATGTCGGGTAATTATATTTGGAAAACATTTAATGCACTAATCTTAAAGAAATTGAAAATTCAGGTGGATAAACAGTCTTAAAAAACAGTGCTTTATGTTATAACTATAGCTTTGGTCCCATCTTTAATTGAGAAGCATTTATCTGTATAAAACATATTTTTGGATAAAAATATATATATATTTGTATCTCTACAGAAAGGCTCTAAAAAACTTTTGAGTAAAATATTTGGTTCTCTTTTCTATAATTATCCTTTAAAATCCTTGTTAGCTATATTGGGTTTTTTGTTGTCTTTACAGTACATAATATTGTTCCTTTCGGTGTTTACCTCTTGTTCCCCATTTCTCACTCTGGTCACCAGCTAATGTTTGTGCCATTTTTAGTGTAAAAGGTGCAGACCTGCTAGGTCTGCAGTGTAATGAGTTGCCATGCTGCTAGGAAGTCGTGCTTTCTGTTTCCAGCTGTTTACCTACTTCCTGGAAAAAATAGTAGCTCTCTGTAGCATCATGGAGTTTCAGTGGAACCAAATTTTTGCCATTAAAAACTGGCATTATATCAAACCATTCATTGAGAAATCAATCAAAATAAAAAATTTTTACTTTCACTAGCTGTATCCTGGACGTTTCTTCATTGTTAGCAAGCTTTCTGCTATTTTAGAATATAATCTCATAAAATGTACCATGCGTACAGAGCACACTCTTGACAGACATTTAGAAGAGGCTTCCCTAAAAAGTGTGCCTACAAAACACAATCATTAGGGCTACTGTGGGGAAAAATGGTTCATAACCAACTAAATTCAGGGACTGCTGGGTTAACCAACTTAAAGGTGTTTCTTTGCCACAGGCCTGTTCAGTCCTTTACATGCAGATGTGCTTCCTGATGCACCGAGAATGTTGACATGGTGGGGATAGAAGATGCAGTGTTTCCCGACTTGGTTAGTTATGGAACCTTCTTTCCATGGAGTTATTTATCGGGCTTCTGTTCTACAGCATACGCTATGGGTTTAGGGGAAAGAACAAAAAAGCCCTTGATGTGGGATTAAAACTTGACAAGACATGAAAATACACATTTATAGTTTTAAAGTATAAGCCCTAGACCTGCTCCTTCCAAATGCTCTGAGCAAAATCTCTTTCCTGGCCTACAGACCCTGCGGAGGCTGTCACTGTCACCTGGCTTCAGGTCACACATTACAGCCCGACGGGAAGCATCACAGTAGGACCCCGAACCCGGAAAGGTCTTAGACTCACTGGGTGACCTTGAACTCCTTGCTTTGCCATTCTGGAGTTTAGTCTTTCCTCTGTAAAATGCTTTCTGTCCCGCATTTTAGAATATGGTTGTGAGTGGTCCAGGTGGACTATTCTGGAAAAAAGGATTAACTACATTCTTCTAAAATAATCCTCCACCGTCCCTAAATTCAGAACGAATCCTGGGGCGAAGCTTGCGCAGATGAGGAAAGGGGAGAGAAACTTTTTGTTGCACAGATGTTAGCGGTAGCTGACGACCCCCTCTATGTCCAAGGTGTTGCAGATGTTTCCACTACAAACTAGTTTTGCTGCTTGTCTACATGGACAATAGAAATTTTTTTAAAGAAGCGACAATGGTACTGATCACCTGTTTGCATTTTAAAAACAGTGACTTCAAAAGTAAGCCTGGGGCGGACCTAGCCCGGTGGCTCAGGCGGTTAGAGCTCCATGCTCCTAACTCCGAAGGCTACCAGTTCGATTCCCACATGGCCCAGTGGGTTCTCAACCACAAAGTTGCCAGTTCGATTCAAGTCCAGCAAGGGATGGTGGGCAGCGCCCCCTGCAGCTAAGATTGAACACAGCACCTTGAGCTAATCTGCCGCCGAATGGCTCAGTTGGTTGGAGCTCGTCCTCTCGACCACAAGGTTGCCGGTTTGGTGGGCTGCGCCCCCAGCAACTAGAAATGGCAACTGGACCTGGAGCTGAGCTGCGCCCTCCACAACTAAGACTGAAAGGACAACAACTTGAAGCTGAACGTCACCCTCCACAACTAAGATTGAAAGGACAACCACTTGACTTGGGAAAAAAAAAAGGCCTGGAAGTACACACTGTTCCCCAATAAAGTCCTGTTCCGCTTCCCCCCCAAAAAAAAGAGTAAGCCTGGGAGAAATTCCAGGGTAATGCTTAAACACTGTCCCCCAAAGACCACTAGGTGTGCGAGGTGATTCAGTTAAGAAGGATCAACTACTATACAACTTCAACACAAGACAGGTTTGGGAATTTCAAAGCAGACAGTAGCAAGTGTTAGGAGAGAGAATTAAAAACTAGTAGCCCAGGGCCTGAAAGGGGTGTGTGGGGGTGGCCTGAGTCTCGAGGTGTCTTAGAAGCCCTGGTGGACAGACCAGGCCACTAGGATGACATGAGAGGCAAGAGGACAAACACATAACGGGGCTTTGTTCCTTTGGTCCCTGAGCACTTTGTGAAAGCTATTAGCCATTTCCCGGAGGGAATACACCCCCATGGCCCAGTACTTAAAAGACAAACCAGTCCGTTTATCTAAGCATGATACGCTTTACAAAAAGCTGCGCTAGGTGTCTGCACCACATATTGACCAGCTTTGTGCAGTACCATTTGGGAAAAGGCTCATCCAATTTATCTAGCTTCACTATTTTTAGTGAAAAGATGATGAACACATGTCCTTAAGGCTGAAATCAAACATTCGGGGTGTTCTGTAAACAAGCAAATCAGAAAAACATTTTAGAGGCTTCCGTCCATCGCATGGTCTAATTCATGACTATTAGTAACTTAACTTTGACCTTAATTTGACCTAAGGGAGGGGAAAAAAAAACTTCCATTTTGAAGATCCAAACTTCAACCAATTCAAGTGATCAATGATATGAACACGTACACAATGGTACGCCCAGCAGACCAGAGTTCAAATCTTACTTCTTCCATTAATAAGCTCTGTGTGACCCAATGTCTGTGCCTCAGTTTCCTGAGGTACTAGCACCTACCCTCCAGGTAGTTCTGAGAACTGAGACAGTGCACCTACTTCATGCATGATTCCATGCCTGATGCTTATTAAATGTCAGTCGTTAGATCACGGTGGTGACAACACCAGGAATGACCCAGGGTAAGCACTGAGTCATTTACTGGTTACGACTGTTCCCTATAAGACTCTATAGCTCTCTCTCCAATGCAACTACAGGGTTCCGTGGTCACTACCCTGGAGCAGGCGGACCGACAAAGCTGCGTGAGATGTTCAAGCCAACCTTACTGCCACTTAATCACTGCAAGACTTGGCAGCCATGCTTACCCAACGCAGAAGTTCATAAACACCCAAGTCTGAACTGAATCACACTCGAAAAAAGCAAATGGTATGTCTGGTTTCTAAAAGACAATAGTGTAAAAATCAGATACCTACAACTTAGGAAACGAGTTTCATTTACACGGTGTGTACACATCTAGAGAATTTTTAGCTGCTTAGAGTTGCTTTACCTTCTAACGGAAAGAATCAAACTCCATCAGGTAAATGAGAATATTTACCTGGGACAGGAAATGTGTGTGTTCAAGATAATGTTTATCAAGAAATTTGACCTGATCTCATAAAATGTCCTAGAAATTACAATTCTGCAAATGAACTGGAAAGCCTGCATCTGACAGTGTGTGTCCAATATACACCTAAGTGTGGATAATGCATGAAACAGACGGAAATCTAGAAAGACTAAGACAAAATCTATTTGCTGATTGACTTCTGGACAAATCCTTTTTTCCCCCATCAAACATGAGAAACAATAATAAAGTTCCTTATGAGAACAATTAGAGGTTAATTTTTCAAAAATGCAATTTTACCCAACTCATTTAGGTCACTAGTGATCTCCTTGACCAATCAGAGTGGTCCTTTCTATTTCTATTTCTCTAGTCTCCAGAGGCAAGAGCAGCTGCTGTCATTCTCAACAAACAAAACTGTAAGACATGGGTTTATTTGTAACATAGGTCAGAAGAGGAAAATGTCTAGACTTGTATATATACTACTAAGTATATGAAAAATGAAAAATCAAGTGTGGTTTTTAAAAAGTGAATTCAATTCTGCAGGATTAAGGCCTAGAAAATGACCAGGAATATGTTAGAAGATCGGTGATTTACTTAAATCCTAATATACATAGGAAGCCCTGAAAAGTTCAAAAGAAAATGCGTAAGGTTTGGTTCAACTTTATCTTCAGAGACAACTTTCCTCACTGCACAGTTATCATTCCAACGAATAAAAAGTCCCAGTTCAAATGTAGAAGTCGTTTCTCTGTTCATTTTAGGGTACGGTGTGTCAACTGTGTCTCAGCGCAGAAACAATCATACAGACAAATGAAATGGGGGATGACCACTCAGCAAAAACAAATCTGTTCCTGAAATAAGAGAAATACTCTGCAGTGATTTCCATTGAAATCATAAAGTATGGTCATTATACAGACAGCGCAGGCTCATTTCATTTTTTCTATTATACAGCATCTTAGTTTTGCATAGCCTGTGCTTTTTGGTTTTTTTCTTGTTGTTGTTGTTGTCTCTTTTTTTGTTTTTTCTGTGTAACTGAACACTAAAACAGAGTAAAGAATTTAAAAAGCAAAGCCATCTTGCGGAATGTAGCTTCAGGTTTAAGTAATCACTGGTCTCCTTGTTTTGCTGTATTTTGACGAGCACCAACCTTCTAATTACAGCCTGGCATCTCTTGTTCGGAAAGCAGTGCCAATCATGCCCCATTATATATTGATGTGGAGTAAGTGCCTGTTAGGGGCTGCTGTAATCACCACCCTAATTTTCCGCTCATGCTCCATCCACATCAGCGCTCTAGTCTCCAGAGGTAAGAGCAGCTGTACTCGCTGTACTCATTAACCCAGCTGCCCTCGACATTTGTTCTTTTTTTTGACCTAATGTCACAAATTCTCTACCAAAGGAAAGACTTTCGGACATAGGGGTTTTTTTGTTTGGTTTTCAGTTTTTTGTTTGTTTTGTTTTGTTTTTTGCATTGATTATTTCAATATGCAGGATCTGAATTTCCATCTAACATGGTACCGTGTTTCCCCGCAAATAAGACCAGGTCTTATATTAAGTTTTGCTCCAAAAGATGCATTAGGGCTTATGTTCAGGGGATGTCCTCCTGAAAAATCATGCTAGAGCTTATTTTCGGGGAAACATGATATGCTTACATTTCACAGACTGAGGTCCAAAAATCCAAATAGAAATCCTGCACATTGCTATGATTTGAGGTCACAGAATGGCCAACAGGAAGTCCCCAGTAGAAAGTAGGTCCAGAACTTCATTCATTTATCTGAAAGTTTGATTTTAAAAGTGTTAGAAACAACTGAATCTGGGTGATGAACACATAATGTGATATATAGATGATGTATTACAGAATTGTATACCTGAAACCTAGGTAACTTTACTAGCCATTGTCACCCCAATAAACTTTAATTGAAAAAAAAGTATTAGAAACTCGTTTCTTCGTGATATTTTCTAAAGTGCCTGAAAAACTGAAGTTATCAGTTATGTAGGATATTTGATACCTACTGGTTCTCCTTTCAGAGAAGCTTAGGATTGATGGGCTGCTACCCTGCCCGGGCTCTCCTTTAGCTCTGCCAATGTCTATTCTGGATCGTTTACATTAATTCCATCAGCTGTGTCTTTTTTTTCCCTCTGCATGCAGCTGGGTACCTATGTCTGACATCTTGCATCTGAAATGGAAGAGCTGGGTATTTGCATTTTTACATCCTGGTATGTACCAAAGGACCAACCTCTCCTGCTTCAGTGCCCCATATACCCTCCCGTAGCCCATTCTTTATCCTCCACAATCGTTTCTTTTTCTGTGAGACGCTCTAATATTGTACTGTATTGATTCTAAACTGTGCGACCTCCCACCATACTTCCACATCTCTGAAATAGGACTGGTTCTTTCAGTCAATGACATTTCATAATTGGCCACATTTTTCTTAGTGTACACAAAATATGGGTTGTTTTAAAAAACAAAACCAAAAAAAGCTGGTGAATTCTTAGATTGTATGAAATTCAGTAAAACTTGCTAGCATTTGTTGAAGGTTTACAAAGTCCCAATTATTATTGTAAGTGCTTTCCTCCCTAATTTTTTCTCCAGAAGAACACTGTGTACAGGTTGGAACCATTCTTCACCCTGTTTTACAGACACTCCCTCTCAGAGGGATGAAGTGGCAAAGCCAGGCTTTGAATACAGGTTTGCTGACAGAGCCCCTGGTCCTCATTCTGTCCCACCACACAACTCCCATCCACCCAAGCGCACCTTAGAAGAGGATCATTTGACTCGGTGCCAAGGAGTTTTGCAAAGATAAGGTTATCGCTAATTGTAGAATACTAATAATACACAGTAAAATAGCTTACACTTTATGTTCATTTATTCAATAAACATAATGGACTCTTCCTGGATATTACAGGGATACAAAAATTACTAGAACACAGTCTTCGTCTCCAGGGATTCAGTCTACGTAGTGGGAGAGGCAGACATCCCAGATCATAATTAGAACAATTGAGAAAGTTCTAGAGCAGGATTAGTACTGAGTACCTCAGATACAAGGTATCACAGCTATTAGACTGAACTTGAGCGGGATTCTGGGAGCTGAGAAGGCTTCCCTGAGGAGGTGACCTTGAAGCTGAGTGTCGCTTCATGCACAGTGCCCGCTGATGAATGAATGACTCAATCAATGGAGCAGTGAAAGAAGGAATGCACGATGGCTTGAAAGAGGCTGAACCCATAACTCGGGGACACAGATATGTAAGGAGCAGTCGATGAAAGACAAATCTTTGAGAGTGCTTGAGAGGAAACGGAAAGAGGTGAAGAGACACTGGAGGTCATGGAAACCAAGCGAAAGGGCTCCAAGGAGGAAGTGGTCAGCCGTGGCAGAAGTGGCAAAGAAGAAAAAATAAAGCCTGAAGAGAGTTGGTCAGACTTGTCTCCTAGGAAGGCTTTGGTGTTCTCAGTAAGGAGAGCCATGGGTGTCACCAGGGGCTCCCTCTGCCTCATTTTCCCTTAGGGATCTAAGACCCGGAAGGATCGGATGGGATCCTGGTGTGGCCTTGACTTCCACGTGGACAGCAGGTGCTGGACCCTTCACTGCACTGGGAAGAGGCAGTGATCTCAGACTTGCAGGCACTGACCACCATCCAAACCCAGCCTGCCGAAGATCCCCATTGGAAAAGTCGGCCTGAGGGTGGCAGGGGTGTTGGCACACTGTCCCCGGCCCTCCCCTCACTGGGAGCAGGGCAGGGCCTTCCGGTGGGCTGGTCCTGCACAGAGGACAGCAGCCCAGGGTCCGGGCAGCCCCACTCTGACCCGAG
Organism: Rhinolophus ferrumequinum; assembly: GCF_004115265.2. Taxonomy (NCBI): domain Eukaryota; kingdom Metazoa; phylum Chordata; class Mammalia; order Chiroptera; family Rhinolophidae; genus Rhinolophus; species Rhinolophus ferrumequinum. Next base: position 11,030,157 of record NC_046297.1, read on the forward strand.
GAGCCGAATGTGGGCAAACATCTGCCGCTTTCATCATGCCCCTGGCCGTGACTTTAACCACTAATGTTAGTTCTGTGATTGCAGGTGACTTTGTATGACCTTTGACTGACTTTACAAGCTTTAGGACCTGCCTAAGATCATATCCACAGGCAGGAAGAAAAGTAGCCCACAGAGTCTGTTTCAAGGGACAATGGAAGAAAATGAAGTCACTTTATGACTTCACTTTATCAAACCCAATTCATTGAATAAAAAGGTTACAAGCGAAAATTGGGGGCGGAAAAAATAAAAAACAGTTACAAGCAGTATGGTTGTCGTGGCTGGGCTGTCACTAACGTTCTCGTTCCAAACGTGATCTCAAGGCCTGGAATATACAGGAAGGGACAACACAGGCAGAAGGCCGTCCTCGTTGAGCTCAACGTGTGAGGACCATACACAAAAATATCGTGACAAATTTTAGTGCTCTCAAGGGGGCACACCGGGTGCTTATGAGAGAGAAGGACGGAGGGGAGAGGAGGCAAGGGCTCCGTGAGAAAACTACCCATAAGCTGAGAAGCTCAGGAAGCTCAGGAAAGAGTGAGGGCAGCATTGTTAGAACAGCCCACCCAGCACAAAGGGGTCATGGGGAGACGACACGGGACAGCGTCTCTGGGACATCTGTGCCAGGCCTTGGGACTTCAGGTCCAGCTTTCTTTCCTTGGCGCCAAAGGACGCATATGTCCATAATCTTCTTCACACCACATTTTCCATGGAGAAGTGTGGCTTGCAGGTGTATACCAGGCAAGGTGTACTGAAGGAGTACATTCATCTTTGTTTTTTGTCCCTTATGGTGTTCTCAGCAAGTCTTTCTTCTGTGAAGATGCTGGTGAAAGTGAAATTTCCTGGGACGCTCTCAGCAACATTTCTAAATCTGATGTGTCAAATGCCTGCTTCTTTTCTAGCTCGTGTATTTAGTATCCTTTTATTATTTCATTCCTCCTCCCTGCGTTTATTCAGCAGTATTGAATGGGACCTTGCAGGTTAGGGAGATAAGACGAAGAAGGCACCGAACGGTCCTGTGTGAGGGGGCAGAAGCAGCCTGCCTCCCAGCTGGGAGGCGGAGAGAGATAGCAGCTGGCCTTCAGGGAGAAACATTGTTGATTTCAAATTTTCCAGCTCTGACTTAGGTCAAAACAAAATACTGCATGGGCTCAGTTAAAGAGGGCCTTCTCTCTGGCTCTCTATTAGTTGAGAGTCTCCTACTTTGAAAATAATTCACAACCCATCATCTTTTAAGCCAGTGCTACTCACACCACGGTCCAGGGACCAGTTCCTGTTTCATTCTGCAAACTGTTTGTAACCAAGCCTGCAATGAGATTAAGTACAGAAACAGAGTAAGCATTTAGAACTTTTATGGCAATTTGACAGAATAGTTTTATGTTGGTTGAACCTAGAAAACAAAAAACAAAAATTGAGCTTGTGTTTTACATGTTATTGGAGGGTTTTTCATTTGATTTTTTTCTAGTAGTTTTATCTTATTATTTTTAAAAATATTAAAGACAAAATTGATCCTTCTCCACAAGTGTTCTGAGATGTATTGTTCTGAGCGACTAAGGGGGCCTCAAAGACACTCCACTCAAAAGCACAGACAGTGAAACCCAGCAGTCCCCAAAACGACCCAGAAACACTAGTGACAAGTCAGAAGGGAGCTTGGAGCCACCCTGTAGACTTTCAGATTCAAACCAGAGTTCTTGGCCAGATTCTTGGCAGCTTTCCAGATTTCTGCCAGCAGGAAGCACAGATAAGGAGGCTTTGGAAAGTGGAGTTCACGCCCCTCAAAAGTCAGGTTTTATCCGGAGCGGATGCTGCATGTCACATGAAATCCACAAAACGTCAGCCGGCCAAATGGGGGCACCGAGGGGCTGAGTGTTAGCAGTGGTGCGTGCCTTCAGAGCAAGTGTCACATCCGCTTCCGCTAACTGGAAGCAGATAGAAGAGTCCTGAGCTGATAGAACCACAAAGCCCCTGGTATAAACCGCCATGTGGCCACGATGGTATTGTCACTTAGATAAAATCAGGTATTTGGGGTAGGAAATCAGCCCTTCAAAGTCTCCACATTTACCTTACAAGGTTACTCCCGTAGCAACTAAGATAGGTGAGCTCTGCTGTTGGACTGACAGGCAGAGGCCGTAACAGCGTGAAGTGGGCAGCTTCTGAGGACACACTCGCCGAGCCAGCCCTTCAGAAGCACTCACGCACAATTGAGACTTGCAAGTCCTTAGTGGCCATCGCCTGGTTCCCATTATTTGTATTCTGAGCTGTGCTCATATGTCTTTAGTTGGTGTCTTCCATTAGGCTAAGTGAGCTGGATTTTTGCAAGCAGAAAAAAGTATCTTCCCATTTCTTTTGCAATTTTCCCACATCTCTATTACATTCCGTACCCAGTGGGTTCTAAGTAAATGTTGACTAACCCATTAATAAAATGATGTAAATCAAACAGCAGGTTCCTTTTTTTTCCGCTTTCAAAGTGCTTTTATTTTTCTTGCTGTTGTACTGTTTTATTCAAAGCTCCATGAATTTGATTTAAAATGCTGGAAATGAAAGAACATAGAAAAAAATAATAGCAAACTTAGCGAATTCGGATCCCATGTGTTCAGGGATCATGCCCACCCCACAAAGCTTGGCAAATAAATACATGTCAACCTCTAATGCACTTGGGCAAAATCCATCTACTCACTCATTTGAGGAAGCCTCAACTGGTGAAATTTCTTGAAGGGGAATTGAGAAAGTGAGACCCAAATCACTTGCTCTTTTACATTCTCATTTCGTATCGCTTCTTCAATTTCCTGACAATCGTGCAGAAAGGCTCAGATGGAAGCTGGATGTGCTCTTTTCTGGAGTAGTGAAACTCAGCCTCGACATCCAGTGAGCCCAGCTATGAGGGAGGCTGTAGGGAGGGAGGGTGGCAAGACCGAGGGGGAGAGAGCCAGCAAGAGGGAGCCCAGGCTGTGGGAGCCAACGTCACGCCACCACGGTGGACACGAGCTCCATTTTGTGGAGAACTGGCAGCACCCAGGAAATAGAAATTTCGGTCCATTCCTCCCTCATCATCCCTTTGTCTCCTTCTTTCCTACATCTACCCACCTCTCCCTCACCTTTGCTTAGACAAAATCTCTTCCCTTCTCATAGAGAAAAGAAGGGCATTTGTCTGGCTGGAGCTGTGGAGTGACCCACATTATGTTTTGAATTGGAGGTTCCATTTTCACTTGTTACCACATTGCCTCGCTGACTACCTTGAAATCTCACAGTTGGAGCCAATCATTTCTTTGGGAAAGACCCCAAACCCTTCAAATATAGTAAGGCTCAACCTCCCCACGTCAGAGTGCAATGACACTGACTAAACCCTTTGAGAATTTCAAGTTGGGTTTTAGAATCTCGTCCCAACCTGTTGCAGAAAAGACCTATGTGTGATGCCACTGTAATGCCATTTTGTAGCATTATTGCTCATATAATAAGTGAGCGCAGGCCATGATAGAGAAGGTAAAGAGGGAAAAGGGAGCCACAAAAAATATCATCCAATAAACAGAGACCCAAGTCTCCAGAATCTTGCTTTTATTCACACGACCTTATGAAAGCTGAAAATTAGGCAACAGGGGGGAAAAAGAAAAGAAAAAAAGAACTTTGCCTCTTCCTTTCTATTTCTTTTGTTTGATTTTCTGAGAATACGTTTTGTAGCATAATTTTGATATATTTGCTACTGACAGAAGCTTGCAGAATAATTGCTTCATTAGTGTGCAGGATTTGCTTCAACACTTGATTCTTTTTTTTATTTTTCCCTTCTTCCGCCTCCCCCCACCACTCCGGTTCACCAATTCATTCTGAAGTCAGAACTTCATTACTTGTGGTGGAATCACATAGGCTACACAGGAATATTTTCTAGGATATCAGAAAAAGAATTATGTTTTTTTACAAGTAAGAAATAGAAAGAGAAGGCAAAACAGAAAGTGAACTAGAAAGAAAAATTAAGAGCCAACTCTGAAAGGGAACAAATCATTTAATTCCTGCTAACATGACGCCCGTTATTTGTGCAGTGATATTTTTCTCATGGCTAGGTGTCTGTGAGCGTGCACAGGATGTCCAGTAAACTTCTCCCATTCACGCCCCAGAACAGTCCCACACACCTAGCTATCTGACCATTTGAGCAAGAAGCGGAGAACAAAGGCAGTCCGACAACGCAGACCACAGAGGGTCTAGATTGCACCTGCGTTTCAACTTTGCCCGTGTCAGAAGCAGACATCTGTCTTCCTTGGAAAAGGCGACCGTTTCCTGACATCTTAGGGACATGTGCACCCACCACATTATCAGTTGGGGATTTCAAAGAAGACCCCAAGTGGGAGCAGTGGTAACAAGATTCTAAAACACATTGTGTATTTATTTCTAAATGGCAATAGTCAGTATGGATGCAATCTTTTTGGGGAGATGGAGGCTAACTGTGTTGGAGATTTTGCTCCTCCTCGAAAACTGTGGGGCTCCACTCGCGAGGTTTGTAGGGGTGGTCGCACAGGAGAGAGGGTAATGAGTAAACATGGAACCCAACTCAAAGTCTGCTGTGAGCCACTCCCTGACCCCAACCACACATATTGGCAACCCACTTCCTACACACACACACACACACACACACACACGGATGCAATAATCCCCTCAGACAAACTAGCCCCACCTTGACCTTGAAGTGCCCTTCAAGACCACACCCTCCATGAAACCAAACGCCAAGAGAGAGCTGAGGAAGCCAGAACTCCCTCCAGCGCCCTCTGTGTCCAGAGGTTGGTGAGAATCTAGTTTTGATCCAGAGCCCAATAAATGAACTCTCGTTCAGATTATCAAAGTGTGTTACCATGTGTTCATTCTTTCACTGGTTACCACACCAAAACAAAGTATTTAATGAGGACTGTGCATTTCCTTGCGTTCTCTCCTTCCTAAGTCATGTGCGCCTTCGTCTTTCTCATGGAGCTCAGGTTTAAGCGCCAATGACTTCTGTACAAAGGAGTTTCATCCTCAGAGTATTTGTAAACTAAAGTGACCTGTGGGACTAAACATCCTTCTGATAAACCAGACTATTGTGCAAATGAGGTGAGAGCAGTTCAGTCTCACCGCTGAGTCAGAAGCACCAGAGGTGACAAGGAAAGGCAGCAAGGAGCTTGGAGGAGTGGAAGAAATGGCTGCCATGTCTTGGAAGACTCTTCCAATGGAGGGCAAGATTGTCCTCCTGGGGCTGGATGGGCGAGAGCCAAGTCCTGTGAGAGGAGGAGGACAGGAAAGTTGTGGTCAGATTCAATGGAGAGGGAATTTAGCACCTGGAAGCCACGGATGCCTCCTGTATTTTGTCTTTATTCCTCAAGAAAGTGGGCCTTGAGTGCATACTCAGTTCATTCACTGATGCAACAAAAATTTATTGGATATCTTCTTTGCATCATGAGCTATTCTACACACTAGGAATATACATCAGTGAACAAAAGAAATTGTAGGAATTAGTATGAAAATACAGATAACCCAGTAGCAAAATGGGCAAGATACTTCATAAAAATGTTATCCAAATGGTAAATATATATATATATATGTTTACATATGCTATATATAATAGACACACACACACACACGCATAATGTGCTTTACCTCCCTAATCATCAGAGAAACACAAATTAAAATCCCAGGGTTATACAATTACAATCTCACCAGAATGGTTCAAATGAAAAGACTGACAACACCAATGTAAAAAAGACTTCCAGCCAGTGCGACTGTCATACACTGCAGGTGGGATGATAAATAGGTTACGACCACTGTGGAACAGTTTAGCATTACCTATTAAAGCTGAAGAAATGCACGCCCTACAATTCCACTCAAACAGAAATGCATTCACAGAAGAGAGGTGTAAAAATGTCCATGGTCGCATTCGTGAAACGCTAGAAACAACCCAAATGTCCATCAACAATATAATGGAGAAATAAATGCTATTCATACTGTCGCATGCTATACGGCAATGAAAATGAAAATAAACTACTGCTACCCTCAACAACAAAGAGAAACTTTAGAAACAGTGTTGAGCAAAGAAGCCAGACGCAAAGGAAAATACAAGTATAATGAGTGATTAAATTTACAGTATCAAGCGAGAAAGGGGCAAGGAAATTGAGGGTACGTGCAAGGGACTGACTGCAACGTTTGCCCATGGAATGTCACCGGGTAAGAAGAGAAGGGACACGAGGGGAGGGAGGGGTGGTGAAAAGGCGGAGGGAGGGTTACCAGAAAACGTGAGCGAGCAAGAACAGGAGGTCTCACTCGGAGAGGGCGGAGCCTGCGCTGGAGATCACGAAGCGGTCGCGGTGATTGGCGGTGACAAGGTGCCCAGAATGACCACGGAGATGAGCGACTGAGGCAGAGGAGATGACAGGGGAGTTCAAGGCGCTGAGATATCTGGGTATTGAAGCCATTATCAACGTGTTGTTAAAATCACCGAGAAGTAAGACGGGAGTGGAGTTGGAGAGACTTAAAGTGAACTAGAAACTACAATGATCAAGGCGTGAAGGGGGTAAACCCGGGGTCAGCAGATGACGCACCCGTAAGGTGTGGATGATACAGGCTGATGATGTGAGAGGAAACCTGGGCGAATATAGGGAGGATGGAGGGGAAGGGGCTGAAAACATCCAAAAGGAGGAAGGAGGATAATCCCAGGCCCAGTGGTCCCAGGGTTAGGGGGTTGGGAAGAGGACAACCGGGGAAGCAGTGACCTCAGGGGAAACCCACGTTTTCTTTAGAGCAGGAAGCTGAAGAGAACATTCAGGAATGAGGCAGGTGGAGTGTGTAGGGGTTTTGCTATTGCCCGAGCGCTGGGGGAAAGGGTTTCAGGGGTTGGAGGGGATGGGAGAAGTGGACAGAATAGGGACGTGTGATGCCACAGGGAGATAAGGAGCAGGAGGGGGTGACCCTGGTGAGTGGAGGCCCCACGAGTGACTGGATACAGCTGAAGGCCTGGTGAGAGTTACCCCGAGGGACCAAACAGATGCAGGTGGGGAGACTGTCAGCGCTTTCTTGTTAGCAGGTCCATTAACTCCTGTTTCGTTTGCTTGGTTTTCTTAATGTTCGGTGTTTTCACATTTTGTTTGCAGCCTTTGTTGTGGGGTTGTGTGTGAGTGTGTGTGTATGTGGTTTCCCTCGTCATTTCTTTCTGAGCTCACTCCCCTGTGGTGTGTTGCTGCCTGTATTGTGGCTCCTAGAACCTTCTAGCCCAGGACGAGGTGTTTTCGCATTTAACAGAGGTAAGAGGTGAGGGGGAGCTTAGGGCTGCTTCTGTGTGTGCTGCTCTGGGCCGCTTCCTGACAGCGTGAATGCAGACCTTCATACCCGCTGGAACCCCAGGCCGTGCCTCCAGCTTGTTTAGACTCCTTTCACACGTCGGGAAGCCCTTCTCTGGCCCAGTGGGCCTGGCTCCTGTCTCCCAGCCATGAGGACGGAAAGGGACAAGGCATGCTAGGAAACAGAGTCACAGCCTACCGTGCTCCTCTGGACTGGAACAAATTTCAGCTGGATCCAAGATTTAAAGGTAAAAAAGAGAATCTAAGTTTTAAAAAGAATCAGTTGGGGAAGGTCTTTAGAAGGAAAAAAATTCTTTTAGTCAAAATATAAATGACCATATAATGAATTAAGAGCTCTTGCAAATCGATTTTAAATTAAGATATAATTGCCATAACATTATATTAGTTTCAGGTGTACAGCATAATTATTTGATATGTGTATATATTGTGAAATGATCACCACAATAAGTCTAGTTAACATCCATTACCATACATAGTTATAAGGTCTGTTTTTTTCTTTTTCTTTTTTTTTTTTTTTAAGATTTTATTGGGGAAGGGGAACAGGACTTTATTGGGGAACAGTGTGTACTTCCAGGCCTTTTTTCCAAGTCAAGTTGTTGTCCTTTCAATCTTAGTTGTGGAGGGTGCAGCTCAGCTACTGAGCCATCGGGGAGTTCAGCGGCAGCTCAGCTCAAGGTGCAGTGTTCAATCTTAGTTGCAGGGGGCGCTGCCCACCAAGGGAGTCAAGGAACTGAATTGACAACCTTGTGGTTGAGAGCCCACTGGCCCCTGTGGGAATCCAACCTGCTTCCTTCAGAGTTAAGAGCATGGAGTTCTAACCGCCTGAGCCACCTGGCCGGCCCCCTGTTTTTTTCTTTTGATGAGAATTTTTACGATTTACTCTCTTAGCAACTTGAAAATAGATTAAGTATGGTCACCATGCTCTGCAGTGTACTTCCAGAATTATTTTATAGAAGTTTGTACCTTTAGATCATCTTCACCCATTTTACCTACCCGCCCCCCACTCTCCTTAGCAACCACCAATCTGTTCTCTGCACCCATGAGCTCATTTTTTTTTTAGATGTGGTATTTGTCTTTCTCTGTCTGACATTTCACTTAGCATAATGCTAATGCGAATGGCAAAATTTCCTTCTTTTTTATGGCTGAATAATATTCCTGTGTGTGTGTGTGTGTATTACATTTTCTTTATCTATTCATCCATCAGTGGACACTTAGGTTGCTTCCATGTCTTGGCTACTGTAAATAATACTGCAGTGATCGTGGGGGTGCAGATGTATTTTTCTAGTTAGTGTTTTCATTTCCTTACAAATCAATTTTTAAATGACCAACACCCTAAAGAAAAATCAACAATAAACATAGTTCACAGAAAAAATACAAATATGTATTTTAAATATACAAAGAATCTAAAAATGTCAGTATCAAAGAGAGGCAAATGAAAGCTATACTAAATACTATCTTCACTTGTCTATCCCACAGGAGAGATTATCAGCTACTCTTTGTACTGTGCTGACCTATCACAAAAGCATTTGGGTCAAAGAAATGATTAACACGTTTTTGGTGTTTCATGTCCCCATGCATTTAAACATGCTGTTCCTTCTGCATAGAATATCCTCAGCCCAGTGTCATGTAGGTTTACCTCTACCTCCGGTTCATCCTTCAAGACTCAGCTTCTCTCACCTTCTCCAGGAAGCCTTCCTTATTTACGATCACAACCCCCTTAGTCTGATTCATCTATCTTCTGGGTTTCTGTGTAATCTTTTTGTGTTTTTTTTAATTTGATCATATTCTTGTCTCCTTGATTTCAGTTCCTGTTACTTGTTCCTTTTCCCAACGACTGTGTGACAGCAGCAAGTCTAATTTGATTTTGTGTTCCCAAGGCCTCGCTCATTGGAAGCACTCAAAGATTCTTTGTTGGATGTATGAATGAAGAACTTGTTACTTCCCTGGGAGACCATACTTCGTTGGTGTAGTGACGCGGGGTGACGTTCTAAGCGCAGTCCACTGGGGGGCAGTGTTGTGCAGTGAAAAGCTCTTAGCTGTGCGAGAGAGTCAGGGCTTCCGCGTAAGTTCCCTCGCCTCCTTTCTACCTGCTGGTCCCTGGGCCACGCACAGTTTCCTTAAGATACCAGCTAAACAGGAAGAATAAGAGGAGGAAGAATTTTCCTGCAGGACTTTCGTGACGATTAAAGATAATTTAGGTAGATTTAGGGATAGTATCCAGCCTATTGTAGGTGTATTTATCAGAAGGTAGCTCTTGATTACTTGCTTATAGAATCATAAGCGTAATTCCAAGGAAAGTCCTCATTCAAAGAAGTGTTCTTCACAGTCAGACTGCAAATGACCTTCTGTCTAAAAGCTATCAGCCCACTCCTGACTTCCCTCAGATGGTTCGGGTGGATGCCCGGGGTTCAGTGGTTCTGGGGGCTCCTTGGGACGGGCTTAGGCAGCTCAAGGGCTTGAGGGACTATTACTGCCAGACCCTGATTCATCTGCGTGTGCATTAAGTAGATTTTTGTGCACTGGCCTGGGAAACAAGCCACCATCTATAATTCTGTTTCTATGGGGAAAGGCTTTCTGTGTTCCAAACAACCAACTTACTAGTGAACCCTGGAACACAACCCACTTGTTGACAGGGACCGGCTGACTGGGTTTACATGGACCAGCCAGCGGCCCAAGCCACTGCACAGTGTTGATCTAATTATAATGCATTCTCTATGATGACTAATCTTGCTGTGGTCTCCACGATTGAAGAGGAATTTTGAAAAACTGGAGAGGGTTCTACAAAGAACCACAAAGATGATTAAAGGACGAAAAGAAAATCTAGTCTGGTCTCTATAGTTGTACAAGTGTAGAAACTAGCTGCGTGAGAATCACTCAAATGAAAAAAAGGATTTGACTCTGTACTATGTCAAGTGCATTTATCATTTGCTCATTGACTATGAATTTGTAAAGAAGAGACCTAATATTTGTTGAGCCCCCAGTCCAGGGTATCAGATACTTTGCAGGCCTTTTACATACCATATTTAGATTTGTCTTCATAGCCACCCTGCCAGATAGATATATCTTTATGTCTGTTTTACAGATGAGGAAACTGAGAGATTCATTTGTTGAAAAACCTTATAGCTAATAATACAGAACTTAGATTCAAACCCAGGCCAGATTAATTCCAAATGCCCTCTAACCAATTTTCTACACTGGGGCAGAATGATCTTTCTAAAATATAAACCTACTGTGTCCTCCTGCTGCATAAAAGAGTTCCATGTCCCCACTGTGCTGCTGGGACACAACTCAAGCTTCTTGGCCTGGCTGACGGGACCCAAGTGTCCTGTTTCTTGTATACCAACCACCGCCTGTCCCCCACGGCCTGCCATGCCATATTCAGATACCACCCCATTTCTCTATTCTTCTGTGTTCTTCCAAACTCCAAACCTTCACATGCAGCTCTACCTGCTTTCTGGCCTCTCCTGGGAGACTGGCAGATCTTCTACTCACCCTGTGGATCTCAGCTTGTACATGCCGTCCTTCGGAGACCTTCTCTGGGGCCTCCAGGTACAAGTGCCTCAGCTCTGTCCCCGGTCTCCCAGCATATGCCATGTCCCATATAATAGCATTTATCATACTGATTGTAACTGCCTATTGATTTAGCCTTAGACACCCCCCCAGCGCGCACGCACGGACACACACACACAGACACACACACACACAGCTCACTCAGTAATGACTCCTTGTTAACTAAATGTTGAAGGATCATATCACAAGCTATTTTTTACAAACAATAGTTACAATATTGACATTTACAAAACATTTACCTTTTTTAAAAAAAGAAGAGTGGAGGTTATCCTGATCACACCATGACTCTCCCTTGTTTTCTGATATGTGTTCTTGAGAGGAAGGAAAGGATTACAGCTGCCACGAGGGTGCTGGGAATCGTGCAAAATGTCAGCGTGCCCACGGGAGTGGACACCATCCATCACCTAGGTCACCACAGAAAAGAGATTGAGAACCTCCCTTCCTTTAGATTCAGGAAGGACCCAATGAATCCTCTATACTTAAAAGAACAGCGGCCTTTGCCAAGTCTTCCAGAGAGAAATCTCCAACCCTATCGGGTGTCAAACAACCCTTGGGGTAAGAACATTCTTCCTGTTGTTTAACTTTAATAAACCCGTTCTTTTTGTTCTCTTGGCAACAGAGAAAAAGCAGCCATCAGCCTCCACGCAGAGGCTCTTCTGAAGTTTACGTGCTAGGCTAATGCTTCTTAAATCACTCTGCCGCTTTTCCCTTCTAGGGTAAATAAGCACAGGTCCTTTAGCTCTTCTTTGCTGGTCACTGAAGGACTATTTGGCTTTTGCTCTGAACTGTCTCCACATTCTCTAGATCCCGTTGAACTATAGAGACCAGAGCCGGCCCCAGCTCTCTGTTACAGCTCTGATCAGGACAACGCAGTGTAGCAATGACCTCATGACACAGACATGCTTTTCATTTGCCACAGTTCTCTGCTTGCATTTTTTATTTTAATCAACAGAACTCGGGGGTTGGTTGTGGCCATTCCTCCAGGTCAACTGGCTAGCCACTAAAGCTATACTTTCGATTTTCCAGCCAACTGCCTCTGAGTGGTTGACACCTTGCCTTTGAATATGTTCACTTTTCAAGTCCGAGCGCATAACCCTGAATTTTTCTCTGCTGAACTCTATCCAGTCTACGTCCCATTATTCCAATGGACCAGAATTGCCTCTTGCGACTACTGTCGCCTGCGGAGATCGTTCCCTATTGTGACACCGCAGGGTTTGTGGTACTAGATGCCTGCCCTCCTATGTGTGTGTCCTAGTGATTGGTGCGGCAGTCAGATGAAGCTAAATTATGCTGCTGTGGACAAGTCACCCCCAAATCTCAGTGGCTTAAAACAATAGTTTGGGGTTTGCTTTTCGTATTCCCACTACGTTTTCTACACTGGTCGGCAGAGGGGCTCTGATCACAACTGTTGCTCCATGGACCACGTTGGCAGAAGTTCTACCTCTTTGTGACACTGCCTTCTCCAAATTTAGGGTTCACTGGGGCCGGGACACAAAGCATGGAGAATCGAGAAGTTTCACGTGTTTATTCCACCTGGTAGTGACACACATTGCTTATGCTAACATTCCTTTGGTTAAAGCAAGTTACATGATTGTGACTAATTCCAAGGGGGCATATGCTCTGAGGAAGAAGAACTGGAGAAAAATCATGGTACTCGTTGGTAAGGTCTCCCACAACCAATGAGATTTCCATTTTCCTAAACACAGGGGTCAGGTCTTGTCTTTTATTTTTGCATCATCCCTACATTCTTGTAAAAAGATTTGCAGAGTCTAGGCCTATTTTTCTCCCACTGAGCGTCTCCCACAAAAATAGAAGCATTTTTCTATTCCATGGTCCAGATTACATAAAATGTTAAGTCAAAAACCAGGTTCTAGAAAAAGCTGCTAGCAGAGTAATGAGACATAAGACGGCATCGCCGTCGACACGTTTTCTCTCTACTGATGAGGGAGCTATACAAGATAGAATTGTTAGGAAACCAGTGGCATGAACTCGAGAAAGACATTTCTCTCTCTCTCTCTCAGTCTACCAGATCCGCTGCCCAGCCAGCTATTATAACTGATGGCATGTTACGAACAGAAGAAAGAAAGGCAGACCATCCCCAGGGGTTTCAAAATCTAAATTAAGACAAAGGGATCTGGTGAAGCTGAGAACAGCAGAGGAGAAAGGACAGTGGGTTGGCAATCCGAGACTCACTCAGCCTCTGGGGAGCTCTGTGACCTTGGGAAAGTCGTCCACTCCACCCTTCCCCCACCCCTGGACCTCAGGCTCCAGCTTTGTCTTGGAATAGGGTGGGACTTGATCTGAGGTTCCCAGCTCCAGCAGTTTATTGGCATCCCCTGAGGAGCTTTTTACAAACAGATTCTTAGGCCTCACCCAGACCTTTTAACCATCTAGGGTGGGACCTGGAATCTATTCATAGTTAGTTGAGGAGATAATCTCTGCTGATATCCTTAAATGTGGGCTGCCCACAACTCTGTCCTTGACCTTCTCAGACTTCTCTCACTTCAGTTGCCGGCCATGTTTCCAGGACTCTGTAGCTTCAGTCCAAACCTAAGAAGCACAAAACTGAATCCATCATTTCACCCAAGCTTAAACTGCTCTGTAAATATATACAGGTGAGTGGTACAACCGTCCATCCAGTCAGTTAAGCCAGAGAATCTTGGATTCATTTTAGATTCCTCCCTCTCTCCACCCAATTCATCTGTGTGTCCAGTCACTTCCCTAGCTCAAGCCTTGAGTATCTGTTACTTAGAATCTTGCATTAGCCTCTTTCTAGATTTCCCTGACTTGAATCTCACAGATTCCTCCTCCTACCCCTTAGTTCCAGAGTGACCATTCTAACATAAACCATCGCTAGAACCTCTTAAATAATTTTTCCATTGCCACTAATTTAAAATCTAAATTCCCTTACATGGCACTTAAGGTCCTTCAAGATGTTATCCCACCATTTCAGAGCCATTGGCAATGGCTTCCCTGCTCGAAATAGACCTTACAGCAAACTCAGCTACTGGTGGTCCCGCGACTTCTCCGTGTCTTTGCACATGTTGCTGTCCAATGGAAATATTCCTACACCTGTTTTCTGCATTATGATCTGCCCACTGCCAGCATAGGGAACCCTTCACCGTCCTCCTAGACGGGGTGAAAAATTGTTTCTCCTATGCTTCCGCTGTACTATGCTGACCTCCCGTTAGAGAGTTTATTTGATTGGTTTATCTCAACTTCTGCATATCAACCCCCCAATTAGAACGGAAGCTACTGAGGGCCTGGGCCAATGCTTGACACAAAGCACAAATATGTGAAGAACATAGGAAGGAAGGAAGAGATGAATGACGCTGTCAGCACTCCTTGCCCTGGAAGTCTGTGAATATTTCAGTACAAAATATAAAGTATGCTGTTACATTCCATGATTAAATTAATACCTGAGCAGTGAGTTGCAGCAAGGTGAGTGTGAACAAAGGTTTGAGCAGGAGAGAAAGAAGCAGGGATTGGGCAGCCAACGTGGGGGAAAGGAAGATGGGCAAAAATCACAGGTGTGCAACCCAGAAAAACAGCATCCTGGCCCCAGTGCCGCCCAGAGCAGTCCTTAAAGCTAAACTTGTTTCACGAGATTGAATTAGAAGTGAAGTGGCTAGAAAATTAAGATCAATTCGATTGAAAGTCACTGAATACCATGATTTCACCAAAGAACCGTTTGAGTTCCTAAAGCAAATTATTTTCACTTCCAGCTGCTTTTCTCTGACTCTCTCCTCAAGCAGTGACATGTGCTGTGCTAAGCCTATAAAGGCTGAAACGATCCTTAGAAAAACTTAAAAGATGCAGAACTTCCAAAGTGAAGAAATCCTCCCATTGGCTCTTCCCTGGAGGAAAACTTCATTGACAGGCTCCTTAAGGCTCCTGCAATGACCGGGGTTCAGACACGTGACTTCTGTGACCACAGCCATCATCACCGTGAAAAATGTCTCTCTTTTAATACATTTCTTATTTAAACAAACCTTAGAAGACTGTTTGGTGCCAGATTCTTAGAACTGGCGGTACAATGAATTTTTTTTTTTCTGGAATGTTTATGCTGCCTACCCTGTAAAACTTAACAAAGAACGTTTAGTATAAGGTAGCTCTGCGGATGAATAGTTTTTTGTGTGCTTACTAAAAACGGGGGCTCCCAAGAAAAATTAAAAACCCATTAGGAATAATTCTGCTTTACCCAACGATGGTCAGAAATCATATAGGGAAAAGGGAGGGGATTATAAAAGACCTTATTCTAAAGAGGCAACAGAGTCGAATGTCAGTCAAAGTTAAACGAAAAACAGCCCAGCCAACAGCTCAGCTATAGCAGAGAGCCACCAGTCAGCTTGGTCTCTCCTTCTGTGTCTCTCTCTCCATTTCTGTCTCTCTCTCCAACAGGTCTCTCTCCATTCTGTCTCTGTCACACACACACACACATGCACACATTTACTTCACAAATGGAATTCACTCAATGAAACCTGTGTCAGGGAAAAGACCCTCTTCTCGATTGACACTTATGCTTAAGCTTTCTGATAGTTCCCGGTATGACATTTTTAGGCAGCAAAGAAAAAGCAGGGTTAAGAATATCCTCTGCCAAGATATACGGAGGGTGACCAAAAAAAAAAATGTATACATATTTTAAGAAAGGAAAAAACTGTATTAAAATTGTAATTTTGTAATACGCAATATATACCGATAACAAAAGATAAATATAAGTCATGTGTATACATTTTTTGGCAGCCGCAGTATACATATATCTTCTGCCTTGTAATATGAGGGCAGACAATTAAGTTCACGAACTCATCCTAGAAAAAGTGCTGCATATCTCATTGCTGAATATCACTATGGTCACCTTCGAAGTACTCCCCTTGGGAAGCTATGCACCAACGCCAGTGCCTAGTCCACCCTTCAAAGCAGTTTTGGAACCTTTTTCTGGAATGGCCATCAGAGCTGTCGTCGTATTACCTTTGATGTCCTGAATGTCATCAAAATGTCTTCCTTTCAATATTTCCTTTATCTTTGGATAAAAAATGAAGCCATTGGGGGCCAGATCAGATGAGGAGGGAGGGTGTCCCCATACAGTTATTTGTTTACTGGCTAAAAACTCCCTCACAGACAGTGACGTGTGAGCTAGTGCATTGTTGTGATGCAAGAGCCATGAATTGTTGGTGAAAAGTTCAGGTTGTCTGACGTTTTCACGCAGCCTTTTCAGCACGTCCAAATAGTAAACTTGGTTAACTGTTTGTCCAGTTGGTACAAATTCATAATGAATAATCCTTCTGATATCAAAAAAGGTTAGCAACATTGTTGCAACAAGTTCACAAATTTAACTGTCAGACCTCACAGATGTACGTCTCACTTAAAAAATAGCAGGTAAGTTTTTTAACAGGTGCTGTGTGATGATTTTAGACAATCTCTCCTTGCAGACACAAAAAGAGATTAATAGTACCTCTCCACCCCATCCTTTGCACTATATATCCACAGAATGAAGACAAACAGAATCGAAATAACAACACCACGGAAAGTCTTTTGCAAATCAGCTTCAGCCTGCAGGCTGCATCCTCTGGTAGGGGGAGGGAAAAGAATTGGGTTAGGTCAACAGGTGGAACAATCTCCTTTGACCTCATCCTCATTCTCCTTTCTCGGAGACAAGCTGGACTTTGGATGGGAGGTGGGGCCCTAGCCACAGCTCCTGTCACATAATAGGGATAGTAGAATATGTGGGAATTTGTAACATTTTTTTCAAGATTGCTTATTATGTTAAAATGTTGTCTCTTTGGAAAAGTTGGTGATCACTTTGTGAACTTCGACTAGGCCAACAACAGAATAGTATCTGAGTTGTCTTAAGTATGCCCTGCTAAGGGGATGCCACACGTGCTACCAGCCTATGCCTTTTCCCCGACAGCCATCCTTGGTCATCTCGCATCCACTTTCATTCCCATCCTCTCCTCTCTCACGCAGCCTCACAGCCACCATATTAAGCTGCTCAGGCTGCCAAAACAAAGTACATAGAGTGGATGGCTTATAAACAACAGAAATTTATTTCTTACAGTACTGGAGGCTGGGAAGTCCAAGATCAAGGTGCTGGCAAAGTAGGTTTCATTCTGAAACCTCTTCTCTTGGCTTTTGGTGGTCACCTTCCATCTGTGTGCTCATATAGCCTGTTCTTTGTGTGTGTGGCGGGGGGGAGGGGCAGAGGGGAAGGAAAAGAGAGAGAAAAAACTCTTCAGTGTCTCCTCCTTCTTTCATAAGGACACCAATCCTATCAGATCAGGGTCTCACCCATATAACCTCATTTAACCGTAATTACCTTTTTATAGGCCCTGTCTCCAAACAGGCACATTAGAGCTTGGAGCTTCAACCTATGAATTTGGAGAGGCTACAATTCAGTCCATAGCACCCTTGCTTCCTTCCTCGCAGCTGACTTCCTACTTAACTTTGGCCCTAGGAACCAAGTGGCAGTAACAGAAATAGATGTGGCAGGAAAAGAACTGGGGAAATTGCGCCCAGCAAAGAAAGGCATTTAGAGATAGGAAGTGGATTAACTGAAGTGAATATTACCACCATGCATTCAGTTTTATGGGCTTAAAGCCCAAGAGTGATCTTTGACCCTTCTGGTATCAGTTAGCCATTGCTGAGTAACAAACACCACCAAATTCTGATGTTTAAAACAATGTTCATTTATTATCACTGACACATCTAGAAGTTAGCTGGCTTTGGGCTGACCCAGGTTGGGCTTGGTTGGACCACTCCGTTTTATATCACAGCATTCAAGGTGCTCTGCTTCTTGCTGTGGGCCTTGGGGTGGCTGTACTCCACATGTTACTTACCTCGCAGGCCAGTCTGGGCATGCTCCTTTCATGATGGGGGCTGAGGCTCAAAAGCAAAGTAGAAATACACCAGGTCTCTTAAATTCTAGACTTGGAATGGCACATTGACATTTCTATTTATGTCATTGGCTGAAGCAAACCCCATGGTCAAGTCCAAAGTCTACCCATGCGAGGCCTTGGCAACAGCCTGGATGCAGGAAAGGGAGAAAGATCTAATATACCACATCTTCCTCTTCTTCACTTCCCATAGCTGACACAGTATACTGGCTTATTGATTTTATCGCCAGAATCTTGTGACTCTGTCTACTTCTTCTTCCCTCCATCATCGTCCTAAGCTAAGCTATTATGTTCCACCTGGATACTGGAGGAGCCTCTTAACTGGTTTCTGCTTATCCAGTTTTGGACCTAACACCAAAGTGATCTTTGAAATTCACAGGTCTGCTCATCTCACTTCCTATGACTGCTCTTTGTTCTGAAGACAAAGACAAAAATTTCTTATCGCCACTGAGGGCCCAACAAAATCTGACAGCCTAGCTCTTCCACCTCAGGACCCAGTTCCTCTCACTCTTGGTATTTCAGCCCCGGTGGCTTTTTTTCAGTCCTTCATAAATACCAGGCTCTCTGACACTCATGGCTTTTAAAATGCTGTTTCTTTGCCTGGAAACATATCCTCTATTCCTACTCTCTTAATTCTGATTTATCCTTCAGATACCAACTTGAACATCTCTTCTTCAAGAACCTTCCTTGATGCCCCAGACCAGCTCTTTTATTCAGAAAGTCTCTTGTCATCATATACCTTTAGTTTGCGTCACTTTTTGAATTTTGTCGTGATGCATTTATTTCTGAGATTAATTAATGTCTCATCACCCCAACCTGCAGGCATAATCTCCATGAACGTAAGCACCACTTCTATTCTTGCTAATCATTATCTATCAGTGCTTGGTGCTTGGTACATGGTAGTGACTCAATGCATTGTTTGGTAAGTGAACAAACTGGTCCAAACAATCAAAAAAAGAAAACAAAACTAACTCTTTTCATTCTTTTTCCCAAGAGTTTTTAATTCACATTTTTAATTCAGATTTAATGTAGACATTCTATTTCAGACAAAAATACAATCCAGATTAACTACAGTTTTACAGGACGATGAGGAAATCGTTAGCCACAGAGTCTTTCTCTCTCTATCCCTCCCTAGACTTAATCTGGGTTTAGTCTAGCAGAAGAAAATATTCCAAGATCCAAGGATCCTTTTCTACATTTCACTTTATGGGTGTGTTACAACTGAGTAGAACTACTGCAGAACATAAGTTCCTCTAAGAAGAAAACCACAATTGATTACATGCTAAATTAAGACAGTATATTCATTTGTTTTCTCTTGTAGAAAATTATCTTTATCATTCTCCATTCCAATCAACAGCCGTTAGTAGCGTGATGATAGATTGTTGCACTGATAGCATGCTTGGTGGTCTCCTCGTGTCCATGTTCTTCGCAGTGTGACTTTGCAACTCATCAAGAGATGGAGTCTCTTTCCCTACCTCTCGAATCTGGGCTGGGCTTGTGATTTACTTTGACGAATAGAATACAGTGGAAATGATGTTGAACTAATTATGAACCTATGCTTCAAGAAGCCTTGCACGTTTCTGTTCTTAAACTTCTGCCATCCCACAGACATGACCCCAGGCTGGCCTGCTGGAGGATGAGAGGCTATGTGGAGCAATGTCAAAGTGTCACAGCCAAGGCAATTCTAGATTAGCCCCCTGCCAACCTTCAAGCAGATATCAGCAGAGATTGCCTCAGCAGCAGAACTGCTCTTCCAGCCTATAGATTCCAGAGCTTAATAAATGCTTATTGTTTAAGTTTGGCATGGCTTGTTACATGGCGGTAACTAACCAAGATGATGTTTAAAGCAATGTGACTGGGCTTCTCAAAGAAATTTCTACTACGCCACCCTCTTTGCTCCTGCCACAAAAGCATAGATCTTTGCGATAGGCAGCTCTGTGTTTAAATCTTCTTGAAAACATTTGTTAACCAGATGACTTTGGGTAAGTTGATTAATAGTTCTAAGGCGTATATTCCTTATCAATAAAATAGAGTTTATAAATATTGTGGCAGGGAAAATATCTAGTTATCCCCCAATATCTAATGTTCCTTTCTCCGTGTTTTTGATCCTCAAACTTTTAGCTGGGCTCATGGCCACCCACCTAGGCGTGTTTATGTGACTAAATTCTGTGCAACGAGCTGTAAGTCAACTATCACGTAGTAGAAATCTTCTTAAGGAAGCTGGTACATTTCCTCTGTGCCCCTTTTCTTCCTCCCTTTCCTCTCCGTTGGCATTGCAGTTAGTGGCCAATTATAAGGGGGAAAGATCCCAGGTCCCTAAGGATTTGTGAAGCTGAACTATGAAAGCAGCCCTGGACTGCCTACCTCTGGACTTTTGCACAAGACGAATAAAATTCTCCCTTGTTTAAGACACTGTTATTTTAGGTTTCTGTTACTCACAATTGAACCTAATCCCAATATAAACAGCTTCCTTGCTGGTTCAGGGTGAGTTAGGTGACAATATGAGTACCTGGCATCATGCCTGGCACACAGTAAATGACAATAAATGAATGTAACTCTTATTATTTTTTTTATTGATAATAATAGTGCAGGCAATACCAACATACCTCCCTGGTTAATGTTGAGGTAAAATTAGCAATATTGCTGGAGTCAGCTAAAGTTATGGCTGTCGTCACAACACTTACATAAGAGCATAGAGCTATGTGTTTGTTGATAATTGTATTTTAAAGAGTTTCCTTCTTAACCCATGGCTCACTAAACTACAATTTGTATCTTAATGAAATTTAGGAAACAGATGTACATGAGCAATGTTAGGGGAGCATTCACAAATTTTAACTCATTCATGTAGTGCCCTCAAAATACGGCAAAACAGAAAGGGTTTTGACCATGTTCCTTATAATTTGTTTTCCCTCAGAAACCCTTCAAAACTATATTAAGAAAATGCGATCTTCACATGTACTTGAAATGCAATATTATATACAAAATACTGTATTTCCTAAGGCAATACAGTTTCTTAAAAATTATACTTCAGCTTTAAAATACTGAAAAACTTCATTTTAGATATTGGAGGAAGAAAGGCTTTTTAGAAAACTATTACTATTGTAACTCTGCCATTAGATTCTTTGGTATTCCCTGCTGTGAAGATCATTATTCTGAGATGTGGAAAGTCAGCAAAAAGGCATGCAGAACCTCCCCCAGTATTGAATCAATTTTTTAAGACAAATTTTCCTCAGAAATATGGTGAAACACAGAGAAGTCATTCATAATGAGTTCCTCAAGCAAAAATTCTTTTTAATTATTCTGACATTGAAAAAAGAACTCACAGAGAAATACTGTTCACAGTGGATTCCATATGGCATTTGATAGTTATATGTCATTACCAAAGTAACTAACAGGTCCCAATTTAACTGGAATGGGGCTTTTCCCATTAAGGTGCCTTTTAAAATTAATTATAGAAGCCTATTAGGAAGACTTTTCAGTAAGTTCTATACTGTGGAGATCAATAGAAATGTTTTAAATGGCTATTGGGGGAAGTTGGTTACAAAATGGCAAGAAAGGCTAAACCAATTGAACAAGGGAGTCAAGAGAAGGTTTCAAGGAGTAAGTACTCTTGAGATGTCTTAAGGGGCGATGATAGTGAGATATACCAGTACATGAGAACCGTAGGTCACGGTAAGGAGGGAATAGCCTATGGAGAAATGGCCTATTAGTAGTGATCAGTGGGATACTAGTTGGGAATAGTAGAACATAACACTTGGGATGCTGATTGTGACCTTGTAGAGGGCGCAGCATAGGATGTTGTGTCTAATTCTTTTGTAACTGGTAACCATTAAAGGATTTTTAACAGAAAGATTTTTAAAAATCAGTGCTGACTTCACTGGGTAAATTCCATCAAATATTTACAGGAGAGTTATACCAATTCTTCATGAATTCTTTCAAAAATTCCCAACTTCCCAACTCATTCTATGAGGCCGATATTACCCTGTTACCAAAAACCAGGCGAAGACATCACAAGAAGAGAATTATGGACCAATATCCCTTATGATTATAGATGCAAAAATCTTCAGCAGAGAATCAGGAAACCAAATTCAGCATCATATAAAACAGTTATCCTCCATGACCAAGGGGGATTTATCCCAGGAATGCACAGTTGGTCACCATATTAATAGAATAAAAAACAATAACAACATAATCATCTCAATAAATGTAAAATAAGCATTTGAAAAAAACCAACCTTCATGATAGAAAAAAATTCAACAAACTAGAAAGAGAAGCTATCTTCCTCAGCCTGATAAAAGGGATCTAGAAAAACCCATAGCCAACATCAAAATAACTGGCAAAAGGCTGGATACTTTCCCCATAAGATCAGGCACAAGATTAGGCTGTCTGCTCTCACCAGTTCTATTCAGCATTGTACTAGGGGTTCTAGATAGGAAAATTAAGCAAGAAAAATAAATGAAGGGCATCCTGATTGGAAAAGAAGTAAAACTATCTTTTTTGTAGATGACATGATCTTGCATACCAAAAATCCTAAGGAATCAAAAAAAAAAAAATCCCATTAGAACTAATAAACAAATTCAACGAGGTTGTAGGGTACTAGATCAATATGCAAAATCGATTGTATTTCTATACCACGAACAATCCAAACATGAAATTAAGAAAGCAGCTTCACTTACAATAACATCAAAAAGAATTAAATACTTAGGAATACATTTAATAAGAGAAGTACAAAACTTATACTCTGAAGACTATAAAAATTGTTGAAATGAGTTAAGGATGCTCTAAATAAATGTAAAATCATCCAACGTTCATGGATCAGAAGAAAAAATATTGTTAATATGGCAATACTCATCAAACTAACCTACAAATTCAGTGCAATCCCTATCAGAATCCCACCTAGGTTCTTCGTGGAAATTAACAAACTGATCCTAAAATTTATACGGAAACCCAAAAAACCTAGAATAGCCAAAATAATCTTTGAAAAGAACAAAGTTGAAGACTCACATTTTCCAATTTCAAAACTTACTACAAAGCTACAAATAATCCAGACTGTGTGGTGCTAGCATAAGGAGATTATATGTATATATATATAAAATAGAATTGAGACTTGAACATAAACCCTCAAATTTGCAGTCAACTGGTTTTTGACAAGTTGCGAAAACAATTCAATAGAAAGAATAATCTTTTCAAATGGGACAACTGGATATCTACAAGCAAAAGAATGAAGTTGGACCTCTACCTTACACCATATATAAAAATTAACTCAAAATGGATCAAAGCCTTAAATATATGAGCGAAAACTATAAACTCTTAGAAGAAACATAGGGGTAAATCTTCTTATCTTGGATTTGGCAATGGTTCCTTAGGTATGACACCAAAAGCACAAGCTAACCAAATTAACAAAGAAAAAAATAGATACATTGGACTTCCTCAAAATTTAAAGCTTTCGTTTTTCAAAGGATACCATCATGAAAGTAAAGAGACAAACCACAGAATGGGAGAAAATATTTGCAGATCATATATGTCATGAGGTACTTGCATCTAGAATATACAATATTCTAGTCAATAGCAAACAGATAATCCAATTAAAAATGGGCAAAGGATCCGAATAGATATATCTCTAAAGAACATACACAGATGGCCAATAAGCACATAAAAAGATCTCAACATCATTAGTCATAAGGGAAATACAAATCAAAACCACAAGGGATCCCTTTTTACACCCACTAGTTTGGCTATGAAAGAAAAGACCAACGATAACAAGTGTTGGCAAGAATGTGCAGAAATTGGAACCCCCACATACTGCTGGAGGGAATGTAAAATAGTGCAGCCATTTTGAAGAGGAGTGTGGGAGTTCCTCAAAAAGTGAAACATACAGTTGCCATATGACCTGGCAATTCCACTCTTAAATATATACCCAAGACAAATGAAAATGTATGCCCATACAAAAACCTATAAATGAATGTGCACACAACAATGTTGATAATAGTCAAAAGGTAAAAACAATCCAAGTGTCCATATCAACTGATGAATGGGTAAACAAAATGTGGTCTACCGAAAGGCTGCAACATAGATAATTCTTGAGAACAATATGCTAAGGGAAAGAAGCCAGTCACAAAGACCACGTAGTATATAATTCCATTTATACGAAATGTCCAGAATAGGGAAATCCACGGAGACAGAAAGCAGATTAGTAGTTGTCTAATGCTGGATGGAGCGATGGGAGGACGGGAAGGTGATATTTAAGGGGTATGGTTTTCTTTTGGGAATTGTAAAAATGTTCTAAAACTGATTGTAGTAAATAAAAACAAAAAGGTTTAAAAATAAAACTGATTGGGGTGATAATTGCACAACTCTGTGGACATGCTAAATACTATGGAATTGTTAAAAAAAAAACATATAGTGCTATGTTTGAGGAATACTACTCTGATGAAAGTAGAAACAGAAAGCACAGAGACCAATTAGATTATTACTCTGGTCATTTAGCCTCTTCGAAGACATCTTATCCTCAGGTCTTTTCTTCTTCCCTCCCCATGCCCATTTCCATCAAATATAATTAGAACACATTTAGTTATCAAATCTATACTCGATAAATTGATAAATATGCTACAAAAATGAACCAACTGGGACTCAGGAAGAGGAGATCATAAAACAAGTTCCCAACTCTCTAGCGATCATTTTTATTATTTCAGTAATGAAGGGAAAAGGCCCATTTCTCAACTGTTTACTTAAAGGTCAAGAATTTAAACTTTAATTTTAGGGAAGAGGTATTTAGCTGATATACAGCCTCAGACTAAACAGTGAATGAGTTTCTGCTTCATGCCTGGCACATAGTAGTCTTCAATAATATTTTAAAAAATAAATTAAATGAATTAATTTTAAGACTAAAACTAGACTTTATAGTAAGTGGCCAAGAAAGACATTGTGAGATGAAAAAAAATAACACGTAATCTTAAACTGGTGATGATGAAAAAATTAAAAATGAAGAGAAAAAAATATTCAGTCATTTAACAAGACTGCAAGACTCTGAGAAGTGCCATGAGTTCCTTCCATCCCTTTCAGAGGGAAAAAAAAAATTAAGTTGTAAAATTATATAAAAGAGTCAAAATATTGCACTTTAAAAATGCAAAAAATCAATGAATGTAATCCATCACATGAACAGTCCAAAGAAGAAAAATCATATGACCATATGGATAGATGCAGAAAAATCACTGGACCATATTCAATACCCATACGTGATAGAAGCTCTCAGAAAATCGGGCAGGGGGGGGGGGTGCGGAGGGGGGGGTTCCTAAACAGAGAAAGAATAAAAAACAAAATTATGTAAAACAGAAACCAAAGCCTTTTAAGGATGCAGGGAGGAAAAATAAGTTTTTACTCATGGAAAAAAATTGCTAAGGTAAAAAATGCAACAGAGAAAAAAGACCTTAAGTAAAAGACTGAGGAAGTGAAAGAAAACAAAGGAAAATAAGGAAGTAAAACAAAAATAAGAAGCTGTTTTCAGTATCCCAAATAATGGTCAGTCATCAGAAACACCACCCTGGGACCTCTTCTTCTATCCATCCAGTTTTAGCCAGAGAGATCTGGTTTCTTATACCTAGAGAGCTTCTATTCTTTCTCCTAGGGAATAATTAGGAAGTTAAGAAGAAATAAGCCCAAGATTCAGGGATTACTTACTGCCATCTCACAAGAATGATGATTAAAATATCATCATTAAGAATCAAGGAACTTTAGTCCCTTTGAGTGCTGATTACAAAGTGATTAGTAGGGATTACGGTGAGATTAACAATGTGTGCAAGGAAGATGATTTGATTCATTCCAGGCGTTAGGGACAGAGGTGGCAGATGGCTTGGTTGTATCAAGAGAAACTGTAAAACAGAGTAAAAAACAGTTGGATTGGATTTTTATTTGAAAAGGAAAAAATAGCTCTTGATGGGTGATGACATATTGCTTAAAGTTGTATAGGCTCATGTCATACCTTTTCAATTTGTCAAGAGTGCGAAAAAGATGTGATTAGTTTCTGTCTGAGAGGAATGGAGAAATCCCGATAATGAAAACATTAAGGCTAGGGTGCCCATTTTGTCCTTTACATATTAATTAAAAGCCCTTTGATGAGAATTTATGATGTGAACTTGCTTGGTTTACTCTTTAGAGAGGTGTGGAAGGCAATAGAGTGGTTTAGATGTTTTTAAACTAGTACTTGCATATGCAGATGACATGTTAATAATTTTATCAACGGATGAGTCTTAGAAACCATCCCTTGAAATTTTGAAGCATATGTTTAAAGCAGCTGGTTCTAAAATAAGTTTAAGAGCAGCTATTCGCTTGAGAGAGCTGACAAATAGGAACAGGTGATTGTCTTGGAAGGGGTCATTGTTTAAAAAGGAACCAATTGGGAGTTCAGGAGGCTTTGGGGGGAGTCAAAACAATGAGAAATCAAACAGAAAATAGATGTAGCAGATAAGTTTGTGTCTCTCTAGCAGATTTGAAAGTTATTTTATTGTACTGAATGTGTTGTTAATCAAAGGAATTTCTCATTGCCTTGAGCCATATGGAAGTGATTTGCCATGTTTTTCTTGCTGTCCATTTGCAAGTTATGTTTGAGGGAGCTGGCAGAGTGCCTTTTAAAAAAACACTGTCTTTACAAAGTTACCTTAATGAGCTGACTGAAGACAAGATTCTTTGCATGACAATCATGAGTGAAGTCGTTGTCTTAACTTGTAAGAAGAGCCTGTCGAAGAAAAAACTTGACAAAAAAATTCTTTCTCAAATAATTCTGTTATTCTGAGACATACTTCGGAAGCATGCACAGTAAATATACTGACTACTTAGAATTATCTATAGAAGACCCTTTCCAGTCAGTACACTGTGTAAGCATTATTTAATAATCTTTTGAAAACCTTTAATATGATGAAGAGTCTTGCAGATGTAGAACTACTAAAAAGCGACTGAATTCTCTCTTGAAGCAAAATGATGTAAGGGAAAGAGCCAGAAGGTGCGAGTCAAGAGATCTGGAAAGAGTCACTCACTCTTTCCCTGCCTTGTTTTCTTCACCTGAAAAAAAAGTAATAATAGCTAACGTTTATAAAATGCTTACTTCTACTAGGCACTGTTAAAACAGCTTATATGACTTAATTCATCTTTCAACAACCTGTGGTAAATACTGTTATTATCATCCCCATTTCACAGGAAGCTGAATGGAAATAATAAACTATATCAGACCTCCCATGAGAATGTGTAATTGAAAGTATAAGGGTATTTTTTTCTGTCTTAATAATAATATATAATCTCAATTGCAGAGTAGTTTGGGTGTACTCCAGACTAAGAATGGAGGAGATAGATTAAAAGTTTCCTTCTATATACATTCATGATTTAAAAAAACCCCAAAAACTTAGCAAACTAGAAATAGAAGGATGAATTCTTAATTTAACAAAAATAACTTATAAAAACATGCAACAAATATCATACTTAATGGTGAAATATTAAAAGATTCCCCCCCTTAAATCAAGAACCAAACAGAGATGTTCATTATCACTATTTTTAATAACACTGAACTGCAGTGCTTAACCAATGCAACAGGCAAGGGAAAAAAAGTTACAAGAATATCAAAAAAAGTAATAAAACTCATTATTCACTGATGACATGATTGTATATGTAGAAAATATGAAGGAATCTGCAGTGGAGGTAGCAAGATCACTGTATACAAGGTCAATATAAAAATATTTCTATATAATAACAACAAAAATTAGAAAATGAAAATTTAAAGATAATATTACTAAAAATAACAAGTTGGGGAGAATGTGGAGAAAAGACAATCCTTGTGCACTGTTGGTGGGAATGAAAATTGGTGCTGCCACTATGGAAAATAGTATGGAGGTTCCTCAAAAAATTAAAAATAGAACTACCATACAACCCAACAATCCCACTTCTGAGTATTTATTCAAAGAAAACAAAAACACTAATTCAAAAATATATATGCACCCCTCTGTTCACTGCAGCATTATTTATGATAACCAAGATATGGAAGCAATCTAAGTGTCCATGATGGATGAGTGGATAAAGAAAATGTGACATATATGTAAAATTCAGCATAAAAAAGAAGCAAATTTTGCCATTTACAACATTGATGGACCTTGAGGGTATTATGCGAAGTGAAATAAGTCAGACAGAAAAAGATAAATACTATATGAGCTCACTTATATGTGGAATCCAAAACAAAACAAAACAAAAAACAACAAAAAAGAAAACTGGAGCTCATGGATATAGGGAATAGATTGGTGGTAGCCTGAGGCAGGGGATGGGGTTAAGTGAAGAGTGAAATGAGTGAAGGGAGTCAAAAGGGACAAATTTCCAGTTCTAAAATGCATCAATCACGGGTTGTAATGTACAGCATGGAGACTATAGTTAACATTACTGTATTGCATATTTGCAAGTAGGTAGGAGAGTGGATCTTGAAAGTTGTTATCATAAGAAAAAATTATTTGTAACTATATATAGTGAGTTCCCTGTGTTCCAATTATGCCGTAGTTCATTGATCTTAAGACATGTATTTTTCTCATTTTTATATCTCTGAAGTTGGAATGTATCTTACAATTGGTGGCATCTTGCAATTATAATTGTCAGTATTTTGACTTTCTTAGTAGTACATAAAATAATAATGCATCTCATAATTAATCCTGCCTTAGAGTCAGTCAAGTATGATATTTATAAATGAAACCCTTCCCTTGAATGCCGGATAATTTTCCCGGGAGCGGTTATTTAAATATTTATCTTTGCAGAAATGTTATAGGTTAAAAGAGATTTAAAGATATACTAGCCAAATTTGGCATGTGAGTCTTGTTTGAATCCTGATTTGAACAGACCACTGTAAAAGACATTTTGGGGGGCAATCAGAAAAATTTGAACACTGACTGGATAGTAGATGATATTAAGAAATTACTGTTAACTTTTGAAAAGTGTAATATGGTATTGTGATTTAAGAAAAAAGTTGCTTATATTTTAGAGGTACATAGTGAAATATTATGGATGAAATAATATAATGTCTGGGATTTACTTTTAAATAATCCAAGGGAGGGGAGAGGGTAGAAGAGGATGAAGATAAAAGAAGATTGGCTGTGTGTTGATAATTGGTAAAGTGGGGTGATAGATTCATTATGCTCTTCTGTATACTTCTGTATATGTTTGAAAATTCCCACAAAGAAACATTTAAAAAATAATGTCCTAAATTCTAAGTGATTAGGTTTTGTTTTAATATGTTAATATTTCCATCAAGATACTCCATATATCCATTAAATTAGTTTAAAAAAAATCATTTCAATTCTCTTAAGTGATCTTCCAAATCTATATGTAAAAAATTTCCTCATCAAAATGTATTTACAACTTACATAACATTTATTGATTGAACGCTCCTGTATTCCAGAAATAAATACTTGGAAGTATTTAAAATTTTAAAACCTTTGCATATACAACTTTCTCTCTAGAAAATATACATTTAGAGAAAAGAAATGCTAATAAGGCAGAGGCAGAATTGCATTGTGGGAGAGACAAGCAGGTAGTCAGGGCAGCTGGGAGTTTCATTTTTGCCTTCACCACTAACAAGCAAAGCAGTCGAATCCTCTCGGCTTCAGTTTCATCTTGTATTAAATTAGGACACTATTAGCTGCTCTGTCTACTGCACAGAATGTTTGGAAATTCAAGTACATAGTAAATATAACAGACCCTTAAATGGTTAAAAAAATTTTTTTAAAGGATGCTCTTTGTAGCAAGGCTTCAACAAAATGTACCCTCAGATTAAAATCTGAGGCAGCGTCAACACAGCAGTTAGGAGGAAAAAAAATATCAGTCACCCCACTGATTGTTTTGCTATGTGACACCAAACAACCAGTTTGGCTGGGTTTCTCACTGACTTATCCAAACAGAGCAGACGTTTCAGTCCTAACGTCGCAGCCCCTGAAGGTCTTCCCTTTGCCACACGTGAAATCAGGTACAGGGCTGGGTACCAGGCAGGGGCATCAAGCATGCCCAGTGCTGTCCGCTCTGCAAGGCTCCAGCTGACTCTGTGTTAATGAGCTTAGAGGGAAGGGACAGTTTGAGTAGATGGGTTCAGCACAAAGTTGATCCGGTTTCATAGGCCCCTGTGTGAGTGAGGCCTGAAAAGACAGCAGCTTGAACTTGCACAAACAGCAAGCAAGTGAAGCCCTATTTGTCTGGGTCCTCCATATGTGTTGGTATAGTTCCAGACAGTTTTAAAAGTTGACGACTTTCTGAACTATATGTCCTCAAAGCCTCTTCCCTTTGTTCTGTGTTTCTTCCATCCCTACTGGTAAGGCTTTCAGCCTGTTCTTGGCAGGAAGGCTTCTCGGGTGTGTTCTGAGAACCGTCCAAGGAGCTGTAACTGCTTTCAGAGTTTCGGCTCTGTACATACAGAAAAAGTGAGACAGTTGGAACTGAAAGATGTGGGAATATCAAGCCAAATGATGTTTTTAATCCCTTTAAGATGACAATAATGTCTTCTTTCAAAAGCTTACATCATTTTTTTGCTAAACTTTCATTGTTTCAGAAACAAATCTAGTCAATCTTTTCACTTTCCTCTAGGATTAATGTCTCACTGGAAATGAGACAAGTCTTTCCTCTGATTTTCTTTCAGCCTCAACAATTTACTTATACAACTTGCTTATAGCACCAATGCCTGTCACTATTAAGCAGTGTGATCTTGCCCAAGTCACTTAACTTCTCTGAGTAATTGCCTTCCTAATCAGTAAAACTGCTCCTTTCATCTCGATAATGTTCTTCATATCTGATTCAGCTGCTCCTTTCATCTCGATAATGTTCTTCACATCTGATTCTTTAATCTTTACCAGAATGCTTAGAAAAGAGATGTTCTGACTGATGGTATTTTCTTGCCAACTGAAGTTTAACCAACCAGTAATTTTTCTTACCATTCTTTTTATTCAAAAATATTTTTAGCATGCATTCTAATCCTTTTGGTAAATTCAAATGTCAAGTCACAAATATAACAGTAGCAAATTAAATCTTACAGAATATTAAAACAATCATATAGCAAATCCAAGTAAAGCTTATCCAGAAATGCAAGGTTGGTTTGATATTGGTAAACAGATTAATATAATTCAGCATCAGTAAGACTAAAGAGAAAGAATATATAAGTATATTGATTGACAATAAAAGGTATTTTATAAAATTTATACTTTTTTCTTATTTTTAAATTAACACTATAAGGAATCTCAAACTGATAGCCAACCTCATATTTAATGGAATTCACAAACATTTTTCGTATGGTCCATGATCCTTGAACCTCCTAAAACTGTAAACATATTTTGTGAGCATGTGCGTTTTTCTAGAGTTAGCTTTTATCAATTCTCAAAGGGATAAAGCATACAAAAAATGTTCTAGAGGCATTACCGTTAATATCAGGAACAAGAAAAAGGTTCTTGTTATTGCCACTATTATTTAATAAGATTCTGAAATATTATTTCTGGCTAATGCCATAAGACAAGAAACAGAACCAAGAGACATAGCTATTAGGAATAAGAAAAATTAGATTATCATTATTTGAGGATAATACGATTATATTAAATTCTTTTGATTGCAAGACATAGAAGCATGTTCAAGGTAGATTAGTCATATCAATTGATTATGAAAGATTCCTAATCAATTGATTAGGAAGTCCACAAGAGAGGAGTCAGCCACACTGGGTGGGATATTGCTCAGGATAAAGGAGTATGTCATATCATCTGATGGCAAGTGTCCCTTGTTCTTTACTCCTGTGCTCTATCGGGAAGCTGATTGATCTCCTATTTCTACTATAATTAACTCACTCACAGAATCTATGTGTCTCTTCTTTATATGTGTCTTGCTCTTTCCAAGTTCCTGTTCAACAGGCCAAACCAAAATGTCTGTCAATCCTGATCCAAGCCAACCCTCCTCTTAGCATGAGGGGAACGTGCAGGAGAAATCCTCATCCTCACTGTTGTTCATGGATATCCACACTATTGTTCAGCATCCATAAAGCTGAAATCAATTTCTGGAATGTGCTGTAATACTGAACACAGCTATCTACTAATCAGATCCATGTGTTTTCATTCTCTGTCAATACTTCATTGGGGAAAACTACGCTAGCCATCGGCTCTGGTCTAGAAAGAGATAGCACTTGAATTAGATGAAGCCAAATTTTACATTCGAGCAGCTTGTTCATGAAACTTACTTGGCCTTGAGGCTTACAAACGCCTGGTCCCATGCATATCAAATAGTCATTATGATGATTATAACAATAGCTATTATTGGGAAATGGCATAGTGGTTAGCGTCATGATCTCTGGAGCCAGACTGGGTTTGAATCCCAGATTCACCACTTACCAGCTGTTTAATATTGGACAGGATATATAACCTCTCTGTGCCTCAGTTCTTTTTATTTATACAATGAGGGTGACAGGTTGTTTTGAGGATTAAATGAGTTATTGCTTATAAAGTACTTAGATTACCTAGTTAATGCCATACAAATGTTTATTAAATAAATGCCTAATATTAATTGAGCACTTACTATTTGCCTGACACCATACTAAGTATTTTATGTGCATTTTTTTCATTTAAATCCCATAATAACCCTAAAATGCAGATAATATCACACAATATTTAAAAGGGAGTATTTCTGCCTGAGTTTTAGGAAGAATTCCCACATTCCAAAGTGAGATGCTAACCCACTTCAGCAGGACTTGCAAAGGAGATGGTTAAGGACACGTTTTGACCCTGAGATTAAAGAGGCAAGGAGGGAGGGCATCTTTGCAAAAGGGCATTGAAAATGGGAAGAGGACAGGAGTATTTCCCTGCCCCCAAACATAGTTAGAGGGGCACTAAGGAGAACTTGCCCTGTGTCTCCTGGAGTCACCAGGGTGTGGTATCTGAAAGGAATGCACTTCTTTCAACCTGTGGGTAGAGCAAAGAGAACTGCCGTCAGTGAACTGGGAACAGGTTGACCTGCCGGGGATGGCAGGGTAGAGCTGTGTGATTTCCATGGACAGGAGGCCACGTGGGAGGGGCAGAACTGCCAGTCATTGTAAAAGAAATCTGACCCCAGAAACGCAGGACTTTTAGCAGGCACTGGGGGAGGGGAGGTCACAGGGCTTGTACGTGACCAGCCCAGACAGAGACCCTGCCCTTGCACGTGCCCAAACTCACGCCAGGGCTACTGCTGGTATGTTCCCAAATGGAGGTCTCCAAGGGCCCAGAGAAACATCCCATGACAGAAAGGGCCAATGTTGAACACTGCTCATCTCCAGAGAAGTCCAACACCAGTGTCAGTCAGGACTTCACAGAGGGGTTGACTACTCTGGTGGTAAGAGTGGGAAGTGGGGGGCCACGGGTGGGCCAGCGTAGCCTGGGAAGGAAGAAGAAACCAACCAGAGCCCACTCCTTTTCCCTTTGCACACTTATATACAGTTAACCCTTAAACGAGGCACGGATTAGGGGTGCTGGTCCCCACGCAGTGGAAAATTCGTTTATAACTTTTAACTACTGTCTGCCCTTGGCATCTGCCCTTCAACCAACCGCAGATTGAAAACAGTATTTTCACATTCCCAACCGTGGATGCCAAACAATGGATCGAAAATACTGTTTTTCATCTGCGATTTGTTGGATCTGTGGACGGCAAAGGGCCAGTAGGTAGAGCCAAAGTTGCACGTGGATTTTCAGCGGAGCGGGGATCGGAGCCTCTGACCCCCATGTTGTTCAAAGGTCAACTGTAATGAATCAGAGCTGACAAGGGGAAAGAAGAAATGAAATTGAAATTTGGATTTCTACACAGAACTGGACATTTCAATCACTGAAATGGGGCTGTTCTGTGACTGCACGTGATGGAGAACTTTATAGTACCCAAGAGTGAGTGGAGGTGTCTTAGTACCTGCCTTAGATTTTGCCCAAGGAGCCAGGAAAGGCTAGCCTCACAGAGAAGATTTGAATGGGCAGTAGGGGAAAGCGGTACAGTTTTCTGTTTGCACCCTATGCAATCCTGCTCTTTAAAGAAAATGGTTGCAATAATAATGGTAGTCATAACAACCCCTCACATTGATTAAGGACTTACTGTGTGCCAGTTCATGTTTAAAGTACATGATACACTCCTGCTCATTTAATCCTCACAACCCTAGGAGGTAAACCTATGGCTTTGGTAAAACTCATTTACAAAAAAGGGAAACTGAGGCTTAGAGAAATCAAGTACCTGCCCTGGGGAACACAGCTAGTACGTGGCAGATATGCAATCCACTGGACATCAGCATACTCCAAGCTGGACCCTAGTTGGTCACTCCCTTGCCAGGGCAAGGCAGGAGCTCTCACATATGGACAAGGGCATGGACTTGCTCCACAAACTTCAGGGCCATCTGCACAGGTTTCCTTCGGGCTCCACACTGTATCCTAATCTACAAAGGCCTCTCTAAACTCATGGGTCCCGTGAAAAGTGTTATGTGGGAAGACGAGGAGGAAGATTCACGACAAACGTTTGTGGTTTGATAGCAGTCCTCCTTAAAGGTGATCAGCCTGTCCTTTCCCTAACAGTGCCTTGGATTTTTTAAATAAACTGAAGTCCAGAACTTCCCTGAGGGCCCAGTACTCTTTGCTCTGTTGAGTTTGAGTTGGGTACACAATCCTGTTTGTCAGGTCTGGATTTTTTCTTCAGATACAATCAAACGATCCTTTGCTTTACCTAACAATGTTGTTCCTGTGGTCCCCACAATTGATAAGCTTGGGGTATGGGGCCTCTTCTGTGGCTACTTGCTGCAATGCTATACACTGGCTGATCACCTCACTTGGCTTTCATCTCCTTGTAGTCACCTGGACCTTCCCTGCACAGCTCTCCTTCTCCCCACTGCAGTCAGTAAACTGACTTTTGTTTCAAACTCTTGAGTGAGATAGCAGATGATAAACAAAGATAAATTGGGTGTTAGGAGTGAAGGTAATGTTCAGAGGTTGAAAGATACTAAAAACCGGCTGAGCATTTAATAGTTTTAGGGATTCTCAAAATAGTACAAATGTCAAATTTTTCCTACTACAAAAATAGGTGTGTTCTAAGATCCTGTACCTTTATTATTATACCTGAAAGATTAGTAATAAAACATCCTATATAGTTAGAAGTAGATACCGATAAATATATAAAAATAAAATATTAATAAACAAAAAGCATATATTAAAATATATCATGAACGGTTTTTTACTGGTATGTGAAGAGATGGAGGTAAATGGAAAAGAATTAAGATTTCTGCTAACCGATGTCACCCCAGTAAATTTAATAAAAATTAAAAAAAAAGAATTAAGACTTTGAAGATAGTCCTAAATATCAATATTTAGTATAATATAAAGATGATAATTCCATTTGGGGGGAAAATAAATGGTGTTGGGACACTTGGCTAACCATATGGAGAAAATAAAGCTTGGATCTCTACCTCACTGATTCAAAAATAAAATCTAGATAGCTCAAAGATTTAAAAATGTAAAGTAAAAGCGTAACAGTGTTAGAAGAAAACATAGAAGTATTTTTTTTCTTCATAATCTCAAAGTATGTGAGGGCTTTCTAAGTAAAAAACAAAGCCATAGGTTTAAAAAAAAAAGAGAGAGAGAGAATACATTTGACTTCGTAAACTAAATATTTCTATGTGAAAAGTTACCATGAACAAAGTTGAAAAGCAAAAACAAGCTCAGAAAAAAATATTTGTAGCACATATGACAGAAAAAAAAAAAAGTCTGGTTTCCAAGAGTCCTTAGAAAGGAGAGAGAGAGAGAGACAGAGACAGAGAATAACTGAGGAAAGAAAAAAGGAAACAGTGGAAGGAGGAAGAAATAGATTTGCCAAGACATGAAAAAGTTATGAAAAGTTTAAATGCAAACATCCTTTTGACCCAGCAACTTTGTTTCTAGAAATTTATGTTAAAACTCCCAAAGACTATATGAATAAGGACATTCATTACAACATTTTTAGTAACAAAATACTGGATACAACCTACATGTCTATTCCTAAGAAGCTAATGAAATAAATCATGGTACATTCATGCAATGGAATACTATGCAACTGTTTAGAAGACTGAATTACAGCATTATGAACTAATATAGATTTGCCTCCACAATATATTGTTAAATTAAAACAATGCAATTTGTAAAGAAATGTGTAGAGTACGTTCAAATTTGCGCTTATACAAAAGAGAGAGGGCCATTCCTACAAATATGTGCTTGTACATGCATATACTGTTTTTTAGGAAAACTATGTCATTTTAGAAGTAAAAATTGTATTAAAAAAAAATCTAAAGAGAAAACAACCCTTTGATCTTTTATGTAGTGGCAACGGAATCCACCTGATCGTCAGTAAATTGTGATTAAGAATGTCCTTCCCTCATATCCTATTCCCAGCTCTTACCCTGAAAGTTTCCTTTAAAAAAAATAATAAATTTCAAATAGAAACAGGCCTCTTTTGATTTCCTTTTTTTTATTTTAAAAGATAATAAAAGTTAACATTTTTCATTTTTGTTACACAGTAACTTCCGGTTAATCACAGTTTACGACAGAAGTTGCTGGAGCGGTTAGAAGAATTGTGAGAGGCAGGATGGAATTACCCCAGCAGGTAAACAAAATATCCCCTAGAAGCCTCTGAGTTACCTTCCCTTTTTGCAGTTTTCCATCAAGAGGAGGATAATAAGAAACAGGCATCACCACTGCAGGTCCTTGTGCCAATAGGCCAGGGCGAGTCATCAGGGAGCTAGAATTAGCAATGTTGAGTCTGAAGGCGTGGTGGCCCTGATGACTAAAAAACCCTATTCTACATTTTATTAACTTAATGAAAGTATTTAGAAACCAGAACACGCTGTCACTTCCCTGAGTAAGTGGTACCCATGGCAAGGTTGAGCCATTTTCCTGGATTATATCTTAGACCCTACTATGACTGGCAAATGGAAATGAGAATTAACCAGTCTCTACACATGTTAATTTGATAGTTTTCATCACAATACCTTTAGCAGCAATAGAAACAAGAGGAAAATATTTAAATCGGTTCTCTATCAACCTTAATTTTCCATTTGCAGTTTAATAGCTTGTGAAACTTTGTAAGTACGTAATGAAATTATCTTGGTCTAAGGCAGCGGTTCTTAATTGGGGGCGATTTTGACCCCCGGGGACACTTGGCAATGGCTGGACACATTTTTAGTTGTCAAAACCAAGGGGCTGTTTCTGGCATCTAGTGGATAACGGGAAGGGATGCTGTTAAATGTTTTACAATACAGAGCACAAACTCCCACAACACAGAATTGTCCAGTCTGCAAGGTCAATAGTGCTGAGGTTAGAAGACCTTGGTCTCCTTTGCTTCTGTGTAGTAAGTGAAGTGTCCTGCTTTAACTCAAGTTCATAAGAAAAGCCAGCTTTCCTTTGAGTTAAAATCATCGGTTGTTTATGAATTTAATGCAGTTTTAGGAACTATTATATTAACTACCGTGTTTCCCTGAAAATAAGACCTAGCCAGACCATCAGCTCTAATGTGTCTTTTGGAACAAAAATTAATATGAGACCCGGTCTTATTTTACTATAAGACCGGGTCTAATATAACATAATATAATATAATTATATTATATTATGTAATTATATTCTATTATAATTATATTATAATATATTATATATAATGCTCCAAAAGTGCATTAGAGCTGATTATCTGGCTAGGTCTTATTTTCGGGGAAACATGGTAGCTCCCAAAGTATATCTTCTTAGTATTTCCTGACTTTCTCTTTCTTTTTTCCTTCCTTCCTTCCTTCTCTCTTCTTTCCTTCCTTCCTTCTGAGCTCCCTCCCTCTCTCTCTTTCTCTCCTTCCTCCCTCCCTTCTTACTCCCTCCCTAACTCTCTCACCCTCCCTCCAATTTCAAGACTCAATCACATATTCTTCTGTGATGCTCCCCAAATACTCCATAACTCGGTTACATTCTTTATAATACCTGGTACTTAGTAACCCTTATTAAGTGTCAGTTTGTGCAGGTGCTTTACCTGCGCTGCTCTTTTTAAGCTCCATGACCACCCTCTGGGAGAGGTGTTGTTTTCCTCCCTGGCCGACTGTAGCGTACACCTGTGCTTTACAATACAAGATCCTCTCTGTCACAACAGCCTGTGATCTCTGATTTTCACATCGGCCTCCCCTCCTCCAGCTGGGTCTTATTTATTTCTAACTCTTCAGAGCATCTCATACAGAGCCTCACACATAGTAAGATAAATGACTGATGAATGAATGAGTAGAGAAATGGTTATATACATATGAACTGTCACATTTGGAATTTTGTCACACTTATAATACCCACATATAGATTCTCTACCATGTAAAATTGACAATCTATTTCAGTTTTTCTAGATGCAAATAAAGGATTGAGAAATATTACAGTATCTAGAGGCTTCAATAAAAGTATTCAGCTAAATATGTAGGTTTTCATCTTGACTTTATGTTTCTGTGTCTTAATTAAGTTGCCAGTGATCTACAAGCAGCATTATTCAAGAAGTAGCCTATTGGAAACATTTCCTAGGAACAGTTTATTTGGTTGATCTTTCAAATACTTTGTGATGTGTAATAATATCTGAAGTAAGTGTTAAAATGGTTTTACAGTTTTTCTGCAGGGTGATCTGTTGACTGGTATAATCTATCTGTGGCTTTTTCACAGGGAATGTATAATCCTGGTACGTCTGTACGGAGAAAGCTACATAATCAGCATTTGGTTTGGACTTTAGAATGAACTTTGGCCTTTCTCTTCATCCCATGACTATGGAGTAGCTCTTTGGCACATGGAAAAGATATCCACGTGCGTAAGGAAATAGTAGAGGCTCATCTTTACTTGGGGAGTAGTGAATACAGAAGTGTTTGTTTTGTTTTTCCTGTTTTGTTTGTTTGTTTTTTCAATTATAAAGACTCATTTATTTATTTATACATATTACAAATATGCAAATACATCATAATGGTTCCATTAAAAAAAATCTCTCCAGCTCCTCATTCTTCACACCAATTTCTTTCCCTATAGGTAAATTTTTTTTATTAGTATTTTAATTTGAGGGTGGATAATTAATATTGGTGCAAACATCAAAAACTATGAAAAGGTGAGTTCCTTCTCTCATGTTCCATTATTCCACAGCAGATGATTATTGTTATGAGTTTTGTTCCCCTTCCAGAAGGAACACGGAGCTTTATATTTAGAAAAGAACACTTTCCCTCAGATTCCACACTCTAAGCTAAATATCTGCAACATAAAATTCAGTAGAAAATATATCAACCTGTGTGGGCCATTACCCCCTCTTTCTAAATGTATTTTTAGAACAAATAAAAGGAAAGACACACAGGAGAGTGAGACTCATGAAAAGTCTGAATCAACTAAATAAATCTGTTTTCTTCAGAAGGTAGTATTGTTTTGATTTGGTGGCTTACTAGGGAGGTAGGAGAGGAATCCTGAAAAACTTGGAAAACTTTTTCCTAAAGTGCAAATAGGAAAATGCCTAAGATTTTAGGTCTGGCTCCTGAATGGGCTGAGCAGAAGTTGTCAGACCCTACATTGCTTATAAATCTGAACCACAAAAGTCTGTGTGTGACACAATTGTCCCAGGCAAAGACCAGGGGTTTTCCAGGAAATGTCCTCAGTATTGTACGTGTTTAAAAAGTGTGTTCTCGGCACTTTCCTGAGATAAAATTGCACGATTTCTCCACATGAGAAACGTACTTGCCAGGGTGGACATTTTTAGTCACCCTATTAAATGCTCTGTTCCAAATCTATCAGAGGGGAGCTTTAATCCTAGTTCCAGCCAGAATATGGGTCTGAGGCTTAACGTGACTGGCTACACTTTCATTTTCAGGCTTACTTGTTCTTATTATTTTACTTTGCCTCAGTTTTTCCTCCATATATGTGCAGAAAGAAAAAAAATGACCAAATAAATAAGGTACTCAAGGAAGCCATATGGACACGATAGGAACTGTATAGACATTTTTTTTCTTGAAACAATATCTTCTATTTAATCAGGCCCTGAAAATCTCTGAGTACTTTAAAGACTTCAAAAAACATTTTCTTCCTATTTTAAATCTCATTAACCTGCTATTTTGTCCTCTCAGTGCCCAGACAATGAAAGTAGAGAGAACGGAGTATTATTACCAGTCTATGCATGAGAAAGCCGAGGCCACAGAAATAGCTTGAGCGCTTGGGGACACACACCAAGCCAGAGATAAAATCTAGCAAAGAATTCTGGGCTCCCCCATCATTGTTAGCTCTGCTGTGAATACTGCGTTTGTGGGATTCTTTCCTTCGTCTTTAACTCAGCAGCTCGCTGCCTACAATATCACACCCCTTATTTTGTCAACTGGAAACCAAAGCACAGAGAAGACGAGTGGTCTCTCAGTTCTCCTGGGCCAGACACAGGAGCTGAAAATAGCACGTGTGATTGCCAGGCACTGCTCCTTCTTTCCGCTCCTTTAACCTCACGTGTGTGGTCACACTATTAGGAGATGTTAGAGGTCCATGCGTCTTCTAGAGTGATGGCTTCTCCTCTGCCATGGAAACTATTGACAAGGGCAGCAGAGAGGACCCCTAGGCCTTTAGAAATATGTAAACTGCCAAATGCAGAATTATCAGGATAATTCAGGGCAAGGAGGTGTGTGCCTGGAAAAAAAAAAAAATAGGTCAAAGGAAAGTAGTTTGAGGCCTTGGAAAACTGTCTCAGGTTCCAGTTTGCTTTGCTAATGTGCATACCACCCTAAAAATGTCCACTCTCACAGTCGCAGCATGTCACAACATGTCCAGGTAGGGAAGTTACATTGAACTAAAGCTCTTGGAACTCTCCGCCCTCGGACATCTTAAAGCTAAAAGCCATTAAAACCAAACAGAGTGAAAGAAAATCCTAGTCCGCTAAAGAACATTTCCATCACAGAGCAGATGCCTTGAGCAGTGAATTTTTCATTTTATCTGCTTTTTACTTTAAGGCACTTTTGGGCTCCAGAAGCCCTGACAAGTTATTCACCAGTGGTTTCCCCAGTACAGGAGAACTTTAATTGAGAAGAGGCAGAGAAGGAAAAAAATTGGAAAGACAGCAAGAGGACACGGTCATAAAATTCATTAGAACAAAAATGGATGCCATTTTCTATAGAAATGAATCAACTATCACATATAATAAGCACCAAATTGTGTTGGTTATAATAAACTATTTTCGTTACAGAAATAACAGTTTTTCTAATTATAGAAAAATTAGAAATTACATGTGAACAAAAAGGAAAAATCACCCACAATCACATCACCAGAGATAACTACTGTACAATTTATTGAATTGCTATCATATTTTCTTCCAGCGTTTTTTCTTTATATATGTGTACATACATATATTTATGTAAAAACAGAGATCACGATATACATCATTTGATAACTACTTTTATCACTTAATTATGTACATAAATATCTTTTATGGGAATAATTATTTATCCAAATAATTAATTGTAATGGCTGCAAAACATTTAATTACATGGATATACCTAAATTTATTTAATCAACATTATTTTGGACATATAGGTTGTGTACAAAGTTTTCATTACGACAAACAGTTCTAGAATAAACAGCCTTATACAAATGTCCTTACATACTCGTTTAATTATTTCCTCAATACAAATTCCTGGAAGCAAGGTTTCTGGGTCAAAGAAATGCACATTTTCAGGCTACTGCCTGATTCAGACAATTTAAAAATAGTAAGGAAAGAGAGTTGGAATAATTTTTCTTTAAAATCAACTTGAGCAGCAGAGTATTATATTAGAGGGATAAATTTTTTAAAACTATATCAGAAAATATAAAGGGTTCTCTAAAAAATAATTATAGCTAGTAACTATTAAAATTCCGTTTTAGTTCCAAATCCTGGTGGTTTATGGGGGAAAGAAAGGAAATGCGGAAGAGATTAAGGAGTAGACAACAAAAATCTCTATAAAAAGAACAAGAGAACGAGAAAGGAGGTCACAGAGGGAGAAACCCGTACCACCAAGTCAGTCCTTCAATCTCCTTCACCCCTCCTCTACCTCAATTCCCCCCTACACTGTTTCCCCTTAGCTTTCAGGCAACAATCTGGGTTCCCTGGTATCTCTAAATGGACTCAACTCTGAGTATCCAGGTCCAAAACTAATGAACAAACACACATCCCTGACCAACATCCCCAGGTATCTCACAGCGACACTCACCAAAAGACCTTCCTTGTTCTTAGTCTTTTTAGCACAATTTTATTGAGTGAAATGTCTATTTCACTTTCAAAAATATAGAAGAGGGGAACATAAACTCTTTTCTAAAGTTTCTTAGAGTTAGGAGAAGTAAAGATTCAAAAGTGTGTGATATATTATGACTATTTTTAAAAGAAGCATTGCTTAGAATTCTAAGAAACTCAGGTCTGCAGAAAACCCCTGGTAAATAAAACCCAAAGGCCTTTTGAAGGCTCCAGAATAGTAATTGATACCTTGCACACTAGCCTTTTTTAAGTTTGGTTAACTTTTTTTTTTTTATTTTTTTTTTTATTGGGGAAAGGGTACAGGACTTTATTGGGGAACAGCGTGTACTTCCAGGACTTTTTACCAAGTCAAGTTGTTGTCCTTTCAGTCTTAGTTGTGGAGGGCACAGCTCAGCTACAGGTCCAGTTGCCGTTGCTAGTTGCAGGGGGCACAGCCCACCATCCCTTGTGGGAGTCGAACCAGCAACCTTGTGGTTGAGAGGATGTGCTCCAATCAACTGAGCCATCTGGGAGCTCAGAAGCAGCTCAGTTCAATCTTAGTTGCAGGGGGCGCTGCCCACCATCCCTTGCGGGACTTGAGGAATTGAACTGGCAACGTTGTGGTTGAGAGCCCACTGGCCCATGTGGGAATCGAACCAGTAGCCTTCGGACTTAGGAGCATGGAGTTCTAACTGCCTGAGCCACCGGGCTGGCCCCAAGTTTGGTTAACTTTGAAGTAACCCATTCTCTGTTACTTCCTCCTTATTGTTTTTTTCCCTTGGATAGAAACATTGAATA
Source organism: Rhinolophus ferrumequinum (assembly GCF_004115265.2). Taxonomy (NCBI): domain Eukaryota; kingdom Metazoa; phylum Chordata; class Mammalia; order Chiroptera; family Rhinolophidae; genus Rhinolophus; species Rhinolophus ferrumequinum. The sequence goes on from NC_046297.1 coordinate 11,072,986, forward strand.
CAAGGTCGGATCAGCGTAGCTGCTTTCTGCCATTAGTGTGACACCTTGGCCTCTTAACGTTCATTGGACAAATATGTATTTAGAGCTATTAACTTACATTATTAACAAATCCTGGGAATTAAAAATTAAATTGATCATGGAAGAGAGTGTGACTTTTGATGAAGGGGTAGGGAGTGGCACTGGGCATAGCTGGTGAGAAAGAAGCCAGCCAGCAAGGAAGAACTTTCCAGACAAAGGACACAGGTTAGGCAACTACAGACAGTAATATCAAGGTGGGTGTGTCTCATTTGCATTTCAATATGGACTCCGCTGGAATCAGAAGGGATGGTTCCTATTCAAAGTAGAGCCATATTTAGGACCTGTCTTAATCCTTTTGGGCTGCTATGACAGAATACTATAAACTGACTTACAAACAACAGACATTTATGTCTGAAGTTCTGGAGTCTGGAAGTCCAAGATCAAGGCACTAGCCGATTTGGTCTTTAGGGAGGCCATTTTCTGGTTCATAGACAGCCATCTTCTCAGTCTGTCTTTACATGATGACAGGGGTGAGGGAGCTCTGTGGGGTCTCTTTTATAAGGGCACTAATCCCATTCATGAGGACTCCACCCTCGTGACCTAATCGTCTTCCACAGGCTTTACCTCTAAATACCATCACCTTGGGGGTTAGGATTTCAACATGTGAATTTTGGGGCGGGGGGCACAAACATTCACTCTATAGCAGGGCTGTTATAACTGTAGACAAGCAGCTATAAACAAACCTCTAACCAAGTAAAAAGTAGTTTTCTCCATTTCTCTCTGTTTTGAACACATCACACTCAGATCAGCAATCAATCCACAGATATTATTTTGTTGTTATGATGGGGTGAGCATATCATATAGATTCTGCCCTGAACAAGGTTAAATTGAGTTGAAGAAAGAAAATGAATCCTGGAAAAAATTAAAATGCATTGAAATGTTAAACCACGGGCATTAACTGAAAGTTCAAGGGGAGTTCAGAGAAGAGAAGTGGTCTAAAGTGGGAGGTGGGACTTCATCCACTTCATCAGTAAACATTTCCTAAATGTTTCTGCTTAAGCTAGTTACTGGGAAAGACTCAGGATAACTGAAACACGTCTTTGTCTTTGAATGGCTCATTGCCTAATGGAGAGAGAGAGAGCGCGTGCAAATTAAATAAATAATTGGAAGTCAATGTTATACTACAGATATGTACAAATTACTAAGGGAATAGAAGGTATTCATGGGAGAGGAAGACCAATTCCACGTCAGAGGAAATGAGAAGAAATAACATTTGTGCTAAGGCTTAAAGAGTGAGTCAGGTCTTATTCGAGGCTTGGGGCCTAAATGTTTAAAGTGAACCTTTATATCGTCAAAAAAGTGCCGTATCTACATATATAGTATCTGGATATCCAGTGTCTAGTAAACCCAACGCAGCCAGATTTTCCTCCAGCTTTGGAACAGATTGTTACTTCTTCTTTGAGCACCAGATGAAGAGTTGGCTTGTGTTTATTGGCTCTGTCATATGAAAAACACTTATCTTTAAACACTGGGATTACACCCTCTGTGGTGAGATACTCACACCAACATACGAGAGGCGCAGGGGATCTGAGCAGACCGAGGAAGCCGTGGGTTCCAGCCTCCTAGCTCACGTTCATTCAGAAACATAAACTCATTAAGTAGAATGCGCAGGCAGAAGCTTCCTCTTTCTCCCTGTCTCTTTGTAGAGTGTACACTTGAATTCTGAAAAATTAAACTCACATGTGATGGAGTTAGTCATCCTGTGAAGAAAGGGGAGAAGGGGGTTGCAGCTAGAGGGACACGAGGTGGGAAGACACAGGAATGGGAGAGGATCTTGGCATATACAGAGAAAACCAAGAAGTCCAGGATGGCTAGCTTACTGGGGAGGGTATGAAGGGATTGGTAAACAAAGATTGGACATCTTGTCTTATCACAAAAGACTTTGGATTCGACTGTGTAGGTCATGAGGAACCATCTGATATTTTTAAGTCAGGAGGTGACAGGATGGGCCTTATTTTTGGAAAACCCATTTCTGAAGCATGGTAAAGATGAGGTCAGCACTTTTTTTTTTTTTCTGTAAAGGACCGGATCATAAATATTTTAGGCTTCTTGGGTTCTTATATCTGCCTTGTAGCACAAAAGCAGCCGTAACCAATGTGTGAATGAATGGGCGTGGTTGTGTTCCAATACATTTTTATTTACGAAAACAAGCTGTGGGCAGGATTTGGCCTGAGGGGCCAGAGTTTGTTGACCCCTGGGTGAGAAGATGGTGAGGTTATTGGTGCAGAGAACAGTAAGTAAAGAAGGTAATCGTGTAGTTTAGTGATTTTCAGAGTGTGGTCTGCATTAACATCACCTGGGAACTCTGGGGGCGGGTCCCAGCGATCTGGGTTTTAACAAGCCCTCCAGATGATTGTGATGCCTGCTGATGTTGCAGAACCAAGGTTTAGAAGAATGCGTCTCCCCATTAGGGAGTTGGCAATCAGAAAGAATAGGACGGGGCAGATGGAAGGTGTTCTAAGAAGATGGGATTTCACCTTCTAACATGTTGATGTACAATGGACAGGATTTCGGTCATTCTTTGTGTGGGAGGTTGGGGAAACAGAAAGAGTATTTCAATCATCTTCACTTATTTTGTTCCCGTCTCCAGTGCCTAGAACTCTGCGTGGCATCAGGTAAGTGGTTTTGGCTTTTCTGAGATAAGTGGTTTTTTTAAATTTATTTTTTCAGTTATAGCTGACTCAAAGGTATTTTTGAATGGATCAATGAGTGATTCTTCTAAAGTTTACGGCTTAGGTGACTGAAGAGATGAGGAATGGTATGAGCCAAGATAGAGAACACATTCTATTGGTTTTGAAAAATTATGAGGAAAGGGGGAAAAGAGCTGGATTTACTAACTATGTGCCCGGCAGGATGTACCATACGAGCGCGTAGTTGATCTCAATTGTTCCTCAAAACAGTTTTTAAGTAGCTATTATCATCACCCTTTGACACATGAAAACAACTGAGGTTCCGACAGGGATACATCATGCGGTGCGAATCTAATGCAGGCCCTGAGTGCCCACTAAACCCAGGCTCATGCCACTTTGCAGAGCAGAGTTCTGTTCTGGTTTTCGGCCCGACTGCGCAAAAGAGGAAAGCTCTACCTATAAAATACTACAGAACTTCACTGCTTACATAGCAGGTGCATTGATTATTTCCTTTGAGGGAAACCACTGTGTGTTGCAGAAAAAGCATCAAGTTGCAGGCTCAGATCCCAGCCTCGTCACTAATGCTGTAGCTGGAGGTAGCCACAGGCTGTGCTGTAAGATGGAGGGCATGATCATAACAAACACGGCTGCTGTACCAGTCAAGTGAGATCTCTAAAGCACCTGGCTCAAAATGAGAGCTCAACGAAGGGCGGGTATTATTATTTTATAACCCTTAATACAGTTTATTGTCGAAGCTCTTTCTGTCAGGATGATGATGGACCTCTCAGGTCCCCTAAGAAGTCACCTGAGAGTTCTCTCAGTTTAAGTCCTGCAAGTACCTCTTAACTGTTTCACTGTTTTCCTTCAAGGACTTATCTCCTTGTTCAAGGTGTGTTGACATTTAAACAGGTTTTGCATTTGGGTGAGGCCCATTCCATTTAAAGGCTGTTTTTCGTTCCTCACATCTTGGCTCTTGATGGCTACAGTGGCCGTCGTCCATTCCACGGTTTCAGGCTCTGTTACTGGTTTTCTTTCTTTTGACACTTTCTTTTTTCTTTTTCTTTCTTTCTTTCTTTCTTTCTTTCTTTCTTTCTTTCTTTCTTTCTTTCTTTCTTTCTTTCTTTTTTTTTTGCAAACTGCTTCTTCTACACTATTTTCTTGTGTTCATTCGCTTACTTGTCAAGTCAAACAATGGTGGGTTTAGGGGTAATCAGAAAACAGGAGCTGAGACAGGGAAAGATTGTTCTTGAAAAACATGTCGGGGTGGCCGATTAGCTCAGTTGGTTCAAGCTTGGTAGCACCAAGCTTGCCAGTTCGATCCCCACATGGGCCACTATGAGCTGCACCCTTCTTAGACAAAACAAAAAACATGCCTCCTTGTTTCAAAGGAATTTACTCACTGCTCTGAAGGTGGAAAAGAAACCTTCCAAAGAAAGCTGGATATACTAAAGAAGGGAAGCTAATCACCAATTCCTGCTTCACTTTCTTTCTTTCTTTTTTTTTTTTTTGTACTTAGAAGAGTCTGGCAGGGTGATGGCTCCCCTCCACTTCTATAATCTAAGAACATCACTTGTTCTACCTGCCGAAGGACAGGTTCTGAGTGACACCAGGGCATTCCTCCCGGAGACGTTGGTTTGTGACCTGGGATTTGCCAGCTTTTAGAAGAGAAACTTCCTGCTTTCTAGTGTGTTGCAGGTAATTCTAGAAAATACAACTACTGCTTTGCAACATGCTAGGTAAACAACAGTTTCCATTTCAAAGCAAAATCATACTTGACCATCATGCCTCCTTGGTTCCACGAGATTAGAAAACAAGCAGAGATAAACCCAGCTTTACTGGAGTTGGTTGTACACTAAAGGAAGGGATAACTGGGCCTTTTAAGATAAATGAAACTGACAAAGAGCACATTCTGTAAGAAATAAACACAGCTCTAGTAGAGTTATTCTGAAGACTGATATCTGCACATGATAGTTGAATAATTTTAATGCAAGGGTCTTTTCCCCAAGATTTGAAATAAAATCTTTCCCCCGGCTCCCCATCATTTAACAAAGCTTTTAGTCCTTTGATAAAAATCACGTTGTCAAAAATGACAGAACTAATTTGTGACATTTTTTTCAATCAATTTTGATGTACTACAAGACTAAATGAAGAGTGTTCCTTTTTTCCCCTACATGAAATAGAACAAATTGTACCGTTCACTGTGTCCTGTCACACAGACTGGCTTGACATAAAACTCGGGATTTTATTGCAAGATTTGGAGACTAATTATTAGAGATCCATCTTCCCTCGATGTTTATTGAATTCTAAAAGGATAACTGACTATTTCTCTGTGTAGGGTAGTAGCCTAAAGTGATGGCATTTAGGATGATTTTTAAGATCTAGTCCAGGATTCTTCGGCCCTCCCAGGGTCTGCCTATTTTTACCTTGAATTTATTAACTGGGGCTATGTGAACCCAAGTCCCCAAGTTAATGTTTCTTCCACTCAGTGATAAATTAGAGGAAGGAGAAAAAAAATCATACAAGCAATCCTTATGGTGATTTGTACTCCTAGCAATTCACACTTACAGCTCTCTGCCAGTTACACCCGTGTTGTAACTTCTGACACTTAAGCAGGCAGCGTCTCACATGAACATATGTTGTTCTCCCCTTTTGAGGAAATTAATCCCAACCTCAAGCACAGTAGCAGGCTGTGATTAGTTCTAATCCCTGGGTTTTATGGCAGGAAAATTGACTATAAGAAAACGAGGGAACTATAAGGAAACAGAGTTAGTTTTCTCTTTTCCAAAATGGCATCAGATCACTGCACCAAACTTTCCCTCACCGTGCTTCTCAAAATGTCCTCAAGGAAATCATCCTGAAATCCATAAAGCAAATAAACCTGTTCCGTGCCGTTGTTTTGCTTCAGTATAGTATTTGGCAGGAAAATGTGGTCAAAGAGACTGCATCATATTAAATGGATTTTATGTTTATTGACTACTTGTAGCACGACTTAATTGATTTATGTGTGCTTCAAAAAGCTTTATGCTATGAAACATAAAATATATCATTTATATTTATTAAATCCTGCAGTTGGTAAAGCTTGGCATAAGGCCCTAGGTCAGGAACTTTACCCTTCTGTTATAGCCCTGTTTCTAGTAGAAAATAATAGCTGATGCACTTTATTTCCACTTACACTAAGTTTCCTACGGATATAATCCACATGTGAAGGCTGACTTTGAGTTGAAATGACAAGTGAGAGAAAATAGTGAAAAAGAAATCTTAGGACCCAAGGTTTTTTGGGGTTTTTTATTTGTTTTGTTTTAAACTTTTATTTTTATTTTAAGTGGTTTTCCAGGACCCATCAGCTCCAAGTCACTAGTTGTTTCAATCTAGTTCTGGAGGGCACAGCTCACAGTGGCCCACACAGGGATCAAACCAGCAACCCTGCTGTTAAGAGCACCGCGCTCTATCCAACTGAGCCAACCGGCGGCCTCTGGACCCAAGGTTTTTATTCTACTGGTTGTTAGAATTGGACGGAGAGGCCTAACACAAGACAGAAAGACTATTAAAATAATACTAACATTTTGAAAACTATCCTAAGTATATCTGTATGAAAAGTAATATATATATTACCTTGTTATATTATATATTACATAATATATAACACATATATGAAAAGTAATAAAAACAATAGGAAGTCTGAATACAATTACTATGGCTGCATGGACAGAATAGATGGGTGCCAACGTTAAGAACTAGAACCTGGTCTTATGTCACCAAGGTGCCACATGAAAGAGGTCCCATTAGTTCTGAACCCATTGCCCCAGGCCATTCCCAGTGCTCACCCCATCGCCTGCTAGTTTTGTCTCCCTAATTTTCCTTCCAGAATAAGCTTGGCGCGTCTTGTTTCTCCTGCTTCCCCAATACCATCAGGGCAATCTCACCCCAGTCCTGTGAGCAGGAACCAACGAAGAAGTCATGTGAGAAAGAATACAGCACCTCTGTTTGAAGATACAGGAGACATTCGGGGCAGAGGTAGTGTTCTATATTGGAATTTCTTTGAATTGTCACATCCAGTGTAACTTCTCTTTTGAAATATGTCAAGGGCAATAACCATGAAATGTTGTATTTTCCTTTGCATTCTAAGCACTAACCAACATTCAGTTAATAGCATTAATGGAAGAGAACACTGCCTGAGTAATGTAAAATGGTAGATGATGTAAACAGTACTTAGATTTGGCTTTGAAATGTGCTTTTGTTAAGACATATTTACATATGGACAGATGTGATCTCAAAATTCAAACAGAATTAAATGGAGGCATAACTCAAGAGAGCTGGGAAGCCGTCTCCCCTCCTTATCCCCACGTCTGCTCCCTCACCCTCTGCCTTCCAGTGGTGCCAGGCAAAGACTGCTGTTTCCCACACACGTAACCCACCAGCCCAAACTTCTGCCTCCCAAATTTTTTCTCAACTCAGAGGCCCTTGTTCTGTGCTTTGTTTGGGGTTGTTTCAAGTGCTTCCTTCGCTGATGTGTAAATTTCGTGCAAAAATCGGTGTAAATAAAGAAAACTGAAAAGTCAAAGTAAGTAATTGTTGAGAACAGTGACAGTACTGTTAAAGTGAGACTTAATGTAGGTCGACACCTGGATTGACAGTTGGTGGCATCTCTTTGTGCATCTAGCTGATTACTGTGCAGGAACAGAACTATTCACTTTGTGGATTACGGCAGTCTGGCTTCCTGTTTCTACCTAGCCTGCTTCTCACTTGCTTCCAAAACCAGTGGTTTGTCATAGAGCCAGGCAGACCAGACTCCAAACCCCAGTAGTGATGATGCCACTTGGGAGCTGTAGAAGTTGGGGTACCTGACTTTACCTTCCTGAGCCTGTTTTGCCATCTCAAAACGGGATTAATCACACCTCTTATGATAAACAGGATTACTGATTCTGAGTGTAAAGAACACAATATCTGATGCATCTCCTTTGATCAATTCTGCATTACTTTACATAGCAACATAAATTCTGATGACGTTCTTTGGCACTAAGTTTTGTACTTCTAAGAGCAAATAGTATTGTTTTATTGGGTTTAGGGAGTAGAGGAAAGTTTTTGACTTAGCACTAGCAGTTAAGTTTTACGTAGTTATCTCCATTTTGAGTGTGATTGATCCTTCCTGCTTCATTGTGTGTACCGTTTGACTCCCTTCTGAGTAGCTTTCTGATACAGACAACTTCAGTAGTGCTGCTCGTTGTAAACCTAAGGGATGCATTTACCTCTGGGAAGTTCTGCAGGTTGTAGCTACACATTCGAAATGCTTCGATAGTGCTAAGCAAATGGACACTGAGGCATTGCAGTTGAGTTAATTTCCTGTGTGCCTGTAGTACCATCCCTCATCCTTGAAGACTAGGGCCTGTGTCCCTTTCTCTAGGAAGTTTTCCTTGATGCCCTGACCGGAAGCTCTTTCTTTTTTTTCCGGTGTCCCATTCCATTTTGCTTATATCACTGTTATATCATGTACCAAATTCAGCTTTGTTTTAATGTTACTTTTTTAACTTTCCTACTAGATCTTTGGGAGCATGGAATGTGTCTTAAAGTCACACAATGAGCCAGTGGAGAAATCAGACAAAACTTTGGATCAACCCTAACCTTCTCTGGAAGGTCCAATCCAATCCACGTCTGTCCCTCCATTCCTATAATATTCATTCCAACCTGGGCCAAATGGAAGTCATAGAAATGGTGCGAAGTGGTTAGATTCAGAACATATTTGAAGATAGTAAGATGGTATTCAATTCTGATGCCAAACATCTGGATGAAAAGCAATAAGTCAGTCAATTATCTAGATATTTTCAAATACCCAGATGTTTGGCACCATGTCGATGAAACATTAAAATCCTTGACAAAAATTTGCAGCTTTTGCACAAAACCCCCATTAGGGTACAAATCCTCAAGACCAAGACTTGGCTTAAATGACAACTGTATGCTAAGCTCTCGAGGTCAACAAACAGTCAGGATTTGCCAGTGGGTTGGATGAGGGATGTGAGAGAAACACAGAGGTACCTGATCTTTCTCATCATTGGTAGAGATCAGAAACTAGCCACTGAAGTTTAGCTGCATAAGAGTTCGTGCACCAGGAAATGCCGGCACCCCTACTAGGGTGAAAGAGTTGAAGTATGTCCAACAACTACTTAACCTTAAAGCAACTAATTATTGACTGAATTTAACCATCGGTTGTCAAATAAATGCTTGAACTGATTCTACCACTTCTTTCAACAATTTTTGCATGTATGTCCACAGTTCTTTCTGCATATATTCATATAACATATACTGCCAAGTAGAAATCTACATCTGAAGTATGCTAGATCAGAAGTCTAAGGGTACTGGTTTCTTAAGTCTAGCAGTATGGTACATTGGATGAAAAAATAAATGCAATTATCTACAGAGTCCCAAGTATCTAGCTAAGTAGCTATAACTTTTCATTTTTACCCAAAGATTTGCTGCCATGTAAAACACAGCAATCGTGTGAAGATAATATCCCAGAATAGCAGTGGCATATCACCTCATTAATGACTGCTTTACTTAGACCTATACAGGCCCCAGAAAAACACCCAGAATATAAAATCATAAGTAAATTGCAGTTGGGCAAGAGTACCAAGCATAATATAACACTCAATAAATCTGAAGAAAATATTCATAATAGCAAATAACACACATACACCCAGGTGCTAAAACTGAAAGTGAAGAGATTCCAGCATCTCAGAAGAAACAAAGCAGTCAGTCCTCAAATGTGCGGTGGCTTATATGTACTTTTTAAAAATCAAAAACTTATATCCATCTGATTTTTCAGTGCAATTAATTCCTTCAGGTAAGTCGAGTTACTCAACAGTAACAGCTTTTACTATTTATGATGTCAAAGAATCTTTACAAATTATTTCATAGAACATGCGAATGTGGAAATGACTAATTTTTCGCGGATGGAGGATGAAGAACCTGAGGCAAAGCCCAGACCAAGTCCTGTCTGAGGCAAGTGAACAAGATGGCGACAGAGCCAGGAGAACACAGACCAGAAGCCAAACAGTGCTGTGTGGTAAGGGGGAACTGTGAACTTAGTTCTATTACTAATTGACTCATACACTGATTTATTCAGCGACATTATTCTCTTTGGCATAACGTGGATAGGTTTTTTCCTCCTATTTCAGCAACAGAAATTGAAATATTTTCATACTAATAGACATGTCATAGACATAATCAAAGTAACACTAGTAAAAAAAAACCAGAGAGGACGGAAAATGAAAGATAACACCATTTTAGAGTGTCAAGAGAAATAACATTAAGAATGGTCATTTCAAAGATAATTATTAATATGTAATCAAGTACATAAAATTTGGTAGGATATAATTGTGGATAACGTTCAACTTCACCAAACTTTTACAAACGATGCTTTCAGGAATCAAACAAGGGTGAACTGTATATATTAATACAGAACAAGAAGGAGGACTCTGCTCAAGGGACAAGATAATTAGAAAATCATAAAAAATATCCTTAAAAAAAATCTTAATGTATTTTAAGTGGAACTGTTGTTAGGGATATCGGGATATCAACATGACTTCTAAATATTCAGAGCAATCTGTTAATAAAATTGTCAGCCAGAAAGAACTTTCTTAAGGATTGCAGAAAGAGAAAACAAAACCCCCACTAGGGTACAAATCCTTAAGACCAAGACTCGGCTGAAATGACAACTTTATGCTAAGCTGTTGAGGTCAACAAACAGTCAAATCTGGCTGAGAAATGACCAAAAATATAGATAGCAGACTTTTATCTTAGGGGATTCAGGCTTCCTAAAATATATATATTCTTTGTGCTGCTGATTTATTATGAAACAATGAAAAAGTTACCGTTGTGCATGAGTTAAAGTTTGAAACACTTTTGACCTAAAGCATGTAATAAATGCTCTGTCTCTCTGTTGCCAAAAGGCCCAGTCAGTTCAGAGAGAGTTTGCCTACATAATGCCAGACATCTGTGCAAAAGCTGCAAATTTTGGTCAAGGATTTTAATGTTTCGTCGACATGGTGCCAAACATCTGGGTATTTGAAAATATCTAGATAATTGACTGACTTTTTACTTTTCATCCAGATGTTTGGCATCAGAATTGAATACCATCTTACGACTAAAGTGCGTTTGTAATGTGAAAGTGTGCACAATATACCCTTAATATAAAAAAACAAGGTTTAAAGCCATGTATACAATGTGATCCCAGTTTTGAAAATAAAAATTGTATATATTCCTTTGGAAAAGAACTCAGAGGGAAACATACTGAACTGTTTACAGTGGTTATTCATTCTCTGGGTGGCAGGATTATTGCTGATCTTTATTTTACTTGTAGTTTTTAAAACATTTTCTAATGTTCTTCAGTAAAACGTGTATTATTTTTATAACCAGAAAAGCATTTTTATTGTGTGATTAGGTGGTGTCAGTTAATTTGGAAACTAAAAGAGTTTAAGTTATTGCTTGGCATTGCGTCTGTACAACTGGAGCTATGAACCTACTAGTACTTTGTTCTGGTTTTGGAAAAGCAAGTTAAAAGTAAGTTAACAATGATATGAAAGCTCGGGGAATCTAATGACTACCAGGTATACGTGGCTGGAAACAATGGGCCTGGCTGGTTTTGCTCCCGCCAAGTGGACTGAACTTTTTCATTTGCACGCATCCCGATCTAGGCACATACACGCAAGCTCAGAACACCGATGGAAGCTAATCTCTACAATGTCCAGTGCGTGGCTCTGCATAAAGAAGCCTGATACTATCAGTACGCTTCTCAAGGCCACCACTTCCCACTGCCTTTGTACTTCTGACTCCCAGTCCCCTTTCCTCTCTGGGGCTGACAAATTACATTGAGCTCTTACTCACGTTCTTCCTCTTGATAAGTTTCTCCAAAGGGAGACATGTAGAATGTTACCAACTTCAATACGTCTTGTCCAAATTCCTCGTTGTATAGGTGGAGAGACTGAGAGGTCCAGGGAAGTTAAACGCCAGGCCTGTGGTGGTACATTCCAGTTTGTTTCCAGCTCAGGGCTTTCTTTTTCTTTTCTTTTTTACTACACAACAGCTACAGTGATCATTCTACTCCCTACATTTCTTCATCTACAAAATAAAGATTTGTGTGCAAAGTACTTTGGGTATATCTGAGATAGAAACTAAATATAAATATCAAGTGTTATTTTGGCAACCTTTTTTGTGTACTTTATAAACGCTGCCATTTGGTAATGCTTAGAAAAAGTAGCTATATCCAAATGAATCTCAGATAGAATCCTAAAAAAAATAAGCTCCTACAGTATCAGAATCTTAATTGTGCTAAATTTTTTAAAAGCAAATATTCTTGAGATGATCTAAAGAGTTCCAAATTAAATAAAGAACAAATGGTAAAGTTATCTGGAAATTTTGAAATGGAAAATTCGAGATCCCTTTTAAAAAGTAACAAAAAGAGTGAAGGACTGTTGTGTGATTTTGTTTTCAGCTTTTGTAGAGAGCAAAGCGACCATAATTCACTGATGAATCCCATACACTTTTCAGTTGTTGTCAATCTTTAAAAAACTGTTCAAAAAACAACACAAAGTGAAAAAACAAACACAATGCTCTTTAGCTTATTTTAACATTTTTCCCATAGTTCAAGAACAAATTGAACAACCTGAAAGAACACAAGGTAAATATATCTGAAAGAATATACAGTGTTTCCCCCGAAAATAAGACCTAGCCGGACAGACTATTCTAATGCATCTTTTGGAGCAAAAACTAATATAAGACCCAGTCTTATTTTACTATAAGACCCGGTATAATATAATATAATATAATGTAATGTAATGTAATATAATATAATATAATATAATATAATATAATATAATATAATATAATGCCGGATCTTATATTAATTTTTGCTCCAAAAGACACATTAGAGCTGATTGTCTGGCTAGGTAGGTCTTATTTTCGGGGAAACATGGTAGCTTCCCTTCTCTGAACAAATTTAAAGCTATATAACTTAAGAAATACGAGTAGGGAAAGCTTCTATCCCTCCTATTCCCTATCCAATCAGAGAGAAGAAGGAACAAAAGTAATCATTTCTAGGCAGGGAGCCCTATAGATGCATGCAACCTGCTTAACTCAGTTCTTCACAGCCAGACCCATGAAACACTTCCACATTATAAAGAATATCACAAAACACATGCTTAGCTGGTTCTGGAAACACCCTTAACTCCTAAGACTTCCAGTTTTGTTTTTGTTTTTGTTTTTTTTAATTATTTATTTGTTCAAGACATGTAAAATGTGAAAAGAACAAGAAGTTAACCTTTAAATATTTTGTCTCTTCTATATGTCTAAGGTTCTTTCCAAAAAAAATCTTTTCATGAACCAGAGCTTGGGGCCATAAAGTTACTAGTATGCAGGCTCATTATTGCTTATATGTATGTGGTATTTATGTTTTCAAAGCATTTCACCATCATTAACTTCATGTCAGCTAAGCAGGATATTGGCCTTGATGGAAAAATGATCTAATCCAGTATGGAAAATTCTGTTCCTAAAACCCACACCTGAAACAGGAAAACTTCCCATTTCTTTGTCTGTGCCAGAATGTTCTCAGTATGGAGGGCTCGCAGAGTATGCCCCTAAAAGTTTTGCAAAGTGAGGTCAGCGGAGGAATTTTGTCTCCTGGAATGATTTTTGTTGTTATTTGGGGAATTTTTGTTTGTTACTGTCAGGGATGGTTTGGGGGTAAATTTTGTTTGCTTTGTTTTATTGTAGACTGATTTGGTTTTTTAGAAAAGAAAAAAAAAGATGTGGTTAAGTGGCGTCATTGTCCAACGCAAAACTGTAGCCAGACGACATTCTGAGATAATTTAGCTGGTGGTCTAGTACTACCTTTGAGATAAAACAAAGGGTTTTCAGGAGTGAGGGAGTGAGAGGATCAGAGACTCTAAAAACAATCACGACAGAGAAAGGTCAAACAACAGACCAGTCCATTATAAGGATAGTTTACAGTCAAATTTTGATGAAGGGAGCAGTTTAGTTCTTTGCCCAATTGCTAGTTTTGCATCCTGTCACTCATTCTCTTCTCCAGAACAGTTGAGAGCTGCTGAGCTGTCATGAACATGATGTGATTCCTATGAATTGACTGTGTTCCACAACCTCATTATTGGAAAACTTTTCTATTTGATGCTAAATATAGGGTATTATATAAACAATGTATTATAGGTCAAGTCCTGTTACCACAAACGCTAACAGGCTATCCAATTTGGAGTTAGGAAGGAGATTGTATTTGAATTTTTATAGTACGCCTGCAATCTGATTACAATTATATAAAACAAAACTATTTTCAAGCCCCAGTCAATGGGCCACATATTTCAATTGTCAGTGGAAAATCCTTAAGAGTTCTGCAAAATGGGAATTACCTTCAATGAAACATGAACTGTCCTCAATCTTTTTCATCCCACAGTGATCTCATCCTCTTACACTCATATGCTTATTCCTGTATCCCTCATTTAAAATTTAATCATATAGTGCTTGTGACATGCTCATATATTGTTTAAAGCATAACATTATCTAGCATTTTCTACATATTTCTATTTGTCTCTTCAATGTGATTGTGATGTCTTTGAGGGCAACTATTCAGGGTTTACTTCTGTGCGTACTTGACATTGCTAAGTCTAGAGAAAGTCCTTAATGAAAGGGAGGGAGAAAAAAGGAAAAGGAAGGAGCGAGAAGATAGAGTAGCAAATTGAGGCAGAATACACACCCTGAGAGAGCCTCATTGGCATTTCAGGGGGTCTCATGTAATAAGGAAACCTCTCACTCAACACCTGGTTTAAAATAAAGGAAGGGAAGATACTCAGTAGAGCTTTCTGTTTACAAATAGGTGAGACTTATAAACTTTAGTTGTCAGATTCATTTCCCTTAAGCAGGAGTGTGAGTTCATCTTTTGAGCTTTAGAATGAGGTTAATACACATTCTATCAGTCACCTTTGTGCAAAATGGATTGTTTTCATCTCCAGTGCACATGTGAAGAAGGAGGCAACTCTTTTCTTTGATGATTTCTGCAAGGGTCTAGGGAAACCCTAAGCAGTTATGGGAGCTTCCCTGCTGTCTATCCATGGCGGACTCTGCATTGGGCCTATTTAAATGGGCCAAAAATTACTGACTCACTAGTACTCGTGTTCTGGGGCTCCTATTGGCTCCTGTTGTAGGATAAGTGCTGAATAAATAAATTAGTGTTGAATGAATAAATTGATGGACTGTAATTAATAGAGCACTGCACCTAGGATCAGAAGCTGAGTTTGAATTCTGACTTCCTCCAAGCAGCTGAGTGACGTTGAACAAACCATATAACCTTTATTTTTTGTCGTTCTTTTTTGGGGGTGGAGGGTGATTCTTGACACCAAAGTTTCATCAGTAAAACTTCGGCCATGCTTAGCATTGAACTTCTCAAGCTCCTCGCCCTATGAGGAAATTACTCCATCTGGAAGTTCTAAGGTAAAAGTTTGTTAGGTAGGAGAACTTCTGTTCTAAGGAATATTAACCCGTACTCTTCAAGAGAATCTTTGAATTTTAGTCTGATTAATATCAGATTGAAAATACAAAACCAAACCTTTGTACCTGTGACTGTCTATCTCTTAGAGAACTGAGTCTGGAAAAACTGATTTTTATTCTAGCCTTCAGCTTCCAGTTCCTTGTAATCTTTGTGCTCTTTACTTTCTTCCACTTACTCCCTAGTAGTTGCCCTATGGATAGAGTGGTAATTGTCCAAACCAGGACACATTGGGGTTTTGTTTTGTTTTATAGTGTCTTTTTTGGTGTGGGTAATTTTTAAAGTTGAGATTTAATTCACATAACATAAAATTCACCATTTTAAACTGTAAGATTCAGTGACTTTTAGTATATTCAGTGTTGTGCAACCCTCACCTCTATCTAGTGCTAAAACAATTTCATCACCCCTAGATCAGACCCGAAGGCACATTAAGCAGTTACTCCCCATTCCTCTTTCCCCAGGCCGTAGCAACCACTAATCTGCTTTTGGTCTGTATGGATTTGCCTAATCTGGACATTTCATGTAAATGGAATCACTCATTATTTAGCCTTTTGTATCTGGCTTCTTTCACTTAGCATAATATTTTCACGGTTCATCCCTGTTGTAGCATGAATCAGTAGTACTTCATTCCTTTTCATGGCTGAATAATATTCCATTGTATGGCTTCGCCACATTTGTTTATCTATTCACCAGTTGATGGACATTTGGGTTGCTTCTACTTTTCAGTTATTATTAATAATGCAACTATGAACATCTATGCCCAGGTTTTTGTGGAGATATCTGTTTTCATTTCTCTTGAGTATATACCTAGGAATGAAATTTATGGGTCATATGGCAATTCACGTTAATTTTTTGAGGTTACATCATGTTGTTTTCCACAGTGGCGGCATCATTTTACATTCCCACGGGCAATTTATGAGGATACCAATCTTTCTCACTAGCACTTTCTTTTTTTTCTCGTGATTTGTGACATGATATCTCATTGTAGGTTCGATTTGCATTTCCCTAATGATTAGTGGTGCTGAGTTCCTTTTCATGTGCTTATTGGCTATTTGTTATCTTCTCTGGAAAAAAGTCTATTCAAGTCCTTTGCCCATTTATGAGTTGTCTTTCTGTTGTTGAGTTGTAGGAGTTTTTTATATATTGTGGATATTAAATCCTTATCTGGCATATGAATTGCAAATATTTTCTTCAGGATACATTTATAAGTAAAGGAAGGGAGCTATTAATACTTATTCAGATAATACAGACATAACCTGAGACTGTTTCAGGCAAAACAGGACATATGGTCGACCCACTTGCGAAGGATCTTGACCCAGCAGGTTGAAGAGTAAATGTTATGTTAATTTTAATGAGACAATTGATCTATCCAAATAATCAAATATAGTTAATCAAACTAAGTACTCTTCCTGTCCTACCTATAGTGCTTGATAGAGTGGAAATAAATCTAAAGAAATATAAAAATATTTCATGATCCTTTAAGCAAGTTAAGGTTAAGGTGAAAAGACAGAGAAAACACATACATAAACAAATAACTAATAAAGTAAGGATTATGTGCTGTGGTGGCTTAGAAGAAGAAGAAATTAGTGTTGCAATAGTAAGAGAAGTCTCAGCATTGAAAGATAGGCGGCACTGAGATCAAAAGAAATTTTATTTAAAAAAGGATGTGAGTTACCAAGAACTGTAGTATATGCATAAGACATGTGCTGGAAAGTCAAGAGCACAGAGTAACCTTATATGCTTCTGTGGTGAGAGAAAGAATTGAAAATAAGGTATGTGTTTCACACAATGGTTTCCTTTTCTCCTTTCCAACTGTATATATTATCACCCCATTAGAACAAGGAGAAAGGTCTCTAAAAATGAGAAAGGTATGTATTATATATTATTCTGAAATTGTGCTTAGGATTCTATTAAAATGCTGCTTTTAATCAACAATGCTTTAAAAAGCGTAGGAAAAGAAGACTGGATTACAGGTAACATGAGAAGATTTTTTTTGCACCTCAAAATGTATTAGGCTCTACTACTTCTATGACAGAAACGGTAAATAAAGTTGCTTGGGGGAAGAAAAAGCTACTTTTGAAGAAAAATGGCAGCCATTTCGAGCACAGTGACTCAATGTTGTTCCCACTTTGTTGCATTTTATCTACTGTCCCAGCGGGAAATTAGCTGTTAATATGTACTTGCTGAATAGCACTTAAGGCTCTTATTGTTAGATGTGAGCATAACCACTTTCTAATATGAAAGTAAAATCTGTAAGGACCGGAGCTTTCTTATTTACTTATCTGAAAACCTGTGCTTCTCCAGATCTTTCCACACTGCTCCCCTCTGCTTCCACCCCCCTGGTGGCTGGTCCTATGGGTTATGTCAACAGGCTCTGAGCCCTCCTGATTCCTGCTGAGTTCAGTCGGTGGGGAGCCCTGAGTGGAGATTGGGGGGAGGAAGGAGAGTGAGATCAGGATATTGGTTTCCCCTGGCTTCTGTCCTGTGAGGTCCTCTGTTCCTCTCACCTCTCTCTGGCTGGATTGCTTTGTCCCCTCCCTCTTCTGGTCCCCTCAGAACCTGACGGTGGTAATGGGTATGCTGATGATTTCAGGTTCCTGCACTCTTCCTCCGTTCCTACACCTTTGAAATGAATCCCTTTTGTAAATAACCTCCCCTTGGATTATCCTAATTTGAATGTGCCATCTGTTTATTCCTGGGATCCTAACTGACACAATCCCACATAGTAACCAATAACTGAGTAGGTGCTTTACAAATATTTGTTAAATAATTAATAAATGAATAAATGGTGAGCAGATGCTTCTGTTTCATCTTGTTTCCCCTGCTGATTACTTGGGCAGAGGTGAGATTTTTGATAAAGGCCATGAAAATTGGTAAGTTCTCAGTTTGCACGTATTGTATAAGTTGAGTTATTTGGGAAATCGATTTTTAATTTAAAATGTCAAGGAACATGTCTCATCATATGATAAATCTGCTTTATTGTGTCACCACAGTAATTAAGTATGTTGTTTTCTGTTCGCCAAACATGTAAAGTGGAAGCAAGGGACACTTTAATTATTTTAATTTTATTTTTTCTAAGTTATACAATGTCAGTGATGTGTATATGTGTCACTGTGTGAGTTTAATATCAAAAGAAAAAGAGAAAAAAGTAGTTTTTCTTCTCATTTGAAAAACTTCTTATACTTTTTCTTGCACTTTCTTTCTTAGTCATTATTCTGATATCTGTCTTTGCCAGTTGTCACACTGAATGCTTCTGATCACAGGGCAGAAAAAAACCCTGGAGTGTAGGTGTAGTACACTAAATTTTAACTGTAGTCTTATTACCTCTTTCAATTTTGCCTTCTCTTTGTTCACTGTGATTTTCTGTGTTGATTTGTTTATGGAGTGTGGGTGTGTGTTGTCAACATGGCCACGCTAAAAAGAAAGAAATGTCTTACCTGCAAACATACTTATCCAAGACATTCCTTCTAGACGACCAGCTTTCTCACAGAAGCAAGATATCCATGACTAACTTCCCTACAAAGACCAATAAAACTTTCTTTTATTATCATAAATGATTCCCTCAGTCCTCTCATTTTCTTGAGGGCAAGAAGAAAGAAGAAGATGGAGCATTAGCATCCATTTTATCCCTTCATATCAAGAGATTCTATAAACGTAAAGAAAAAAAGTGTATTAGAAAGAACAAATATGCCCATGCAGATTCTCTTTACCAAGAAATTTGATTAGGATGAGAATATGACAGATTAGAAATACTGAATTAATATACCAAAGACCAAAAAAGGGTGACTATTTCAGTAAGTGCGGAAAAGCAAAATGAAAGTGGGAATATAGACTCTTTCTCGCCTAGGGATTAGAGGATAAAACACTTCAGTCACAAAGAAACCATTTGCAGAACATCTTTGGTGGATTTGAAGTGAGTCACACTATAAATCTCTTGGACGGTTATCTGACTGGGCACAATGGGCGTGGCTTCCATTATTTGACTGGACACCATCCCTACTGCTTTCTAAATTGGGAGCTTAGTACATGATCTTTCTGGAAAAGTTTCTTCTTTCAAATTATTGCCTGAGCTTGTCATGGCTTGTCCCAAAGCAGTCAAACGACTATCTTCAATGTGTTTTGTTTCCTCCCCACCCCCAATCCAGCTGTTCTGAGCCTTGATGAAAATGCACTCTTCGTGAGGTCTGGATCAGGAGGCGAGATGGCAGATGAGGGCTTGAACTGTTTTAACCAAAACACCCTGCGTCAGTGACAATGTGTTAGTTGTTTTCTTCAAATAAATATGCCACTCTTAGTTATACTGTTCTCAAAAAATAGTTGGCAACAATTGCTAAAGAGAAATTCAGTCATAATTATCTTCGTACTAATTTTCTTATGGACTCTGTAAAGCGAAGATGAATTGTCATCACTTTAGTGTGTTTGAATTTCCTATATTGCCCTGATTTCAAGCCAATGAAACTTGATTTTTGATTTAGTCAATTCACTGAAAAAACTTCAGGAAGCCTGGAAGCCTCAGATGTATATACAGATAACAGGACAATAAGAAAGGCTTTATTGAATTTTATGCATAGTTTAGGGTATACATTAAACCTAGAAGATTGCAAAGGGGCAAAGGTGGTGTTCAGTGGCATATTTTCTTATCCTTTTATTTCTTTTGATCCTTTTTCATATAGCTTGCAGAAAAAGAACCATTCCTTTCAGAAAAATCAACTTAAAAGGACCCTCCCTTCAGATGGAAAAACTGAGTGCAGTAGAGAAAATCATTTGGTTAATTAGAATACTTTCGGGGACTCTCTGGGGGAAAGCAGGGAGATAAAACTGAGATTTATAAAAGATT
Source organism: Rhinolophus ferrumequinum (assembly GCF_004115265.2). Taxonomy (NCBI): domain Eukaryota; kingdom Metazoa; phylum Chordata; class Mammalia; order Chiroptera; family Rhinolophidae; genus Rhinolophus; species Rhinolophus ferrumequinum. The sequence continues at coordinate 11,093,072 of NC_046297.1, forward strand.
TAGGGAAGAACACAAAAACAACATCTCATCCCAAACCATTACGTAACGATGACCCAGGAATGAGAAATATAGCCCAAAACAGTAGAGCAAAAGCTATCCCCATAAGGAAAACCAAGGAAATAACTGCTGTTGAGAACGGGAGGTTCTTTGTGTATTTCTATCCCAAGAATCCATAAAGTTTTGTAATCCTACACTCTTCCACCACCCTTTGGAAGGCACCTTCGGGGTTACTGTGACTAGGAAGCTATCTGGGGCACAGATCAAATTTTAGGCACTCAGCCCTGAAGCTGATAAAAGGGTTGTTGGCTGCTTGAGTGTGGCGCCCAACGGCTTCTCCCAATTCTACCAACTGCAGTGTCCCCAGATTGAAATGCTGCATTAGGACTGAGGAACAGAAATAGCAGTATGGACGGGTGGGGACGGGTGCTCTGAGGAGCTTTTTGTCTGGTGATTCTGTGACTAAAGATAATATTTGTTTATCTTGTATGTTTAACTTGTGTCTTGTAATCCAGAGAGCTGGAAAAAAAAAATGTGGAATTACAAGTAAGTTAGTGAACAAACCCATAGTATAGGGTATAATTTCTAGGCATGGGAAGGGCAGGAAGAACAAAATCAGCAGTTATGATAGAATGTATTTTTTCTGTGCTCTCTCCAACCCTTCCAGTAGGATAATTTTACAATTAAAGTGCTGATTGCACAGCAGCATTTGATATACAGTTATGTCGCATTACTCATGGAAGCAACTTTACTTAAAATTCTTATTTAGAACTCGCAATTCTCACATAGTTAAATGATAAAAAAGAAGAATAAGGAGAAGGAGAAGAAGGAGAAGGAGAAGGAAAAAGAGAGGAAGAAGAGAAAGAAGAAGGAGAAGAAGAAAAACGAAGTCTTCCAGAAGCACTCAAGGGCTGGGGAAGCCCAAGGCTGCAGAAAACTGAGAAGGATTTGAAATGTTAACATCATCCAGTCACCAAAACATGATACAGAAGCGCTATGAATATACCAGGTATTACGATAGAGAGCTGGGTGACCAGAGGATTGCGGGGTCTTGGGGCCACATGTTAAAGGACAATAAAAGCCCCACAAAATTCCAGGAGGAGGAACGATGTTCTATCACAGCCACGTATTTCTTCTCACTGAGATCAGCTCCTCCTCTTTCTCTCATTCCAGGCTCAGCTCAATATTATTGAAGTACAACAGCAAGTTTATTACTACAGCCAACAGCAAGTTAGCAAACCAGCAGGGGAGCAAATTGATTATACAGTTAACTGTGGAAAAACTGAAATTCTTTATTAAGGGAAAATGGAATACAGTTAATTTATGCTTCAACGGAGCCTTTCCCCACGTGGCATTTACTCTACTGGTTCTTTGACTTTGCTGTGAAGCTGTAACTTGGCCAAAAAATGACAGAAGCTTTACTGATTTAAAAATAAGGCAGGTTTTGAGCTCCCCCCCTCCCCCGCCCCCTTGCATGATGATTTTTCCAGCTACAATTACTGTAACTCACTCATTATAGAGGATAACATGGCAGGCAAACAGGCAAGAAAAAAAGTGTGGTAAAACAGTTGGCAGGATGTAAATTGAAAGTCTTTGCCATCTAATTTTAAACAGTATTTATAGTGCGTACCCATAATACAGCATTCAACATCTCACACAAAATCTCTTAAGTAGTAGAAACATTTACTGAAGTCGTGAGCGAAACTAGTGGACACTAATAAGTGAAAGAAATGAATAAAACCCTGAACTCCTAATTTAAAAGGTAGAATCGAGGTTAGGTCCATTAGTTTGGTGTACTTTTAAATTTAAAAAATCTAATGCTGAGGTTCTCCTTCAGAATTAATAACAACATTAGTAATTTTCATAAAGAAAGCTTCTTAAAGATCTGCATTACATAGTTTGTGTTATGAACTCTTAAAATAACTCCAGACTCAGAAAAATGGCTGTTTTTTTTAAACTTTATTTTGAGATAATTGTAGATTTTCATGTCGTGGTAAGAAATAATACAGAGAGAGTCCCTATAACCGTTGCCCAGTTTCGCTCCACGATAACTTCTTGCATAATTATAATACAATATTACAACCAGGAAGTTAAGACTGATACAATCCAGCAACCTCATTCAGTTTTACATATAGTCATTTGTGTGTGTATGTGTGTGTGTGTGTGTGCACTTAGTTCTACACAATTTTATCACATGTGCAGATTTACGTGAGCACCACCAGTCAAGATACAGAATAGCTCCATCACAAAGATCCCTCGTGCTACCCTTTTATAGACACAGCCATCTCCCTCCTAGGCCACTCCCTACCCCTAATCTATTCATAGCCACTAATCTATTCCTTCACCATTTCTGTAATTTTATCATCTCAAGAATGTTCTACAAATGGAATCACATAGTCTATCACCTTTGAGATTGGCTTTTTCACTCAGTATAATCCCTTGCGATCCAACCAAGTTGCGTGTATCAACAATTCATTCCTTTGGTACAAATAAACCACAACTACTCTACTTCTCAAGAGGAACTTGCTAATAATTCAATAATAATTCTATTTGCTAATAATTCAATATCTGCCCTTAATGCAAATATTCATTGAGCATGCACTTATATTAACATGATGCCCGATAGAAGAATAGAGCAGAGCTGCCCCCAAAACACAGTGAGTCAGGGCAATTGTTAATACTCTACTATGTTGCTAAGAATGATCCACAATATAAACACCCCCTGGGACCGGGCTTGGCTACCTGACAACAAAGATCCCTGTCCCCAGCCTCAGGCTATGGGATGACCTTTCTTTTCCTTGCAAATCAAGGCTACTCAGAGAAGATACATATTGAGCCCTGTACCCATTTAGAGCAATTCATTCATCCATTTAAAACCTTTATTGAGCACTTATTGTGTACCAGGAATTGTACTAGGCTTTGGACATTCCTAGATGACTAGAACACTGGCCCTGCCCTCGAGGGTCTCAAAGTCCGGTGAGGAAATATAAGCGTTTCTGCCTTCAAGGACTTTACAGTTTAGTTACATACTGCAGACAGGCATAACGTCTTGGATGGTAAGAATCACTTGTGGGGTAGTCTTCCAAGAGACTGAGGTTTGAGTTGAATCTCTAAGTGAGGAGGATTTGCATAGCAGAGGGTTAGAGGGCAAGTATTATTGGTAAGGGTAAAAGCAAAGGCAAAATAATCTCTCTTTTAATTTTAGGAAGTGTGGGGTGGCCAGTTAGCTCAGTAGGTTAGAGCACGGTGCTAACACCAAGATTGGGGGTTCAATCCCTGCATTGGCCACTGTGAGCTGTGCCCTCCTTAAAAAATAAACAAACAAACAAATTTAGGAAGCAGGGAAAAGATTTATCAACTGGAATGGGAGTCTGTATGGGGAATTTGTGAGTGGTGACACTAGAAAGTGACTTTGGTCAGGAACTATGTCTTTCAACGCCAGGCCAGCATTTGGCCCTTGGAGTTTTGGTCATTAAAAGCTAAGGAAATCTCTTGAATATGAGACGAAAACGACGAAAACTTGGCTTTAGAATAAGTAATCTGGCAATGTGGAGTTTACGTTAAAGATAAGAGGATAAATCAGAATTTAAACACTTACAATTAAAAAAAACTGTAATCTTGTCCATGGAAGAAAGACTCTTCAGTGAGGAATAAAGACCTGCCAGGACCTGTAAGGTAGATTTGCCTCCTCATCCTTCAGGGCACCAGGATGCAATGAGATAAATGATTTAGTTTCTGCCTGTGAAGAAGTAACAGCTTCACTAAACCATCATAGCATCGACTAAGGGCCAAATTAGGGGAAAGGTTTGAGAACCAGAAACGGGATGGATTACCAAGAGTTCAGTTAATTGAGTAGGGATTTCTTCGAGGTGTTCAGACTTGAACGGAGCCTTAAAAGAAGAGCACCCACATTCACAAATGGAGAAGGCGGGGGCGAGGCCCTGGAGCCAGAAGGAACTGTACACCAAAGGCACAGAGAGGGCATGTTCAGGAAGGATTCCAGGAGCTATGAACAGAGCAGTTTGCCTAAGGCACAGTGTTCATGACCTTAGAGAAGTTACAAAACTACTTACAAGTATGCAGAAAACCACTACTGTCTAAAGATAGTGATTCCTGTAAGTTACAGAAGAAAGAGAAGACTGTATTGTGCCTATTATAATACATGTTTATGTCTTTGAGGAAAGCCTAAAAAAAATTTACATTTACTATGTTTTTGCTAGTAAAAAGAATTTTCTAGCTTTTTCGTAGAATGAACCCTGTATGGGTACTCACCCATAAAAGCCCTAACTTGACTCAATACCACAGCTTTCAATTAGGGAACTCTAAGATAATAAAATGTGAGGCATTGAAATCCTACGTCTGATCATTTTACCAACTTGGTAGCACTGTGCCTGGACGTCCTGGTTATCAGGCTTCAAGACACAGGAAAAAGCCTTGGTATGTCAGGGCCACAACATTCTAGGACCCTTTGTGCAAAACAGAAGCCAGTGGCTGTTGACAAAGCATTATTACAAGAAAAAAAATAGTGCTTTGGGGAAAAATCTGACCTTCTGTTTCACAATTAGGCATGGGCTGCTTAAGTTAGGAAAATGTTCTAAACTGAGAAATTTCCCTTTTGTGTGCATAAAGGCTTTTTAAAATTAATTATGAGCTAAGGAAATGAAGCACTTAAAAATATGTGAAAGGTTAATATACAAGAATGACGTCTGTCTGTTTTCATCTCCACTGAGGTTAGAGCAAAAGGTAAAAGTAAGGTTTCAGATACGTTGCTTGAGGAATTAATGTATATATACATCTAAGCAAGGCCTAACATACCTAAGAAAGCGGGTGAATGCTCTCTTTAGCCCTGGAAATAGACTTCCATCCATTTGGAATGGCTTAAATGGAACTATACCAGAATATTGAAGACCAGTGGGTCTCAACTTTAATGAGAATATTAATCGCCTATGGGTCTGATAAAGATCTGAGATGTTGCATTTTTACCAAGCTGCCAGGTGAGACGATGTCACTGGTTTGGAAACAACAAGGAGCTCCCACTGGCCCTTTGAGTCTTTGGCAAGATTGCTGTCTTGACGCATTGTCTTAATTCTGAGGTCCTAAGCACAAGACATGCTAGGACCCCAGGGGCACCTGACATAGGCAGAGTCAAGGTTGCAGAGTAACACAGAATAGGGCAGGTATTCTGAGGGGCAACCCTGAAAACCAAATTACAGTGTCAGAACAAATGGCATCAACTCAGGCTGGATCCCAGAGGCAGGACCTTGAAGCAGGCGGCAGGCGTCTCTAAGTAGAGTGATCCCTTTAGTCAAGCTGGAGGTGAATCTGGGTTGGAAGCCCTTCCCCTAGCTCCATGCCATCCTGTGAGTCCCTCCATCGTTATGTTTACAGTCCTTTTTGACATTACCTGCTTCCTGGGTCTTTCGTCCCCACTAGACAGCACACTTCTTGAGGCAGAGCCATGTCTTCTATTCACAGCGCACGGAACTTTCTCAGTAGATATTTGTTGATTGGATGAATGATGAGGGATTACATCTCTGTTTGTGCTGTTTCCTCTCCCAGAACAACGCCTTCCCCATCCATCTGACTGATTAGAGCCATTGGGGTTTTGTGTGTGTGTGTTGTTGTTTTTTTATGCGACTCAGCTCAAGGGTTACGTCTTCTCTGAAGTTTCCCCTGAGCCTCCTTTCCACTGGCTGGGTAGGGTGTGTCCACTGCCCTTCCTGAATGTCACCAGGGCACCTTGTATATGTCACCATTACCTCATCATGTATTTGTGAGCTCCTTTAGGGCAGAGAATGTGTTTAATTTAGTTGCAACCCCCTAGCACTTAGCACAGTGCTTGGCACATGGCAGCACTCCTATATTACTAAGCGTAGCAAAAGCCATACAATATTAAGAATTGGAACCACACGTAAAAACATAAGGAGTATCTGATATTGAATTAGTCCCTTTCATTGGGATATTAAACCATTTAACGAGTAATGCTCATTAAACGTTGTTAATGAGGTAACTATTTCGCTACCTACTTAACATAAAGGTAGTCTTAGAGAAGGACTATGAGCCCGCAGAAAAGGACTTAGGCAGAAGCCCAAACTTCTGCATGGAAAAAGGCAACATAGAAAGCCATTTAAAGGTAGGGCCTACATAATGCCCTCTATTCAGATATTCTGAAACATCTCAGTGACTGAATTTCCAACCCCTCACCCTGGTGTTTGGTATCACATAGACTTAGTCTTAAGCAGAGATTTTAAACAAACTCTAATACTGGGGGGGGGGGGGGGGGATCTAAAACTGGAAGAAACCCTTTGTCCTAGCTTCTAGAAGTCAGTATTATTTACTCCTGGATCAAGGTCCTTATTCAAATGGACATTTTTTTTTTTAAACAAATGAAACTTCAATGGCAACGAGTCCTCAGTATAAAACTCCCCAATCAGGCCAAGTCAATCTCTTTAAAATTTTCCCAACAGTCACAATTTATAAAACATGTAAGCCAAACCCAATAAATCAAGTAAATCGCATTGCATAATGGAGGCTTAAATATAGAACAAGACAAGCCAGAAAGGTTCAATTAAGTAAATGCTGTACATATGTCTAGCTTTGGTGAGGTCAGTATAATATATTGGGTTATTTTAGTATAAAGCCAAATAAAATAAGATAATTTAATGATTAAATAAAAGAGAGGAAGAAAAAAGAATAAAATGGATACTTTAGGAAAATATAATGGGCAAAAACTCCCAGAATAAACTAGAGTTTTGAATTATTATATCCTCTTAACGGAAACTCTTGAATTAGAAAATAGTCAGGATACTGGGAAACTCTGATAACAACATAAATACGGAGTGAAATTCCCTGAGCAAATAGAAAGTAGCATTGTGACTGTGATTTTTTAAATCCTAAATTACTTTCAGATAATATATAGCAAAAGCAGAATGTCCATATAGAATGTAAAGTTACCATGGTGATATTAAACTATGGAAGGAGTGTATAATTGGGTTGAAAATGAAAATGTCATCCAATCACGTAGATGTTTTATCTAGACAGTCACAAAATTATATTTCCAGCTATATGGGTGATTTAGTGAACTTACATTTTTCTTATGGGTGTGTGATTCTGGCCACCCCTTTCTACATCTTTGCCGTGGAAGGGAAATTATATAAATTAGGAACAACTTAACTCATGAAAAATGTAAATGTTACATGCGTGCACGATACAATAGCCATGAGCACATGTCCTTAATGCTTATGTTGGAAAATTAATCGTGATTAACTTTTTTCTCCTAATATTATTTGCATCACATTCATTTGTTATATTCTTTACTACTGCTTACTAGCAAGAAAAAACAAACACTCTAACAGTCTTCACATGTTTATGTAACATATATCAGAGAAAAATTTTAAGTAGAGAAATCTATCTACTAATATATTGCTTTTAAAGCATTGGGAAAATACAGCCATTATTTAGTGTTACCAAAAAAAAAAAAAAATTACCCTCTGTAGAACTTGTTCATCATCGTGGCCTCAGACCATAAGTTTGAGGATTATTTCTTCATTCAAACCAGATTTTTCACCACTTTCCAAACACCTTGAGTTTTTTCACCTCTTTGTTTTCTTTGGCTCATATTAATTCATTTTTTTCATTCAACAACTTGTTCTTGAGCACCTGCTAGTATCAGGCACCGTGCTAGATGCAGGCAATACAAAGGTGAAAAACACGTACTTGGTGCCCTCATGGAGCTTATGATCCACTGGGACAGGTAGACATTCATCAAGTGATTGTATGAACAGGTATGGCATCTGTTTTGGAGGTCTGCGAAGGCTTCCCTGAGGACGTGGCACTTGAGCTGGGGTCTGAAGGGTAATTAGGCATTAGCCAGGTGAGCGGGTGGTGGAAATGGTGTTCCAGGCACAGGGAACAGCATATGTAGAAATCATGAGGCAGGAGAGAGGGTAACAGAAACTGAGACAGGCCAGCGTAGCTGAACCATAGACTGGAGGTGTTTTGTCAAGGCTCCAGAGAGACAGTAAGGGCCTGCAAACCAAGTTAAGGAATTTCATTAAATCCTAAAATGTCCTTCCCCACCTTCCGATGGATGTCTTCAAAATCCTACTGGCGTTTCCCGAAAGCCGCTTCCTCCAAAATACCTCTCCCAGTTATTTCAGCCAAATACGCTGTTCCCTGTTGTGTGCTCCAAAGCACTCTGCTCAAATCTCATCTATCCCTTTCTGCCCATAGAATGGTTATTTTTATACATGCCTTATTCCCTTGGGTGCTACATCGTGTCAGGGATATGAGTTTATTCACCTCTGTATTCCACACATACATGATACATGATAAGAGCTCAATAAATGTTTTGAGTGGATTGAATTCAATCTGGGCTTCTGGCTCTGGTTATGTTCAGCATTTTGTGCCACTGTTCCTTCATTATCAAAACTGATAATGCCAACAGTAGTCCTATGCTGTGCACACAGCATTTGACAATCTAAGATACACTCTGGAACGTATGACAAAATACTGCGACCGTTAATGCAAACTGGAGAGACCACGTATGTGGAAATATGGTTCCGAGATTTGGCGAACACGAAACAATTGATAGTTCAGTGTCACCATCACAGTTGTATGGGACCTAAGAGTCTTCACCGTGTTGTGGAATTTCCTGGGCACGCTCTGTGATCCTGGAACAGAAGTGGACTCCAAAGGCACGTGCTCACTGTCTCCCTGACCAACTTCCACATGTGTAATGGACAAGGGCTACATTACATTGAACATCTGGACCAAATTTTTAAATTTGAGTTAAAGTGTCTACCAGAGGATTCTGTTTTCATCTAGAATTTTGACAACAGTTGCAAATAATCAACGTCTAAGCATTGGGCTAAAACAGAAAAATAATATGAGGCGTGGAAATAAAATCAGAGTCTCTGAAGACTACCGGTTAGGTTTCGAGAAAAGAATTACTATTTTTTTCCCTTTTAAAGTATGGCTTTATTAAACACCCTTTAATGACCTTGGTATGAAGTCAAGTCATTCTTATATACCAAAGAGAGGAAAAACTATCTTGGGTAGTATTAATGACAAAATGTTCTCTAATTATAAGCAGCAAAAGTTTTAAACACAAAGTGACCATCACAAAGACCAACGTAACAGGTAAAATGAAATAGGCCAAAGAGAAAGAAGAAAGAGAGAAACATGTATATGAAGTAGGAAAGGACTAATAACTAATGATTCTATGTTAAGGGCTTTCCATGTATGAATATCTTTATTCTTCCCAGCATTTCTCTGAGGAGAATACTACTGTTATCTCCATTTGACAGAGAGTAAACTGAGGCACAGAGTTTAGTTTGCACAACACCACACAGGTAATAAGCGGGATAGCTAGGATTTGAGGCCAGGTAGTGTGGCTGTCCAGAGCCTGTGTTCTCAATGGGGGCAAAAACATCTTCTTAGGGGTCTAAGAACCTTAAACATTACCATGGTTTGTGGCCTCCCAAGGGCCACAGTACATAAACACACATATAGTAAATACATGGTATTAAAGATCATGGAAAAATTCTTCTTAGTGGGGGCAATAAGGAAAACAAGCCCAAGAGACACTAGAGCTTGCGGTTTTAACCACCATTTAATAATGTCTCTCAATCTTCATGTTACGTTTTTTGTTTTCTCAGAGAACAAATTGCAGGGGTGACACTCACATTTCATTACTCATGTGGACTCGTGAGCTGCATAACAATGCGGACCCACAATCTGCTAAAATGTATCAGTTTCTGAAATTGCTAGTTTAGCTATCTCCAATGAATCATTTATGCATTTATCAAATAAAACTTAATTTACTATATACACATTTTACTTCTGTTGGTATTCCTCTTTTAGTTACATAACTGTGTGTTCTATGACCAAAGATAATTCTAGGGAAATTTATGGAGTAGGTACAGTTTATCCTGGCACTTCCTCAATTAGCGTGGAGCTCTTCGTTCACCCCTATTTGTTCTCTCTTTTCATCTTCCCCCTCTTATTCACTTATTCATTAGACCCATAAACGTTTATTGAGTACCCTGTACAATTTCATCCACTTCTATGATTTTAATGACAAAATATATACTAACGAGTCTCATTTGTTTAATGAATCTGAAATCTTTAATCCTAGCAAAGATTTCTCCTCTGAAGTTCCAAAGGACCAGACTGCTGAGTAGATATTTTGTCTTAAAGTCTCCCAAAACACTTCAAAGTCAACATACCCAAAAGGGAAGAATCTTCTCTTCCATGTGTGCTTCTCCTCCTGATCCCTCCTTTTAAAGGGGTGGCAACTTCTTCCAACTCACATCCAAGTCAGAAACCTGGAAAACTTTTACTACCCGTCACATTCAGTCAGTGACCAAGCCTTGGTAATCATGCTTTTTTAACATTTCTCAGACTCTCCTTTCTGGTCACACTATTGTTCCTAAATTCAGATTCTTGTCACCTGTGCCTGGAAAATTGCTCCTTGCTCGGGGAACCTTGCATAGCTGTCCATTGCTTAGACTGCAGACCCTCCATGATCTGGCCCCTGCCGACCTGTCCATATCATGACATCTTCTCATCACCACTCACATCCTCAGCGTTTAAGGCTTGTAACTTACTTTTAACATTGTTACTTTGAAAATGTCTAAATACAGAGGACCTAAATTGGCATATACGGACCCACCAAAGCTACCTTTGATATATGTCAAAAACAGGGTCTTTAAGAAAACATGGTCTGTCTTTGTTTTGCTCAAACATTAATTCTTACCTAAAGCATACCCTTCTCTCTCTTTTTAAAGTATGCTCTTCTTGAAAACGAGGACACTAGACAAAATATATTTCTATCACTCCTACAGTGCCCTGCATGCTGTAGATGCTCAGTAAATATGTTTTGACAAAATCACATTGCCTATTATTTTATAGACTTGCATGTTCTTTCTCTTAGAAATAGAATTATGTTATGAGACCACAGTATTTCTTATTCATATAATTTGATGGGAGGAAAGACAAAATAAACTATAAATTCAATTTACTGACTTACTTATTGAGGAAATTGAGATATTACTAAGTAAAATATGGATATCCTGTCCAGGTTTTTAAAAGACAGATATGTAGAAAATATAGCTATTGCTAAAACCAGTTTGTGACATGCTTTCTCAGTTTATATAATGTAATTAAAGCTTGTAATCAATATATAAACAACAAAATTCCCAAGAAACACATAAATCTCTGAAAGAAAATGATGAAAATAAACCGTTTGTGTTAAAATTTGGGACTTTAACCAAAACATAGATTTTAATTTCAGAAGATAAAAACAGTAGTTAGTTATTAGTTTGAAGCATGTTCACCAAATGAAAACCCATCACAGGAGATATAAATGCAGGAGATATAAATATGAAATTATAATTTAAAATAATTTACGTTAATTTTAATTCTCAGAAGTCCAACAATTCTTTTGTTTTTGTAAGTGAATTGCAGGATTTTCTGAGTTCAAAGGTGTGGACGTTGTTTGGCCTAGATCCAGTCTGGAATGCAGACCCTATCTTCTAAATCCTGTAGAGCCATACATCATACCTACTTTAAAAAAAAAAAAATCAAAGTCTTCTATTTCTCGTTGTACCAGATCCACAGAAATACTTCATTTTTAAGTCAAAACTATCCACCTTGGTCTCAACTGCCAGGAAAACTGTTAGCAAATTTGAAACTAGTTGTAAATCTGGACTTGCAGGTTTCTTTCAATCATCAGTACTAACAAGCAGTGTAAATAGACTACCTATATAGCGCTTATCCATATACACATCTGTACTCATGTTTATCAACCACTGGTTCAAGTTTATTTTCTCCTTAGTTGTGTATGCTCAGCCTAAGGGCAGACTCCCATTTTCCATTTACTATTTTGTTTGAATACATCTTTATTTCGAGTACATTGCGATGTTCCGAGTGCTCAAAAATGTGTTTCAATATCTTAATACTTTGGGGCCTACCTCAATATCTTTTAAGTCAGAAATATGTGAGTAAAATTATTTTAGTAAATTGTAAAATGAGGTTGGTCACTGCCCTATCTTTGAAACTATGTAAACAGTCATTGGAACGAATAGGCTATTTGGAACATATTTTAATTAAAATTCACTTATAAATCAATGTACAAACTATATATTAGGCCATGTATTCTACTCGGATTTATTGGTATTAAAATTATCTAAGCATTTTCAAGGATTGAAATACACATAGCCCAAAGAAATAATACTTTATTCATCATGAAAGACTAACTTGCTTTGTGTATGAAATAGGCATTTACCACTGAAAACATTTTAGTACAACCACCTTTCACAAATACTGTATTTCTCATTCTTGCTCATGCTGGAAGATCTGCAATGGGCATTAGCAAGCACCTTTGTGATAATCAGTAAGTAGCATTCGTGCTACATACAATTCCAACTAAGTTGGGTCTGTTTTTGTTTTCATGTTCCAGTGTACAGTATTTCATTTGGTGATGTCAAAACAATGAAAAATGTGTTGTTGATATTATGAAGTATCAAGTTTACTTTAGACATTGCATCTTAGAAAAACACTCTCAGAATGCAGCAGCATACCTTCGAGTTCAACAGAATAATGTACTTTGGAAAGGGACAGAAATAAATTATTTATTACACATACGTTACGAAAATACGTATTTAATTAAAAACAAAATACAAAGCATACACATAATTCCACAAGTCACGAAAATTAAACTGCTATAGTTTTTAGCGTTCTCAGCCAGTCTTTACTTACATGCAAGCATAATTTTTACACGTTGTAATGATCGATTAGAATAAACTTGTGTTTTTGTAAGGTAGAGTTTAGGTAGTGTCTTAATATCATTTGCAACACTCCACTTTTTTATTACTGATTCTTTTATTACTTATTTTATTACTGACATAGAACTCCAACATACAGCCTTTTTTAAAAAAAATAGGAAACACAGTTTATTTGACCACTTATCAGTGGAGATCTCCATTTTTGGCCAGGTTTTGAAAATCCATTTATTAATTAGAAATAAGCTAACAGATGAGATAGGGAGAAAAACTCTATTTATTACAATCAGTACACCTCCTCTTTTACTTCATTTCCTGGATTCTTGAATCTTTAATCCAATTAGCATTAGGCTGTGGAGTATGAAAAATAATCTGCAAAATCATGACTCAATTAGGGGTGCTTTCTAATGACCTGTGTGTCAGCCTTCTCACTCGCATTATTACTTTTTCTTCCAGTTAGGGAACAGCACAAATGTGGTTTTTTTTCAATTGAGTCAAAGGAATAATTTTTGTTTAGTTATAGATGATTAAACGCAATGCTGAACTAACCTGCAGTGACAGCAAACAGATCAGTGGCTGCCTGTGGGTAGAGGGTGGATGGGGAGGAAGGTGAGGGAGGAATTACCAACGGGCAGAAGGAAACTGAGAGGTGGTGGGTCCCTTCACTGTCTTCATCAAGGTGGTGGTTTCAAAGATATGTACATAAGTCAAAGCTTATCCAATTGTGCACTTCAATCACATATAATTTCTTGTATGCCAGTTATCCCTTAATAAAGCTGTAAAAAAAAAAAGCACTGTTGTAAAAGTAAAGGTAATTATGAAAGTAAAAGTATTTATCAAGTGACTGATTTTATACCATTTTCCTCAAGGGAGCAAGAGGTTTAACTTCTCCCTCATTTTATTTGTGATGTAAATTAGAAAATTTAGAAACGTTAAGGCCAGCATAATTTTCTATGTATTGTTTTGCTAGTTTCGTATTGCGATTCAGAGTTGCAATTTACTGTCATCATTAAAAAATACAAACGCAAAGGACTTTTAATCAAAACCATTTTAAAAATTACTAAAATCGTACGTTAAGTTTACAAATCACCTTTTGCTGATAGCTTTATGATCTTAGTCTTTAATCCTTTTGTTCTCTAATTTGGTGATTAAAATTTAAAACCTCACATTTATTATTTTTTATACTTCCCACTTAAGATTAGTTATGATGGTTTCATATTTCCCATTATTCATATTTAATAAATTTAAGTCTTTCCCTGTATAAGAAGGGAGTGAAATGTCAAAAGAGATTTTTAAGGATGACTTTACAACCATCACAACTCGGGGAGAAATTGCCCCACATGTGAATCAAGTGGCTTTAGCCTAGAAAGGAGCATAAATTTAAAAATAAAGTAGGAAGAAAGAAAAAGAGGAAAGCGAGTAGAAAGAAAGATGCATAAATTAAGTGAAATTGTAGCACATTTATAACAGTCCTACTTTCTTATAGGGACATATTCAAGTAGCTCTGCTTAATTGAAAGGCTTGTCACCTGGGCTAGCCATGCTCCTCCCGCTAGACAGAGAATCTTCTGGAAAGAGCACGCCCAGCCACCATACACATATTTCTATCAGGCTTCAACTATAAATAGAAGAACTGTCTGTTATAGCATTGCAAGTAAACATCTTTAAATCGCGCATTTGCAATTACATAAGGTAAACTCACATGTGTTGTATTTAGTTTGACCCAGACGAACATGCATAGGGCAGTAGAATTGCAAATCGGAATTTTGAAATCAAGGTTTTTGAAATGCAGACTAATCCAAAACGAGTAAATATTGACATTAACCAAAGAAATCGTTATTCTTTTTATATTGGACTGAAGATGATGCAAAATATAGAGAGTAGTTTCCTACAGCAACTGAGTTAGTGATATCTTTTATTCTAGACTTTATTTTTTTAAGCAAATTAGTTCAACATAGCTCGTTAGATTCCACGCAGAGGGCATATTGCCTGCTGAGCAATTTGCCCTACAGAATAGTTGTTATGCTGCCTTCCTTCAGGCAAACTTCTAAACTCAGTTCCTGTCTCCTGTCATCACTGACAGTAGAACAGCTGGAAATTAAAGAATTTGAGATGCATTGTAATGTTTCCTTAAAAAAACAGTGTTATGCGCACAACAGCAAAAGGTATTCTTAAGAAAATATTGGCGGGGGGGGGGGGGAATATCATATTCTTATCAACCCTGCATGGGAACTGTTCTGTTTTTCACTATTTCCCCCATATTTTTATGTCATTATAATCAGATATTGAAGTATATTTAATTTAAAATATTAAAGATCTTAGGCTTTCCATTTTCACTGGAAAAGCCTTACTAGGGGCAAGTTTATGTAAACGTTTCTGGTGCCATATGTTTGTGACATTTGTCTATACCCAACTAAAAGTACCTAACTTAGCAAGCTGGAGAAGCCGCAACACCCAGTGGGTTTGACTTCCGATAACGCGACTGTGATTTGGCATCAAGTTGAAGGACTTTTACATGCGTGTCGTGAAATTTGGTGTCACAGGGCTGTTCTTTTGATATTTTCCTGCTACTGCCAACTCTCAGGATAAATAGTTTGCTTCTGTAAGTGGAGAGAAATAGAACAGGGGCCCAGAACGGGGTGGGGGGTGGGGGTGGGCTGGAGGGTTGGGAGGGGAGCTACCTCTTTATGCAAATTGTGGGGAATAACTCCCCAACTTTTTATAATATTAAGACAGTCCGCAAGGGTTTTAGATCACTCAAGCAGCAGGTTATTGAGCTATTTGCTTGTTTTTTACTACTGAAATATACAAAAGGCATGACACTATTTTTTAAATTTTTATTAAATTTATTGGGGTGACATTAGTTAATAAAATTACATAGGTTTCAAGTGTACAATTTTATAATACATCATCTGTTTATTGCATTGGACATGACACTATTTTGCTGGCCAATGAAAGTATTTATACTAAAAGAAAATCTAAGAAAATTACCTTCTTTTAAATAGAGATATAAGATTAATAGATGAAAAGAAGGTCTTGTATTTTATATATCTGATCTTAGTAATGCACTCATAGGAACACATCAGTTCTTATACTCAGATATAATTCTATACCTGATAAAATTTTAATCTTCCTTTTTAAAGTTATATATTTAAAGATTCATGTATCTCAGGTTAATTTTCATTTTATTTCTAGCTGTACTAGATTCTCTGTTTTAATGAAATACACTCCCTTTTCCGACTGAAAACTGAAAGTATTACCTTCAAGGCCACCTTTAAAGATGTTAATACCGGATCTACCATATCTAATAATATGTCAGTCAACTCTAATTTTCAGTCGAGTGAGAAAATAAGGGTATCATATGAAAGTTAGAATTTACCATTTGACACAATATCAGATTAACAATACTCAAATAATTAGAATATAAGAAACAATGAATACAATTCAGGCTTTCTTCAGCGGTTTAAAAACCAATTCAGAATTTGGCAGTGTCATGCTCACCACCATATTCATTCATCATTCCTTCCAGCCATATCTATTGAGCTCACTATATGCCACACACAGTACTAGGCACAAGAAATGAAAAGACAGATGCTCCTTCGTGAACTCTGCCCTCTAGGCACTTGTATCAAATAATCTTGAATGGGTAGATAAGAGAGCCTGCACTGAAGCTTTCTAGTCAAATGCATGCCAGGTATTGGAGAGTTAACAGTGCATATCATTAACTTGAAACAGGACCACATTTTCTGCTGGTCTTTTAATCAGTTCTTAGTTTATTTACTAGTGCCCATAACCAAGTCAATTTGAATTGATTATTCAGTATAATTTCATGTAACGATATGAATGCTTTACAAAAATCAAACATAATAAAGTATAATGCCTTCTCTTCATCTGTTAATCTTACAGTTCAGTTTAAAAGCAGTTAATTTTTCTCTTAGATGAGTTTTCTTTTAGTGTGAATGTTTTTATTAGTCATCAAAGTAATGTCATATCATTTATACATTTTGCTTGTACTGACATCCATTTAGTATTTTTAAGAGCGTGTTAGCTCAGCTTATCAGTCATAATGAATGACAATCCCTTGTCTATTTCCCAAACCTGTTATTTCCCAGTAGGAAATATTAGGTCATCTCTCTTCTAGGCCCATAAGGCACAGATTATCCAACTATAGAGAGAAGAGTTTTTGCTGTGTACCTGGTACCTAATTTTTTTCTCTGTCTAGATTTATTGCATGAAAAATACACCTGAAAGAGCTAAGGGAAATGGAGACAGTGGTCCAGATGATTCTGGAAAATCCAGCTCCATTCACATTTCCTCCTCTGATTGTGACTTGGGTTTGATGCTTAGAAGAGCAGATGAGTTGTGGTCTCAGACTTAAGCTGGGGAACAGGCATTCCTTGGAGAAATGTTCAGGCAGAATGGCACACAGAGCCCCTCATGTTGCAGGTACCCCACCACCAGACCAGCTTTGGTGGGAGGGGCTGCCCTCAAGGCCAGTGCAATCCTGGGGAAGGTATGGGATTTAACTCGTCATCTTTTCTACCCCTCCCCCCACATCTTCTCCATAGTTTCCTGTTAGAGTTAAAGATGCAACCCAGTGGCTGAAAACCCGACGCTGGGGTGTAAGCAGGAAAGACAGTATCAGGATAGACCCTGAAGTTTAGTCTGCATAAAGAGGAAAGTGAGGATTTGATTTGAGGGAAGAACAGTGACAAGTACTAGAAACAACTGATTATAGGTTCCAATGAGGTGAATGGATCGTTGGAATTGAGGTAGTAAAGGGAGCGAGGTGAAAGAGAGTAAGAAGGTGGAAGAATGGGGTGGAGGTGAGAGATTGAGTGGAGCCAGTTTACGCTTAAAGTCTAAAATATAGCTACAGGAAGGAATGGTTGGAATAGCATGATAGGCTGTCTTCAGAGGGGAGAACTGTAAGATCCTGGGAGGCCAGGTGTGAAATCCTTAAAGATACGGTTCGAATTTAGGTGAAAATAACAAGACATATATCCAGGGATTCCTCCCAGGATATGGGAGTGCTAACAGAATAACTGTGATTGGAGGAGATGCATTATTGCTTGGTTTCTAGGCGGTGCATTTCTGACATCATGTACTTCCTACTGTCAACGTACATGAAAGTACAATTATTGGCTGAGATCTCTATTTTCTCTACAACCTTTAGAAGTGCCTAATGGAGCAAGTGCAGGATGACCCACATCTACCCCATCACCCACTCACCTAAAGCCGCAGGCCACAGCAGGCCTGACATTCGAACTCCTGGCTCATATGGGGGTGGGGGTGGGGAGGAAGTTGGCAAACTATGGCCCATATGGCCTTTTGGGTACTGCCCACCAGCTGGGAATGGTTTGTACATATTCAAATGGATGAAAAAAAAATCAAAAGAAGAGTCATATTTTGTCAGAAATGAGCATTACGTGAAATTCTAATTTCAGTGTCCCCAAATAAAGTTTTGTTGGAACACAGGCACACCCATTTGTCCTCTCCTTGGGGTGGCTGCTCTCCCACTACAAGGACAGCGTTGAGTAGTCGGGACAGAGATCACAAGTTCTACAAAGGCTGAAGTAGTCATTCTCTGTCCCCATACAGAAAAAGTTTGCTGACCCCTATTCTAGGCATCAAAATAATCCTTCATTTATTTATCCTTTGGAAAAAGAAATTATCTGCTATGCATGTAAGGGCCCTCATCCAAAAACGAGGTGTTCATCACCGGAAAGACCATTGTACTTCTAAGAAAAGAAATTGGCAAATGGGATTCAAGCTGAGCGAAGTGCAGGGGTGGTTGTGTGCTCCCTCTGCCACTGCTGTGGGTGGGACCAGAGTGTGCTGAACCGGTCGCCTGCGACAGATCTGGGGGAGATCAGACCCAGTTTAAACCCACCGTCAGCCAGTTCCCTGGCTCCTTTGAGTCTCAGCTTATTAGGACATGAAGTGGAATAGAGTCATTACTTCACTGGGTTGATGACATGTGGTAACCTTTACAAAAGACCCTGCGTAGAGTCAACCTTCAGTAAGTGTTAGTTTCTTTTCCCCTCTTTTAGCAGTGAGATCTCAAAAAAGAATGAATTACAGCTTACGTCACCAAGAGACCATTTAACACATTGCAGCAATAAGAGAAAAAAAATTTTTTTTCATCTTGCAATTTTGGCACTTCAGAGGATTCAGTTAGAAACTATAAAGAAATCTGAGTCTTTATGTGGAGCCAAGCAGAAGGAATTAAGACAATGTGGTGGTGAAACGCACTGTGCCGTAACGTCAATATCCCAAGTTAGAAGATGGTTAATACATTACAGTACAGCCATGTGATTGAATATTTTATAGTTATTAAAGGAAAAGTAACAACTTTTTAATGATACATATAAAATGTGAAAGAAAACTCCTTAGGAAAAAAAGCAGAATATAAAATTTTATGTACAATACAAGCTCAACTGTATTTAAAAGAAAAAACAAAAAGTCGTAAGGAATAAAAAGTCCGTGAACTTTTTGAAAAAACAGTTTTACTGAGGTATAATTCACATACCAGTACCTGAGCTTTTAAGACAAAACAGGAGACTTCAAAAAGATTTGGACTGAGCCTGGGGGTGCTGCAGGCTACCCCCACACTGAGCCTGGGGGTGCACACATTTACTCTTTTAGAGAAACCTTGCAAAATGTGCCGATTTAATTGAAACTTTCAACTCCCTTATTTTGCAGATAAGGAAATTAAGAGCTGCCTAAGTACAGTATGTTATGGTAATCCCCCCTTATCCTTGGGTGATAGGTTCCAAGACCCCCAGTGGATACCTGAAACCGTAGGTAGTACGGGACCCTAAATATACTGTTTTTTTCCAATACGAGTACATACACACCTATGATAAAGTTTAACTTATAAATTAGGCACAGTAAGAGTTAACAATAATAACTAATAATAAAATAGAATAATTATAGCAATATACTGTAATAAAAAAGTTATGTAAATATGGTCTCTCTCTCTCAAATTACCTCATTGTAATGTACATAGAGCATGGATATGCCGACCAAGGGGTGATTCAGATGGAGCTGGACGGAATGAGTTCTCATCACACTACTGAGAATGGCCAGCAATTTAAACTTACGAATAGTTTATTTCTGGATTTGTCCCTTTAATGTTTTTGGACCACAGTTAACCCTGGGTAACTAAAACCGCGGAAAGTGAAACCACGGATAAAGGGGGACTGTCGTAGAAGCCAAGTAGGAATGAGAACTTCAGGCTTCAAGTTCAGTATACCTAAACATGCCAACTGTTTAACGTCTCTCTTCTTTTCTTGTTCTCATCCATATTCATATATCATTTTTATGTTGTTATTATAGTAGAGACACAAATTTGGGGACTATGAATTCTTTAAAACAGGTTTTTTTTTGTTTTTATTTTCCCCTCAAGTTCTACTCTGTCATTTAATCTTCTTTATGCTCTTAGTCTCTCTACCCAATATATTTGCTGTATTTGCGAGCCTGTGGAGTATTTTTGTAAAAAGTCCAAGAAATTCAAAGCGCCCTTTTATTAGCATTTGTTGGAATCTCTGACCTCATTTTTAAATTTGAATTTTAAATTCTTTTCAAAGTTTGCCTCTTTAGAAAGTACTTAGAATCTTTCCTCTTAATTTTTCAAGACAATAGATGCTTTTAAGAATACTTTCCTTCTCAGCCACCCCATCCTCCTGAAGTAAGAGCTGGGTTCTCCTCAGAGCTCCCTCTCCCACCCACAACAAAGAATTCTCTGCCACAGGTCATTCAGGATCTAATTTTTCTTTTTCCCTTGTTCCTGAGAACCTGCCACCACGTTACTTCTACCTTAGCATAGCAGTTCTCAACCTTGCCTGCTCTTTAGAATCACCTGGGGGACTCCTAATTTATTTTCACTCTAATGGGAACGTGATTCTCATCTTCAACCAGGATTGACAGGTTCTGCCTTGGATGAATAGGTTAAGACAAATGCATTTTTCTAAGGCTATTTTTGTTGTAAAAGAAGTCCAGTTGGGAAATTAAAAGGTTTGACCTCTGCAAAAGAAATTTTATTTGGTGTCATTTACAGCTGGCAGGGAAAGTGTTTTTTTGGGCAAGCCTACTGACGTTATGCAACTAACTATTCTCATTCATTCATTCATTCATTTATTTATTATTCATTCATTAAAAACCTATGCTGTGCCAGACACTAGAAATATACATATACTTCCAGCTTTCAAGAGGCTTACAATCTAGCAGTAGGAAAAAAAGTACTTTAGTAGATATGGTGAAGTGCCACATGTGCTATGACAGACACGTGTGTGGGCTTCCTTTGAAGAAGGAAAGTGTTAACATCTAATTTCAAGCATATCAATAGAATATATTTTTATCTCATCAAGTTTAAAGATATAATATCTAAATCACATTTAAAAATATAATAATTCATGTTTAATCGGAAGTTATAAGAAAGTGACATGTAGACCAACACCACAGTTATATCAATAGCAAACAGTTAATTGTTTGAAATTGAGGTCAGATTCGAGGGTGCCTTGGAATGACAAATGAAAGCTAATAAAATATTGGTGTAAAACATATAAAAGGGGCGGCCGGTTGGCTCAGTGGTTAGAGCACAGTGCTCCTAACACCAAGGTCACCGGTTCAATTCCCACATGGGCCAGTGAGCTGCGTCCTTCACGACTGGATTGAAAACAACAACTTGACATAGAGCTGATGGATCCTGGAAAAACACAATATTCCCCAATAAAATTAAAAACAAAACAAAACACAACACATAAAAAACTCACTTTGATGCACAATGCTGTAATCATTTAGGATTATAGGAAAAAAGAGTTACAGAGCTAGATTAAAAAGTAAATAAGCAATAAAAATATGCAAGAAAGGGCTAATAGGATAGACCAATAAGAGCATAAAAACAATTTATAGGCAAAGGAAAAAGAGCAAGAAAAAGAAAGTAAAAGAGTGTGTCATGAAGAAAGCATAATCATTCAAAAATACAGTTAAAATGTAGTTAAGAGTATGTATCACAAGTTAATGATACATTAAAGGGAAGAAAAAATGACCAATTTTAAAGAAAACAGATTATGCATAATAGCACAACACTTAAAAATGGACACTTACAAAAAATTCATTTACTATTTATTTAAAATATGCTATATGAAATATATCACTTTAGTTCATTTACAAAACATTATTTCAGGAATGAACATACTGAAAATAAAAGCTTCTTAAAGAATTGCAAAAATGTCCCTACTTAAAATTTAACGTGAAAAATCTAGTAAAAATCAAGAAAAAGCCTATAGTGAAATCAAGCCAAATGCACTGGGAGAATTTGCTCAGCAAAACCTCTGGATATCTTGTTCTTTACAAAATTCTACAAAGTTCCACTATACTATAAAGAAATCTTGAAATTATGCCCACGGGGATCCAAAACTTCTCAACTTGGCACTGACAACCTATTATATGCACTAATGGAAAGCATGCTGAATATAGCACTCGTTTTAGTTCTACAGAGATGCTAAATATACGTGGCTGATAGTATGTTTATATTCAATAGGAACTTATGAATAAGACTTATTTTTGCATGTAGAGCAAGTTTATTAACACTACCATATTACCAATAGAGCACTAGATTTTTAGTCACAAAAGAAAGTTGAGTTAGACTGTTGTGACAGCTGTTTCAGTGCCATGTGTATTCTTTTACAAAATGTTGCAAAGAGATCGTGCTCCTTAGCAAAGTAGTCTGTGATGGCAGTTTTGGAAGAAGCACTGCGGGCAGGGCATGCACATCCATATCCAGAACAAAACGCTTCCCTTTCCATGATGGAAGTGGTCCAGTGTAGCTGACTGATTACCCCGGAGAAAGGTGCCATTGGTCTCTACTGCTGACAGTTGGGCACTCAGCGGTGGCCCTAGCCAGGTCAGCCTTGGTGAATGGAAATCTATGTTGCCACTGTGGCCACACTACTCATGAGCCCATTGGGCAATGACAAAAGTTGCTGGGGAGAGAGGTGGACTGATCGCCACAGAATGGGACATCCTACCACCATCATGATAGTCTACACATCATTGCTTCCGATCAAAAACTCACTTGATAGCTAATGAAATGGAGCAATGGGTCCATGCTCATAAAATTCACTGATCTTACCGTCCTGCAACAGTTGGCTTAACAGAATAGTGTGATGGCCTTTTGAAGGCTCAGTTATAGAACAAGTTAGGTGGCAATACCTTGCAGGCCTGGGCAAGGTTCTTCAGAAGGTGGTATAGGCTCTAAATTGACATCCAATATACTATGCTGTTTCTCCCAGAACCAGGTTCACAGGTCCAAGATTCAAGGGGTGGAAATGGGAATGGCATCAGTCACTAATACCCCTAGTGATCCACTAGCAAAAAGTTTGCTTCCTGTCCCTGTGACTTTACAGGTCTAGAGGTCTTAGTTCCAAAGGGAGGAAGACACAGCAACGGTTCCATGAACTGGAAGTTAAGACACCCACCTGGCCACCTTGGGCTTCTCATGCTTCTGAATTAACAGGCAAAGAAGGGAGTACTGGCTGGGGTGATTGATCCTGATTACCTGCTATTACACAATGGAGGTAGGAAAAATATGTGTGGAATTCAAAAGATTCCTTAGGGTTTCTTTCAGTACCACACCTTGGGTCAAATTCAATTGAAAACTACAATCTAATGCAGGCAGGCGGATTAATGGCCCAGATCCATAAATGAAATTTTGTATCACCCTACTGGGCAAAGAATCACAACCAGCCAAGGTGCCTGCTGAAGGGAATGAGTAGTGGAAGAAAATACCAGCTATGACCATGTAACCAGTTACAGAGATGAGGACAGTAATTGTTATAAATATTTTTTCCTTATTTTGTTATGAATATGCCTGTGTGTATGTATGTATGTATGTATCTATTATCTATCTATCTATATCTATCTTTGTTTTCTTTCCTCTCTTATCCCCTTATAGTTAACATAGTATTTACATCATAGTATTTAAGTTACAGGATATCAAAAAGAGTGAACATCACCCAAGGACTTCGCATCTTTTTTTAGGGAAAGAGTTAGTGAGCTTTCAGTTGTACACAGAATAGTCGTATGGAAGTATGACCTTGTTATTGTCTTTATTAAGTATGGTTAAGGAGATGTGTATGAATGTCAAGTTGATAAGCAGTGGACTGTGATGGGTAATTTTATGTGTTAATTTGTCGAGGTGATGGTGCCTAGTTGTTTGGTCAAACACCAGCCTAGATGTTGCTGTGAAAGTATTTTGTAGATGTGATTAACATTTATTTATAAATCAGTAGACTTGGAGTAACGCAGATTACCCTCCGTAATGTGGATGGGCCTCATCCAATCAGCTGAAGGCATGTAGAGAAAAGACAGTTTCCCCAAAAAGGAAGAAATTCTATCTCTAGACTGCCTTCAAACTCAAGATTGCAACATAAACTCCTGCTGGAATTTCCAGGCTGCTAGCCCACCCTGCAAATTTTGGGTTTGCCAGTTCCCATAATTGCATTAGCCAATGCCTTAAAGTAAATCTCTCTTGCTTTCTCTCTCTATTGGGGGATTGCAATCATATTGGGGGATTGCAATCATAGGTAATATCATAAAAAAGAAATATATTACTAATATCTGTAAAGATGGGATTTAAAATGCAGCCCAATTATTATAGACTTAAGCCTTCGTTACATTTGGTAAAATTTTGTTTGTCCTTTGCTAAATGCTGTCATACACTGATACTGAGTCCTTGAAGTTAAGAGAATAAATCAAAATTACTTGTAAATAAAATACACTTTGATCTCAAAGTTATAATTTGCGAAAAGGCATGGCGGTAGTGGTGGGATGGCTCTTGGTCTCCGAACCAGTGCTCTACAAAGCAAGGGCCCAGTGGACTGTAGACGTGCTAGCCTTCTGGTTGGGATCACCCAACACTCCTACCCACTGCTTCATTATAATAAGGAAATATTTTAACCTTGACTGCTGGAACAAATTCCTCTGTCTAATTTATGTTCTGCAACCCCTTTGTTCACTGATTTCACTGAATTTTATAGAACGTAAATATTTATCATATTCTAATGGTTTTCTTAGCCACATTCAATTATTCATTCAACAAATATTTATTAAGTGCCTAGTATGAGCCACATCCTCTGTAAATTCCATTAAGATAGGAGCGTTGCCTGTTTTGTTCAGTACTGGGTCTCCAGTGCTGAGAATAATGCCTTGCACAGAATAGGAACTCAATAAATTTGTGCTGAATTAATAAATGGAAAGAAGCATATCCAATACCACTGGTAATAATTTGTGCATTATCTCCAGCACTCCGTGTCCAAAGGTTGTTAATATGTGCTTCTTAGTTGTGAATATAACAAGTCCTTTAATAACTATTAGGTATGGCAAAAAGGCTTTTTAAAAAAATGATATTTTGGTGGAAGGCTTTGAACTCTTACATGAAAAGTGCAGGCAATCCTCATGGATTTATTTCAAAGTGTACCTTTTCATTGACTGGTTGTAAGGCAGAATACATTTTTCTATAGAAATAAGGTTTTGCAAGGAGAGCTGCCCTCTTAAAACTGGTGACATCCAAAATAGCACTGTAAAAAGAAAAAAATATATATAGCACTGTATTGGTAGTAGAATATAATTGTCAATGCGTGTGTTCCTGTGGAAAACTAGAACTTGATCTGCTGCACTGGGGGAGGGGCTCTGTTAAGCATGTGTAGATCAGAATGGTGGTTGTGGGGTAATGGGGGTAACACTGTAGAAAAGTGCTCAAACTCATCTGTGCTTGGTATTTTCTCTGAGGGCTGACAGCGGGGGTTCCAACTGAGGAAAACAATAAACTCGTAAGAGGGGTCGGACTCTGATAGGAGGAAGTGGTGATATTGTAAATGAAACCACTATTAAGACGGGGAAAGAAACAGCTGTGTATCCTTAATAAGGAGGGGGAAGAGGAAACAAGAGTGGAAACAACTCCAGGCAGAGAAGGGAGTCCAGTCAAGTCAGAACCTTACCAATCTTAGGTGGTTGGTCTGCCATGTCTAAATCAGAGACTGAGTGTATTACAATAGAAAGTACCCCAAAGGAGTTCATTTTAAAACCTAGTCTAAAAGCAAAACAGGATCTAAATATTAGCTTTTGTTGTTTTGTAACAAAAGACAGTACTTAAGTACAATATTTATCATAGAAGGAATTTTTAAAAACTGCTTTTATTAAATACTGAATATACACAAAATAATACTTCTAACATGTGTAACAGATATATAAAATAATAAATATCCACATACCTACCTATCAGTTTAAGAATTTGGACCTTAATCATTTAAAAGGGTTGGAATGGGGCAAGAGAACGACTGCAATCTTTTAGGTAGTTGTGTGTCTGGATATTCATAATCATCCTTGGGACAAAGCTAAAGACAAAACAAAACAAACAGAAACAAAAAACGAAACACAAAACAAAACAAACAAACCAGGAGCCCAGGCATTTAATGAAGGATGTCAAAATCTGACATTCATACATAATACACTAATTAAAATGTACTATTGATTGACCCTGTAAATGTTCTGAATAAAAACAGTTTTATATTTTAAAACCCAAGAAGTGTTGCTAGAATGTGTGCTCTGTGCTGAGTATGACTATTTGTCAAGTGGTCCATGTTCACAAAGGCCTATTTTCAAAAGAAGCGAGATGATTCTTCTGCGAAGGAAAAAGAGCTGCTATTCAGATGAACTTTTTTTCAAGACATTTTTCTGTCCTAGCTTGAATGGAACACTAACATCCTCCTCCAGACCTAGGAGTTTATACAAATTTTGCGTTTTATACCAAAGGAGTCTTTTTTTTTCCCTGAGTGTGCTTTTGCTCCCTGTTACATTATTTCTGAGCTACACGGGATCTTAAAAATGAAAGGCTCAGATAGGAAACTGAGTCCTAGATGCATTCATTTAATAACATGTCCAGGACATTTTCATGAAAAATTTCTATAGATGGATAGTGGATGGTTGCATATCAATGTGAATGTATTTCATGGCACTGAACTGTGCACTTAAAAAATGGTTAAAATGACAATTTTGATGTTATGTATATTTTACAACAAGTAAAAAATACAACCAACCAACCAGCAAATAAAAAACATGTCCAAGTCACACTGCTGATGGCTTCAGACTTTGGTCTAGGACCTACTTCTTTCTTTTAAGACCTCCACCAGCCTACCTGCCATGGATTTTCTGTTCAGTGAAAGGAGGTCCATACCTGGTGCAAGCACATACCAATACTTAACTTACTAGGGTACACAAGTGACATGTGATCCTCGCATTGCACTTAATTTATTAGAGTCTATTTTTAACAGACATGTATATTTTATTCTGGAGTTATTTGCGATAAATATAAGGGAAAGGAGAATTGTAGGAAAAATGTCAATACTTCTTAAATTGATTATATTTGGAAATACACAAATATGCATATTGCTTTACTATTATTTGTATGCATACTGAAACAAATTGAACTTTATTGGCATCTGTATTTACTTGTGCCATGTAAAGTCATATTTTAGGAAGCCACTGTGCTACAATCTGTGCGGGACACGAAGAAATCTAAAACATGATCCCTATCTTCAAGGAGGTTACTGAGACATCAGTAAAAGCATATGGAAATATCTTTTTAAAATTGAAGTATAATATACACAGGTACACGAGTAAGGTGTATACAGGAACGGTGCACAAAATGTTTTGTGAAATGAACATAGCCGTGTAACCTCCACTGAGATTAGAAACAGAATATTCTCAACATCCCCAAATCTGCCTGTGTGCCATCCCCAGCACCAAGTACCCCCCCAAAAGGTTAACAACTATCCTAGTGTATATATCACCATAGATTAGTCTTGCCTGTCTTTGAGCTTTATGTAAATAACATCATACAGTAGTATTCCTTTGTATCTGGCTCTTTTTGCTCAAAATTATTTTTATATAATTCATCCATGTTGTTGCATGGAGCTATAGTTTGTTCATTTTCATTTCAATATAGTATTCCTTTGAGCAAAAACACTATAATTTGTTCATTCTTCTGTTGAGGAACTCTATTGGATATATACTCAGGAGTAGAATTATTGTGTCATAAAGCAGACAAGCTCAGCTTTAGTGGATATTGCCAAACAGCCTTTCAATTTACATTTCAAGTTGTCATTTTTCTAATTGTTTCTAATATATAGAAACACAATTGACTTTTGTATATTCGTCTTCCATTCTAGAGAGCTTCTTAAATTTAATTCTAACAGTTTGTTGATTCTTTGGGAATTCTACATAAGTGTTCATGCCATCTGCAAATAATGACAGTTTTATTTCTTCCTTTGCAATTCTTATACCATTTTTTTCTTTTATTGCATCAGCTAGAAGCTCCTGTACAATGTTGAATACAAATGGTAATAGTGGACATACTGTTCTCAATTTTCTTTCTCAATCTCAGGGAGAAGCTGTAAACATTTCATCACTGAGTGTGATGTTTGTTCCAGGCTTTTTCTATACTTTATCATATTGGGGAACTTTTGTTCCATTTTTTTGTTCAGGTATAATTTACAGACAGCAGAATAAACAAATCATTAAATTTCGACAAGCCATTGTCAAAATGCAACCATCACCCAGATCAATATTCTCTTAGGTAAATACTTACGAGTAGAACTATTGGGTCATGTGGTAAATTCATGCTTAACTTTACGAGAAAGTGCCACACTGTTTCCAAGGTGGTTGAAGTGGTTGTATAGTCTTGCCAGCAATGAATGAGAATTTCATTTGCTGCACATTCTCACTAATAGTAGATATTGTCAGCCTTTATAATTGTAACCATTCTAACATGTGTGTAAGTGGTATCTTTTGTAATTTTGTTTGCATTAGTTCCCTGATGACTAATGATTTTGAGCATCTTTTCATGTGTTTATTAGCCATTCATATACTTTTGTAAAGTGCCTTTATAAGTCCATTTTGTTATTGGGTTGTCTTTTTTTTTTTTTTTTTTTAAAGATTTTATTGGGGAAGGGGAACAGGACTCCATTGGGGAACAGTGTGTACTTCCAGAACTTTTTTCCAAGTCAAGTTGTTGTCCTTTCAGTCTTAGTTGTGGAGGGCGCAGCTCAGCTCCAGGTTCAGTTGCCATTGCTAGTTGCAGGGGGCGCAGCCCACCATCCCTTGCGGGAGTCAAGGAATCGAACTGGCAATCCTGTGGTTGAGAGCCTACTCTCCAACCAACTGAGCCATCGGGGGAGGCAGCTCAGCTCAAGGTGCCGTGTTCAATCTCAGTTGCAGGGGGCAGAGCCCACCATCCCTTGCGGGACTCAAGGAAATGAACCAGCAACCTTGTGGTTGAGAGCCCACTGGCCCATGTGGGAATCGAACCAGCAGCCTTCGGAGTTAGGAGCACGGAGCTCCAACCGCCTGAGCCACCAGGCTGGCCCCTGGGTTGTCTTTTTATTATTAATTTGGAGGTGGTGTTTACTTTTTCTGGATACAGTTACTTAGCCTGATATGTGTATGTTCTTCCAATCTGTGGACTGACTTTTCACTTTCCTATTGGCATTTTTTTTTTTTTTTTAAGTAGGGCACAGCTCATGGTGGCCCATGTGGGGATCCAACCGGCAACCTTGGTGTTATTAGCATTATACTCTAACCAACTGAGCTAACTGGCCACGCTTAGTGGCATTTTTTAAAATAAGAAGTTTATAATTTTAATGAAGTCCAATTTATCAGTTACTTTTCTGGTTAGTGTCTTTTATGTCATGTTGAAAAAAATCTTTGCCTAGGTCAAAGTTGTAAAAATATTTATTATCCCAGGTTTTCTTCTAGGAGATTTATAGTTTTAGCTTTAACATCTAAGTCTATGTTCCACCTCTAATTCATTCTTGTGTATGGTGTGAGATGGTTTTATTTCATTCCTTTTCATTTTCTCGCCTTATTGCACTGGATAGGATTTGCAAAGAGGCTAAATAACTTGCCTAGTTCATACACTAAGAGTGAAACTCATGTCAGTCTGATTCCAGAACACTCTGGAACAAATGAGGGTGTATTAAGTATTTAGTTGTTCTTATTGCTTAAGAAGATACAACTAGAAAAAATAGGGTCATATTAAAGAGGTCTTGAATATAAAATAAAGGATTTGAACTGTATTTTGTAGGCAATGAAAAATTAAGTGTTTTCAAATGGGAAAGTAATAGAATAAAAGTGGAAATATGAATCTTGTGACAATGTACAGTATGGTTTGAAGGGAGTCCCTTATTCATTTACTCATTCATTTCATAATCATGTATTGAGCATGTATTATGTTCTAGAAATTATAATACGTACCGAAGAAATGAAAATGATGTGTTGCTTAGAGTAGTAGAGATATTCAGTGATGGAGAAATGAATCTTAGCATAATCTATTAGCCATGTTACAAAGGCACCTCTATGATCTTGCATAAATTAAGTTGTCTGAACCTCAGTTTTCTCATATGTAAAATGGGAATAATAATGCATATAATGCCTACTTTGATTAGAAATAAAAATACATGTAATATTCTTGACCTAATTTAGACACACTTATGGTAGCTATATTTAAGGGTTTGGAGAGAGCAAACAATAAGAATGAAACAGTCAAATAGTTGTTTTGTTCAATAATCAAATCGTCAAACAAATGTTTTAACTGATTTTCCCCTCCAATGATTTTTAATAGAATAAATTACAGGATTTTGCTTTTGTGATTTGAGGGTGCATCAAAATAGTGATAACTGTGTATGCACTGATCTAATCAACATAACATCCTTTTACATCTGTATAAAGAGCTTGATAGTTAACAAAGCACGTTCACTTCCACCATTTTGTTTGAGTCTTACAACAAGTATACAGATGAGGAAATTGAGATATTTATCGAAGATCACATAGTAAGTAGCAAAGTCCAGTTCATTTTCCTATCTTTTATAGCATTTTTTACCATACTGTGTTACCTCATTATATCACGATGCATGCTAGAAGTATTAATAATACAAAATGGTATTGAATCGTCCATTTTTATGTAGTTTATGTATGAAGAAAGTGGGTAGCTTGAAATTGAATGGGGAAGAGAAAGCAGACAAAACAGAATTTCTTGTTCATATTCTGATTTTTCTTAGGTATATTGTTAAATATATAAATTATCATTTTTATTTATAATTTGATGTTGCATTTATGATTCTGCTAACATTTATTTCTGGGTTGTCTCCTTGCCTCATCCATTCATGGTCTTTCAAGTTTCTGCTTCTACTAAATTTCAATAATTTCCTTCCCCTTTATGATTTGCACCCACATTTTTTTCCCTTATTGGGTTATCTTCTGTTGGCAACATACCCAGTTCCTGTATCTTTACTTTTTTTTCTTTGGCTGCATCATTAAGTCAACTTATTTACTGCCTTTTCTTCCTTTTCAGTTTACATTATTACAGTGATAATTCACTAGTAATTATGGCTAGTTTTCATAAAGAATTATTCTGAAGTCTCACAGAAAGCTAACTTCTTTCAAAATATTGAAAACAGTTTTTATAAACATGTTTTATGAGCAAGGTATTGGAGGGTGAGATGGGGATAGTTTATATTTTACAGATTCAGGGAAACAACAAACATTACGTGAGACATCGTTAAGAACTCTAGCCTGTACAAAGAAGAACAAGAAGAAATGGTCTGGGGCCCTGAGTAGTTTATAGTCTAGTGAAAGAGAAAGACAAATATATAAACAACTGCAGTACAAGACAGAATATTGTTATAACAATGGCATGAAGTGCTAAGGGAGCCCAGAGATTGTACTAGAGAACAGAAGTTACACGATTCCTAAAGGTTCGAGGCAATTGAGTAGCAGCTGGACATGGAACTCATTATGCTATGCTGTCAGATGTTTTTGTTTGTTTTATTTTTGTAGACAGAGTCGTGTATCTTCAGCATGTAGTAAGTTTTATTGAGTAATATGGAAATGCAATGGAGAGTCATTTATTTGCACAGATATCATGGGTGGTTTTTGAAAGTGTGAAATCTACTGTTTCAGAGGACTGATGGACTCTGGACTTGTGCCAAAAAGGGAGGGAGAGAAAGCAAGAAGGAGAATCTTTTCTTTATCACAACTCAGAGTTGGGGGTGAGGACAGGAAAGAAATCTAAGTCCAGCAATGTGACAGGCCTCAGGTGACTACTACCTCATTGTAGGAATACAATGGACTAGTTAATGGAAGAAGACAGGCCATAAAGAAAACCCCATTTCCCATTTCTTCTCCCAGATTTTTGGAGAGCTCTGTGTTTTGGGGGAAAATAATTCGTGCCAGGTAATTAAAATAATCTTTAAAAATTTACTAAATTAATACATGGCCAATGCAAACATTTCAAACACTATAGTTAAGTGTAAAAAAAATAAAACTGGAAGTACCCCATTACACACCCACTTATACTCCCCAGTGGTAACAACTTGTGTCTCTCTAAACATTTTCTATCTATAGTCAAACACACACACATATACACACATATTTTTTTCTTTCCCAAAATAAAATTGGTGGTTTTCCCACAAATTTGAGGTTGCAGACACCATTAAAAGCGTGGGCTTTGGAGCCCACCAGAACTGGGCTCAAATCCTCCCTAGCTTCCTGGCTGTATGACTCTTAAGTAAATTACTTCTTTAAGCTTCATTTTGTGTGTGTGAAGGATAGAATGGTAATTATTCCATAAGGTTTGAGGATCAAAATCCAGTGTCTATAAATCACTTGGCACATAGTAAGTGTTCAATAAACACTATCATTTTCTATGACAAGTGACCTTTCTCATTATAAGACTAAAACTAAGAAAATCTGTTAAATAAATGTTGCTCATTTTTTCCGACTAATTATATCTAAGTTGGGAAGAACTTGCTTTTCCAAACCGTAAATCTGATCCAAGTAACATTTCAACGAGAGGTCTCCTCGAATTTCGGTGCTACCTTCCAGGGCTCTCCCCCAACATGACTTTCGGGTTGTCGAGAAAGTGGACTTTCCAATCAAGAACTTTTGTGACTCGTGTCGTGACAAGAATGCTCAACTAGGTTAGGTTTTACACTGTGTGCACTTTTGCTTTACCCTGCAAGTGCCGGGTGGCACCCCTTTAAGCTCGCCTCCGTAGTCGCGCCCTCCATCCCCTATTGAGATAACGGCAGCAACAGGAGATCTGCCTATCCTTGTAGGAACCGAGAGAGACTTGATGGACCAGGGGCGCCTCCAGGGCGCACAGCAGCAGGCGCCGGGCGTGTGAGGTGCGCCCGAGGGGTGCAGGCTGCTGGCAGAGGGGCCCGGCCGGGGCGCATGCGGGAGGCTCCTCCCGGGCGAACCTGGCACTTGGCTCTCCCCGATCTTCGTCTGGGGGCATCTTCCCCGCCGTCTGCAGCCCCAAGATCCCACCGCCTCCACTCCGTAGCCCCGGCCAGTCCCATCCGCTCGCTTTCTTTTTTGGCATTGCCCTTTGCCCTCCCGTGGAGTCATCTGTTTACTCTCCCTTCACTTCCAGTCACCCCTAGGTCACCCTCCCTCTACCACAGTCACCCATTTTGTCCCCTCTCCCCTCACTCTTCACCTCTCCCCTAGGTCGCTTTCTCAGAGGACTGCCGACGGAGATGGTGGGGACCCCGCGGCCCGGGTCTGCTCTCGGGAGAACCCTCGGTCCACCTTTGCCCCCTCCCCGGGGGCGCGGGAGGCAAGTTTCCGCCCCGTGCTTTCCCCAGTGACA
Source organism: Rhinolophus ferrumequinum (assembly GCF_004115265.2). Classification (NCBI taxonomy): domain Eukaryota; kingdom Metazoa; phylum Chordata; class Mammalia; order Chiroptera; family Rhinolophidae; genus Rhinolophus; species Rhinolophus ferrumequinum. Next base: position 11,126,569 of record NC_046297.1, read on the forward strand.
AGACTTGGCGGCGGCCACAGCCTGGGAGGCGGAGGGAGGGACGGCCTGGCTCCCGAGCCCCCTCCCCTGCTGCCGAGCTCGCGCGGTCTGTGTCTCTCTCCGCAAGTGCAGAGACGCGGAGGAGGAGGAGGAGGAGGAGGAGGAGGAGGGAGTTGGGGGAGGATCTCCATTGAAATAAACAACCAGGCAGCAGTTATTAACACGGGAACATGGCGGCCGCAGCCTCAGCCACGGCTTCGGCGGCGAAGGTCAGCGCCGACGGCAGCCGGCACCTGACGGCGTGACCGACCCGAGCCGGTAACCGCGCCTTCCCTGGGGGCCTCAAGGGCGGGCGCGAGGCGGGCGGCGGGCGGGGGGCGCCGCCTCTCCACCCCCCGCCGCGATTGCCCTTCCTGCGCCGAGCCGGGCAGAGCGGTGCGCCGGCGAGAGGGCTGTTTTGTGTACGGGGACTGCTGCCGGAGTGCGCGGAAAACCGGAGTTGCATCCCTGAGGCGCCGCGAAGCTGGGGAGTTGGGGCTTGGGGGTGGGGAGGGCGGGAAGCGGTGGGGAGACGCGGAGTCCCTGGGAGAGAAAGGAGGCGCTCCAGCGCTGTGCGAGAGCTCGGGAGCCGAGTCCCGGAGCGCGAGGCGGGCGGAGGCTGCAGCCCGCGGCGCCGGCGAGAGGTGAGCCGGGAGGCCGGGGGTGCGGGCGCGGCCCCCGCCGGAGGAGCGCGGCGCCCGCCTCCCAGCCGGGTGCGGGGTCGGCGAGGATCTAGGCTCTTGCCCCCTTGGGAGCTGCGAGGCAGACACGGGAAGGTGAATCCTGAGAAGGTCCATTCTTTAATGGAAACGCGGAGCGACTGCATCGGAGGGTGGGAGCCGGGCGAGGGGAGGCAGGACTCGGGAAGTGCTGGGGTGTATGTGTGAAGGTGAAGCGCGTAGTCAGGGCGGCCGGCGGGGTGAGATGCTGGGCAGAGGGGAGCCGCGGCCCGGCGGCCCGGCCCGGCCCGTGTCAGCGCCGGGGGCGGGGGGCGAGGGGCACCGCGCGCCGCGGGCGGACGGGAAGGAGCTGCGGCGGGCGGGGCGCTGGGGCCGAGCAGGCCGGGCCGCGGTGGGGGCGGGGAGCCGGGGGCCGGACCGCGGCGGCGCCGAGCTGGGCTCGCCCCTGACTTAACTTTCTGGGTGCGGGCATGTGTGCCGGAGGCGCGCTGGGGCCGGGGCTGGGGGTGGGAGGCGGTCCGGGAGGTTCCGGGTTGGCTCGCCAGCGCCCCCTTTTCTTTCCCCCTTCTCCCCGCCCCTGAAGGGACAGGCCCTCAGGGCCCCAGGCGGGAAGCGGGAGGGCTCCTCTGGGCCGGCGAGCGACGGTCACGCCCCGGGCCGGGGGACCCTTCTCTCTCGGGCCCCTGGGGGGTGCCGGGGGAGGGGGCCAGGGATGTTTCTGCGTGCTGGAACTCCCTGTTCCCGGCCCCTCCAGGGAGTCCCGGAGGCGTCTCTTCCGAGATCGGGGGTGGGTTGCTCCCTGGTTAGATGGTCCCTCCCTCTTCCCCCTCCCCCTAGTGGTTTCCGGGGCCTGCGGGACCGAGGGGCGGGAATCGGGGACCCGAGCCTCTAGTACCAGCTCGGACCTAGACTGGGCCTAACGCCTCTGGGTGTATCACTGGTAGGGGAAACTTTCCCAAACCGGGGACGGAGCTTGAACACCCTCCTACGCCACCCCGTCCTCTAATCCCACTCCCACTCCACCTCCAATACCTTCCCCTCCCACCGACCCGAATCTCACTGCGTGTGACTGATGGAGCAGTGAGCCAATCGAAGGCGGGGAGCTGACCTGCCGGGTGTGGGTAAGCCAATCGTGAGGGCTGGAGGAAGGAAGGGGGCGGGGTTTCTTCCGGACCAGTTGGAGCAGAGTTGCACGCGGGCGGGGGAGTCATGGAGACGCCAAGAGCTATCCACTCTGGTCCATCCCTAGTCACCGGCTCCTAGATCTGTAGGGTAGTATCACTTATAGGTCCTCTGACCCAAGGAGCCATTTAGAGGTAAACGAAATACAGTATTTCACTGGTACCATACGAGATGTTACACACGACGAAGTCTAAAGCCACTTACGATGTGGCAGTAACTCTCCCAGGCCCGTTTCTAAAATGGCATATATCGTAGTGATCGTGTTCTGGACCTCAGCGCCCGGTTTACGTGCTGAGGGTCATAGGAGTTACCTGTTTACCTCTACCTCGGTTTGACTCAGCTACTCCGGCGTGGGAACAGTGAAATGTGCAAGGGTACTCAGAACCTGAATACCCTTACGTCAATTGATTATTGGGAGTGTAAAGTATCATTGTTTGTAATGGCTTCACTGGTTCCTTGTTTAATTAGACCGCCAATTCCCAAAGTGCACTTGAAAGTTCGGCATATGGGGATCACATTTAAAAAAAAGTTGTGGTTTTATGTTATGCATTTCTTTTCTTCTTTTTTTTCCCTCTTTCTTGAGTAAACAAAATGAAATCAGTAACCAAAGCATCTCTGTTTGAAACATAAAGCGTTGGTATTTAAGGAGTAAAGCTAATTAAAGAATATTTGTCTACAGAAAAGAAGTCTGAGTAAAATGTAGTTTGCCAGATTACTCCCACACAAAAGATTCTTAAAAATAAATTATTTTAGTTTTTTGTTAAACGCTGCTGAATTGGACCGTGTGTGGGCACTTCTCTGGTTTTATGCAAGGTTAGGAGACATCTTTGGTGGTTTTAAGCTGTTGGTTGCGTTCAGTCTAGTGACTTTCTCAACTCCTGACTTTTAAGAAAAGGGAAGGTAGGTCTTTGGTTCTCTATAAAGATCACAGGTTGCTGGGCCGGAGTAGCCTCTTAAAGACAGCAGCTGCTACACCGTGTGTGTGTGTGTGTGTGTGTGTGTGTGTGTGTGTTCCTGTTCTTTGTTGGTGAGGTTAGTGCATACTGACAGCAGCAAGGCTGCTTTTCCCAACTGGAATTTGCAGAATCTTTGGGAGTTCAAAGAATGAATAATATTAAATTGAGAATGAATCCATTCATTTTGTGATAAGTATCCCATATGTTTAACTAATCTTTGGAAGGTTTTTTTTTTTGAGGAATTTTGTGTGCATGATGTTTATACTGGTTTCTCAATCTTTTATTAATATTGGATTACTAAGAAAGAATTGAGGGGGCCTGTAGTTTTAGGGGACAGTACCACACCCTGCAAATGTGTTGTTATAATATACTTTCAGATTTATAACGTGAGTTTCCAGTCCAGTGTAATTTTGAGTATTCATTTAGACAAAAATTAATTGCATTTTGCTGTAGCCTTTGAGGTGTTATGTTAGTGATAGAATACTGAAAACCATGAAGATAAAACAAACAGCTTGCCAGTAGGGTGTATTATAAATTAAACAACATTCCAAATTTGACAACATTGAAACCTCGCCCCCAAATCATTAGTTAATTTAGTTAATGATGGCCATTCTGACATGTGCCCTTCTTTCTCTTTTCTGTATTTGAGAGCAACAAATTATTTTACTTCATTCTCTATAGCAGTCTTTGAAGATGTTCTCCGGTTCTTGGTGGCAGAGTAGCAAGTCCCCTAATGCCTGGCTAGGGGGGAAAAGAAACCTCTCAAGCATACGGAGACATCTAGAAAAAGCTGTGCATCGTCAGCTGTGATTCCATTGTGTGCTCTCAGACGGGATCTGAGCCTTCTTCCTCCTGGGAATTTCAGTCTTAACAGAGGAGTTCTTTGACTTTTAGATGTCAGGATACTGGAACAGAGGGTAGAAAAGAGCTCACCAATTATGAATTTAATATTTTTTAGGTAGTTTGGCTCTGATTTTAACCCTTCATTGGTTAAATATTTACATGACTTTTGCTCAGTGTTAGAGGAGCATTTTACTGGAAATGTAAAATGTAAGGATGGGAGGAAGACTTGGGCTGTGGTATAAAAGTGCGTAAAGAGGTAATTGATGCTCCTTGGTTGGCTTTATCTATAGTTACATCATATTAAAGCTTCCCAAGCCTCAGAATCAAGGACCTGTGAGTAGGGTGTGCTTCCATTACACACCCTATATTTAAGGATTCAGTACCTTAGCTGTTTCAAATCACATCAGGTTGAAATGTGACCCATAATTTGGCAGCTTGGATTTCTTAGAAAAAATTGTGTTGTATTGAGTTTAAAAGCGATTCTTTTAAGTAGTCCTTAGGATGTTGGGTAGCAAAAAATAAAAAGTAGGGCAAGGGTCTCTTTAAACAATTTTTCTAGAAGATTAGTTTTCTGAAATGCACGGTCTGCCCTTCTTTGATATTTTGACCATTATTATGTCATGGTTGAAATTATATTTGAAAGCATAATTAATGCTTAGCTATTTCTATGGCAAAACTGCTATTTAAGAAATTGCTAGCTTTTCAATATTTTGTGTTTATAGTTTTGTTTGGTAATTATGTTATTACATGCTCTATCAGTTTTAAATTAAGAGAATAGGAGGGAGAAAATAAGTGACTGCTTTAAGGTATTGGTCTTTTATTGCAGTAAATCATAAAATCATCGACAAATCAGGATCTTTTCCCCTAATGAAATAGACTATATCTACATACCAATAAGGAAAGCCATTTAAAGGAACACAGAACGAAACCCTGTTTTTTTTTTAATACTCTCTGATATCTCAAGCTAATTTTACCTCCATGCGTTGTTTTCTAAACAAAAAAGATGTTCTTAGCGTTTATGTGTTTATTTCCTTTTGTTGTTTTAAAGGCTTGTAGAAGGGTTTATGAATTTCAAAGTGACGAAAGAATATTATGTCCTGTTACTCTTTAAAGTCTATTAAAAGTAATGTCTGGAAAAGCTATAAAATACAATTTTAGTGTTACTGACCCTCAATTCAGACAGCATAAAGAAAACACATCCTTTATGGATTCTAGATACTAATTTCTAAATAGAGGTGAGAATGTGACTTTTGTGGATATTTTAGAAGCTGGTGTAGTTTTCCTAGCTTTTGTAAAAACTGAGGCAAAACTGATTATGAAAAGGAGTGAGTCTCTTAAAGGTAAATTTGTACAATGAAGGTAACCGAAATTAAGAGACTCTGGCCTGCAGCTAGATCATAATACTCTTGGTTTTTAGGGCAAGGATTTTATGTTTTAAATGTCCATCAGTGACCACATTTGTGGCTTCCTGTGGCTGTGATGACGTAATGCAATTGTGGAAACACTGATTCTAAGACATTTTTCAGATGGTTCCCTAGTTGGAAATTTCTAGAGAATTAAATAAGCAGGGGACCTATGGCGGTATTTTACTTAGCTGCTTTTGAGGCTTTTGGACACAGTATGTTAATTTTAAATAAGAAAAGGAGGAGGTATCTTTAGGTAGTTATTATTAGCAGCTAGTTAAAGGTTCTGAAAGAAAAAATAATTTTTACTTTGGGTATCAATTGACAGATACATGGAAAATTGAAGTTAGCAGGTTAATTCTGGCAGAATTTATGCCGTATAAGCAGCCAATCATGAACTGTTAGGAGTTCCTGATGGCCAACTTAATCCTCGTTTTGGGGTTTTTAGATCTTGTCTTTGCATTCTTACCTCATCTAAGCATTGTTTCATTCATTTGTTCTGTTATTTAATGAGCATTTGAGTGTCCCAGCATTGGCAGTTTATATCAACCAGTGGTTGTTGGTGGCAATTCAACACCAACAGGAATCCCCAATTTGAGGTGCAGTGAAGAAGGAAACTTCATTCAGTGCAGACAGCTCAATTGTGATACAGCACGACTGAACACTGCTGTGGAACAGCTCAATAGTGTTCCAGTTCAATTATGAAGCAGCATGGCTGGGAGGCCGCCCTGCTCTGCTGTGTGCAGGCCTGCTCTGCTTTGGCGAGACTTCAGCTCCTGCCAGGGAAATGCAGTTGTCTGTCTTTGGTAGAAAGGGAAAGTGGACTCTTAGTCAGAGGGGAGCTGACTTATATAGAGAGAAGTCCTTGCCCCCTCTCTCCCTGATTGTTCATACTCATGCAAATGAGGGCTCCAAATCCTCACAGTTTGATTGGTCTAAAAAGCACTGCCCTGATTGGTCAGAATGAAGCTTCTCAGGTTGCTTGGTGAAGGGCTTTAGCTGTGTAGCTCCCATTGGATGGGGAAAGCCTCAGTCCTATTGGTTGAAATACAATTTCAGGAACTCCTTTATAAGGGCTGGCTCAGATGGCAGGAACACAGTGCAGGCAGGCAGCGCTGAAGTGTGGCTTGTGTGAGAGGCCCCTGTTTAGAAATGGCTGCTAGGCTCTGTTTTCTAAAATTTGAGCCCAGTTACCACCAGGAGTTCTTAATAGCTTTCTTTTTTCACAGGGTCCACAGATAGTACACACCGTCACAAGGCTGGTGATTAAAGCGGGAACATACAATGGGTGACATGTTTTGGTGGGGGAGAAGGTGGAAAGGGACATGTTTGCCTTAATTTTAGTTTGCTTTGATACTAAAGATTTGTTCCCTTTTTGTGTGTGTATAATTTTAATTACATAATGTCAGAAAATTCTGCTCTGATTTGGGTTTGGGTTTTTTCCCCTGAAGGTAGGATTATAATGTTTACAGTAAAAAGGTTGCTAAATGCCCTCTTGACTGATTAGCTTATGAGTAAATAAGTTTCCTTTAATAAAAGTATGAACATTTATAATTCGTTTTTTATTTCCTCTGAGATTATGTCATATGTGGTCAGGATGGTAGTCTTTAGTTGGTTGAAGGTGACGGCGCAATATGTCAGGGACCTTCCATTTCTATGGATTATCTGTGTGTTATCTGTCGCTGCTTCAAGGTTGGGACAGTCTGGGCTTTACTACCCTAAGTTTGTAAAGGATGGAAAACTCCCTTGCGCAGCCTTTCACAGGTGTTCTGTGATGGTTGTCCGTTTTTCTAGATGTAACATTTTTGACTAAAATGCTTATATTGGGAGAGTAACGATAACATCAATGATAAAAGCAACTATCGCTGAGTGTCAGCAACCTGCTGTAGTAGTTCCCACTTAATCACAGTTTTGTTTTCCGCAGTTTCAGTTGCCCACGGTCAAGCACAGTCTGAAAATGGAAAATTCTAGAAAGAAACAATTTATAAGTTTTAAATTGCGTGCTTGAGTAGCATGATGAAATCTCATGCCATCCCACACTGTCCCATTCCGTCCCACCTGAGACATGACTGATCCCTTTGTCCAGTGTCTACATTGCTGATCAGTCACTTAGTTGCCATTTAGGTTATTAGATTGACTCTAGTGGCATGTTAGGGCTTGTGTTCAAGTAACCCTTATTTTACTTAAGAGTGGGCCCCAAATAGCAAGAGTAGTGATGCTGGCAATTTGGATATGCCAAAGAGAAGCCATCAGGTACTTCCTTCAAGTGAAAAGGTGAAAGTTCTCTACTTAATAAGAAAAGAAAAAAAATCGTATGCTGAGGTTGCTAAGATTTATGGAAGACTGAATCTTCTATCTGTGAAATTGCATAATTTATAAATTAAACTTTGTCATAGGTACATATATACAGGAAAAAACAGTATATGCAGGGTTTCTTACTATCCGTGTTTCAGGCATCCACTGGGGTTCATAGGATGTATCCCCCACGGATAGGTCGGAACTGTATAGCCTTTTTGAGATGTGTTTCAATCTTTCATTTTTGGCACAACCCTATAAAATAGAGGTTACCCCCATTTCCAGAATATGAAGCTTAAAGAGTATTAAGTCATTGTGCCTATGGGCAAAACTTTGGGGGGAAATTAACTTTGCCCAGTGAGTAGGGAAAGAAATAAATATCAGAGGGAATGGTGAGTCTGCGAATGAGAATGTCTTCCTTCAAGGAATCTGATAAGTAAATGTTTGCAGGCCTTTATAAGACTCTCAGTCTCGTTGTTTAGTCCATAAAAAAGGATGAATAGATTCGAATGGGTCCAGTCCTGCAAATAATGTCAGCAGGTATCTCCCAAACCCTTGCCTCAAGGCAGGCCTAAACCTGGACAGATGTTAATTACCTTGCCATCTGCACTAAAAAAGCCCAGTGTGTAACAATTCTTAAATTGCAGGGTTCTTTTGTGTCTTAATTTTCACAGAAGAAGAACTGTAATAGATGTAAAAACGAATAATGTTTATTGAGTGCTCACTAAGAGCCTGGTATTAGGATTAAGATGCCCTTTTTGTGTACTTTTGTATGTTTCCACTGTAATGCAGTGATATGATAATAATATCATTCCTCTTTAATCGTTCAGGAAGTGGAGGCATAGAGCTGTCAGATAACTTGCCAAAGGTCACGTAGCCAGACTACTAGAGAGGAGTTTGAACCCAGGCAAACATTGTACCTTAGCCCTGCCCTCTTAACTTCTGTTCTTGCTAGCTGGTAGGCTACATTTCCTTCCAGCATAGTGTGGATTTGCCTTATCCAGTGCTTTGTTGAGATAACACAGTAATTCTCCACTAGGAAAGGGAAAATGGGTAGGAGTGTGTTTTGAAAAATCCTGTTCAGGTTGCCTATTGTTTCTTACAATTAAAAGCTCAGAAAATAAGTTCAAGAAAACTTGATTGTGGAGGATAGGGAGACAGGAGAGAGCGAGCCTGGGGTGAGTCCCAGGGGATGGAGGTGCTGGTAATACATGCAGTCGTCTGATTTGTGCTCTGCTATTTGTGGAATTCTTCTGTCTGCTCAGTTGTTTGGAGGGAGTGAGCAGGGCTTCCAGGGAACCCCTTCACCTTAGGCACATGTGGGGGTCATCATGCACTGCGTTTAGTGTTCCAGCTGCTGAGGACGGAAGACTAGTTGTCACAGATGAAAATGTAATGCGCGGTATTTTCTGTTCATTTAGTGTGTCCGTATGAAATGTGATCCCACATCTCCAAAGCTTAACATGCAGAGTGTGAGTGAGTTCTGGAAGCTCCTGTTGGTGCTGACTGATCTCTCTGCCCATTGAAGTGCCCGTCTAAATGAGGGTTGTCTTTTCTAGATGAGCGCTGCTTATACAATCAGCTCATAATTCAGACATGAAATGACTTCCCTTTTCTTGGGTGTTATGGCGGGTTTGTGAGACTATTTAATAGTAATTTAGATGAAAATGTCTAATTCTATTGTTGTTTGATAATGAAAAGCTTTGCGTTTTTGTCAAAATGTAAATTTAAAAATTGAATTGCATATCATAGGGGAGCCTATAGATTTGCGTCATTTCTGGGCATCTCTAGAGTCAAACTAAATGGAAAATTTAGATAGTTATATGGATAAAAAAATATTAAAATACATTTTTACTGTGCTGGTATATATTTAAAAGTAGAATTATTCATAAATATGTTTATTAGGTAATCACCTCTAGTTATTGTTGGCGCGTAGGTAGCAAATTCTTTCTCATATATTTTTAGATTCCTAAATAAGGAATACAGAGTATCAGGAATGTATGCATTTCTACAAATTTAACAGAATCATATTTTTCTTTTCCGTCATAGTATGTCTTGAAATGACAAAAGCTGGTTGTGATAGTTCTGGAGACGGGGTGCTGAGGCGATTCTGCGGGGCGGCAGTGGTTCTGGTGTTGGGCGTCCTGTGCCGGGAGATGAAACGCAGCACCGCTCATTACCTGGAAGTGAGAATGGAGTGGTAAAGAAGGGCATCACTTGAGACTGCTTCCATTTGGGTCTCAGTCTTCTGTAGATTCTCCTCGGCCTCCTTTAACCTCTTCCGCCCCAACTTGCTCAGTTTTTTTCCGTGAAGTTGGAGCTGGAAGATGGGTGGTAGTGAAAGGAGCACAGTCAGGATTGTGAAGAAGTCTGTTGGGCTCGTGAAGTATTTCACGTATGATCATGATGTACGGTTTCCCTCTTTACCAAACAGATTTGCTCTGCTAACAGCACTCAGTGAAGAAGCTGGCTATCTGTTAAGGAAGCCGTGAGGTTGAAAACAGATCACTTAACACAGACACGGTGCACTAATTGGCTGACTTGTTGGAAGCTGGTCGCCTGCTGGCCGCTGCGGTCCTGCAGACGGGGTGCTGCGCCTCTGTTGTCTAATAGGATCGAGTGTTACATTCCCCGGCTTTTAGGGGTTTTATTTCTCCTGCGTAAGGATAGTGTTACGGATTCCATAGCGTTAGATATCCTGAAAGTGTTCATTAGAGTTAAGTGGTCAGAACGGGCGTAAGTTGGAAATACTAAGGTGATTTGAGATTGGGGAAAATTGTGACCAAATTTCTAAACCTTAGGAGCACCTGCCTGTGTGGAGTTCTTGGTGGTGTAGTGTTGTATGTTCCGTTTCCGTAATTCTATTTTGAGAATTATTTTTTGTGCAGTGTTCTTGTTGCTGTTTTGAGTAGTACTGAAATCTTGATTTCTTAAAGCTTTTCTATAATAAAAGTATGATAGAAACATGTTTCTTCTATTCTAAGATGTCCTTTTATTCTAGCACCACCAGGGTCTTTTATAAATAAATAGTAAATTAAGAATTGTACTAATAATGAAAGGCTTTGAGCTATTAGATGTAACACAAGAAAAAGGACATGATGTTCTTGTGAACTGAACACATTGATGGGTACATTTGACAGTGACAAAAGTCAACAAAATGCCTGGACATTGAAGGACATTAGAAATAAAACTGGAGCATGAATCTTTCTCTGGTTAAAGGACAGTCACTTAATAACGACAACATTCCCATAATCATTGATGACCTCATTGCAATAGTAAATATTCTCCCTTTGAGAAAAGGTGAAAAGAGCCAGGAGATGAGGGAACCCAGATTTTGGGATGTAGGCAGGCAGAGGCTTGGGCAGGAAGGGATGGGACCTGGGCGCATCTGGCCTGGCCCTCCCTGCACGCTGTAGGTGAGCTGGCACTCCTGCAAGGGCCATGCTTCTTGTTAGAAGAGGTCCTCAGCTGCTCCCTGCCTCTTCTCACTGTCACTGTCACTGGGGCAGCCATTGACCTGGTGGGGAAGGCGAGGGAGAGGAGACAGGAGAGAGCGAGCCTGGGGTGAGTCCCAGGGGATGGAGGTGCCAGAGGTCATCACCTGTGTCTGCGTCACCAGTTGTCTGCGTCGGGGTGCCCGTCACAGCAGTCCCGGATGGAGCCTTCTGAGCTGCGTCCTTAGTTCTGGATCAGAGGACAGTGCTGAGAAGGGCCTGCTGCCTCCTGGCGCCTCTGAGCCCCACAGCCCTTCCACCCCCACGGTGTCACCAGACTGAGCATTTGGGGATTCTTTGCCCTTTATCAGTGGGAGTGAGGGCACGACACCACCCAAGAACAGGTAAAGACCAGGAAAGGCAAGGGCAGGCTTCTGGGGCTGTGACTTTCCGAGACTGCGCTCCTTGCCTTTGCCTGGCGTGGCCTCAGGAGTGAGGGACGCCTTCTCCCTGAGTGACAGTGTTTTCCAGGCTCTGCTAGCGCTTTTCTGGTCTCCTTGAGAACGTTCCCAGTGGGTTCAGGTGTCTCTAGCAGCTTCAGTCCAATCTTTCTGGGCTTGCCTCATTTCTTCATAGATGTTTACTCTTCTTCGAGAAAGGGATTCATTGAGTGTGTAATGGGGTAAAAAAGAGAGTGGCAGCAGTAAGAAACTGGAGGTGGCCTCCAGAGGAGCTGCTGTGTTGAATCTAGGCACAGAGGTTAGGACTGCGCGAATGGAAAATACTGAGGGAAAGAAGAGCCTTGACAGAACTCTGTAACGTGATGAAGGTATGTGTAGAAGGCACATACGTGCTCTTGCAGCTGGAAAGATTTTTAAGGATGTACTATTACTAGTTTATCAACTTTATCAAACTGAATAGTAAACTTAGAGTACTTGTTACTTTTAGTGGATTAGGCCACTTATACAGACTTTTTTGGGGAGGTTTAGATAAATACATGGAGCGTGAGTTGATAACATGTTAGTAAAGCAAATTAGAGTTTTTGGTATACATTCTTTGAAGTTCAATATCAAGGAGAAAAACGATAAACTAAAACACTGGCATTAAAATTCGTCCGTCTGTTGTGTTCTATAACTATGTCTAAAATGATTATATGCATTGGCTTATTGTCTGACTAAAACAGGTACAACAGAATATGGTACCTGTGTTCTTATTGGTTTGCTAAATTTGGGGTACATGGTAAGGATGGAAATTATATATTTACATATTTTTTTATTCATACTCCCCCTCCTCTCAAATAGTACATAGAACATCTTAAAGGCTTTCATTTTAAAACTATATTTTGAAGTGGTTTAACAAATTCTTCTTCCATACTCTAAATCATTAATAGACTGATCTGCCCAAAAAATCCCTTTTATAATAATAATTCCCCACTCACTAGCGCATGACATTGCCAAACACTAATAAGATCTGTCACAAACCCACGTTTCCCTATTTCTACTCTTTACCTGAGCCTTTGTACCTGTGAGTCTGTTCTTCTGGGCCTCTAGTGAACATGTATGTTGGTTCACATGCTCTTTGATTTGCCTAGAGAAAGCTAATGTTATTCTAAAATTTAGGAAGCAATCCTTTGAGGTAAAACTCTATGTGGGAGTTTATATTAGTGATCTCAGTTAATAGCGATATGTATATAATCAAAACAAATGGAGTCTAACAATATTCAGAGGTTATTAGTAAATTGCTTATTACACTGATTACAGATTTTTCAAAAATGTATATAACAAGAAAGTCCACTTACCTTCAAATCAGAAACAATAAAGACTTAAATTTTTGGCTTTGTGGCTTCAGTCAAACTGAACATTTTTCATACCCAGACTTATTAAATTTTCCCCTGCAGAATATTTTGACACTATGGTGAGAAGAAGGATTAATAATCTCAGTTTATAGTGGAAAGAGGAGAAAAAAGGTAAAGGAAACCTTGGGGAAATTCAGTAGTTCTGGAAAGGTAATAAAACAAAGCCAAATACAAAGAAAGTATACCAGGTTAGGCACTTAAATACTTCCTTTGAAGAAGTGATAAAAAAGAACGAAACTGTCACTTGAAGGGCTGATGTCTCAATAGATGAAATAATGAAATTCTACAGCTGTCTGAAGAGCAAAGCCATCATGGTCCACATATTAATATATATTTGTGGCAACACCTATAAAAATATTCTCAACCTTCTCCTAAAATTTCTACTCAAAAAATAATTCCTTATTCTGTGGGATTGCTATATTTGCAGAATAAGTCAGAAGGCTATTTATCTGTCTGTCCTCTACTCACATTCTGTCACCAACCAATTATATATTAAGTAGTTGAAACAGTATACAACTCAGGTGGAAAAGCAGGGTTGTGCTTTGTGATATGCAGTGTCATATGTCTCTATTTCTTAGCTCCCATGATGCTTCAATAATGTGGTAGAATGATTGGCTAAATACCAGCATTCCCCGTGTGTGTGTGTGTGTGTGTGTGTGTGTGTATTGGATGAACTATTTGAAAGTAAGTTACAGATGACCCTTTATTTATAAAGTACATTGCCTTAAAGTCATTATCTTATAGAGCCCACACAATACCACTGTTATACCTAAGAAAACTAATATGAAATATCAACCCTCTATTTCAGTTTTCCCAGTTGTCCCCAATATGTCTGTTATAGCTTTGGTTTTCAAACCAGGATTAATCAAGTTCACTCATTGTATTTGCTTCTATAGGTCTTTTAATATGAAACAGTGCCCTAATTTTTGTTTGTTCTTTGTTTTATTTTCTTTTTAGACTGACTTTTTTAAAGCTTATTGTTTTCAAGTAAAAAATTTTTAGTTGTGGTAAAATCCATATAAAATTTACAGTCGTAGTTGTTAAGTGTATAGTTCAGTGATGTTAAGTGTATTCACATTGTTGTGCAAGCAGTCTTTTCAGTGTTGGGACTTCAGTTTTCTTCCAAAGTGTTAGGAAATTAAATTGTTCAATGTATTAATGAATTTGATTAGGGCTAAAGAAAAGCATAACCTTTGAGAGCTTATTGCTTGAGATAGTAGCATCTTAGAACATTTTTGTGGCACATGCTCCTTCCGAAATCTCTTTAGATCTGGACCTAGATGTACTTACTACAAGTCCGTGGTAAGGAGATACACCTACTGCCGTGAGGGATGGAGAGGCAGACGGAACACCTGCCTAAGAGAATATTTATAGTCAGAGAACTCGTCGGAGTTTTTCCTGGAAGAAGGTAGATTTCTCTTTTGGGAGGAGGGTTGAGATCGAGACATTGATTTTGTAGCCCACATGACTAAATAGACAGCTTTTATTCAGACACTTCCTTGGAGTAACGTTACAGAGACAAAAGTTTCCTGGGGCTTTTAGGACTGTGGCAGCTGAGTTTCTTGAATACTTGACTATACCTTAACTTTGAATTTGGTGGTTTCTGTTTTTTGCTTTTTCTTTGCAGTGTCTTCGTTCGTTCTCCCTTCTGAATTTCCCACTCCCAAATTATTCCCTGCTTCTTTAGTTTCTCTGTACTCTCCACTTCTCGTTCCGACTTGAGAACCTTATTAAAGTATGGTGGAGCCCTGTCTTCCCTCACGAATCACAGTGGTTCATTCTCATCCGGGGCTCATTCTCACTTTGAGAATATAAAGGTAAAAATCACTCACAGGTGTGCAGTGTACACCAACTAGGTTAGTCTCACCCACCTAACCCAGTGGAAAAGGCCTAATTAGATTCCTAATATAGAGCTAGAAACCTCCGCGTAAGAGTTGTGGGTGGGAAAGACACTAGTACTCAAAGAAAACAAGAAATAAGACAAGAATTTGAATAATCCCAGGATAACTCTCACCTTGAAACTTTTAGCTTCAGGAAAAAAAAAAGAAAGACTAGAACCAAGGTTATCTTCTCTTCCTCAAAGTAATCCTCGTGGAGGTGGAACGCTGTTAGGCTAATGGCCATGAACCTTGCTGTGACCCTGACTGGATGCGCAGAGACGCAGACACCCCCACAATAAAACAAAACCAAACCAAATATGCCTCTCAAGAGTAATGGGAATGTTATTTTTAATATTTAAACTGGGAAATCATATACTTAGTAAACAGATAAGAAGCATCAGGAATGGAAAGAAATGTGGGACTGTCTACAGGCCTTATTGTTTAACAAATACGGGCAATTTTGGGTCAGCAGGGAGGAAAGTACTTAAGGGTTCTGAAATGTAACCAAGACAGGGACATTAAAGATAGGTGTTGGGTGTTGGCAGGGGCAGCAAAAATAATATTAAAAAAGTGATATTATCGTGAAACTGTACAACACCTTCAGAAAATGAGGTCTTGTGTATCTAATTTTTCTGGTTCTGGTTTTATTTCTTTGAGCACCTCAAATTTTAAAATTAGTCATTTAAGAGAAAATACTTTAAAATGCGTATCATTTCCCTATTTTATAAACTGATTTGAAATGTGCTAAAATTCACGAGGTCCATGAGATCTTTTAAGATACTGGTGTCTGTCTCTCCACTAAGTAACTGGAAATCGTAGACCCCTCTATATGGCTCTCTAGCTAACCGCTGGACTTGCCGTTTCCGTTTCTGTTCACTGGGTGTTATGAATCCTTTTTGTGTATATGTGTACATGTTTACAAAATGTATTTTTATTTGTAATAAGTTTCTGCTTCTTTCTGATTTTCTGCACTTTATCTGCTGTGAGTTTGGAAACCAGATAACCAGGTTTGTTTATTGTTTATTTAGCAAAAACTTAACGAGTGCTTCATAGCTACCAGACATTGGGAATACAAAGATTAAAAAAGAAGTGGCCCATCCTTGAAGATCTCACTATTTAGGGAAGGAAAGACACAAGTAATTACAATACAGTATGTGCATTAGAATAGACAAATTTATGCAGAGGGCTAAATGGATACTTTATAGGAACAAACAGTTAATTTTGTGCGGTAAGGAAAGCCTTCATAGCTGCTGTAGTGTTTGATTTGAGCCTCAAAGGCTAATTGAGATTTTGTCAGAGAAGAGAAAAGGCATTCTAGAGACACGTGCACAGGATGAAGATAGAAAATATAGTATGTTTGTATTTCCTCTTATATCCACTTTTCATGAGATTTATAGGAGAATCTGAGAGACTCGTATCCATAAAGCTAGTGATTTTAGGGCACAGAATTTGGGATATTTGTTTTGAAATGTACAGAAAAAAGCCTTTTATTCTTTGTCTCCTTTTCATTTCTTGCTTGTGTTCTGGATTAGGGAGTTCTGTTTACTGTTGCTGCAAAATATACCATCCGAAACTTGGTAGCAGTGTGCTCACAAATGTGGGTCACGATTGGAAAATGTGTGACACGTGTGTCTTGATGGACACAGCTTATCTGCTCCATGATTCTGGCATCTCAGCTGGGAAGCTCACAGCCGGGACCGAGTCAACTGCTCAGCCCTGGAGTCAGCTCGAGGCTTGCTTTGCTCTCTTATGTGGCCGGCTTCTGCTGTGGGCTGTTGGCTGGGACCTGGGAGGAGTGACAGGCGGGAATCCCTACATAAGGCCTCTGTGTCCCTGCTCGGGCTTCCTCACAGCGCGGCGATGGCGTTCCGTGAGGGAGCGTTCCAAGGAAGCGGTGCCGCCTTTTATGATTTAACCGTGGAAGTCACATGGGGTCACTCATGCCTTAGTCACAAGCCTCCCGTATCCAGATTCAGAGCATAGATCTGGGAACATGGACCCCAGCTTTCCTTGGGAGGAATGTGAAAAGTCGAGTCAGAAGATGAGCGCGTGGCCTGGGAGGTTGTGGTCATCTCTGGGAACCGTCATTTGTCACAGGCTAAGCTGTAGAAAGTCGCAGTGTTACTGTCCTTTCCTTTAAAAGAAGAGAAGAGGAAGGAGGATTAATTATTTCTGAGATACATGAAGTTCCTACATATGAGATGTAATGACCAGCCGTTCTGTAGTCCCACAAAAGCCAATATTCTTAAACTATAGCTAATGGGATTTTAGTTAGAAGAACTTTCTGGTAAAAATTGATACCTGTTTTTTTTTTTTTTAAATCAGGGAAACTTTGCATGATTTCAAAGTAAGTTTCATAATGTTAAGCATGTATTGCCTGTGGGTGTGTGTCCCTGTCACTTTGAACAGGTGATTTAATGTTTTTCAAGCCCAATTTCTATTTTTGTTGAATGGGGATAATAATACTTACTTGCCTCACAAGTGGTGAGGATCAAATAGGTTTTATTATTGATGAAACAGAATAAATTAGATTTTAAAGAAATCTTCCGGTAAAGGATCTGTTTATCACTAAGGAGGATTCTAGGGCATTAGTCAATCTTTCTAAAATCTTTCTTTAAATTCTAGAATTATCATTTTTTTCCCCCAAATAGAGGAAAATGTGGCTTCTTTCTATTTGTCGTAACTATTCCTGTGCTTACTGTGTAGAACTCTTGATTTAAATGATCACAACATATATTTTGGACTGTTTGTTTTACCAGAAACATTTCTGGGGAGTTAGCCCCGAAAGCCACTCCTGATGTGGGTAATAATTAACACGGTCCCCGTGGAAAGCACCAGAATGGTGCTGCTTCAGCAGATCATTTTATAGATAAGGCAGCTTTTTGCTAAAAGCGATGCTGCTTTTCATGTGCTGGGAGCATGGATGATAGACTTTTTATTCTAAGTCTGTAGTCCAGATTTCAGAATGCATAACTTGCCTACTTTGCTTATCAAAATGGAAAGTCCGCAATCTCTCTGAGGTTTAGAAAAGTATGGGTGGGTCTCTGCTTTTTTTTAAAGACTCTTCAAGTGACTGATAGATGTGGTAGGAAGCGAGGCTTGGAGGTCCCCTGGCCTCAGTCCTGAGAGAGGCGGGGGCGTGGGACCCTCCTTTCCACCAGGAATGCCAGTTGCCTGAGGAGGAGAGGGATAGGGACACTCAGCGAGCGGGGAGGTTCCCAGGCAAGACTATCCATCGTCTTTCTGCCTGCAGTGTTTGAGCGCACTCTTCCATATTAAGAAGTTTTTCAGTAGCAGAAAGATAAGAAAACCACACACTGAAGTAACGAATGACATTTTATATCCCACCAGCCACAGATTGGCCTGTGGAAAAGGCATTTCCATTTTCAGGATCAAATGAAAGGAAACTCTTTCAAGATCTTGTCATTAGTTTTTTTTTTTCTTCCTACTCTCTTACGAGATGATGTCACTGAAGGGCAGAAAGGTTGTAAAATCGCAGAGAATCTATTAACAGTTGTGGAATGTTCTGTTGGAAGATGTTAATAGAACCCACCAGCAAACAGTGGAGTTCTTGAATGCAGGAGGTTTTCTAATTTGTTTTTTAATTCTGTGAAGTCAGTTTGGAGCAGCACTTAGGAGCTGCAGGGCCTGGATTGTGGTCTGCCGCCATCACTTGAACAAGTGTGACCTTGTGCCCCAGTTTCCTTAAATGTGCCAGAAATGCGAAGGGTCACGCTCGCTCTCTGTGATAGCGTCTGTAAGGATACATTCGAAACTGTCTCGTAATGATCGATTCGTTAGAGTAAATGTCCTATTACTCTGATGACTGAATGTTATTATAAGCACATAGCATTGTAGCACCTAGTAGGTCTAATTCAGTGGCTTGCAATGGGTGGGGTGGGAGGGAGGACAGATTCTGTGAGGTACCATTTGGTTTACCTTGCTACATCCATGTGGTTCCACTGAAGTGGAAGGCAAAGCTGATGATGCTGTTTTCTGCAGAAGATTGAGAGGAGGGTGATTTAAATCAATAAAGCAAAAGCATATTATGTTTTAGAAACCTTTTGGAGGGTATTTTAAAAACTACTCAGGTGACAGAACATTTTATTAGCACCATGCTGTAACCAACTGAGCTTTACCCGGCCACCCCTACAGAACATTTTAATTATCATATTGAAAATACCAGGAGAGAAAAGTACATAAAATTCACATTTCATTAACCTGGGAGACTGAATGTTTGTTTGACATCTAAGTGTTGGCCTTAGAAGTGGACAGTGGTGTTCTCTGCAAAGAGATTGCACGTAGATTTTTCAGAGAAATATCTAATGGGGCCTGGTTTTTATTACAATTTAAAATCCCTTTTCTTTTGAGAAAATTACTGCGTAAGACTTGAATGCTATTTTTGACTAACTCAGAATGTGGCTTAATATGCAATAATTATTTCAAAAAAAAATGAAACTCTTGTTAAGAATGGTTGGACATAATTCACCAAAATCATGTATTTGTTTTTCTTGGAGCTTGAATATAATCCTGTAAGTAGATGCTACAAAACCACTTGAATCACCAAGGAAAGCAAGTCTCTTTAGCTGTTCTCCACCTCAGTGGTTGTCATTGTACAGTTTAATTAAATCTGATCATTAGTAAGAGTTCTGTTTTCCATAGAGATAAGTTGATTCTGTGAATTTCCCAAGATGTGGCCTGTTTCATAGATAAATTCACATTTCACAGATCATACTGGGGGAGGCCTGTATTCAGTTGTGTTTGCCCAGAGTTACTACAGAAATGGAGGACACTGATTTACCCCCAGACGATGGAAAACTTTAAGACGATGGAAAACTTTGTGTAGCTAAATTCCCTAGTGGAGAGCTTCCCGATCCACAGGGAGAGATGAGATAGTTACAGGTAAAGAACACTTACAAGCTCTGCTCATGAACTTCAAAAAACTAAATGCCTTCTCTTACTAGTAACGAGCAAAGCATTTGTGAATAGCATTAACGGAAATTGCTAGGATGATTGTAGTCTACCTCTACCTATTTTTAAATATAACCATTTAAAAATATTTGGTTTCTAAAGAAGTCTAATTTAAGTATGATTTATAAATCCCAGGAACACTGTTATACTTTAGACCGACATCATTACGCTGTTTCTAGTCCAGCTTCTGACCATGTGTCCACCTTCAGTGAGTAATTACAGGTCAAGGGATTAAAACAGAAGATGGTCATCCCAGGTCTGCCTCCCCTTTGGTGAGAATTTTTCCTTTTAGGTCTGATGGTTGCACATTCCCACAGCAAATAGTCCCAACTTATCAAATGACAAACTGAAACACTTTAGTAACAAGTTTGATGTCCTTCATCCAAGGGAAAACAGTCCATGTGTTGGGGGAGGACCTTGCCTGGCAGGCAGCCGAGTGCTCCTCCCGAGGCCCGTCAGGCAAGGGCAAGGGTATAGGGCATCAGAAGACGCAGCGTGGGATGAGGTGTGATGGGCTAAAAGGTCGGGCATTTCCTTGTAAGGCCAGCGGGTCCTGTTTTCCAGGGCGAGGTGAGCTGGCTAAAGCTGACTTGGGGATGGTGACGAGTGTACGTTAGGTTTCCTTGACAGGTGTTTCCGGTAAGTACAGGCTCACTTAGGTTTACATTTGTGACACGGGCCAGGACACTGGGGTGGCCTGCATTCATTTTGTGGGTCCCCATATATGAATTAACTTGATTAATCTCACTGCCTAGCCCTCTCTCATCTCCCAGCAGCCTGGTGGCTTGGGTGGACGTTTCTGGAAGCATCCGAAGGAACTTGTCATGCTCTGGGTGCTCTACTAGTCTTTACCCTTTCAGATAGATGCCGCTGAATTGGGTATGAAAATTCACTGCCTTTCTATCGTTTTCCTTAATTTTTCATATTTGTTTTTAATCTGGAAATAGGAACATTTATTAGTAAGTTAAATGAGCTATGCAGTCAGAGCTGTGGAAACTGTGGAGTACCATCTGTGTAGTTTGTGATGTGCCATATCAACTCATACGTATTTGAGCTTTTAGCAGGAAAAGTGATATAAAATTGCAAAGCGTTATTATTAACACAGCGGATCCTACAGTGAATCAGGGTGAGAAAATGAATCTCTGGGGAACAAAGTGCTTTTCCCTATCAGTTGTAGTAACTCTTCTGGAGCACATGATATCATTTAGTAATTTCCCAATTGGTACGTACTAGTTTGCTACCTTGGTAAGTTGAAAAAGAAATACATCCGTTCTCTGACTTGGATCAGACTAATTTTTACAAAAAAGCTGTAATTTTTATTCAGAATGGATAATGTATGTGCTAACTTCCCTCCGTGGTTCATCCTCTGGAATTTCCGAGCAAAAATTTCTAACAACATCTAACAATGCAGCAACAATAGCTTCACCTATTCTAGTTGCTGTTGGTGGGCCCGGAGCAACAGATACTCAAGCTTTCCCATCATGACTGTCTTCTGGTCGTCCATGGTTTCATCACACCGGGGCCAAGACCTCTTGGTTCCTTTTCTTCCTTGTTGAAACAAAATAAAGTATGTGCTAATTTTTTTCTAGTTTTATCGGGATTAATTGACACATAACACTGTATTAATAAGTTTAAGATGTACAATATAATGATTTGATATATGTATATATTGTGAAATGATCATCGTAATAAGTATAGTCAAACAACATCCATCGTCACATAGGTATACATCTTTTTCTTGTGATGAGAACTTTTTCAGATTTACTCTCTTAGCAACTTGCAAATATACAATATGGTATTATTAACTACAGTCTCCATGCTGTACATGACATCCCCAGAACTTATTTATCTAACCGGAAGTTCATATCTTTTGACCACCTTTACCCATTCCCTCCATCTCTCCCCACCCACACAACTACCAATCTGCTCTCTATTTCAATGAATTCATTTTGTTTTTAATTCTACATAGAAGTGAGATCAAATGGTATTTGTCTTTCTCTATCCTACTCATTTCACTTAGCATAGTGCCCTCAAGGTCCATCCGTGTTGTAGCAAATGGCAGGATTTCCTTCCTTTTTTATGGGTGAATAATATTCCATTGTACATATACATTACATTTTCTTTATCCCTTTATCTGTACATGGATGGGTCCTTAGGTTGTTTTCATGTCTTAACTATTGTGAATAATGCAGTGAATACTGCAGGGAGGGGGCAAGTATCTCTTCAAAATAGTGATTTCATTTGAAATTGATGGATCATATGGCAGTTCTATTTTTATATTTTTGAGGAACCTCCATATTGTTTTCCATAGTGGCTGCGCCAATTTATATTCCCACCAGCAGTGCATAGAGGGTCCCTTTTCTCCACATTCTCGCCAACACTTACAATCTTTTGTCATTTTGATGAGGTGTGAGGTGATAGCTCACTGTGGTTTTGATTTGCATTTCCCTGATGATTAGTTGAGCATCTTTTCAAGTGCCTGTTGGCCATCTGTCTGCCCTTTTTGAAAAAAGGTCTTTCCAAACCTTTTGACTGGCATTTCCCTGATTATTAGTGATGTTGAACACCATTTCATGTTGATTATTTGTATGTCGTCTTTGGAAAAATGTCTATTCAGTTCTGCCCATTTTTAAATTGGATTGTGTGGGGTTTTTCGCTATTGAGTTGGTTGTGTGACTTCTTTATATATTTTTGATATTGATCCCTTACCAGATAGATGATTTGGAAATATTTTTTCCCATTCTGCAGGATGCCTTTTCATTTTTTTGATGTTTTCCTTTGCTGTGCAAAAATAGGTATTTTAAATGTAAGAGTCACAAAATATGCTTTTATAATCCTTGATTCTAGCCAATTAATTTATTAGTAAAGCCCAATTAAACATTTGACAAGTTTTCTTGATTATGAAAGTGTTCTACAGAAATAGAAAGCCACCCCTGTGCTTTTCCTGGCTAACGTGCCATTCACTCTTCTAGGAGAGCTTTTCCAATAGCCTTGGCCTGTCGATGGTTTTCTCCCTGCCCGATCTTCACCAGTACTTATAACCCAGATCACACATTTGGCTACTGGTAGCTTCTCTTATGTTCTAATTTTTTTCCTGTGTTTAGGTTTTACATCTTTAATTATGAACTCCTTCAGCAGTTGCAGCTTGGGATAGTAGAAAGTGAAAGGAATTTGGGTGTAGATGTTTTGGGATTAGTTTTGGCTCCTCTACCTGTGAGTTGGAGGCATACGCAGATTCTTAGCTTTTAATAATATTATCGTTAGTTCACCTAACTCACATGATTTTGTGAAGAGTAAATGTGAAAATACTTGCTTTAAATGCTTTGTAACCTTTCTGTTATATTGTAAAATGCTGGTACGGATATTATTTATTGTGGTTATGGGTGCGTCTAAATATGGCCATGAGATCTTAAATTGTACGTCATCTGGAGCAGCTGTTGACTCTAAATGAGGGCTTCAGAGGTTCTTGGGAAATGTCAAGTAAAATGTGTTATATTTGAAAAATCATCTAGCTTTGATCCCTATACCACATATTTTATTATCTTAGCTTCAGTTTTACATTTCTGTCATCACCTCTATAAGCTTGAGTAACATAAGAAATATTATTTTACATTTGGAAATTGTATGGTGTTGCAATAACAACCCCATTTCACCTACTAGGCTAGAAAAGAAAATATGAAAATACTTTTCCATGATTGGTGTTAGTGTTTATATACTTTAGCATTGTACCTTTGTAGCGTTCTCTATAATAACTTATCACAGAGTCCTATTATATTTTCAACGAGATAGATTAGCATTACTATCTTCGCTTTAACAAATGAGCAGTTTGAAATAATGGGAACTTGAGTTAAGATTAGGATTCAGGATCCCATGGTAGTTAAAATAAAGTGCGTTGAAATACTCCGTGCTGTCTTCCTGTGTAGCTTGCTGAAATTCTTGAAATTAATTTGTTTGGTATTGGCTAAAAGTCTTTTACAGTTTATAAAAAGTTATTATGGAAAAGTTCAAACCTATGTAAAAGTAGATAATGTAATGAATTCCAGTGAACCCACTCTGTACCTTTACCGACTAACCCCCACCAAATATTTTGAAGCAAATCCCAGATATGTCGTTTCATCCTATTAAGCTGTTTCATAAGGAACAGAATTTCATGTGTTACATATGAATTAACAAATGCTGACAGAAGGAACAAAGTCTTGCGCTGCTCAGTCCTTTAAAAATGTTGCTTGATGGTGGAATAATTGTGGAATGTTGCTTTAGGCTTAGAGGGCTGAGCCTCTTGCTATGAAGGCTGCCAATAACAGGCTTACAGTCTGAAACTAATAATCACACTCACTTCTAAGCTCTAGAGGGCAGGGATCTCGTCTTTTTTGCCTCGCTCAGTGCCTGGCACATGGTAGATGCCAAGTAATTTGTTGAATGAATGAAAAAAATTAGTTTGAAAATGGAATTCTTGTGAAAATGAGTCTTATTTGTATTCTTTGTCATTTGGAATTTAAAGTGGGGCAATGGAAAGGGGGAAGACACATAATGAATTAGAATTTGCCTTGAGGGAGAGAGAGAATTCAATTTGCCCGAAAAGGGGTTCCTGAAACTTAGTAGGATCTCATTTTAAGAAAGCAAGCAACGGATAAACAAAACAACTCCTAGACACAGGCAACTGTGTAGTGGTTACCAGAGGGAAAGCGGGGCGTGAGGGGAGCATGAAGAGTGTAAAGGGGGTCAGTAGATGGTGATGGTTGGACACCAGACTTTGAGTGGTGAGCACACAGTGCAATATACAGATAATATATTTTAGAATTGTACACTTGATACTTATGTCATTAAGCAATGTCACCCCAATAAATTTAATTAAAAAAGAACAGAATTTAGATGAAGTGTGTAGGTAAGTGGCAAGCAATTCATATGATTCTAATAAATGAAACAGAACAAAAGATATTTTTAGAGCTTGTACATATAATCAGTTATTCAGTCTTCGGCCTGCAGTTGACTTAAGGCATTGCTGATACTTCATTTTTTTCTCACATTAAGAACCTGCTTGACACCTGTTTCCTATATTACTTATAGAAGGCACAAACGATATGTTAAGTACTCACGTTTGCATATTTAAAACATTTAGAACTAATCTGACTGCCTTTTTTTGAGCCTTGGTTAGTTATTTATAAACATCATAATCATGACACTTTTATATCCCTCAATGGGAAATTTAATGTGAGAAAAAAGCATTTCAACCTGTAACCAGCAGTTGGTCATCTGTACTTGAGTTTTGATATGCAAGCTAATAACTAAATCATCATAAGGAAACGATAGAATCAAAAATTGAGTTACTCAAAGATTTATGTACAGGAGAAAGACAAATTACTGTTTTCTTGCTAGTTTTAATATGTAACTTAAGATTTTTAATTGGCGCAAAGACGACTTTTTTCTCTTGGGATGTGCAATGTATAATCGGTAAATACAGTTCATTTTTCCTAGTGACTGTCCCCAGTGTACTAAAATTGTGGTAGGAACAGATACAATGACGGAGATAACAGTGGAGGATACATGTGTCCTTGGTTCTGATTGACTTCGTGAAGCAGTAATGCACTTGTCTAGACCCATTCACAGAAAAGGGACACTTCTGCTAGGGACCTGACGAGGTTGCGTGAAACCACTTGATACATCTTTTTTAGAGATTTTGAGAACTTTGATTCTCTCTTCCCCCGTCATATGCTATACCTGTTTAATAAACATTTATAAAATATAGGATTTCTCCTGTGCTCATCACATTAAGTGGTCTAGTAGATGCTAGAAGATTTCCTAGCTAGGACATGGGGATAATGCTTTGAGTGTATATAAATCTTTTAGGGACCAGGAAATTCTTCCTAAAACTATTTTTGGTCATTTAGGTTTACATGCTGTTACATTTTAGCTAAAGGATGAATTACCATGTAATAATTACTTTCTGAAACACTGCTTAACACATCAAGATACTGATCTGGGAAAGACTTCTTTCTTCCCGCATTTCTGCCTGTGTCCTTTAGTCGCTGGTCCTCATGTAATGAAGGCCGCTCCCTTAGTGGTCAGGGGCATTGGCTGAAACCAGCTCTGCCACGTGGTGGTTATGTGGGGATCATCATGCTGGTGTCTGCTGTTTGGTTCTATTGTGGTGAGGATTAAAGAGGCACTGACAATAGTGCCTGGTCCATAGTTGTGTAAACGGTCACTACTATTATTATAGCCATCAGCAGCAGCAGGTTGCTTTTCGAAAAGTTGATTGAATAATAGTGTCTTCATTTTATGTTGTCACTTTTTAGCATAGCAGCTAAAAGAGCTGGGACTTTGGAGCCAGAATAACTTGCATTCTCATTTGCTGTTACTTTAATAATTGTTGGCCTTGGGAAAGCTTTTAAAATTCGTCGAGCCTCAATTTTCACATTTTTGAAGTAATATGACATAGGATTACGGGAAGATATGAACTTATTTTTTCAGTTGCCAGGTCCCTGTGAGAGAATACCAAAAGCCACAAACCACCTCGCTTGAAAAAATGGACCTGCTCCATCCCACAAAACCCCCACACATTTAATTTTGCATACTACTTCTGCTATCTATGTAGAGACATGTATGAGTCCTTGATTATAATGGCATTGGTTCGGTGTTCAAATATAATGGTGTTTCTTCTTATTTCTACACGTGAATCTGTTTCCCTCAACTTGGAGCCAGATTTCCCTGTCAAATTTTCAACATTTAAAAATTACTTTATATATACAGAGAGCCAAAAAAATGTATACACATTTTAAGAAAGAAAAAAACTATTAGAATTATGATACTCAGTATATACTGATAACAAAAGATGGAATACAAGTCACATTTGACTTCTGCAATGACAAGACGTGCTCAAAGTGGTTCCCATCAGTGTCCAGACACTTCTGATTCCTTGAGCTATTGCTTGAGCAACATTGACCAAAGTGTCCACTTGTATACATTTTTTTGGTACCCCTGATATATACCGTGTTTCCCCGAAAATAAGACCTAGCTGGACAATCAGCTGTAATGCATCTTTTGGAGCAAAAATTAATATAAGACCGGGTCTTATGTAAATAAGACCCGGTATTATATATTATATTATATTTATATCATACTGGATCTTACAGTAAAATAAGACCGGGTCTTATATTAACTTTTGCTCCAAAAGACGTATTAGAGCTGATTGTCCGCCTAGGTCTTATTTTCGGGGAAACCCTATATATACACACACACACACACACACACACACACACACATACACATACATATATAAAATACACACATATATATCAAATGTAAAATAATATTTTAAAGTGTTTCACAATAACAAAAGTCTGTTTGAAGGTCTGCATATTTAATCATTGCTAAAAAATCATCTAGGTCTTATTTAGAATCCGTTCATGACTTTTAATCAAGGCTGTTAATACGGGCTATAAGCAGTAATCTGGTAAGGCTGTTACTGATCCAAATATTCCAGGAAATTAAGTAACCAGAGGGAATCCATTTTACTTGATCTCTTGTGGTTCCAACTTGGGTCAAAATTTTCTGCTTCATACCCCAATCTAAACTGATTTTGGCACTGATAAGCAGGTTAGTATCAGCCTTTAGAAATCAGAGTCCCGCTTACCATTGATAAAGATTGGAGCACTGACTATTAGACATGTCATTTCTCTGGAAAACAAGAAGAATGAAAATTCTCTGCTTCTTTTTGCCCATTTAATTTAGATTTATAAGCACCAGTGGTAGCAGCTGTCTCCTTTTAGATTTTGTGCAAGAAAGAACTGTCACATTTTTGCTCAATTAA
This sequence comes from Rhinolophus ferrumequinum, assembly GCF_004115265.2. Classification (NCBI taxonomy): domain Eukaryota; kingdom Metazoa; phylum Chordata; class Mammalia; order Chiroptera; family Rhinolophidae; genus Rhinolophus; species Rhinolophus ferrumequinum. Next base: position 11,153,896 of record NC_046297.1, read on the forward strand.
TAGGTTTTTACTTTTTATTTAAAGTAATAATTTTGCCCATAAGCTAATTTACATATTTCCACTTGCAGTACTATGGAAATGGGAAACATTCTTTTTAATTCAGTGCCTGGAATTCTAGACTAGAAATTCCAGTTCATCAGGCAATAGCACGAAAGACAGTTTTATTTGAAAATAGGTGATGAGGGTTTTTTCTTTCTTTCATTTTTTTTTTAAAAGCTATTCAACCTATTTTGCTTAGAAAGATGGCTCAAATAGCCAAACTGATTCAAGATATGGGAAATGTTAAGACATTTAATCCTTTATAATGGATACTTTGGATACCACTATTAAATGCAACATACTAAATATTAAATTTTTACTTATTTATGCCTAAGTAAAACCACTATGGTAGTCTTCCTTTTGAAATTATTTCAAGGAAATACAAATGTGCTAGAATTGTAGGAGATTTCTATTAGATGAGAAATAAGATTTTCTTTCAAAAGATAGGCTGATTTTACAAAATGTTTCCATGTAATCAGGACTTTAGGAATACATGTTATCCACAATATAAGAATTATTAGAAGTGCTTCATCATGTTTTGTTGTATTTTGGTATGGATTTTGTCTCATTAGGGAGCTTGATTGATTAATAGTTCTTAGAAATAAATACACAAAGCACTCTTATCCTTGGTGTTGATCGTAGTCTTGGTTTATAGAAAAAACATAGTATAAGCACATTTACTGCAGAAGAAGCCATCATCGTCATTTGTGGAAAATCAATATATATTTTTTGAAATTTAGATTGATGACTGCGTGTTTGCCGCAGTGTTAGCTGAAGCTTGGGGGTGCCCCAGGGGTCAAGAGCAGGCCAGCCCCGCGCTTGCATCATCAGTGACCGCGAGATTGACTCTCTTGGGCAGCTCTTTCCAGCCTGGGCCCCCAGTCCCTGACTGAAGGTGAAAAATAAACCCAAATAAGATTTTGACAGGAAGTAGTATTACATAAGGGCTGCATTTATCTGTAACACCGCTTGAATTCCACTGGTCTGTTTTTTATGGAAGTTTAAGAGAAGAGTAAACCATCCAACCATAGATCTTTAAAATAATGTTGCGTTTGTACTTGTTTCATAATCTAAACGAATTAAAAGATGTTAAATATATTCATGTCCTTCTCTCTTGTTTCTCTCCTAGGATTTTTCAAACTGTAGGTTGTGTCCCATTCGGGGGGCTGTCACTCAGTGGGTTCTAACTAGCTTAAGAACAAGACTAGCGAATATAACAGAACAATTTTAGAGTGTGTTGCACAACATATAGGCAAGTATAAGTGTAGGGGTGTGTGTGTGTGTGTGTGTGTGTGTGTGTGTGTGTGTGTGTGTCCTGGGTCACTGTAAAATATATTTCTATTTTGGGTTCCGCTCAGAAAAGTGAGATACATCAGTGACTCTTCGTAAAGGAGACCGACTAATGGCCTATTTAAATTTGAGGGTGCTTATTCTAAAAATAGGAAGTGATAGTGTGCCTTCTGGTGAGTATTGTAAAATAGTCACTGCGTTCTGTATTTGGAAACAGTTATTCTCCTTCTGCCCTGTTTCTGCTTTTATGCCCTCTTCACTATTGGTATGTTACGGAACAATGGCTCTCGGTGTGCCCATGGACAGAGATTTCATTGCTCAAGTTGAGTGGGAGGGTATTTTTCCAAATAAACTAATGGATAAAATTTGCTCACCTTACATTTCTTCTCCCATAATTTTTTCCTGAAGTTTTTGGTAACTCTTATTTCTTGTCTGATGACAAAGTGAAAGTGAAGGATGTTTGTTGGAAGTCTCATGCTTATTACACCAGTGCTATCGTTTTCATGAGCGTACACGATTTTATGTTTCATGTGTGTCATCTGATCTTATTTTCTGCTAATAGAAGGTTTCTGGTTCATTGGGTGGTATTAGGCATATTGACATCTCATGCTGTTTAGTAAGGGCAGAGTTCCTCAGAAGATGACTTCCATGGGGTCCGACAACCTGAGCACGTCGGAGCCTGTCCTGGGTGTATAGGGACAGCTCTAACAGGTTCACCTTGATGTATGGACGTCTCCAAGTGTGAAGCATGTCACAGAATGTGGGCTGAGTCCTGGCAGTCAGGGCACGGTCACCTGAGATGTTGTTTATATTTAATAGAACCACCACAAACACACTGAATCACAGCCCTTTATTTTTGCCTACAGTTTTAATTTCTGGGTATTTTAGTGGGTTATTAAAAGAGCGTATTCTGATTGCTTCTGATTCCCAAGCAGACACGATGAAGCTTTTGGATTTTCTGAAGCAGCTATCTCACCTGATGCTATAGGCAAATTCCTAGGCAAGCAAAGGCTTTTTTTAACTCAAAAATTTAAATGACAGAGTTTGGGAGCCTTCCTCGAGGACGATCTTTTCATCAGTCCTTCCATTCAATTAATATCACACATACATACGTTTTATTTTTGCTGATGAATATTTTAATTTTTCTTAAATACACAAAATACGGTCGTTGTAAAACAATCAAACATTAGAGAAGTATATAAAATAAAAAGTGAAAGTCTTTCCTCATTCTTCCTGCAATAGTCCTCTCCTCCTTCGGAGACTTAATAGTTTGTAGTTTATCATTTCATACCTTTTTTCTGCATTTACAGATAATATGTGAGATTAAAGATGGAGAAGCAGGATCCCCAAACAGCAGTCTTTTTTTCCTTATTATATAGGCTTATGTTTATTAATTATATATAACTTTTTCCTTATAAAATTGTCAGTTTGGGAAAATAAAGATAAGTAAAAAGAAAAAAATAGTCTTTTGTAATCTCACCCTTTAGAGAGAATTCTTTTACTTGTATATGTGTTCAGGTTCTTTTATGCATGTGCCTTTATAGATTTGATTAAACTAAAATGAGGTTGTATTTTTAATACTGTTTGCCAAGCCCCCCCCGTTTTTTTTTTTCACTCAGCAGTTAGTGAAAAATTATATAAATTGACAAGCTGGTGCTAACATGTGGAAATGCAAAGACCTAGGGTAGCCAGAGTTTATTTTGAGAATAAAGAAGAAAATTAGAGGTCTCATACTATCTGATTTCAAGGTTTATTATAAAGCTGCAAGAACCAAGACAGTGTGGTATCGGCATAATGACAGACATGTACATTTGTGGAACAGAATAGAACTTGCAGATATACCCATACATACACGGTCAGTTGCTTTTTGATCAGCAAATGGTGTTAAAACAACTAGATATTGGTATGGGAAGAATGGGAAGAAATGAACCTCGTCCTCTTGACTTTTTCTCATAAAATGTATAAAATTTCATTTGAAATACACCTAAATATAAAAGCTAAAACTATGAAAGCTTTAGAAGGAAACAGGACAAAATCATACCAACTTTGGGATCGGCAAGTATTTCGTGGAACACGAAAAGCACGCTCAGAAAGAAAAAGATGATAAATTGGACTTCATCAAAATGAAAGCCATCTGTTCTTCTAAAGAAACTGTTAAGAAAATGAAAAGGCGAGCCACAGAGTAGGAGAAAATATTCATAATACAAAAGACTTGTATCTAGAATATATAAAGAACTCTTGAATTATAACTTAACTCAGCTTGAGTTATAACTTGACAAAAGTGTTACAATAAGAAATCAACCCGTTTTCAAATGTTCGAAAGACTCAGATACTTCACAAAAAATAGATATGCAAATGGCCAATAAGCACATGAAGAGATGTTCAATATCGTAAACCATGAGGGAAATGCAAACTAAAACCACAGTGAAACAGAATAGCTAAATTAGAAAAAAACTGACAATACGAAGTTTGGGGAGAATGTGACACAAACTAGATCTCATTCTTTGCTGGTGGAAGTGGCAACTGTACTACCACTTTGGAAAACACATTGGCAGTTTGTTAGAAAGTTTCTTGAAAAGTTCAACATATATTTACCGTATTACTCACCGTTTATCTAAGAGGAATGTCAGCACATGTCCACAAAAAGACATGTCTGATTATTCACTGTGGCTTTATTAACAGCGCCAAACTGGGAAAAACCCAAATGTCCATCAACAGAATAAATGGTTGAATAAAATACAACAGGATAGTATTCAGCAATAAAAAAGGACTAACTAGTGATAAACACAGCAACCACATGGATGGATCTCAAAAATCTTAGGCTGAGCAAAAGAAGCCAGATACATACTGTATGTTTCCATTTATATTAAGCTTAACAGGAAAAATGAAGCAAGCTGTAGTGATGGAAATCAGACAAGTGGTTGACTGGGGTGGGGGTGGGGAGTTGACGGTAAAGGGTCATGAAGGAACTTTCTGGAATGATGCAAATGTTCTATATTAATTGCTGTAGTGCACATTTATTAAAACATCAAACTACACATCTGTAAATATAGCATATTTCATAAAACAAACTTTGATATAGCCATGCTTTTGGATTCTTTTTAAAAACTGATGGAGGTTAGTATCCATCAGAAGAGTGAACTCGACTGTTCTTCCACTCCCTCCCTCCGACACGTGGCATAGGCTAAATCATAAAATGAGCTTTTGTGGCACTTCTGAAAGGAGGAGGATTTGATGGTGCGGTTTCGGGAGCAGGGCTGTGTTCTCTCAGTTCTTTGTGACCCCTGACTAATCTAGGCACTTCTGAACACGTTAAAATATTCTGATTTTTAAATTAAATATAGTATTCCTTTTCCTTCTTTTCCAGTAACTGTGAGGACTTTAGTGGTGATTTTTGTTTGGGTGGATCCATCAGCTCCAAGGCAGGTCGTTGTTTTCAGTCTAGTTGTGGAGGGCGCAGCTCACTGTTCCATGTGGGAATCGAACCAGCGACCTTGGTATTATGAGCACAGTGCTCTAACCAACTGAGCCAACTGGCTGCCTCCCTTTGAACTTTTTTAGAGTTTTAGAGCAGAATCTGATTTCCAGAAATAGTGCTTTAAATTCTGCTTGGAATTTTTTTTTTTTTTTAATCTGTAGGGTTTCAAAATGAATGTACTCCTATGTCTGTTTTTTTTCTTGTTTTATATTCCTTTTTCATTACCTCAGTAATCTAGCTCACTAATTCTTCCACTTTTCCTAATGGATTACAGTTAACATAATTTTTAGCCTAATAAAAATTTTTATGATAGCTTAAGTTAAAAAATATATGGGCATATACACCACACACACACACACACACGTTTGTGAAAATATTAATTTTTAATCTAATGGAGTTTCCTTGTTAATTTATTAGGTTGGTAAAAAAGTAATTGTGGTTTTAAAGGTTAAAAATAATTGCAAAAACTGCAATTACTTTTGCACCAATCTAATAAGATTAAAGGAATCTATTATCTAATAATGAACTTTTAAAAAAAATAGTTTTTAGAATACCTCTTTCACGAAGTCCTGTGATGTTGGCGAGAAGTGATAGGGAATTTCCTTTTCAGGGTTTTGAGGAAACCGATGCACTGAATATATTTGAAAAGCTGCAGTAGTTCTTATGTCCTCTTGGGACTGATGTGTTTCCCCAGGTGTAGTATATTTGTGTTTATGTGGTTTTATAAAAAAACACACAAAAAGCCCCAGCTCTACAGATTAGTACTCACAGATCAAAGTTCTCATTGATAACTGAGATAGTAAAATGTCTCTCCTTTTATCAGAATACAGCAAGTCTTAGAATAACGTCGTTTATTCAGTGTTGTTTCCTTATAACAGAGATGAAATGCCATAGGAACTTAACCCTTGTTTCTATCAATTAGCCTGTGGGAAAATCAGTTTGGTTATATGTCCTTTGGCTCCAAGTTGCAGGATCTATTGACGATGGTAAGTGAGGACTTACTGTATCAGGAATTTCTATAAATCACTTCATCCTTTTTTAGTATCTTTATAAATGAAATTCCTTGTTTGCTTTTTTCCTATAGAATCAAGCTATATGCTTCAAAAGAGAATCCTAGACATTTGATGCCTCTATTTTAAGTGTATAAGAACCCTAGATTGTTCTGTGCAGTTCTTACCTTTATGTTTTTTATTAATTGTGGTAAAAAACACATATCATAAAATTTGCCATCTTAACCATTTTTAAGTGTGCAGTTTATTAGTGTTAAGTATATTTACATAGTTCTTCCCTTTATTTTTTAAGGTAATTTAAATGCACATGTATCATTATTATCCAGCACAATAAAGGTCATGCGAGTTTATTTCGATTTTTATTTAATTTTAAATCACTAGAGTTTTAAAAGTTGATTCTCATGCCATTTATTCCTGATAAACTTTCTTCAATTGTTTGACTGTTATCCTGCATTTTCTTTCAGTCATGAGCCTCTCATTGTAGCTTCTGTTCCTTCAGGGCACTTTTTCTCCCTTTATCACTTTCATTTTTTCTTTTTCTTGCCTCTTTACAATAGTATTTCTCAGAATCAAAGAATAACCAACACAGTGGAGGAAGCATATGTGTTCACCTTAAATCCGTATTTTCCCTATAAAGTTTAGATTTTTTTCCTAGAAGAGTTGATCTTTTGGAACATGAAACACATTTTCTTAGGATGTGTCCAGGTGAAGCAATTGTGGCCGAGAACCACAGTCATAATTAAATGATGGCATTTGGAAGAACATGGGCTGAGACTCCGTGTGCCAATTCTTCTTCCTAAGTCACTCTTTTTTAACGGCCACAAATCCACTGTGGAAGTGGTATTATCAAGTATATCAAGAAAAAGTAGGGTTTGATGAAGGATAGGTACTTTTTGAAGTACAGTAAGTTTTTATTTCGTAGTTGTTACTCTGTTAAATATAATTTCCTCATGTAAGTGGCAAATTATTTCTAGAGAGCTCCATGAAAGGAAGCCTGAAATTTTCAGACACAGTATTCTTCATTTGTTTGTTTTCATAGCTCTCATCTTTTCTATGTGTACTTTTACATATTCAGTTTATAATCCTGAAAAACAATGATAACCGAGGCACTATTCTGCCTTTAACACTTTGTAGCTTCTTGTTTTACTTTGTAGGCAAGTACAGAAGCATAATGGGCCTGAGACAGAAAGGACCTACTATGTGTCCAGAACTTCACTCAAGCCTGGTTTAAACCTCACAATATTCCTAGGAGGTAGGTAAGAGCAGCCCCATTTGGAATGGTTAGCGGTATCTCAAACTAGTCATTGGCAGAAGCAGGATTCAAATTGAAGGATGATTATAAAGATTGTGTTCCTTCTGCTGTATCTTGGGGCCTCATGGCTGCCAGGAAGCAAGCAGTGAAACGCAGCGTAGATTAATTGGGTCCATGCTACTGAGCATTATGCATTCGCTAATCTGAAAACTAAATTCCAGTATATCACATGTCTCTGGTCTATTACGGTCGGAGTAATTTCAATACCATGTTTATAAGCCAATCTTTATAGCACCATCTAAAAACTACAAACTCTTAAGAAAATACAAAACCCCAATTTAGGAAAACAGATTAATCTAAGCTGATGTTCGCCTTACATCTTTTGTAGTTCAATTCTTCTAGAAAAGAACCAGTTGTATGTACTGCTGGCTTGCGTAAATGGACATCTTTCAAAATTTTCAACTATTTGAGTTACAAAAAATGAATGTGTGTGTTTTTCAGAATAAATCAGTGTGTCAAATGAACTGTGAGTTTCAAGTGAAATCTGTGCCTTTTGGTAATGGATAAAAAATTACAAAGTGTTTAAATGTTACTGAGTTATTATTTTAGGCATACTGTTAAATATAAAGAAATTAAATATAGTGAAAGTGTGAAGAACATCATAAACCTTTTTTCTTTTTTTGGGACTTTAATGTTATTTTTGGAAAATGTTTCATGATTTTTACGCTTTCAGTTTAGTAGCCATTATATCAGAGATGCCAATTTTATTTTTGTATGGCATATTTATAGGGTACATAACAATCTGGACTTTCCTACGGGAGTGAGAAAGCAAATTGCTCCATTTTGGGAGGAATTAGCTATATTGATCAATAAATGATTTCTTCTAGTGCACTTATGGCCTAACAGAATCAACAAAATCATGAAGCAGCACTCATTTCTTTTTGAGAAAGGTTTAGGACCAATAACAACTGTCCTAATTTTTCTAAATTACAGTAGATTTTAACATAAATATAGTTTATGTGACATTTTAGACATACAGTGAAAGGTTTTAATAAAATAAACCATCTAAACTGTACTTAATCTGTTTTATAAGAAGAATAAAGTGGAGAGTTGGTAAATTTCATTGATATAGACAAGCAGTTACTTTAGCCACAGTAGATTTTCTTTGACTTGAAAATGGAAATAATGCCTGTTTTTCTGTACCTTGTTTGATTATGTACCATTTAACTTTTTTGGTCTTTCATCTAATATCTCCCTCCCTCCCCTTTGAGATTAAGCTTTCTAAAATGCCACCTTTGATTCTTCCCTTAACTTTTCAGTGTCTTATAATTGCCTACTGGTTGAAGTCCTGGCCCTGTGTATTTTATAACCTCATTGCCACAAACACAAGCCTTGTACTTTAGCCAGACTTCTTGAGCCCGTATTGACTGATCCTTCTGGTGGCACTCTGCCTTTCTGCCTGTCCAAATCCTGTCCATGCTTTACGGCTTGGGTTAAGTAAGCCTCATTTAAATATCCGGACCAAGCCAGCACGCTTTTCCTCCTCGTTGTGATGAAATTGTTGCTACTGTTCTCTCAACCTCCTGTTTGGCCTAGAAGCTGTCACACCTTGCATTGTGCTTTCACATTACTATTAAATTCTTGTCTCATTTGCCTCACTTCCTGGTCTTCATTTGAAATCTTCCTGAGAGCGACGCCTGTGTCCTGCTGCTAAGCATCCACCGCTCTTGAACAATATTTTGCACATAATGAAACCATAAAAAACAAACAAACAAAAAACATAGACTTCCGGGGGGGAGGAGGTTATCACTGTGTGAGGGATATAAATGGTAAATGTCTAACTAGTACATTGTTTTGTACCCCTGAAACTAATTAAAAAATAAAACATAAAATGGTAATGAATTAGAAAAACAAACATAGACTTCCTCAAGTCATTGATTTTTAGAGCTAGAAATATTGGTGTCAAATGTTGTCATTTATAGTGGAGAATATTGAGTCATATAAATGTTGATTTTGGGGAATAGTTATCATCTTAATCCTGGTAGGGCTTGGGCACGTCTTATTGGTATCTTGTGTTATTTTTATTTCAGCAGGGTATTTTAGTTTTTCACATCAGTTCCTTTTAAAAAATAGCTTTAAAAAATCCTTAACATTTAGATATGTAATTATTTTCAGAGAGAATTTTCAAACACTTTGAATGGTTCCACTTAATACATGGAAACTGATTATCAAACATTTTCAGTTGAGACTGTTTGTACCTGAGAACTGGTTTTTACTGAAAACTGGAGTACTGTGATTATTGGTCCCCCTGTGCAGTAACTCCAAAATCTATATTATACTCTCAGCAGTCCTATTTATATATGTTATTGGTGTAACTATTACTCTGTTGGTAGTCTTTTCACTGTATCTGGAAATGTAGTCCACCTCCTGAGGAAAAAGAGGAAAAAATAGTAGCGCTTAATACCATTGTTCCCACAGAGCTTCAGAAAGCGGCACAAAAGTTTTCACGTTAACCACACAAATGCTGTTATTTTGAATTTATTTCATTTCAAAACAGTATTCATTGCCTTCTAATGAAGCACAAAAGCTGAAACAAGGTCAGCGTTCCAGAAGAGGGAAATGAGAACGGTTTTAGGAGTTTGTATTAAAGGAAGAGCAACGGTTGAAGGGAAAATGTGGGCTTCTAGTAACTTGCATTTGTTTCTAAAAAAGAATTTTCCTCGTTGCCCAAGGAGTTGGTGTGGTGTTTTGAAGGTCGTATGTAAAGTCAGACAGGATTGGGTAGCTAGTATTTTCCTTTAGGAGAACAATAGATTTCTGCTGTGCATCAGCTGCCCGTCGTTGTGTATGGAAGGGCGGGCATACTGAGGCCTATTATTCTGCACCAGCCTTTTGCCTTCATAAACCTTTAGCACATTTAGGGGTAAAGGGTGTCTCTTATCTCAGAGCTACAAGGTCAGACTTTTGACTAGTATTCTGCCAGTGTGTGAATTGTAGCCACTAGAGTTCTCCTGGGATCCCCTTTGCTAAAATCAGAATTCTAGGAAAGAACAGCAAGCATTTAATAAGTACTCCAAGCTTCCAAGTAACTAAAAAACAAAACAAAACAAAAAACAACCCGAAAAACCAATGGCTGCTTAATTTTGTAAAGTGGGTTTTCTTGCTTGTTTTCTGAATGTTATTTACAGAGATGTACTCATGCAGGCAATGGAAATATAATTCTGAATTGAGTATTTAAGGAAAACGCCAACGTAAGAAAGAATTAAAACCTCATGATAGAAAAAAACCTATTTGTCAAATTTAGGTTGACAACTACCATTTTTTAAAACACACACGCACCCATTTTTTCTCACCAAAGCCCTTGAGTATTGGACTAAATATTTTAGCCTTGAGCCCTTCTTACTAAGTTGTGACTAAGGCCATATTTGAGCCAGTTCACGTGGAAACATTTACCACCCTTCATATTATTATTTGTTCGAGTCATGGGTTATGTTAGAAATTATGCAGATCCTGCTCTAGACGCTCTATGAACGCGTACTCTAAATGTTTCTCCCTCCCTTTTACCAGTTTGGAACAGCATGCTTTCACTAACAAGGGTCCCTCAAACCCCACTTTTGGGATACCACTTTCCCCCTAGAACTTGGGCACAAGAGCACTGTGTGTGGTATTACGAGGGCTCTCCTGGGATCTTTGGAATCTGCCTAGATTCAGCGGGGAGGCCCAAGTGTCCTGTGGCTTGTGCGGCTGGCAGAGAGGACCGCGCGCGCTGCTGCTGCTGCTGCTGCTGGGAGGCGCAGGGCTCCTGGCTCAGGTAGCTGCTGTTCAGAGCTCTTTCCCCCGACGAGGTGCAGACGCGGTAATTCTGTTGGCTCCTTTATTTGAAACTCTTTCCTCAGTGCCCCTCCCCTCCATCTTGCATTAAAATTAATGATTGTTAGGACCCTTTCACCTAATCATTTTACTGGGTAGTATCTTTCCACATGTTTTTATTTATCCTCTTATTTCATTGTCACATTTACTCATTTTTCTCCCCTTGCTTTTCTTCCTTCCATTTTGAAAGAAGTTTTCTGTTTTCTGGTCTTTTTCCACCAGCAGTAGTTTCTGTAGGCAGAAAAGAACATTGGTGTCTCTAGTGTGGAACGCTTGAAAGGCATTTAAAAAACATTTATGTCTGTCATTGAAAATGAGCACCATGGGAAAATATGAGCTCTAATGGTTAACATTCTAGAAGTGCTTAAGATGAGGGTGTTTTTCTGTGAAAAAATAGCCACGTGGTCTAAAAACAGTATGCGGTATAATCTGGTCTTGAATTAGATGATTTAGAACCTATATAGGTGGTCAGAGAAAGGACAAAATAAAATTGGCTGTATGTCAAGATTCCTTGTTTTCATTACAACGGGACTTCATTCTTTGGTCTGATTCCTTAGTGTTGTGCCTGTTTTATAAAGTAATCAATGGTGTAAGTTGGTGCTCCATAAGCATTCATTGGATTGCAGTGAATATCCCCACTGGATGACTGTTTGCCTCAAATGAGATAATGCATGTTACAATGGAAAAAACTAGAAAGTATTAGGCCAACATAAGATATTGCTAAATAACCGCATCATTTGGCCATTGTACCGAAACCTGCCTAGAAGTGCAACAAACCCTTGCCAACCACGTAAGAAAGCGTACACAGGCCCTACGGGAGAGGGCCTGGCTGATATGCACAGACTGCAAACACCTCCATTTGCTCTGTGGACCCTTCTGGTGGTTACTGAATGAATGTTGCTTTGTTCCTTAAGTTCAGTGGTATAAAATTGTTGTTAGAGTATTGGTGGGAAATGGAGTAATACAGGGGTCAAAAGAGCTTAGGCTGTGCTGTCAGACAAATTGGGTTTTACGTCTCAGCTCTTCCATTTATGGCCCTGTGACCGTAATCATCTGTGGGATTAGCATAGTGGCTGGAAAAGTCTCATGTTCGTTGTTTATAGCTTAGAGAGAGAGTATAATAACTATTATTAGCATTTTTGCACTTCACCATTTATGGACTTAAGTGTGTGTCATCTGATTTAGTTCTCCACGGCCCCTCTATGTCCCTTGCTGTTTCCAATTTGCCGTGTTTTCTCTCCAAAAAATTATAATTTTCCTTTAAAAGTCAGAATTGCTGTTATCTTCAAATTAAAGGTGATTAAAAACATTTCTCCCAAGCATTTTATGGTTCTTGCTTAACACTGTTTCTTCCCCCTTTCTCCTGTCTGAACACTGTATGGTATTTGACGATGAGTTTTGTAAGTTTGCTGAGTCCTACCGGAAAATGTCAAACTCGAAAGTTTTAAGTGATAACCTCTTTTTTTTTTTCTGGTGGTCTGGGATTTGCAACTAAGATAATGGTCTTCTATCCATGTTTTTCGGGTCGTAGAGACTTTAGTCACGTCTGCTTTCTGCCCTTGTCTTTCTATCTGGAGTGTGTTCCATACAGCAACCCCATTTTCCTTCATTCTTGTGCCATTCTTTGAGTCTGCCTCATTTATGTTTTTCATTGTTGTATCCAACAGTTCTGCATACGGTAATTCAAGTGATGGGAAAAAAATAGTTCTCTAATAAGATAAAGAGTGGTTTTTTTTCCAGAACACTTCTGATGATGGAGAGCATTTTCTTGACCTTATGTTGAACATCTTTTAAATTTATAAATTAATTAACATGCACTGCAATCCATTTTTTAAATGCACAGTTCTGCATATTTTGGCAAATATATACAATCAAATGTATATAGACAAATAGAGTCATGTAACCACTATATACAGAACAATTATATTACCCCCCAAATGTTACTGTGCTTCAGTTTATCTAACCCTAACCATCACCCTTAGTCCCTGACAAGCACTGATATGTTTCTGTAATTTTGCCTTTTCTAAAATGTTATATAAATGGAATCACACAGCCTTGTGAGCCTGGCTGTTTTGTGTATCAGTATTTCATTCCTTTTTATGGCTGATAATACTCCCTAGTGTGGTTGTACCACAGTTTATGTAACCATTCACCAGTTAAAGGACCTTTGGGTTGTTTCCAAGTTCTGGCAGTTTTGAAAAATTGCTATAAACTTTTGCCTACAGATTGTATGAACATAAACTTTCATTTCTCATAGATAAATATCCAGGAGTGGGCTTGCTAGGCTATGAGGTAAGTTTAAACTTGTTTGAATGTAAATTTAACTTGTTAAACTTGAAGACACCGGCAAATAATTTTCCAAAGTGGCGGTACCATTTTGCATCCCCACTAGCAATGTACGAGAATTCCAGTTGGTACTGTGTCCTGGTCAGCTCTTGGTGTTAGGTTTTTTTCTTCTTCTAACCCTTCTAAATGGGTGTGTAGTCCGGTATCTAGTTGTGGTTTGAATTTGCATTTTCCTCATGACTAATGATGTTGAGTCTGCTTTCGTGAGCTTATTCACCATTTGTATATATTCTTTGGTAAAGAGGCTGTTAAAATCTTGCCTGATTTAAAAAATTGGTTTGTTGTCTTAGTTTTGAGTTTTGAGAGTTCTTTATACATTTTGATAAGCCTTTTATCAGGTATGTTGATTTGTAAATACTTTCTCCCAGGGTGTGGTTTGTCTTTTCATTTATCAATTTTTCTTTGATGGATTGTTCTGAGCATTAATTTTAATACTATATCCCCTCACAAAAGCTTTTAAAAAAAGCATCTAAATATGCCTATGTGCATTAGTGTAGAGGTATCCTTTTCATTATCCTATTTTCTTGTTCTCCTTTTTGACTTTGCCCTTCCTCCCTCCATGCCCCGTGCGCACTCCCTCATACACACTTATTTATTTTTAAATGAGGTTCTTTAGGAAAATACAGTAAATATCTATGCTCCAAAAAAATCAACCTTGTCACACTTATGTTTAAGGTACTTTGAAACAGTGCAGCTGTATAGGGGAAATGAATTCTGTTCTCTGTCAAACTTGTAAAGGACTGCTTGTTTTAACAGCTACTGAAGATGGAAGCATTTATGCCATGGCCATATAGCTTGTCAAAACTGGATATGTTCTTGTGTTTAAAATATTTGGGATTTTCCAAAAGTTACCATTTCCTCTCGATCCTTCCTAAGGAGGGCTTGGTTTCTGATTACACTTAACCCCTACTTCACTGTTAAAATTCCTCTGAGCAGACTTAAACTGTTTAGTCCGTTTAGATAAATGGTTGTACTTCATAAGTATTGGCATTCCATTTGCAAATGATGGACATTGAGAAATGTATTTACATATAATTGGATTATTTCGGATTTCTGTATTAACCGAATAGTTTGGTTTTAAGGTGTATAAAAGTAGATTTTCAGGGAAAGCTGAAGACAACAGCATAATTGTTTTTGAATCAATGATAGTAATATACATTAAAAAAGATTCTCATTTTTCCTCATTAAAGAGCTATTATTTATATACACACGTCTAAAGTGAATTAGAATTTTTAAACATAACTTGATTTTTTTATCCAGTCATTTTCATATAGCTGAAGTTTTCATTGTAAATGCATGCTCTGTAGAGACATAGTTTTATTATAAAGAAGCTATTGTTAAACTCTGATAAGAGATTAGGATCAGGGTCATTGTATTTAATGCAAAGTTATTAGCAAGGGTGGCTTTGGTCATAGAATTTTAATTTTGTCTTTTAAAATATTTTTATATTTGCCCTTTATTTAAAAAGATAGTTTTTTTTGCTATTTAAGTGATATGTTTGGCCAAAGGCCATATTAGAATCTATATTTTAAAAATAACATTTTCCCCCTCTTCCGCCTCCCCCTTCCTCTGCCCCCCCCCGCCACCACTCCGGTTCAAGCCCTTGTTTCTCAGTCTAGCTGTGTAGGATGCAGCTCCCTGGCCCAGGCTGGTGTGATGAGCCTTGTGCTCCCCCCGGGGCTGAGGCATTCGGTCGCCAGTTGTAGATCGGCTGCTCGCAGCGGCTCACGCTGGTTGTCGGCCACTCATGGCGGCACATGGTAGCCCACGGCAGCACACAGCAGCTCATACTGGCTGATGGCCACTCATGTTGGCCACTGGCCGCTCATGGCGGCAGCACTCAGCAGCTCACGCCCACCTCCCGCTGCTCACTGCAGCCCAGCTCCAGGGAGAGCCGTTGGTCACAATCTTAGCTGTAGAGGGCGCAGCTCACTGGCCCATGTGGGAATCGAACCGGAGACCTCAGCATTAGGAGCACGGCGCTCCAACCACCTGAGCCACCGGGCTGGCCCAAAAATAACATTTTTAATACTGTGTTTCCCCCAAAATAAGACCTAGCTGGACAATCAGTTCTAATACGTCTTTTGGAGCAAAAATTAATATAAGACCAGGTATAATATAATATAATATGTAATATAACACAATATAATACCGGGTATAATATAATATGATATGATATAACATAATATAATACTGGGTCTAATATAATACCAGGTCCTATATTAATTTTTGCTCCAAAAGACACATGAGAGCTGATTGTCCGGCTAGGTCTTATTTTCGGGTAAACATGGTTGCAGAGATATTTCAGTCCTCTGATCATGTGGAAATGAATGGTTTTGTGTTAACCGTGGCTTTTAAACAGGTGTGTTGCAAGACACCCCCTTGGTGGGATGAACATCAAATCTTCCAGTGACCTCTTTTAAAGTCTTGTGTTCTGTAATTATAATAACCACCCTTTAAATAAATATAAGGGTTCTGTTTGTACTGCTAATTAAATTCATAGTCAAGACTTGTAAGGCAACATTTAATTTATGTGTTGTTTTGTCTTGGGATTTCAATAACTTTAAAGGTGATATGAAGGTATAAATAGTGAATTTTCATTAAAATGTACTAGAAAAATGCATGCTAAATTCTCAGATAGCTAACTTATCTAAAAAATAAACAGCTAAAAGAGACAAAATTCCTTATTTCCTAGCTATTTACTGCTGTTTTACTTTAGGCTCTATGATTTACCCATTTATATTGATTTGATTTTGGAGACACTAAAAAGCACTAAAATTTGCTTGATTATATCAGGTAGATTATTTACTGTAGGATGCTGATGTGCTACAAATGAAAAATAAATTAACTGCATTTCTGACAGTTAATTCAGTTGTGATAGTTTCAACATATGTATTAGGTTGGTGCAAAAATAATTGCGCTTTTTGCAGTTATTTTTAACTTTTTAAACTGCAATTACTTTCGCACCAACCTAGTATCTCAAGTTTTTGTGTCCATTTCTCTTTCCTAAAGGATTCCAGCAAAATGTATTTCAGTAAAATAAAGTTTAGTCTAGGAAGAGAAAGAGGCATAACAAGGATGGAACTGGGAGAGACGGGGACTATAGAATTCAGCAAGATGCAATAATCCCCTCAGAAAATAAAGTTTTAGGGTAGGGGTGGTTTTATGTGTTTGAAGTGTAGATGAAATATAGAATTGGTAAGCACAATGTTGATTAGAAGAAAAAGATTTATTTAGTACATTAATAATGTTGTACAACCATCACCTCTATCTAGTTCCAAAATATTTTGTCCCCCCGAAAGGAAACTCTGTATTCATTAAGTACCACCCCAATACCCACCGCCCCTGCAAACATCAGTCTGTGTTCTTGCTCTATAAATTTACCCATTCTGGATATTTCAATATGAAAGGAATCATACAATATGTGACTTGTGTCTGGTTTCTTTCACTGAGTACAATGTTTTCAAGATTTGTCCAGTTCAGCATAGTTCAGTACTATATATCATATTTCAGTACTATATTCCTTTTTATAGCGGAATAGTATTGTATGACTATACCACAATTTGCTTACCCGTTCTTCCATTGTTGACATTTGGCCTGTTTCCACATTTTGTTTATTTTGAATAAAGTTGTTTTGAACATATGGATGTATTTGTTTGAGTACCTACTTTTACTTTTGGGTATATACCTAAGAGTGGGATTGCTAGGTTATGTGGTAATTCTTTAACTTTTTGAGGAACTGTCACTGTTTTTCACAGCACTACACCGTTTTATATTCCTACTAGCAATGTACGAGATTTTCTCTACATCCTCACCTTTTAATAACACTTGTTATCTGGTTTTCTTTGTTTGTTTTTTGTTTTTAATTATAGCCATGTTACGGGTGTGGTATGGACCTCATTGTGGTTTTGATTTGAATTTCCCTGATGACCAGTGATATTACGCACCTGTTCTTGTGCTTGTTGGCCATTTGTATAGCTTCTCTGAAGAAATGTCTGTTTCAGTCCTTTGCTCATTTTTAAAATTGGGTTGTTTATCTTTTTGTTGTTGAGTTGTAATATTTCTTTATATATTCTGGATACTAGATCTCTATCAAATGTGTGGTTTGCAAACATTTTTCTCCAGTTATGTTGGTTGTCTTCATTTTCTTTATAATATTCTTTGATGCACAAACGTGTTATATTTTGAAGTCCAATTTGTCTATTTTTGTTGCTTCTGCCAAATTCAAGGTCATGAAGATTTAATAACACTATGTTTTCTTCTCAGAGTTTTATGGTTTTACTTCTTATATTTAAGTTGTTTGTCCATTTTGAGTTAATTTTTGTAGGTGTGAAATAGGTGTTCAACTTTATTCTTTTGCACATGGATATCCTATTGTCCAGCACTATTTGTTGAATAGGCCATTCTTTCTTTTGAAATCGGGAAGCATGAGATTTTTTACTTTGTTCTTCTTCAGTATTGTTTGCCCTTTGGGGACCCTTTGGAATTTCATAGGAATTTGAGGATTGGTTCTCTAATGGCAAAAAAGGCTATTGGAATTTTGATGGAATCAAATTGGTTATTGTTGCCATTTTAACATTATTAAGTCTTCAATCCATGTACATGGGATGTCTTTCCATTTAATGTAGGTTTTTAAAATTTTCTTCTAGCAGGGTTTGTAGTTGTCAGTGTACAAATTTTTCACCTTGTTGGTTAAATTTATTCCTAGGTATTTTCTTTTGGATGCTATTGTAAATGGAATAATTTTTTTAGTTTCATTTTTGGATTGATTGTTCATTGCTGGTATAAAGAAATACAACTGCTTGTTGTGTGTTGATCTTGGACCCTGGCAGAAGGGACATTTAAAATAAATTTTGAATGATATAGCCAAAATAATGTGGGAGAAGTATATTTCAACCACAGAGAACTCCTCAAGCAAGCATTTATTAAATTACCTTCATGTGTGGTTCATAGGGGAAACAAATAACTATATTAGGGAAAATCATGTATAATAATTCCAAAAGAAAACAGATTATGAAACAGTAAAGTATAGGGAGAGGGCAAAGAAAATATGACTCTAATCCAGATTTCATGATGTTTCCTGTTTTGTGAAAATAACTAACCTTTTTAGTCATGCCATCAAATATTTGATGGTTAAATGAAGTAATGACACCTGAAACTAATATAAAATAATACCGGATATCAACTGTAATTGAAAAATAAAAAAATCATAAATTGAAGTAATGAATGTGTAATACCTCAAAAACGGGCAAGGCATTATAGAAATGTGAGGTGAATTTATTTCTCCTATTCTGTTAGTTTTCATATCAGTTTTCCTAATAGTCAACTAATAGGGAAACCAGTGTGCTTTTAGGGACTTTGGCTGGTTTTTAAGGGTTAATCAGAAGGAAATTGTGAACTACTTAGCAACAAAGCTATTTAATTATTAAACATGCCTTTAATATTGAAATACATGGTACATGAAATTTTCTAGCCTTTCTTCTTCCCCTTTCCACATTTTAAATCTTTGGAACATAGTTTCTATGACAGAATTTCTTTTGTTTTTTAGGAGTACAACCATTAGGGCAGTGTTACTGTTCCCGTGCTGCTGTAAGAATGATTGGTTTAATGTTTTTGTTTTTGCTTGTTACAGGGACATTTATTGTGGGCAAAAAAGATCAGCTTTTAAAAAGAGACAAGGGCTATAAAATAATCTCTCCCATAGGTTTTCTAAATTCTAAGAAGGCAGGTAAAAATGATTATCATAATTGTATGTTTAGTCAGAGAAGTGTGAAAACACTGAGCCCTTGCCTAGAAATAGTTTCATTTAAATAATAGTATTCCTCTGCTGCTTCTGAAGTGGAGATGGCCATTCAGTCTCATTCAGAATCACAGAAGAGGTCAGCACACATTGAAAAATTTGATAGTGTTATTAGATTAACTTTTTTTTTTTTTTAGATTAACTTTTATGTGATACATGAATAGGACAGAAGGATGAAAAAAATTCCTTAGGATGGGGATGGCAAATCTAAGTTCACACTCTCTTTCACTGTTTATCAGGGCCATAGCAGATACTGCTAATGACTTTTCTGTGGAATCTTGGACACGGCCTTGAAAGCTTTCTTAGCCTGTGGCTTCAAGCAGTACTTCGGAGTCACTATGTGACAGGAAACCTGTTAGCATCTTTCGTCAAATAACAGTTTCATGAGGGTAGTTTTCTCCTCTTTCATTTTATTCATTCCTCTGTACGCAGTGCCTAGAAGTGTCTGACACAAAGTAGAGACTCAATAAACGTCAAAACAAATAAACGAAGGGATGTCTTAGAAAGTGTTTGTGAGACAGGCAGGCTTGGAGACTCTGATTCCCTGTTTAAGCATCAGAATGTGTCCCCCTGTAGGTGATGTATGTGTGTTTCATTGGCGTAGGTCAGCACAGTCTGGCTTTGAATATTCTTGCATGTTCTGATACTGAGCATGCCTGATCTGGACATGTGCCACACACATGGCTGACGTCTTACAGTAATGGAGAGACAATACATTGGAGAGCTTGATCAGTAATCATTTCCCAATATACAGTAGCTGAATTTTGTTGAATTTGCGTTTAAAAATATTATAGACAGTGTGCTAATTACCGTAATGTCAGTGTGGATTAGACAGCTGACAAAGCAAAACATTGGAGGACCAACATCTGTGCCCAAACACCTTTAATTACAGTGGGCATTCATCGGCCTAATTTTTCCCATAAATAAATTGGTTATATTGGAACTGTTCAAATATCTGAGAATAATAAACCAGTAACTTCTTTTTCAAAGTCTGTGCTATATGAAGAATAAACGTCCTTTCTCACTCTTGCTTAAGTTCTGTTATTTTTTAAGATTGCTGTGTTAGGCAAACATGTTTTTCATAGAATCCCTTAGCATTAAGCAGATGCTTGTTTTATTTATTATTAATATTAAACTCATTATT
Organism: Rhinolophus ferrumequinum; assembly: GCF_004115265.2. Classification (NCBI taxonomy): domain Eukaryota; kingdom Metazoa; phylum Chordata; class Mammalia; order Chiroptera; family Rhinolophidae; genus Rhinolophus; species Rhinolophus ferrumequinum. The sequence goes on from NC_046297.1 coordinate 11,174,125, forward strand.
ATTTATCCAAGAGATTGCAGTATTTCTTTGGTAGATACTGTTTTCAAGAGATGCTGTACCTGGAGTTTAGAAGCATACTGTTAAATTTCATCAAAGATGGAGGCCATGTGTCCCCGGTACCTGAACTGCTGGATTAGGACCATGTCACATCTGTTGTAGAACACAGTTATTCTGTGCTAGACGACATATTTACAAAGCATGTCTTTTGAGAAATATATTTGCCACTACTTACAAAAGAGAAGAATGCGCAGGTCACTGAATTTCCTCCTAGAACTGCCTTGGGTGAATCTATGAGAAAGCAAGGCTTCTGATTAATTTGTAGTTGAATATGAAATTTGTTCTTTCTAGCCTTTGAGACAACTTAAACTAAAGCAGTGCCAACAAAACATGAAAGTAAATACTTATTAAGTTAAATCAGATTTATGATTTGGTATTTGAAAACATCACATGGTTATATAGTGATGATTTTTTATAAAATCACTTTAAAATCATTTTTATAAAAAACAATTGTTCTGATAATCGAAGGAAAAATGAAAATGACATGTGTTTTCCTATTATTTGGGATGCTCTGTAGTGGATTTGAAATTACAACTGAAACCTTTGTCATACCCTTGGGAGAGGGTAGATTGTGCAAATAAAGAGAGCAGTTCCTTTTTTTAGAGGAGAAATGGTTTTCTTTCGATGATTACAGCAACATGATGGAATCCAGAGCTAAGGTCTTGGCAGGCATTGTGTGCAATTAAGGAGATTAAAAATGAAACTGATTTTCAAGTAGTTCTATGGCTAAATTATATTTACCGTGTTTAATAGTTTATAAGGGTCGGTTTATGTATAAGACATATCTGAGGCTCTTATTGAGGAGTTAAAACAAATACACAGGAATCAATCAGAGGACAATGCATAAGGTTACATAATCTAGTATTCTTCAGTTGCGTAGCTCAAACCATAATTACCGTAGAATTTTATTTTATTTACTTATTTTTTAACGGTATGCACATTCGTTTTATTGCAGAGGACACCAAAGTGTATCAGGTGAAATGTAAAGTCTCCCTTCATCTCATTCTCCAACAGTTTCCATTTTTGGCTCTTTTACCAGTTATATTATAGCTTTGCATAATCATTCTGTATTTCTAGTTTTTTCTTTTTTTAAGTTTCAGGTGTACAAAACAATGTAATAGACATTTCACCCATCACAAAGTGATAACCCCTCTCCTCTAATCTGTTGCCCCTCTGGCATTGTATGGACCATGTTTCCCCAAAAATAAGACCAGGTCTTATATTAAGGTTTGCTCCAAAAGACGTATTAGGGCTTATCTTCAGAGGATGTCATCCTGAGAAATCATGCTAGGGCTTATTTTCTGGCTAGGTCTTATTTTCGGGAAAACACGGTATCTATTGCAATTCCACTGACTCTGTTCCCTATGCTGTCCTCCATATCCCGTGACTGACTATATGTATATTAAATTATAGTTGACATACAGTATCCTTCAGCTTCAGGTGTACAGTGCAGTGGTCAGGCATACCTTGGAGTTTTCGATAAAGGAGATATCAAGGTTGGCCACTGTTATTGTTGGTGCTGATTTTTGTAAGGTGCGGACAATGTGTAGCAAACGAAAGGGACTGATACACAAACACCCCAGTTCTAGTCAAATTTTACCATTAAAAATGTTTATGACTTTGGTCGAACTCTCTAAACCTTTGTTTTTTAAATTTTTTAAATGCAGGTATCATCATTTTTTATTTCTAAGGTTTCTTCCATTCATTATGCTAAGAAAGATTTACCAGATGAAAAAAAAATTTTTTTAAAGAAAAATTTGGCTTAGCAAAATGCAGTGTTTCAAAGATGGTTTAGGTTTCTTCAAACATCTAAGTTCATTGGTTTTCCTAAACATGTTTTCTTTAATGTTAATAGATTGTTACTATGATAGGACTTGAAGCTGTATTGCCATAGTTAATTTGTTAAAAAAATTTTGAAGTAAAATTTCAGTTTGCATTAACAGTTTGGGTCTAACAACCTAATGTCTTCAAATTAGGACACATTTGAAGGTCTGAAAAGTAGTCCATCGTTAAATATGAGAACATATTAAAGTGTAGGGTAGTTTGACTTAATCTATTGTAATACTACTAACATAGTAGCATAATAAGTTCTTATAGGTGTTATCTGCCGTAAATGCTTCATTTATTTATACAGGATGACCAGATTAATCTGATTCAGAAGCAAAACTGGAGATTTTATCTGATTCACCTATTTTACAGAACAGTGTTTTGCAAATCGGGGAGCATGACCTGCATGTGGCTTGTCAAATTAATATAGTGGGTCATGACCAGCATTAAGAAAAATGTCATAGATGGGAGTATTATCACATGAAGTAACAGTAAATACTTTTTTCATGAAACTTTAGCGTCAGTTATTGTGGATTGGTTCACCATGTAAAATGTATTTCTTACCTGCCCTCCATCTCCACCATGAGGACATAGCACAGTACATAGTGCACTCATGGAAACACAAAAGTTAGTTTAGTAAATTTATAGAGGAAAAACCCCAAAATAATTTCAGAAAAGTTTTTAAACACAAAATGGCAATAGGAAAATGGATAGAACTTACATGTTGTGTTGGGATTGTTTTGTTACGTGCCAGTAACCTTCTTGGGTGTAAGGACGATGGCTCCTGTAGCTTTGTATCAGGGTGCACGGTGGCAGAGCCTAACTTTCAGAGTCAGTCCTGGGTTCCAGTTTTGATTCTTGCCGCATGTACACTTTGGGACATTGGGCAATTTTTTTTTTCATACTCTTGAGCTTCAGCTTCCTCATTTAAAAAGGAAGAGTGATCGCTTATAAATACAAAGTACTTTGCACTATAGTAAATGCATAATAAACATATATTAAGTTAATTAAATTAATTAAAGGATAGACAAGCATAATTGAATACTAGTGTTTATTTTAATACACTGTTTTGAGTATTCTGGAAAAAGTATGAAGTGTAAGATTGATTGGATCACATGCCTGGGTAGAAATTCCTCATGACCTTTTGAAAAATTAAAAGAAACCATAATTATAGAAGATAGCTTTCTTTTTTTTAGAAAAACAAACATTGCCCAATTAAGAAACTTTAATATGCAAAATATAAATTAAAAATTAAGTGGGCCAAATCAAATCAAAGAGTTACTTTTAAAGATTAATTAAAAATGAACCCAAGTAAACCCTCTGAAGTCCAGAAGACCAAGTAAAAATTAATAATCCTTGTAACTGGTTGATATTTATATGTAAATTATATTCCTAGGGATCGAAAAATAGGGTGTTTAGATGGACTCTTCACCCAATATTTTGTTTAAAATTAGAAGCAGCCAGAACTGTTAAAAGAATAGAATATTCTTGGCTTGATTATCAAACAAATACAATTAATCAGTTGATAAAGTGATTCAATAGTTCTGAAAAAATTAATGGGTAGAGTTACGGAGTTGTTGGCTAGAATGTATAACTTGTTATACATTCAGTATAACTTGTTATACTGAGTATGTTAATGTAAAGATAGGTTGTTAATATATGTTCCATTACAAGGAAGTTTGTAGAGGAGTCACAGAAAATCACATGTTAGCTAGGCTTGCTGTATTTTAATATTGAGGCGTTTGGAATAAAAAAATGATTAAATCTGGTTTTTACTATAGAAAATCCTGCCTGATTGGTAAACTGGAATTATTTTAGGGGATTATTAGAGTAGTTTGGTGAGAGAAATAGTGAAGATAATTTATGTAAACTTTATAAAACCTTTGAAGGTTCTAGTCCAAAAGGAAGAAAAAATTTTCTGTGACTGTAGGATGGAGGAGAAGTGTTTATTTATGGAGTCACATAGGCTTAGAAACAGGAAGTCAGTGTTGGTTGTGAACTGTCACTTTTCTAGAGGAAAAAGTGTTTGTTTTTTATACTTCCTCAAGAAATTGGAGCTAGGACTAACCTCATTTCATATTTTCATGAAAGGTATAAAGCAAGGTGTACATAGTATATTTGTAGCTCTTTGGGGTAGTGAAATTATCCAGGAAAAACCGTAACTGCAGATAGTGATTGAGCAGAAAGCTGAACTAGTGTGGGGTAGTTTTCAGTGGTGTATTGAAGGAAAAATCATATGGGTTTATGTGTATTAGCTAAGGAATCCTGAATTTAGTTATAATCTAGATAAGAGTCTGTAAACTGTTGTAGATGATTCTTTATAGATACTGTGCTAAGAAGATCAATAATCTGCTAGACATTCTTTGGAAGAGTGTGGGAACAGTGTGTTTGTTATCTTGCCATTGTACAAAACCATGCTTTATGCCCCCAGGATAAATGCTATTTGTTGTTCTGTTAAATAAAAATAATGAAGTGTCTGGACATATAGCAGCATACTACAAATACTTGTTCCTTAGAGCTGTTAAACTGAGGAGGAGGATATAATTGAAGTTATTAAAATAATATCTTGGATAAATTCCTGAAATTCCATCATGCTAGGATTGAGGGTGGGGTAAGAGCTTCTAGGAATTTATACGAGTCAGCTTTAGAATAAATTACAGAGCTCTCTCATAGAGAGTAAACTGGTGGAAATTAGTACCACTCGCTGGGCTATAGATTGAAGAAAAATTCATGAAAATTCAATTCACAGATGATACTGCCATCGCAGAATAATATTGAAGAAAATTTGAGGTATTATATTTAGAATTTCCATTTGAAACATGACACGGCGATGTTCCTTAGTGTTAGACAGAATTCAGGATTCGATGGAATGCTGACTTGACTGCACATGTAGTCGTTTCTCGTGTCCAGACCTGGGAAGCAGAGTGGTGACTGGAGACCACCCAGAGGGCACAGTGGGCCTCGTGATGCCCCCACTCACCTTAAGGAAGGGCCCCTGCAGCACCTAGTTTGTGAATCGCTTTTTTTCTCGTTTGCCTCTAGGTGTATGGTCATATGTTTTGCTTATTTTATCTGTTGAGGAGCTCGGGCAAAAATTCATTTTTAATGGTTATTACAGGCTTTTAGTTCATTCTTGAAGTTATTTTGATAATGCATTTTTTTCTAGAATATTATCCATTCTTTGTTTTCAAATATTGGCATAAAGTTGTTCCTCGTGGTTTTTTTTGTTTGTTTGTTTTTTTAAAGATTTTATTGGGGTAGGGGACAGGACTTTATTGGGGAACAGTGTGTACTTCCAGGACTTTTTCCAAGTCAAGTTGTTGTCCTTTCAGTCTTAGTTGTGGAGGGTGCCATTCAGCTTCAAGTTGTTGTCCTTTCAGTCTTAGTTGTGGAGGGCGCAGCTCAGCTCCAGGTCCAGTTGCCATTGCTAGTTGCAGGGGGCGGAGCCCACCATCCCTTGTGGGACTCGAGGAATTGAACTGTCAACCTTGTGGTTGAGAGCCCACTGGCCCATGTGGGAATCGAACCGGTAGCCTTCGGAGTTAGGAGCATGGAGCTCCAACTGCCTGAGCCACCGGGCTGGCCCCCTCGTGTTTTTTTTATGATTACTCAATGTCTGCTGTGTCTGTAGCTATAATTATGTCCTCCTGAGTTCTTGCAACTGGCTTTTTGCTTGATTTTCTTGATAACACATTTTTGAAGTAGGGATTATTACTGTTTATTCATCATTTTTTCCTCTAACATAATGCTCTCATACCACAGGCCCCCAATTTAGCTTCTCTTGAACTGAACTGAGCATGACTTGAGTTCTTTTCTGTCACTGGCCAATATTGTGTGTCCATTGCTAGTTTTTCTACCCTCTTAATCCTCCCTTTCCCACAGGTAGGCATTTTCAAACATTTCTATCCCTCTCTTCTATGCCAGTCTGCTCTTTTTATTAGTGATCTTATCCAAGCTTTTGCCATCACCTTTATTTAGGTGGCTCCCAAATTTATCATCAGCCTAACCTGACCTTACTTCTAAGCTCTAAACTGCTTGCTAGACACTTCTCTCCAGGTATCTTGTTTACACCTTCCATGCAGCACAACCAAAGTGAAACTCCTCGTTTCCCTCCACCCAAACCAGTTTATTTTCCAGATTTCCTGGTTTCTATTAATTGGCATTGTCACTCACCCAGACTCAAAACATCAGTCATTTTGACTCTTCCCTCTTCCCTCTGCGTGTGCTCACCTGCCAGACTCATGCCGCCTTCCCGCGGCTCCCAGATGCCTGCTGACGGGACAGCCCTTCTTGTGCCTCTGCACCACCTGTCCTCAGCCCTCAGTACTTTGTGCCTGAACTGGTGTAACGTCTCCTTGCCTTTTCGGCTGAGTCCAGTTTATCTTCCACACTGAAATAACACTAGCGAAAGCATGGTAATCAGAGTCTCCTTCATGTGGGTCTCCCCAGAACCTTCGCAAATAGGTACAAACTGGAACTTTTTAGGTCCTCTGCCCACACATTCGTATCTTGGTTTGTTGCTCAGACTTGCATTCCTGCCTGTGATCTCTCTACTCCCCTTTCTTGCGTTTTTGCTCAATTGTTTGTTCTGCAAGGACTCCCCTGCCCCTCACCTCTGCTTGGTGAAAGGGAGCCTGTCAAGGGGGGTGTCTTCCCTTCTTTGTGAAAACCTGCAGATTGCTTTTCTTGTTCTTGCTACGGCGCTTCTTCTCACTTTGTATTGTGCCATTGCTTGTAGTAGATCATGAACTCCTAGTGGGTAGGAACTGTTTTCTTAGCCGTTTCTCTTTTTTATTGCCTTAGCAATTAGCACAGCCAGTCAGGAAATACTGATGGAAAAGAATTAAATGGTTACAGTTGTTTATAGTTTCCCTCAGTGAAACTGCTTATGCTGTCCTGCTGAGAAGGTGAAGAACTCCAGTATGAATGAACAGGGCAGAAGTGCTAAACTTAACCTCTCCAGAGATGCGGCTGCAAGTGTGCAAGTCATGGAGCAGGGCTGACGGGTGCTGCCTTTCTAACAGGTGCTGTCTTATAGCAAATCAGCCTTTTCCTGACGGGACTCCGGAGGCCTCAGTGGACACGCTGATCTCTGCTTTAGCAGGGCTACATTGATTCTCTCTCTGTCTGCCCCCTTCCTCTCACCTTTTTTCCTTTCCTCCCTCCCTCCTTCTCCTATTTCTTCTAAGTAAAAGATTTCAATAACACATGACAATATTGTAAATTTTAAGATAAAAGTGCATGTGAATTCAATATGGATTTATAAAAGATTCAATAACTCATAATATTGTAAATTTTAAGATAAAAGCTGAATTCAGTATGGATTTATTAATGTAAGAAGCGAATCCTGCTATCTTTGTCCCTTAATCTGTAGAATGAAGGTGATTAAAAAGAAGAGATTAAATTTTATTCACACTAAAGAAAACCATTTTAGGCCAATTCAGTGTGAATTTGCCAGTATATTTTACAGGGATGGTATTGGCAAATATTAAAATCATGCTTTTGGAGTTGAAAACTCCTGCTTAACCTGTCCATTCGCCTGTCAGCAAATTGAACTTACGAAATCCCATTGTGATAAAAGATTTGGGAATACAGCGGATAGATGTACATAGGAATTCTATTAAGTATTAATTTGCTACCATATGTAAGTGTTAGGTTTCTCTTCAACCTAACGGTACAGAGGTGGACTTGCTAGCCCCGTCTTAATTCTGTGGCTTCCATCCCTCCCTGCCCTCTCAGGATTTTTTTGAGTTCTTAATGTAATCTAGGCATTGAGCTGGCAACCAGCTGCCTGCTTGCAGCTTCTAGTCCTGTTGAGTTTTGGGGTATAGATATATATGATAAAGTAGCTGATTTTGAAAAATAAATAAAATTTTTTTCCCTGGTGCAGTGTTTAGCTTTGTAAAGGAAAAAGGCGACTCCTGTTCAGATTGATAGTCATTTCAACAATCATCAGAATTGTAGCTTTAGCAATAGAAAACTACCATGCTCAGGGCAGACACAAGCCTTAAGCTGAGTCTCGGTTTGCTTATCTCTATAAATAGGGATGTTAAGAGAAGAAATACGGAATGTTTAGCAAGCGCTTTGATACTTTCGCCCAGTGGCTGTACAGTTCTTACACAATCATTGTACAGGTCAGAATGGCAGGTGCAATGGTGTGGCCAGAAAAGCAGCGTCTTTGCAGCTTGGAAGATGGAGCTGCATGTGAGTAGGTTCTTTCTACTCCTCAGTAACATTTCATTACGAAACACTTACAGTTAGGATCCTGTGGCTAGATTTCTGTACACTTCAGAACGTCATAAGAAACCAGGTAAGTTTTGTTTAGGAACACAGGTAAGTTGATTATTTCTTGATTAGAGCAGAGTATATATAATAGCATAGATTCTGACAAGTGTCGTTTCATGAGAAAACAGCAAGCACTATAGTTCTTTTTATTTGCACGTGACTCGTGGCACCGGGAGCTGCAGCTTGGTGTGCGGAGAAGGTTGGCTGCACAGGAAGCCTGGTTCTCACTGCCCTCGAGCCTCACTCAGCTCTGCCTCTGCTAGCCGGCCAGTGAACTTGAAGTCACTTTGTGCTCCATCCTGTGGCACTGTTTGACCGTAGGCAAATCACCTGGACTCTTTTTGCCTTAGTTACTTAAAAGTTTTCAGGGGTGTTGGAGCAGATGTCTTTCAAGTCCTGGTGAATAATAATAATAAAAATCGGTGATTTGGACATGTTAGGTTAAGTAAGTTGGTGTTGAGGTTCTTTATAAGAGGGATTTAATGTGTATGCTACATTTTGGAGTTTACAGCTAAAACAAATCTAAATTATGAGGGATTCATCCTTTCAATAGGATTTTACAAGGTACTTGGAATGGGTCCAAGAATTACACGTATTTCTGTAAGTCAAGGTTTACTTGCTATCAAACTGCTGCTGTTAATTGTTTCTTGTACTAAGTGGCTTTTGTAGCCCCCCACGTCCAAAGAGAGAAGATAGTACACACTGGGGCAACACTTGGTGCACGTCCCTTCGTCCTCTGAGAAAAAAATTACACTAAGTGTCATGCAGGGACTCAGCTCCCGCTCCCCACACAAGAACGCAGGACACGGTGAGGCCAAAAAGGAACGCCCACGGAGCCATGGATAGGGGAGTCACACCACTATATGCTCGATGGCGGCTGGGTTGGAGACACGGGAAGCAGGAGCCACAGGATGCACAATTCGCCGTCCGCTTCTCTGCCAACCAACCCACCCCCCAGCTTAGCCACGGCAGTTGTATCAGTGGCTAAGGGCTCACTGGTTACAGCTGATGGCCCACTAGTACCCGAGCCAGCACCTTTCCACGTGAGGTCGAGAGTCTGGAAACTGCTCTCTGGGACTCGGTCCCCACACTAAGTATACTTTTTAAAAAGTGCGTTGAAATATCTGGCTGAAAAATTAATTTCTACATTTGAAGACAGCTTCTGAGCAGAGAAAGAATTTATAAACTGTGCATTGCACGTTTACAAATTCTTTGAAAAATCTGCATGTGAAGGCCTTTGGAGTGATTATTTGTGCCTGCATTCCCATATGTGACACATTGCCTTTTTACCCTTGAGGGTAGGGGGTAACCATACTGCATTATTTGTGATCCTTTGGAGTTGTATGAAATGATCATTTAACTTTTCAGATGTGGTTAATCTGTAGTCCCTGCTTCCTAACTATTAACATACATGGCATGACAGGCTTAAATGTTTCCAGGTGTGATTGGAGAACTTGGGCAGTAAATTACTCGTAGATTATCTTGGCCACTGTAATTTACTATAAAACTGCAGCTTTGGCATCAGCAGCTGAAAAGAGTATGTTAACATTAACTCCTCTTGAGACACATTTTATATTAAATAAATTAACTGTCTTCTTGAGACAAAGTGTTTATAGAGCTACGTTTTGTCCTTTGAATTGTTACTGATCAAGCCTTGATTTAAATAATCTTGATTTGTTTTGTAAGACACTACACTTCGGGAGTTCTCTCCTCTGTTCTCCCCCTATTGGAGCCTTCCCTCCCTTCAGTTCCACTTCTCTCCCTGCCCTGGTCCAGAGAGAAGCCATCATCTTTGCTCCACTCTGCAGCTTTTCCCAGTTCGTGGAATAGTGTCATTTTCCTCCATAAAAGACTCACCATTAATCAGTGCATAAGAGGGCCCATTTAACACTCCGTTTTTGGTATTAGCAGTAAAACTCCTTAGGTATCTAGAGGGTTTATTGTTAATGGGAAAATAAGAGAGGTTATGTTCTATTTTGTAGCTAGCTGGTCAGAGGAGTGAAATTCTGGGCAGAGGTAGCAGAGGAGGTGAGTTGAAAGAGGCTGGCTGTCATGCAGGGTGTCAGGCGGGGTCTCTGGTCCCGCTCCCCACATAACGCAGGATATGGTGAGGCCAAAAAGGAACACCCATGGAGCCATAAATAGGGGAATCATACCACTATGGTCTCGCTGGTGGCTGGGTTGGAGACACAGGAAGCAGGAGCTACACCATCTGCAACCCGCTGTCCACTTCTCTGACAACCAACCAACCCCACTTGCTAGCTGCAATCCGCTCTTGCTAGCTCAGCCACCATCTTCTTGCTAGCCCCCATTTGCTGCTAGCGTAGTCCCGGTAGTTACATTAGTGGCCAATGGCTCGCTGGTTACAGCTGACATCCAACTAGCCACAGCTGATGGCCATGCAATCACAGTGGATGGCCATTTACTACCTGAGCCAGCACCTTTCCACGTGAGGCCGAGAGCCTGGAAACTGCACTCCTGGCTCTGTCCCCACACTGGCCTTTGGCGGAGAACTGCCCACTTGTTAGCGCCGCTGGCATCACTCTTCGTTACCCCTGGCTGTCTTCTCTCAAGTCATTATCTGCCCTCAAACTCTTTTCCAGTCCCGAGCTGGTCTTCATCCACTCTTCAAACCTGCTCCCACCTCTCCCTGCCCCATCGTCTTTCCTATAACATTTCCTACATCCCCAACGTGCCTCCCCGCTGGCCCCATGGGAACCCGTGTGCCCCGTTCAGTGGGAGACCCAGTAGTCTCCTCTTTACCGTCCAGCATGGGGTGGGGGGCATGTCCTCTAGTCCTCTGCCCCTCCTTTGACAAGGTGGAGGGCAGGTGGGTTCATGACACCCCTGATGGGGATTCTGTTTCCTCATTGAAATGATTTTACTTACGCTGTTTAGCTTCCACAGAGCTGTAACTAGTACTGTGTTCTAGTACTATACAAATAGAACATATGGATTAAAAAGGCTTTTTTGCTGGTCTGAGGCAACCTAATAACCATTCATAACACTGCTCAGATGAGACTGTCCCAGGTTCCAAACAGTCAGCTTATCTTGGAAGATTATTTTGTCTCGTGGAACTCATGTTGAATGTCTTCTCTGTCACTTTTTCTTAACCCTGAATTAGAATGAAAAGTTCAAATGAGACTCAGATTTTTAATGAAAGAGAAGATAGGGGCCTTTTCTACTCAGAATTTCACATTGGTCACCCATCTTAATGTGCCAGTATAAATCATCACTGATTACTTGAATTTTTAGATCATCTTGAGATGGTAAGGAAAGATTCATCCATTGTTTTAGTTATTTTTGATATCCTGAAGGATGTTATACATGGCAGAATGAAATTTAAGAACTAGAAAGGACATAAGTAGAAGTTTTGCACTGATTTAATTTACAGAAACATAAATTTTAAAGGAATAATTTGATCTGAGGCATTGAGTGAACTTCAGTTCTACTACTGACTTTGTCCCTTGAAAATTGTTTACTAAGTTAGGGGTTATAAGTATAGGCATTTCCTTTAAATACATGTAAATGTATTTGTATTGACTGCTGAAGTAATTCAAATTTATTGACCATAGGAGGATATTAAATATTTATCTTTTCTGCTTAGTGCCTGTAGTGAAATAGAATATAAGTTAATGGTTATTGGCTTATAGGCTGTTATTTCTGAAATACTATCTTAATGTACTTTATCCAGTGGCATTACTTATATTTTGTGTGTGTTAAAAAGCATATTTGGAATTTTGCTGCTTAGTTAGAAAATAGTACAGAAGTGATTTTTAACTATGTAAGGTGTGTGTGTCTGTGTGTAACTGCAAATAGAGAAAAGTATGTAAATTTTGGGCTACAGAGAAATCTGTATGTTTAAAAGAAAAAAACAAATAGAATGAAAGAATAATGTATTAATATTACAGTGTGTGTTCTGGCACAGCTAAGGTAGCTAATGCATTCCAGAATGTAAGAAGGTTGGCAGAACTCATCATACGAGAACCTGTTGTGTCACATTAGCTTAGTATTAGAATGATCACATAAAAAATGTATTTGTAGATGTAAACCAGAGAACAAAGCTAACTTATTTGGGTTTCCTTCACAGCGATGATAATGCAGTGGTAAGCATAAAAAGTCTGAACATGAAAGGCATTTGATTTGAATTGGTCTAAACTTTAAGAACACAAAGCAGTACTTGCAAGTTTTATACTTTCAGGGAGGGGGAGGTAAGAGGATGGATGAAAAAGGTGAAGGGGATTAAGAGGTACAAATTTCCAGTTATAAAATAAGTAAGTCACGGGGATGTAATGTACAGCACAGGGAAAACAGTCAACAATCTCTATGGTGATAGATGGGTACTAGACTTACTGTGATGATCGCACATCAGAAGGTATATAAATGTTGAATCACTGTGTTGTACACCTGAAACTCATATATATTGTACGTCAACTATACTTCAATAAAAATATACTAAAATAAATGTTATAACATTAAACATTTTAAAGCCAAAAACATAAGGGAAATAATGAATAGAATTATTTTGAATTTTCTGAAAAGTAAATCTTCAAAATTGACTTAAAAAACTTATTAGTAGGAGAAGGTCTGATCTTCTACAGGCCTTACGGGACTGTTTGAGGGTTTTCTGTTTTGTTTTGCCTGTCGTTATATTAATTTTCAAGATCCTGAAATTGACTGCTTTGGTGTGGTTAAATTTTAAAAATCCAGATATTTTGTATTTCAGAGCTACAAGGAACTTAATTTAAATGTCATTAGTTGGTCAAAACAGAAAAATCTTATAGAAAAAGTTAGTGGGTTGAATAACTACTTTTGTATGTTATGTTGTTTCATGTGAAATATTAGGTATATTACCGAGTTCTGTAATAAAGATAACACAGACTTTTAAAAATACCCCAAATCCTAATGTCATTCCAAAAAATCTTTGTTTATTTATTTTTTTAAGAAAAAGGAATCACAGGAGCGTTTTTCTTTTTTTATCAGTTATACTTTGGAAGTTACTGTCATTGAAGGAAAGAGATCCATATTGAATTAAAGGTTTTTGTATAATTGAAATGTAATATTTGCACAAAATGCGAGGAGACAACATGGTATTGAACATGTATTATTAAGTGGAATGCATTTGAGTATTGGAAAAATTTGGCCTAAGGTCTTTCTTTTTGTCCCTTCTGTCTATTATATCTGCCAATGTGTGGAAAATCACGTAGCTTGTTCTCCACACTCTGCTTCAGCAGAATTCACTAATTCTAAGAATATAAACAAATGTGAAGCTAGCAAGTAATACATTTTAAATACTAAATAGAAACATTCATGTGTAATATCTGTATTCTTTGTTAAAATATCTGAAAGCACCTAAATCAATTCAGGAGCTTTTTTTTTCCTGGTTGTGCATCATTGCAATACAGTTTCACTGACTTTAGTTGTGGATAATTTAATCTGTGGTTATGCATGTGTCTATAAAGAGTGCACACACTTAGAAACTCACTGAGGTGCCAGGACGTCATTGTGCTTTTGCCATATCGGTCATTTCTGTAGAATTTAAACTACCGGTTTATTTTACAGACGCTCGTGTAGTGTTTGCAATGGGAGACACATTGTTCCAAGTGCTTCATGAATATTAACTCATTTACTTAAAGCCTGACAGCAACACTCTGGAGTGGGTACGATGATCCCTCTATTTTGCAGATGGCCCTTGCCGAAGGGCCCACAGCTGTGGAGCCACGATTGGAATCTCAGCAGTCGGCCTCCCGAGTTTATGCTCTTGATCAGAATCCTCTGCTGCCTATCCAGAAAGCTCTTTCTTGAGACATGGAATCCAAATTCTTGCCTTTTGTCAGAGCCCTCCCTCCCATGTTTTCGGGGACCAGACAAGGGCCCCTGAGAGGGACTTGTTGGTAGGAATGACTTCTTACCACCTTGCTCTTCTAGATGTTCGGGCGGCAGGCAGTGTGACCGCTTCTGATGGTGAGGGACCCTGGCCGGCTTTGTTGGGAGCCCTGCACGAATCCTCCTTCTACCGTAGAAACTGTCCTGGATCGAGAACGGATTCCACCCGCTTCTCCTAGAGATCTGGGGCCCAGAATGAGAACTTAATCTGTATTCAAGTTCCTGGGAGAAGCTAGGAATCTGGAAGAAGAGGGAGAGAAGCAGTCCTGTTGTCTGACAGAAATAGGAGCCCCAGATTGAGTCTCACAAGTGCTGTTGCTAAAGGAGCCGCTTTCCTCAAGGACAAGGACTTGTGTAATATGCGCCAGGACGAGTCGGAGCAGGGATTGGAGTAGGATTAGCGACAGTCCTCAGCAGTGCCGGGGAGGCCTGTGTGTCCACGTGCGCACGGGTGTGCGTGCGCGTGCACGGGTGTGCGTGCGCGTGCACGGGTGTGCGTGCGCGTGCACGGGTGTGCGTGCGCGTGCACGGGTGTGCGTGCGCGTGCGTAGGCGTTACTCTTAATGTTGTTCGTCGTGGGTCTATACCAGGGATTCCAAAGTCCCCATGAGTTGATGTTAACCCTGAGCACTGATTGTTCCGTGAGCCTCTGCTGGTCCGTGGCCCCTTTACACATACGGGTGTAATCCTGTTTCCATCAGTATTTGTATGGGGCACTTGTCTCCTTAGTTTCAGCTGCTTCTGTAAGATGCCTTTCCCTTTGGGGGACCTTCGTCCTCCCTCCACACACCCCTGTGAAGTGACAGATTCTGAGTTATCGCAAGACAAACCCTGCAGCTGTACACCTATGTTCATAGCGGCATTATTCATAATAGCCGAAAAACGGAAGCAACTAATTGTGTTTCGACAGATGAATGGATAAAAAACTGGACTGTACATACATGGAATACTATTCAGCTTTCAAAAGGAGGGAAATTCTAACATGCTACAAAACGGATGAACGAATCTTGAGGCCAATGTGCTAAGTGAAATAAGCCGGTAGTGGAAAGACAAATACTGTATGACGCCACGTGCATGAAGTGCCTGGAGTAGTTAAATCCGTAGAGACAGGAAGTGGAATGGTGGTTGCCGGGGCCTGGCAGTGGCAGGAGGGGAGTGGAGTTGAGTGGGTATGGGGTTTCACTTTTGCAAGGCGAAGAGGGTTCTACAGATTGGTTGTGCAGCAATGTGAATGCACTTTACTGAACTGCACACGTAAAAGGGGTAAACTTTATGTTATGTGTATTTTACTGCAGTTAACACAAGCCTTTGAGATGAGTGTAAAATCCGTTTGGCTGTTTTGACAGACACGTATTAGTAGTTGGCGCTACCATGTTTGAGAGCAGCTGGCTTAGCTCTGCTTTCTAGAGAACTGACATTGTGGTCCCAGTGTGAAGGTGTTTATATCATTCCAGAAAAAGCTGATTGTGGTAGTTGAAGAAAGAGGTGAGCAAGTGTAGGGGGCATTGTGAGCGGAGCTCAGGGAAACAGGAATGAGTGGACCGTGTTCAGCTACTGAGAACATGGCCACGGTTTGTCGGTGGAGGTAACTGACCTGACCAGGGCAGCTTGTGTACGTTAAGTGCTGTCATCAGTCTCCAGTTTTTAAAGTTTCAACTTTATGGTAATCTTAATTTTGTCAGTTTTGCTTTTAGTCTATTTCTTAGCATCTCTGCCAGATACGGTATCTGATAGCTTTGCAAAGGATCCAGCCAGATGACGTCCATTTATTGGTATTTATTGTAATGGGTATTTCAAGGAAGGTGCTACAGGTTGTTAGCACCGATGTAAAGATCAAGTCAGAAACCCCGCCCGTAAGAGCTTCATGCTCTGAAAGAGGAAATAAGATGTGTGGACCAATATAACTAAAACACAGGATAGAATCTGAGAAACAGCATAAAGAAAGTTTTGTGGAAACACAGACTAGGGAGATCTAATTCTCAGCAGTGGGGTCGAGGAAGGAACTTGAAGTAGCAGCAGAACCTTGCAAGATGGGGAGGATGAGAGGCGGAGATAATGGGATGTGGATCCAAGGGAAACGCTAGGACGCGCAGAGGTGCAGCGAAGGCGGGGCTGACATCTGCTAGGAAGGCAGCGGGCTTGGTGTCAGCAGAGAGCAGGATGCATGTTGTTTGTACATACGAAGAACAAGACAGCAAAGAGAGTTTGGAACCTGATCATGGAGAATTAATCTTATTAAAGAGTTTGGCCTTGTTTACATAAGGAATGGGGAGCTATTGAAAGTCTTAGTGTGGGAATGATAAGTTGACACCATCGGAGGCCAAGGTGACAAGTGACAAATGCAGGGTTAGAAAGCAGGAGGGCTGACTTGTTTTGATTTGTGTTTGTTTAATTATAGGTGCTGATTTTGTTCTCTGGTGTCCTGAAGTAGGAAATAAGGTTGTATAAATAAATAGAGAGGAAACAAATGAGGCCTTAAAAGTCACCCAGAGGTGTTAAAAATGGACTCAGTTTACAGTATAGAGCCGTTGAGAGTCTGAGCAGAGTTTGGCATGATAAAAGCTATTTTAAAGATCAGTTTGTATAGAATGGATTGCATAGACGAGACACTAGTTAGTCAAAAGGTTATTGAACTGTGGAATTCAGAAGACCTGGCCTAGGGTAGTAGCAGCAGGAACAAAAAGAGGAGAGGATTGACATGAAATAGAGGAAATGGTGAAAGGAAGGAAGAAGTAAAATTTACAATTAATAAGCATATTTATGTACAGAGCAGTTATTGCATGATAGTATAACTGACCACATTACCCACTCTGAGAAAGTAGTGTGTGTGTTGGTCAGGCCGGGGGCGTATTATCATGAAATGGCCCGCATGAAGACTCTGGGCTTGAGCAAACGGATGGAGGGGCCTGGGTGGCTTGTAGGGCTGCCGCAGTGACCAGTGCACACATGGTCCCCATCAGTCTGCTGGCGCTGTGGGCTGTGTCCATAGAAATGCCCAGGCTAGTGGCTCTCAGCCCTCCAGGCCTTGGCACATGGGTGCACTGCCGACCCTTCAGGAAATGTGCTGTGCAGTTTCGGAATTTTGTATGAAGTTTTGCTGCACGTGGGTATCCATATTGTCTGGCTGTGTGTGAAAGAATCTAACTGAGAAGGCAAGTGATTGCTGTCGCTGAGCAAGAAGCCTGACCTCTAGGCCGGTCCCGGGGACAGGGCAGTGTTTACTGCCTCATACTTGCCCCATGAGGGTTCAGGAGACCCTTTACTCCAGTAGTCCTGGTGGCCTGGGGCTGGTGTGGCACCAGCACCCCAAGATGTGCCTCGGTGTAATTGTAAACGCTTCTGATTATTCCTGACTTGATGCAGTTTGGTTTTGAGTCTTTTAATTCATTCAAGTCAGCTAGTAAAAAAACACGCCCTGCAAAGAGTTGGAGAAGACTGGTCCCACCAGCTCTTAGATAAATGCTGCAACCAAACACTGAAGTGGATAAAGGTAGAGGGAAGAGAAATGGGATTTGGAATATGAAATCTTAGGTTTGAATCCGTGCCTTGCCACTAGCAGTGAGACTGTAGGCAAGTTATTTAATTTTCTTTGTTTCTTTGTAAAATGAAGGTAATAATATTTACGTTTCAGACCTGCTCTGATGATTTGAGGTAATAACTACAAAGTACAGACACTGCTCTGTGAATGAAAATCATTTATTCCCCATCTCCAAAATGTGATGATTTCAGTGCTTTTCACTCTTCTCTGTGTTAAGCAACCACATCCCAGCTTTTGTAAAGCATGTGTTTGTCTGAACTATGGACTCTTGGAGTTTGATCTTTAAAGACCAAATAGACTTAACCGTATTCAGAACACCAAAGCAAGTGCTGTCACTTTTGAGTTATTTAAAATGGAAAAAAAAATTAATTTGCTATAAGCATTAAAATTTGCTGTTATTTAAAATAAATTTAAATTGTAACATATCTTATATCATATACCTTAATACTCATTATAAGGGTTCTTAACCATCCCCCACCCCTACCCCCCCAAAAAAAAACCCAGTAACAATAAACTTGTGACTAAAATAGTCAAACGGGATTTTGGCAGTATTTTCTATCAACTTCCACAGAAAAAGATTCAGTGTTACACCTAGAATTAGAAATAAATTGGGAAAAAGTTTTAGATCAGCATTCCTGAAATAGACTCAGAATTGTATTGTAATATATTGTGGTATTGAGAAGCATATTCAAGGGTAGGTAGTTTTCTTTTTAATTAGTGAGCATAGTTTAAACATGCTTACAAATCTAGGCATTTTAATTCACACTAGGCTAAACTTAGCGCAGATATTCTCTGCTCCAACACAAATGTAGTTGTGTTTTTTTAACTGAAAAAATGGACTCATTTTTACAATTTTTTAATTCCGAGAGATTTAAAACGATTTGGAGTATTCGTCCAGTTTTAGCTCTAAGCGATTGTGTAGTCTTCATCCCCACCCAGCCCCTTCTGTTTCCAGTTCCCGTTTACTATATACTTGTGTTTGTAGTAAAATAGTTGATTTATATATCTTAAAATGGCTTCTATCATCGCATAGTGACTGCTTTTCAGAAGTGTTGTGTTTTGAAACCTTAATAAAGGGGTTCCTGTAACATGAATATCCAAGTAAGTCCTTTTGACCTTAAGGAGACATCCTAACCTTGTCAGTATCTCTATTCACGTCATGATGTAAGTCATGGCTTATTGTTTAAAACTGTTAACTTGTCTGTGTGTATGAACATGCAGTGTTTCATACCGTCTTTGCTGGGACCATAGCATCTTAATGATTTTGTTAACAATATATTTGATTGCTGCCTCACTGAATATGAGAGTTTGCTTTAGAAAATTTAAATGTAAGCATTTAAAGATAAAGCTTAAATGAAAATTAAAGCCTACCTTAAAGTAAGTTTAGATAGTCTGATTTTCACTTTGGTTTCGGTAGTAGCATGCAGTTTAATGACAGGAAAACATGTAGATGTAAAAACAGCATCAAAGTGTTAGGCTTTTAAAAAGTTGACAAAAATTAATACATAGCAGTAATTTTAGACATTTTAGCTTAAGGAAGGAATATCTCAGTTACGTTTAGCTATAAATTTTCTTAGTGAACTGAAGAGAAGTGTAAAAAGGAAATCATCTCTGTATACAATATATACAGTTGTAGTAGTTTTTCAAATTAAAGTTCTTTGAGCAAACTAGAATTTTGAATTAGAATAAATTTGAAGACCTATATAAGTTGTAGTAAAAATGCGAAGATTGAAACGATCTTTTGTGATTATTTATGTGCTGTACTCAATTGCATTAGGTTATTTTAAGCTTTTTACCTTGTTTCTCCGAAAATAAGACCTCACTGGAAAATAAGCCCTAACATGATTTTTCAGGAGGACATCCCTTGAACATAAGTCCTGATGCGTCTTTTGGAGCGAAAATTAATATAAGACCCGGTCTTATTTTGGGGAAACACGGTACTTTAATTTAGCATTCTGTTATTGGTCAGTAAAAGTTAGATTCTCTTTTGTTTTAGTAAGAAAGCTTTACGTTATTGTTTCTATATTCGGGAATGATTTATAGGTCATAATAGTTTTACTTTTGAACATTATCATAAGAGAAAATCCAGGAAATGGTATGTTAAAAATATAATGCCAGTGCTAAAGTTGTAATTTAAACATAGAGTTTGCTTTTTATAATTAAAAGCTATACTGCTGTGGGCAATTTGGGATTTAAATAAATTCCTCCTTAGTGTTAGAACTGTTTTCTATGCTGACTGTATATAAGTGAATGGGAGTGTGAGCAGCTTTAAAATAAATTAGATAGTTGAAAGTTTTTATTTAGAGGAGAAAAATTACTGTATTAATTTCTTACCTGGTTGCATTGCGTAACTGCCTTTTCTAGATAATTTAAGATAACCAACCTTCACGTGTTAGAAATGTTTTTATTTTATCTAACCACTTCATGGAAATCCTTCAGTATATTGTACACATTCATGCCTTTTAAGATTACATAAATAAAGTATACCCTTTTCTTGTGAAAGCACATGCATTTTTGTTGTTGTGTTCAGCTTTTTGCTTTTATACTGTATGGCATCAGACTTCTCCAAATTTAATTTTTTTGTGTCTGATTGTTTTCCATGACTGTCAGCTATTGCTTTTTACTAATGGCATTCATAAATCCTTTTACCATGTTCCTTGTTTGATGCAAATAAGAAACCAGATAATAATATAAATTACCATTTTTGTGTGTGAATATTTTGTAATCCTAATATCAAGCCTGTATCAAAGGTATTATCCCCATCCTGTGGAGTTAAAAAGGTTTAGAGAAGTTAAATAACTTATTAAAGGTCAGGAAGCCAGTAAGGTGGATATGACTTGGATAAATTTTTAATATGTGTGTAAATATGTATACACTTTTGTAAATACTACCCAGGTCAATACAGAGAACATTTTTTAGCCCAGAAGGCTCTCTTGTGTGCTTCGTCCCATAAGGAATCCCCTTGAAGGTAACAGCTAGTCTGATCTTGACCCCCATAGATAGATCTCTCTATCCCCCCTTGATTAGTTTTGCTTGTTCTTGAACTTTAGAAAAATTGAATCATAGAGATTGTACTCTTTGGTATCAGGCTTCTTTTGCCCAGCATTACATCTGTGAGAGTCAACCATGTTGTACTGATAGTGTTAGACTTTTCATTGCTGGGTGGTGTCCCTGGTATGAATATATTGCAATTTGTGTATTTTTAGCTTAATCCTGTTGATGGTCATTTGGGTCATTTTTAGTTTGGGGTATTATGAATGAAGATGCTGTGCACATTTTTATACGTGTTTTTAGTTTTATACATTTTGTAGTGCTCACTTCTCTTGGATATATACCCCAGATTGAAATGGCTGGATGTTGGGAATAGTGCATGCTGAGCTCTTGCAAGTCCTGTCAATCAGTTTTTTGGGGTGTGGAGCTTTACACTCCTCCCAGCAGTATGTGGGGATTCGAATTGCCTTACGTTCTCATCACAAGTGGATATTGTCAGCCCTATTAATTCCCCCCTTTTTGATTTTAATTATTTTGATAG
This sequence comes from Rhinolophus ferrumequinum, assembly GCF_004115265.2. Taxonomy (NCBI): domain Eukaryota; kingdom Metazoa; phylum Chordata; class Mammalia; order Chiroptera; family Rhinolophidae; genus Rhinolophus; species Rhinolophus ferrumequinum. Next base: position 11,195,250 of record NC_046297.1, read on the forward strand.
AGTATCTAGTTTGATAATTGGAAAATGCAAATTAAAAATTATGTTTTAGATTAAAAAAACTTGAATGCGAAAAGCATATTTTTATTCATATATATAGATTAATAGTTGTGTGCCTGGTCTTGAATATGCATTGCCGAGGTTTTTTGTTTTTTGTTTTCCTAATCGCAGTTTTTATAACCAAGCCTTGATTGTTTATTTAATTAGTGGTATTAATAAAGGTTTTCTATAATAAGGACAGTGCCAATGTTCTAGAAACCACTTGTTTCATTTAGAATTATTTAAGGAAATTTTTTTAAGGAATTCAAGATGGTAAAGATGTTTATTCAAGGAATCAGGTTTACAAGTGACGTCTACAAAAGGCAGAACAAGAAAAATTGTATCCAGGAATGTCACAAACTTAAAAATTGTCTTATAGAACAACTTAGTAAAGACCTTTATAAATGAAAAAAAATCAAGGTTTTTTTTTTTTTTTGCATTGGAATATAGCAATTCCATATAATCTGTAGGACTTTATCTAGAACTTTATTCATTGGAGGGTTTACATTAATCTTCCACAAAGCTATCTTGCTTAAAATTGCTTGAATTGATTAGTTCTTGTTTTTCCAAGTTCATGAAAGTCACACATGTTCAGCTTTCCTGTATGAGTCTCAGGTACACTGATTAGTCAGGCGGTCTCATCTGAAACTAATGTATAATAGCGCTAAGTTGTATGACTTGCCATACCAGTTTTACAGTGTTTTTGTTTTGCTCAAGTAGATGAAAGGTTTATTTAAGTGTGGCCACACTGGTGCTGCATTCCTGGTGATCTTGGTAGGTTAATGACAATCTTTGTCATAGAAATCAGGAAATGTGGGTTGAGCCTCTGGGATGCATGTAGTCGGTTCATTAAAATGCTGTCTCCCAAAGGACTGGTGGCTGTTGGAAGCACTTGGTATGTAATGCAGCCTAAAAAACCTATCTATCTATCTGTCTATCTACCTATCTATTTATATTCTGTTTTTTAAACTCTTAATACATCAATGTTTAATCACATTATCTACTACATGATTGGTTTCTCTAGTAAGATTAAGAATGACTTTGGAAAGCCACGTAAAGTTCTTTCTAGAGTTTAGTAGGTTTGTTTTGGCTGGAGCGTTTTGGTTAGTCATGAGCACAGCCGTATTGTCAGATTGTACTGCTGCTTTGTTTAACTGGTGGGCTTTTAACTGAATTAACTTTGTTAGCCAGTGTTGCAATTGATGCCATATATTTTTTTATTATAGAGAATGGGTGAAGAATGGTTTAATGTCTTTGATATACAATCAGTTAAAGAAGTTTGATACTTAGGAAGCTTTGAGGTACCTTTCGGACACTATTTGAATGGATTGTAACATATTATGGATTTCATGGTAAATGTAGGTATGCATTTATGAGGAGGGGAGGATACTACAGTCTTGATTTCTGTTCATTATTTTTTTTTTAATTTTTATTGGGGAATATTGGGGAACAGTATGTTTTTCGAGGACCCATCAGCCCCAAGTCACGTCATTGTTTTTTCAATCTAGTTGTGGAGGGTGGAGCTCCCTGGCCTACGTGGGAATCCAACCAGCGACCTTGGTGTTAGGAGCACTGCGCTGTAACCAACTGAGCCAAGCGGTCGCCCCCAGTATTTTTTTTTTACCAGGCATAGTTTACTCAATGTATTTCAGGTATATTACTTAAATAATGCCATTGTTTAAAATGTAAATGAATAGCCGGCTAGTTTGTTGTTCATGTGAAAGCTGATCATGTGTGCTTGTGTGGTAAGAAGAGATGACATAAAGCGGAATGTATTAATGTCCTTGAGCAAACTTCACGAATATATGTGCTCTTACAATAGGAGTGGAAAGTTTGGGATGTAGACGAGGCAAGCTCAGCAAAGGCCGGGGAGTGAGGCAGGACCGAGTGAGGTACTGATTGTCTCATCCAGGAGGCCCGGGGAACAAGTTGTGTGTTAGAACCACAGTAGCTGAGGCCTTTGCTTTTTCCAAGGCCATTTCTGCCTTTTGTAAGTCAGTCTTGAGGAGTTTATGGACTATTACTAATAAACTTAAAGTTTAAAACCACTGAAGACTAAGTATCTCGTCACCTCTCTTCTATTCTACCTTTTATGCATCTGGAAGATCATGAAGGTTGGGAAAATAGCTTAGAGCTCCCAGTGTGTTTAGGAGTGAATCTTTGTAAGGGACAAGGGCACTTCTCTAGTTTTGGGGCTTAAAATCTTCAACATTGGGTCACTGAGATTATGACCCACAGTCTTCATGATATTTCATGTATAAGCAGCATTAGAAATCGAAAACTTGCTATCAGTTTCCCATGTGTGACTCTTCCATGTTTCAAACAATTTTATAGAAGACACGCTATTCAAGTTAGTTTGAGTTCTTTCTATAATTCTAGGAATTACAGCGCTTGCGGGCTCACTCTTACTCACTTTTGCGTGCTTTCTCTCTCTGTATGTGAAGAGCAGAAAGGTCAGTTTTCAGTTTGTGGTATAAGTACTTACATAAGTACTGTAAGTACAATGTAGTTCAATATATGAACAACTGAAATATCATGGGTACTAGGAAGAACTGAGAAAAGTATTATTAAGATCAGTTGGGAGTTTTTGTGGAGCTGTTAAACCTTAACCCAGTGTTTTTGGCTTGTCTTGCCAGTTATGGGAACGTAAGGAGTAATACAGGCTGGTTTTCTGGTGGCTCCATTTGGAGATAGAGGTGACTAAGCTTTGGCCAGATAGACCAGAATGCTTGGCCAAGTTAATGGGCCACCCTTATCGAGGATTCTGGGGGAAAGCGAAGTCTCATTTTAGCCTCTATGAAAAATCGACTAGATTCTTAACTTTAAAAATTATTTTAAAAATTCTTAAATAAAACATACTAGTCAAAACTGAAGTTAGGATGCCATTTTCTACCTATAACATTAGTAGAATGAATGAATGAGAGTCTACCCTTTGTTAATTAGGTTGTGATTAAAGAGCATTTTCAGGGACTACTGGTTTGTGGTGTAAAATCGGTCGTTTTTGAAAATCACTTTGGCTTCATATATTAGGAGCCTTACAATCAATCGATCATATCTCTTGACCTAGGAATGCCACTCCTGATACTCTGTTTCAAGGAAGTAGTCGTATCTCCTGGTGAAGATTTATGTACAAAGATTTCCATCATGCAGTGTCTATCAATGGTGACGCAGTGGGAACAGTAGTGCTTCACGGGGGAGAAATGGTTAAGTAAATGATGATATATTCTTATGATAGCAGCAATAATAATGGTAAGGGAAAATAGCAGAGTAGTAAATCGTTACATGGAATTATATTTAATCATGTTGAAGAAATAAACTAAATGAAAATATTAGCAAAACTATTAACAGAAGAGATGTTGGTTGGCAGTGAACATTATTTCCCTTCTTTCATACTTTTTTCTATTTTCTAAAATGAACGTTTATTTATTTTATAATCTTAAAAGGGAAAAGCTAAAAAGAACAGAGTGAATAATAACGTCATTAAGGGAGAAAGGGAGAACTAACTTCATACCGTTCAGGTATGAGTCCAAGGTTGGAAATTGAAGATCTGACATCTCTGTGGAGCCGCTCCCAGGGACGGCAGAATCTTGGAATGAGTAAGGAGGATATTAATTTTCTTCTGGAGATGGTTAATCTGTAGAGTACAGCCTATAAGGGAAAGGCTAATGTTAACAACTTTTTTACACCCTATGGCGTCTGGTGCTTGATAAATTCATAGGGAATAAGTGAATGAAAGTTTGCACTAGATTTTGGACACAAATGGATGAGAAATCTCAGCATATCCTTTTGGAGTTAGATAGCATGTATATTGATAAGATGGAGAAGGTCACGAAGTTTGAAGTGGAATACTCACTAACTAGCATGATACATTTTATCCTAGGAATGTGTATTTTAGCCATAGGCATATCAGTCTTGAAAAATGGAATGCTGTATTATGCAAGACAGATCTGGATTGGGAGAGAGAAAATAGTTGCAGAGCTAGTTAGCGTGGCGTGTGGGAGCAGACATGGGGGCAGTGAGTGCCTGGGTTTGACACGTGGGACCCCTCAGTGCTCAGGGAAGCACACCTGGCCAGCCCCCCTGAAAACAAGGATTGCTCTGGGAGTACTGTTAGCTTGCATGCTACTATTGGAATAGTTGTGTGTATGTACACGTTATTCTTTACAGTTTACCCCTTTTGGATTTGTTCTGTTTTTTTTTTCCTAGAAAATTTGCGAGTTAAATTCCTAGGTTTACACCCAATAACAGAAAGGTTAAGGGTAGTTTGGTAGGCAGTGTCGAGTGAGACAACATCATAACCATATAATCAGCAATTTGATTAACCCATTGTTTTGTAGAAACTTGGTCTTGGTAATAAATCTCCAGGCAATGATTTCCCCACCTCCACGTTGAACAATTAGCAAAGGGCTTACTATATCAAATAATTCATTTTTTATTTTATCCAATTTCCAGATTGGGCTATTACCCTAACATCCATAACTTATTCAAAGTGTACTAATTTTATTCTTTCCCTGCTCATAATTTCAGTGAAATTTTGCTTTTCATTGAAAATTACTTACGTTTCATCCTGTGTTGATGTGCTTTCATACTGTTGCTACATTCAATATCCACATTGTAATTTATATTTATAACTGCCTCTCACCTGTTAGTCATCGCTTATATTCTCTCCTGTTTTAAAACATAACAAAATCGACTGAGTCAAAGAAGCTGCTCTAATTAACATCAGTCCACCAACCATTCTGCATAACCATCTAGCCAACTGTCGTACTAAGAAACAATAGCTATTCCTACATTGTTCTTTAATTTTTTAAGTTTTTGTTGTTGTTTGTTTCCTTTAAAGGAGGAACTCTTTGAGGGCGGGGATTATGTTTGATCACTGACTAAGTGTCACATTTCCGGTGCACAGTTGTGTACACAATGGACTCAGTAAACACTGATTGACTAGCTGTTGAAAAATCTGACGCGTCCTCCCAAAGCGTTTAGTGTAGTCTGAGTAGTTCATGTGTTAGTGAAACCTGACTCAGTAATTGGCAGGCCTAGTGTTTCTAGTAGTGACGGAATACCTGCTTGCCTCTCACTAATGTCAAAAAAGTACCTATGGAAATGTCACAGTTTAATGACAGAAATGCTGTCTGGACTTTGTGGAACCTAGAAGTACAAGTCTACAAACATCTGTAAAACAGATTCTTTGTAATATATCTGAAGGTCCTGCACTCTTCACTTTTGTGACTATTAGGAGTTAGGTGGTTGATCTCCGCAGTGTCAATAATGATTATAGTAATTGCTGTAATGATCAAGGGCCTGCTATGGGCCAGACCCTCCCATTGGCACTGTACGTATGTTTTCTTGTTTACTCTCTTACAAACTCAGCATGGTATCTATATATTATTCCCATTTTAACAGATGAAGGAAGTAAAGCAGGGAGGTTAATTAGTTTGTCAAGGACCTTACACATGGTGGATGGCAGAAGGCAGTATGTGAACTGTGGTCTGTTGGGTCCCAAAACTTACATGAATTTTCCTGTATCTTAATACCTCTCAGAAATGAGGATACTAGAGGAAAAACTACTTAAATCCAAATATCGGAGCTTACAATTAACATTTTGAATAATACTAGTAAATACTCGTATTACTCATATTGTTTTTCGTTTTTTTAAAAAATTTATTGGGGTGACAATTGTTAGTAAAATTACATAGATTTCAGATGTATAATTCTGCATTATACTCATATTGTTTATAATCATACAATAATTGGTATCTTGCTTGTAGAAATATACAGTTTTCTGTACTTGGAATGAATACCACTTTCTAAGTGAAAAGGAAACTCATAACATTTATTTAAGCCATTTATAACAGTCACTATGGTTTATCTTAAATATCAGTACATCTTTATAAGGGAATGTCATGCTAATAGTCTTGACTGAGACCTACTGACTGATGTAGAGGCATAATGGCTTTGTTGGGAGAAGCAGATTTCAGGGGTGGCCGGTTAGCTCAGTTGGTTGGAACCCTTGTAGCACCAGGGTCGCTGGTTCGATCCCCGCATGGGCCAGCGTGAGCTGCGCCCTCCACAACTAGATTGAAAAAACTAGTTGACTTGGAGCTGATGGGTCCTGGAAAAACACACTTAAAATAAATAAAAAAATTTAAAAAAAAAAGCAGATTTCAGTAAGAACCCTGCCAAAAATATTAAGCTAGTGTAGGTTATCAGTGTACCTAGATTTAATGGAAAACATGAGGATTTTCTTAGTGGTGTATTTAGGTGACTTGATAAAGTAAATAATAGGCAGCTTGTAGAGAGATTACACACCTGATCAGTTTACCCTCCCCTCAAAGGAGGGTAGCATATAACTTAGAGAAAAACATTACCTAGGAATTAAATTTAAAAGGTATATTCTAGCTAGGAAACAAAAGAAGCATTCTTGGTATAACCATAGAAAACTTCAAACGTCATAGGGAAGAAGGGCGTTTTCCTTCCTGTCTGGTGAAGAACGTCTTAGTAAGTCTGCGTCCCCTGTGAGGAAGAACATGGAGTAGCACAGCCACCTCTTCAGGCACCGACTCAAATCTCTTTGGGATGAGTAATTTCTTGAATGTTCTGAAATCAAAACCAGAGTGCTGCTGTAAGAGAATTCTTTGTGGGGGGGGGGGGGTGGGTAGCTCAGTTGGTTAGAGCGCTGCGCTCTTAACGACAAGGTTGCTGGTTCGATCCCCACATGCGCCACTGTGAGCTGCGCCCTCAACTAGATTGAAACAACTACTTGACTTGGAGCTGATGGGTCCTGGAAAAACAAACAAACAAAAATGACACTTAAATAAAATCAAAGTAAAAAAAGAAAGAGAATTCTTTGGGGATTGAGATTAAGTGTTTGAGATTAGTGTAGGAAGGTGTCTGGTTTCTTGGAATTGGTCAGGGTAGTTTCACAGGGAACAACACAACCTGGGCTTTAGGGAAAAAGTGGTGCCTTTGAAACAGCTCATAAACAACCCTTGAGCCCTTGAAAACCAAGTTCAGTCTCCAAATCTAATAAGACTTTCTTTTCAGCCACATGGTGCTTTGACTTTGGGAGGAAACTAGACTCTGAATATTCACACAAACCTAGTTTACGGAGAGCACATTTGCTGTAGGGATCTGTCTAGATTATTTCTGAAGGTGATGTTGCATTCTCCTGTTCATGACGTGGATGACTCTCCCTGGAAAGCATGTTCTTGTCGATACTTCTGACAGTTGGTTATTCACTAAAAAGGCCCCTATTCAAAGCAATGTTTCTTTAGGATTTTTTCTATAAGAGTTGTAATCAACTATTTAACTGAGTTTCTGGCTGCCACAATATTATACCCCAGCAGGGCAGTGTTTCATCAGAATCAGATTAGGGCTCAGTCCAGTCCCGAGACCAACTGATTTCTCTACTATCTTGGTTCCTAGCTGGAAAGCTTTCAAGACCGCCAGCTGTGTGGCCTATTTGAAAATGCGAGGCTTGTGGCAGGAATGTGGGTTTACCCTATTAGTGTTGCAAAATCACTTCTTCTGTAGAGAATCTTGCTTTTCTCCTGCCTCCTATAGTCTGGTTTTAGATTATTTTTCTTGTGGTTTTGGTTTGTGAGTATGTACCTCGTGGCTTTCATTTCCTTTATTCCTTTCCCTTCCTTCACACAGACAATGAAGAAGGGAACAATTATGAGATATTTTTGTATTTGTTTACCTTGTCAAGCTATGTAGGCAACTTCCCCTTTGTCTTAGAGAAAATAAACCCGGGATAGTTAAAATATTTGAAGTCATTATTTTTAACTTACTTTCTCAATAATCTTGCATTGATTTAAATGTAGCTTGATAATATGGTTATAATTTAGAAGGTACGAACTTGAAAGCATTACCCAGGATAGCACCATCCTTACACAAGCAATTTTGGTGTTTTGGTATATTTTCTTTTAGGTCTCTAAGAGGTTATTCTGTTTGTTTTGTGTGTGTGTGTGTGTGTTTTTAAGTTCTTTTACTGGGAATGAATGAAATTCATAGATCAGGATTTTACCTCATTTTCTCAACACCTTCTTTTTCTTAGAGGTATTGAGTGCCCAAAGAACTAACCAAAATAGAAGAAATCACGGATGGAAGGAAGGACTTTTGTATGATCCAGAAGCCAGATGACCAGCCCTTTATAATCAGTGTCACGTGTCTTACCTGATTTCTATAAGATACAGTCAAGAAGGGATGGTGAGGCACAATGCATTATCTTCCTCGCACTCCAAAACTTACTTGCCTCCCAGTGTTTTATTGAACATGGTAGAGATTTAGGACATTGAAATAAATAAGGCTCCCCGCGTGTAGGAATGCGGGGTGTCATTCTGCCCTCCTTTTGGATAAAAGGAATGATAACTAAGGGAAATACCCTGGAGAGCATTGATTACAGAGCAGGGCATCATTTCTATAGTCAGCCTGAAGAGAACATATCAGAGGGAAATGGTTAAATTCTCAAAGGTAGAAAAGCAGGCTTGTCATTGATTATATAGCTGAGAAAGACGATGCTCTTCACATATACAACAATACAATTTTAATATTCCAAAAAAAGCTTAGCAATAGATGGCAAACAGTTTCTGAATGCTTAAATGTCAATCTTTTCCATTATATTTGAGAAAAAATTTATTTTACATTTAGGAAATAAATGCTGCTTGGTTCTATATTTAAAGAACATTTCAAGACCCTCACTTCCCAGTTTTACTTGACGTGATCTGAAGGTGAATAAGTGTTTCAGGGTTCTTGTTCCAGTTTAGCAATCTGCAGAGGGTGGATTTCTTCACTTATTTCCCTCCTGGCGGCGTATTCTGTCGTGGAGTTTGCCTACTTTTATCTTTTTAATGTGACCTTCAAATAAATGATCTTTCTTATTATTTAGACTCATATTATTCCTTAATCTGGCTCTTGGAGTCTAAACTCATTTTCACAAAGGTGGCTTTTCCTCACAGCTGAAAATAGGATAACTATAGGTTTGTGAAGCATACTATACTTTGATACCTTTTTGTGGTATTCTGTGCTTTATTTTAAAATATGACTTGTTCATGTATTTGTGGACAGGAAGTGGCTTTGAAATTTACTCTGTATCTGTGAACTATTTATGGCCTGGTTAACAGTTACCTTCTAAATTCTAAAATGGGTATAAGAGAAAGGGAAGACTGTCATAAACACTTAAGGATTAGGAAGAACTGAAGTATCTGAAATCTGCTATAAAGGAGGTGGGGTATATGTTTATTATGATGGAAGAAGACTAGACTTCCGGTGGTGAGCACACAGTATACAGATGTCCTATTATAAAGTTGTACACCCGAAATTTACATAATGTTATTAACCTATATGATCCCAGCAAAATTAATTTTTAAAAATCTTGAAAAAAAGTATTTTAGGCAAGGCTGGTTCCATTCCTAAAAAAAAAAAAATTTTTCTAGGTATCTTTAAAAACAAATATATAACTTACTCTGCTGTAATTTCAATTTTTAAACAGAAATTTGATTTGTGAATTACGTAAGCATTACATTTCATCTATGTGAGGGGAGGGAAGGGTGAGGTTTGTGACTAGAACCCACAATCTCTTATTTTCTCAAAATAGCTCTTTTCAGTCTCCCATCTTACCACTGTTACCAGTGACAAGTCATACCTCTGCCTGGAGTGGTAAGTTATACCACTTTTAAAATACCATTACTAAAAACAGCTCAAGTTTCTAAGCTGCCTTACATTTTTAAAAGCATTTGAAAGTATTTTTGGACTTGCTAAACATTATTAGATGAAGTATAAAGAAAGTGTGTTTGGTTGATTTGTGTTAGGGAACTCATAGTTGTCTGGTGGAAGGGTTAGAAATGTCTGATTCCGTTGCACTTAAGTAAATTCACCTAGTGTTATCAAATCCTGAGCACAAGATGAATTCAGAGTAGCTAATTAGCCTTTGCCTCAGCGCTTCACTATTTTATAAATAAGGCAAAACCCACACTTGTAGTTACTTCCAGGTTACTATTTGGTTAACTGGGGGCTCGGTAATTAAGTAATCGATAATTAAGTAATTAGGTAAAGGGTAAGTAATTTGACTTACCCTTTACCTGTAAATGTTTGCTCCCAATTTTAGACACAGATCCCAGTAATAGTTTAAGATTGTTTCAAGTGTTATTTCTCTGATGGACAATTTCCCCCAATTGCCTGTCATTGCTAGTACATGATCAGAATGTACACTTCCATCTGAATTGTGGTCTCCTTTTGGATTCTTCAGTATCGGTTCTGGGTATTTGATTTAGCATGACTACTGGAGGGAACCTTTTCATACAGTGTCACTTGGGGCACTGAGAGTGCTCTTTAAGACTATGAGAAGATTTTATACTGTAGTTCTCTATTCCAACTTGCTATTGATTGTAAAGTTCAATATTGTATTAGCAACTTTGCAGGCAAAAAATAAAAAGAAACACTGTCACTAAATGTACAAACTGTAAGCTACTTCATCTTTTCAAAAAAATATGAAAATATGTGTGCTTGGAATGTAGGGAAAATCTGTAATTTTTCCTTACTTAAAGTTATATAGTAATTTCGTGTTTTATTTAGCAAATGATTATATTTTTAAAGTTCACAGAAGTATTTCCCAAGGTGGGTTTGTTGGAACAAAAGTGCTTTAGAATGTCAACTGGTAGTTTTTTTAAAGTCCGAAATGTATATTGATCCACAAATTTGTGAAATGCTATGTTAAACTAAAAAGCACATATGCATTGTTAATCTACAAATATTCCAAAACTTATTTTACCACAGATCCTATTTTTGTCAAGGAATATACATCAATTTAGAAAACCTTGATATATGATGTTTGTATAACATGTTTAAGCCATTGGGATTTTCTTATTCCAGGAATCTTGAAAATAATTTTGAGACATAAAGGCCTGAAATTGGGTTATCTTAAGGAATTTAAGACATATAACATCTCGATTTAAAGAAACAATGTAGCCATTTAAAAATAACACCGTTTTTTATTCTTTCTAACTGGTATGCATTTTATTTGTCGTTGTTATGGATTTAAAAGTGGCTTTTTATGGAAATTTGAGCACTGAGCTGGGAGTGAGAAGACTGATTTCTAGGCTATTTTTGGCTGAGTGACTTTAATCAAATCACATAACCTCACTCACTGAGCCACCCTTTTGGTGTCTGCCTAATGCACGTAGTAATTGCAGACCCGGTCTACCTCATGGAATTGTTGTGAAGATAAAATAAGAGAAAAGTAATCTACCTATAAGTGTTTGAAACTTGTGAAGTGTTTAGTGTAAGTTTAGGGAAATAATTATGCCTTAAATAAGCAAATGGAAGAAGATTGGGGTATCTTCAAACCCTGTTTGTTTAGACTAATGACGGTTTATTTGAGGACAATAGAATTTTTTAGAGGTAAAGTGGAACTTGGAGATAATTGTGCCGGTCTCTCTTTATGTCATTGAGGAAACCGAGGACAAGAAATGGTAAGTGATTGGCCTTGAGTCTCAGAGGGAGATTCGGGAACACGGCTGGGTCTGCTGACGCCCCCTCCCACGCCCTGCTGGTCTCTAGGCCAGTCTAGAAGACAGGAGCCATGAGTTAAGTCAGATATTCTTGAGTATCTTCCTTCCAGATGTTGTTATTTTTTATAATGGACTGTTAGTATTATCATTTTTAAGTTCCTAATTATGTTCTTAATCAGTGCTCAGTTTTGACTTTTATAGTATATTTTAGATAAAGTATTAACAAATTATGGTTTTAGCAGTAAGAAGTTTTCTTTTATGTCATGTTTTTGGCTAATTTTGGCTAATTACCATGTAATGGAAGTTGTGAGAGAAAAGGCCATTTATAATTTAGGTTCCTGTTATATTGACACTTAGAGCACATAGAATTTGTTAACGTACTGCCCACCACCATACCCCTTTTAATGTTTTCAAGAGAGAATGAGGTCTGGTTCTTTGTGACTGCTTTTGAAAATGTTACCCTTTTTTCTTTGCTGCAAGTATTTACTGAGACAGAAAACAACATTGCTTGTTTTTGTTGGCCACACTTAAAATAACTGGGAAAAAAATGTGTTATCAGTCAACACACGTTTGTTAAGTCCCTTCTTACTGAGGCATCGTGCTAGGTACTTCCTGATGGTTTGAAGACATTCCATAGTCTTTTGCCCAAGAGGCCACGAACATACTTATTTACCGTTTTATTCTCTTACAGTGTGAGATCAAACATTTTCCTGTATTTAAAAATACCTGGTAGGATAATTTTCTCTATTTCTCTTTTCAGCTTCATGTGAAATTTGAATAGAGAAATACTGCAAATAGAAAAAAAGTGACTAATTTTAGAACCCTGAGAATAATATTATGAAAGGTTAAATTGTCTATGCTTTCATGAAAGGAGCAGTTAAAATTATTTTAGTCACTGGAATCGTGTGTTTGTTTAAACTGTAGCACACCTAGACAGAAATAAATCTTGTTAAAACAACAGCCTACTGACCTTACTTGCTTTGCCCATTCTGGGTCCCAGAATCTTGACTTCAGTCAAGTAGAAAAGTCTACCCGACATATTTGTAATAATATCTTTAAACGGTTCTTTAACCTGATACTTTATAAAGAAGAAATAAAAAAGATTAGTTACGCATGCCCTGAATTTATAGTCTGAAATGAGAACCCAAACATTTTATTATATGCTGTAGTTAACTGCAGCGTGTTTCGATACTACAAACTACAAATGACCTTTTGTGGGATTTGGGTTCAGTCTTCACTTCCTTCTCCTAGAGGAACTTAAACCCTGGGTCACTCTGTGTTTTGATTTGATCTGAATTGTTGATTATGTTGTTCTTGTGGAAAACATTAAAAAGTGTACAAGAAAGCACTATAATACGTACTACTTTCTAGTCTGTTGTAAGTTCCTTGAAGTCAGCCCACCCCTTTTTTAACCATCTACAGAGGCTGTATGTATCACTGTTTACACATCCTGGTGTTATAAATGTTTGTTGGGTAAATGAATGACTGGATTTATATTTATCTTTATGCATCATAATCCTCTTTTGTGTCTGATGCCAGTCTGATTTACAGCTAGTCTGCCTGAGACATCTCTTTTTTGCTTTAAAGTCTTTATTGCTATTTATGAAAAAGCTGTTTGTTTTTATTTTGGTTATTTATTGCTTAAAACAACTTGTTGTTTGTTGTTGTTGTATCTCAGTTCTGTGGGTTAGGGATTTGGATAGGCCATAGCATAAGGATGACTTGTCTCTGCTCCTTGATGTCTGGAGTCTCAGCTGGGGTGACGAGGAGCTGGTAGGAGCTAGAACAGCGGAGGCTGGCGGGGCAGCTCATTGTCTTTTTCATCTAGACTCTCCCCATGGCCTAGATTGGGCTTCCTCATGGTACGGTGGCTTCAAGGTCGTCCGACACAATGAGCAGCTCAGGACTCTTCAGATCAAGGGTTCCGGCATCGCAGGCTGAGTCTGCAAGGCTCAGGAGTCCCCAGTACCACTTCTGCCACCGTCTGTTGGTCAAGCCAGTCACGAAGGCACCCAGTTTCAAGAGGAGGGCAATTATACTTCATTTCTCAGTGGGAGGAGTAGCAAAGAGTTTATTGCTGTCATTAGTCTTCCAGAGTTTCTGTTCTTTATGTATTTATTACTTGTCATTGTTATTATTAACCTTTTTAGGCTGTGATTTATTCTGGGTTGCTCTGCAAAATTCTACTTGTGAGTACCTAGGGACCAGGTGACAGCTCTTGTGTGCACGCCATTTTATAATACATAGGCCAGTGGTACCTAGAGACTTTGATTTCATGTACTACTATTAAAAATTTCCCCCCAAATCTAGGGAACTGACATAGGATTGCCAAATTTTGAAATTCGTCAAGCCATTACCATCACCAATTCAGAAATTAAAAGGAAAATGTAACCCCACAACGTAATAAGCTTATTACCTAATAATAAAGGAGAATCCTCAAATTTAATAAAATTTAGCTTTATAGAAAAATAAAGTACTTTGTTCTTGAGCTGTACTCAGAGACACATTTTGGGAACCACTGGTATTTTGATTTGTTAGCAGACTTTTTTAAAAACAAAGGCTGTCCGTGATTTTTTAATCCACATTTAATAGCCATATTTATTATGTAAATAATGGGGAGTATTAGCTGGTTTGATGGCTCTTATGAAAAACACCCATTTTAGTATGTTACTAGATTACTTTTCAGTGCAGAAAGATTTTAGTGTCATTAGGATCTGTAAGACAAAACCAGATTTACTTACTAAGCGTAAACAAAACTACCCAATATGATTTCAATAAATAACACCATGCAGTCTTGTCTGATTATAAGAAGTTGCTGTTTACGAAAATCTGCTGAGCTCAGGTCCCATTGAATTCAGCACTTACTCCTGTCAGCCGCGTATAGGTATTTCAGATCTTCCCATTATTTTTGTTTTCTTGAACTTACAAAAACACTCTGTCCCTCAAGACTTGATATGAAAGACATTAAAATAGTACTAGTCTCCAATCTAGTTGTAAACATAAATGCAAATTCTGAAATTAAATGTCAGTAAGTTCTATCCATGATTTAGCACATTCATGTATTAAGTAAGTTTAGATTGTTATCAAAATGAAAATATATTAGAAAATTTCATGGACATTTATGTACATTCTTGGTCTTGAGACTCCCAATTTGAGGGAAAATTCAGCCACATTAGGTTGGGTTCCTAGCTGTGTCTCCTACCTTACGTTCTAGAATTGTTTTGTTTTTTTAATGCAATTCCTTGTGTCAGATCAAGTCCTCATTTTGTCACATCGTTTTTTTCCCTTCTTCTTCCCTCTCCTACCCTCTTTCATCCTGTGTGAATTTTTTTAAAAAATGAATGTTCTCTTTATTATGTTGAAATGATGATTATCTTTCTGTGCTCATACCGTGTTGACAGATGAGGTTTTCCTGTAGGAGTTACGAGTTGACAGTGACAGTCATTTGGGGAGGAGGTGGGTCCTCAGGAAGTAGGAAGTCAGAAGTGAGCCTTTGGAGGACAGAAGAATTCGTGCTGGTCCCTGTGAAGCTGGTTTTGAGGGCCCTGCTAGGTATTGGGGGTTCAAGATCTGTCCTGTGTAGGCAGGTCGTATAGTTTAATGTGACTTTTGGTTCACTGCCTTTTGCTACCCCATAGTTTTGAGGTAGGTAGTGTTATACAGGTTTGTCTGCGTTGTACTCAGGAACATACGGGAAGGATTCTCGGCTCATTTTGTATCAGAGTGGTCATTGCAGCATCGTACAGGAGAAAAACCTACGGAGAAGGCAAGTTTCTGAGAGGACTTCGCAGTCCTATATTCTCTCCCTAAGTGGATTTTTCCCTCCTCTCTACTGTTCGTATTTACAGGATATATATAATATTTCATTTTATTAACGAAGGTCGACACTTCCTCAGACTAGTTTATTATGAAAAATAAACTGGTAAATACACAGAAATCCTCTACTATTCTGGTGTATACAGTAGGCTTCGGTAACTGTTCTCATGTCAAGCAGAATGAAGGGAAATATTCAGGGCAAAAAATACGCACTGTATTGGGAGAAAACCAGTTAAAATTCTTCTCATATTGTCTTTTGGCCTTTTATTGGGGTCAGGGGCTGATTGGTTGTCAGGTTGGCATGTTCCAGTCTTGGTGGGGGGTCATCCCTGAGCCTTTTATGTTTGTTTAAGACTTTCTGCTCAGTAAGTTATTTTTTCTTTCCTTCCCTGTAATTCTATTAAAGACCATTATTATGGGATTTTTTTTTTTTTTTAATGAGCACCCTAATTAAAGCGCCAGGACTTTTGTAGGAGTGTTGTTAAAAATCACTAGACCACTAGCATGTTGTCTGTTTAATCAAAGGTGGATGAAACCTTACCCTTGCCCGCAAGAAGCTCGCAGTCTAGAGGGGAAGATAAATTTTAGCATAAGGTCATAATGATAGTGATCATTTGCACACGCTGGGCAAATCCTTATTTCCTGTTCACTTATCAGCACTTGAACTTTCTCCGGCTGCTTTGTATCTTTATCCTTCCAGGGAAGCTGTTCTTGCTTGGGAAGGTCATCAGCGATCTCTGCTTGCCAGATTGAGTATAAACTGGGTCATTCTCCTGCCATTGAACAGTGTTGCCCACCCTCTCTCTCTTTGCTGGCCAATCTCTCAGGTTCTGTGGTACTCACTCATCTTTCTGCGGCTCCTCCTCCTGCCTCTAGCTCATTTCTTCCCATGCTCCCTGGCCAGTTCCTTTTCTACATAATTTTTAAATGTCGGAGTTCCCTAGGGCTTAGTTCCAGACTCCCTGCTCTCCATTCTTTATTACTTCTCCTTAGGAGATCTTAAGCATTTCTATGATTTAAATGCTTTTTTCAGGCGAGTGACTGCAAAGTTGGTGTCTCTAGGCCGCTTCTAGAGTTGAGCATTGCACATGCAACTTGCATGTGTGAGATTCAGTTTTCTTCTGGGTCTGTCTCTCGGCAGGAATACTACTCTTTGGAGATTTACTGTTTTATGATAGCTGCTTGATTGTATTGGCTCTGACCACGGGCCGTAATTGAAAGGAGGAATGGTTTTATGGGCTCTGCAGATTTGATGGGTATGTTGTTTTCACTATATCACACATACCAATTGTGTATGCGTACCTACCGCAGCTTAGGAATTTTTAAACTGATGATATATCCTTTTTTATGTATATATTTTAATTATGGCTTAGGAATGACTACATTTAGTATCGATGAAAAGTTTCACTAAATGAAGTTATAAATCTAAATTGCTACTTGTTTAACATGATTAATTGTACTTTTTTTCTTTTAATTTATTTTTTTAATTTATTTGGGTGACAATTGTTAGTAAAATTACATAGATTTCAGGTGTACAATTCTGTATCACATCATCTATAAATTACATTGTGTGTTCACCACCCAGAGTCAGTTCTCCTTCCATCACCATATCCACCCCCTTACCCTCATCTTCCACCTCCGATTAATTGTACTTTTTAAAGTATTTTGTTAATTTGAATTAAAATCACAAAAGAACATCTTAAAATCGACTTTCAATTAATTTTAAGCACCACGTTTAGAAAACTGAAGATTTCTCTGTGTGAATTAAGTTACATGTATAATGGGCAGAATGAATAGTTGGAGAAAATAATTAGAGGGTTATTAATGCTTATACAGAAGTCACTGGAGCTAAATGTCATTTTAAGAGGTTTTGACATGAGACCACTGACCCTCTTAAAAAAAGACTTTGAAAAATGAAAATTACTTGTTAAAGAGTTTTATTAGTTAAGAGTCATTGTCTGAAGTGGAGGTAGAGCCCTTTAAACAAAGAAAGCATAAACTTGTCTGAAATACATATATATATATATATATATATATATATACATATACGTATATATATATGTTAACCAGTTATCTTTTGTTATTTTTTTGCCATCTAGATGTTATTTTTAGCGCCATCAGCTTAATAATTGGGGAAGACTTTTACCTTGCATATGTAGTACACGTTCTTTACATTCTTAAGGCTTCTGTACCACCAGAACATTGGGATTTTAATATTATATTTTACTGAAAACATATGAAAGCTATGTTTTAGGACTTATTATATAAAATATACATCAAATAGAAATATAATGTCCTGTTTAAAAATCTGAAATAGTTCTCATAGTTAAGTTCTGAAAATATAAATTTCCTCTTGATATTATATGATTTGAAACATTCTGAATTAAAGGTGTGTTTTATGTTCAGCTGTTCTGGAATTTTTGCGCTTTTGAGGAAGAAATGGAAAAATAATTATTGTACTAATCATGCATTATGGGTATACGCTTATGGTGGGGTTATGTTATGTTCCAGATATCCTTGGCAGGAACTGTTGAAAACTGTCGAGTGATTAGAGTGGTACTTCTAGCTTTTTCTCCCTTTCCCCATGTCCTCTTCATTTCTACCCACCTGTCTGACTGGCTTGATGACCAGGGTGGTGCTGGCCAAAGAACAAGAAGACCAGTTCTAGGACCTATGTCGGGACATGAAGTATGGCAGTTACAGGGCTCCCCTTTGGTTAGTCATCTCCTTTCAATAGCACATGCCACATACTCTATCAAAAATCAAGTTCGTTGTTCCAGTTAGCAAATACATTTTCATTTGCGTACCAACATTGATGTATTGGTGATACTTCCTTTGATTGGTGGCAACGTTGATTGAGAAAATTGTGAGGCTCCATTTGGGTGGGTAAAAAATAATGTCAAGATTCAATTACAGTGTCAGCCAGGGGTGGGTGACGTGGGGACTCAGCGTGGCTGTTCTTGTTTGTACCATACGATAGTCCTCAGGAAGGCAGGTTTCAGGTTGATCACGTTTTTGCCATCTTCTTTTTCAAATCGAGTTGACAAAATGAGGGCGTTGTCAAAACAGTGAACTTTGGGAACAACCTGCTCGTGGAGCGTGGGTTAGAATCCAGGCTTTGCCACTGCGTTAGCTCTGACCTTGGACCAAGGACTTCTATAAAATGCTGAGGATAGTAGCAGTGCCTGCCACATAGGGTTGTTAGGACGATGAAATGAAGTAACACATATAAAGCCCTCTGCCCAGAGTTCTCACAAAGTAAGCATTCAATAAATAATAGCTATTAGTGTTATTATTGTTGGTGGTATTAAACCAAAATAGGGCCCTTCTCCCATTCTAGCAGCCGTGTAAGGTGCTCTTTTCGCTAGTATTTCAGATGTCACTTCATTTTCTTCCCGGCTTACTTTGCTTCCTGTGGCTCTGTCCATTCATTTAAAAAATTAAAAATGTATAATAAAACAAAATATTGTGCATATGCTCTTCCCACTCTCCCCACCTTTAAAAAAAAAATCATCAACCTGTAGCTTTAATGTTGTCAGAAGTCTTTTTATGTGTGATGTAGGCTCCGTCCTGATGTTTTCCTTCCCCGTTGCGCTGTTACTTGTGCAGCTCCTTGATGCTCTACTTGGCCAGTGTTCACCCCGCCTTTTGGTGCTGGAACCAGTTATTCCTTGGGTCCCTTTACTCACGTAGCAATCTTAGCTATCACGTAGGAAGAAAGAGCAGGGCCACAGGGGTCCATTTAAAAATGTCATTTACATTTTTTCTAGCATTTATAAAGTGGAGGTATAATTTGCATACCATACGATGCACCCATTTTAAATGTATTCAAGGAGGAGTTTCAGCAAGTTTATATAGTTGTGTGAGTCTCATGTTTCTTATCTGTCTTTCTTTAGCATCATCACAATCCAGTTTTAGAACAATTCTATCAGCCCCAAAAGTTCACTTGTGTCCGTTTTAGTCCATCCCCAAATCCGTTTCCTGACCGAGGACACCACTGGTCTGTTTTCTGTCTCTATAGTGTTACTTTTTTCTAGAAATGTCAAGTAAATGGAATCATACAATATGTTGTCTTGGTGTCTGGTTTCTTACATTTTGCACAATGTTTTTAAAATTTATTCATGTTATTGCATATATCAGTAATTCATTCCTTTTTATTGCAGAGTGGTATTTCTTGTATGAATATACTACATCCTAAAAAAACACATTCTCCAATTGATAGACATTTGAATTGTTTCCAGTTTTTGACTGTTCTAAACATAACTGCTAGGAACATTTATGTACAACTCTTTGTGTGGTCATCTGTACCCAGAGAAATGAAAACACACCTTGGTGTGAAATTGTCGGGTTATATGGTGAGAAACTTCTAAACTGTTTTCCAAAATGGTCGTGCCATCGTACTTCCCCACCGGCAAGGGATGCGATTGTTTCGTCATATCCTGTCAACCCTTTCGATATTTTACTGAATGGCTAGAATATTTTGTTTTGGTTTTAATTTCCATTTTCTTATTGACTAATGGTGTTTAGTACTTTTCCCATTGTATATCTTCTATGATATACATATATAAAATATCCTCAACTATTTTCCCCATTTCAAGGAGTTGAATTATTTGTTTTATTGAGTTGTAAGAGTCCTTTATGTATTCTAGATAGACATCCTTTATCTGATAATTAGCTCTTTATATATTCTGAACACATGCACTTTATCAGATAATTATTTCACCAATATTTTCTCCCAATCTGTGACTTCTGTTTTTATTTTTTAAATTGTATGTTTTGCAAAACGGAAGTTTTAATTTTAATGGATTTCAATTTATTGTTTTTTTTTTTTTCCTTTTACGGTCTTTTTTTCTTTTACTTCGGTGTCATATCTAAAGCCTTTTTTTGCCTCATCCACAATAATTTTTCTCCAAGTACTTTCTTCTACAAGCTTTGTAAAGTTTTAGTTATTGCTTTTAGATCTATGACGCTATCTGTTTTGACTTAATGTTTGTACACAATGCAAGGTAAAGGTTGAGGTTCTTCCCCCGCCGCCCCCTCTGTACGTATAACCAGTTTTGGACACCATTTATTGAAAAGACTGCCTTTTCCTCGTTGAATTGCCTTGCCACCTTTGTTGAATATGAACTGATATTAATGTGTGGGCCTATTTCTGTACTCTGTTCTCTTCTACTGTTTACCCTTGTGCCAATACCCCACTCTTTTGATTACTGCAATTTTATAGTAAGATTTGAAACCAGGTAGTAGTATCTTTCAACATTTGATGTAGTTTTAAAGTGGCCCCGATTCAAAAATTTCCCATGGTTTTGTGTCTCTCTGGAGGGTTATGGACAGATAAAGCCTAATGGACATCGCAGGGAAAATCAGTTCTGCTTGGTAGCAGGTAGACCTGAAGTTTCTGTGAGTATTTTTCATCACTTTTTGAGTTACCTGTCTTAGCTAGCAGCATTCAACAGGGTCATACTTGGCAGGATCCTAATTATCGTGCCTACTATGTACCAGGTGCTTTATGTAATTCTAAATTTAATTCTTCCATTTAATACTTGCAAGGTGCTGCAAAGAGGATATTAATGTCCTCATTTTATAGTTGATTCCATAGAAATACTCCCAAGTCACATACCTCAGCTGCTCTAGTGATCAGACAGTATTCACAGCAGCGGTAGTGACAAGATAAAGCCAGATTTTGAAAGCTGGTCTGTCTGATGATTGATGCTTCACCCTAGGTTCTGTTAGCCGTCCCGGGCTGTCTTCTAATAGTGACCTATTGCTTTGTGGAGAGGAGGTGTATCTTTTTATTTCCTACGGTGGAAATAGTAGTGGTAGTAAGATAGAAAAAGATATGTATCCCTCTGCCTTTTCTTGCAAGATTTCTCTTTTCCTTTGGTCGCTCTGCCAGGCCCAGGGCAGGCTTCTTCCCCTCTCCCTCCCTGGAAACACATCCCTAAGGCTTTGTGAAAACTCTCAGGGCTGATGGGAGCGTAGTGGGTTGTTAATTTATTATAGAATTATTGCCTGTACTACTGTTAAATGGCTATTATTTTCCCTTAGTACCTTATAAAACATTTTGTAATTCTGTGTTTAAGTATTTTATTAATTCCTTTTGTTTAAAATGTTACACCAAGATATTCTATTATATCCTGTGGAAATCATCCACATCTTCATGTGTCTTTTATCTTCTTGTCTCTCTTCTGTATCTTCCTTTGGCATGGGTGCATTGGTCTTTTTCCCTCATATTAGCATATTAATAAAAACTCACCGAGTAGTATAGATCAAGCAGTAATAGCTGAATATCATCATTCCTACTCATATCACAAGTTTTAGCTCTTGATTGTTTCATAATGTGATGTCCTTGAGCAAATTAGTTGTTGGTATAGAATTATAATAGGCTTAAGTAGGCCAGCGTAATGAATACATTTACCCCAGCCCTGCTGGAAGGAATGGATGGCTCCTATTACATAACACTTTTTTGCACACTGCCTGCCACTGGAGCAGAATCCATTCGTTTTACTTACTGTGATAACTTCTTATTTGCATACAGATTTCTTTTTGTTTTTCATGAATCATCTCTGATACCCTAGCTGTATTTCATTACATACGACGATCTCCAGGCTGATCAGGTCCTGCTAAAAAGTCAAAATGCAGTTTTTTTCTCCGTCTTTCCCTCTTTAGACCTCTTAGCTTATGAAATCGGATGTTTTCAGTGCCCTAGAAAAATGGTAATTTGGATTTAAATTACCAGTTACAGTAGCTTTTTTTCTATAATTAGGTTCTATTTATTATTCTAAAGAGTAAAGGGCTCTTAAGAGAGTTGATACTGTTTTAAGTTTGACAATTAATCAAAGTGTCATTTATTACTGATTGGTGTCACCTGAAGGAAAAAAAATCGAGTAGCTCAGTTGTAAAAACATTCCTCGAAGCTGTTAAATCTAGTAGTACATAATGGTTAAAAAAAAAAAAGACGTACTGCTACTAGTAGCATTCAAGCCATTTTTCTCAGGTCTGTAAAGTACACAAAAGTAGTCTCCATGAACACACACAGACGGTATGATAAGCACACATTTGCTGTGTTCGTACTCCTCACCGTGCATCTGGGAAACAAACTTCTCAGCTGCAGTGGAAGTGGTTCCCGTGTGTATCAGAAAATGCTGCAGGGTCCTTCATTATTAAGCTCTTTGTTCCCAAAGATACACACCCAGAAGAAACTTGGTGAGCAGTTGCCTTCCTTATTGCAGGCATCCAGTTCTTCCTTTTCTCATCCACATTTGCTCTTGCAAATTGTTACGGCTGTCCTATATAAGGTCATTTTTACATCTTTTTACTCAAGACCTTTTCTTGAGATAGGTTATTCAAGTCACTTTTTAACGTCTTTCGATAAGTATGACAACATTTTTACTTCAGTAATCTTAAGCCTCTCAATTCCATACAGGTAAAGTAGCAAACAGAGATGACTGTGAGAAGTTGATTTACTTATTTATTCAGCAAACATTTACTGCACACTGTGCAGTGTGGAGAGGGGGAGCTCGGGCCTTCTTTGCTTTTCCTCAGCTTTCGGTACCAGTGAAGAGTCAGACAGCTACAAGAAAGTGTACTAAGTGTTACGGCGGACTCTCAACATTTGTGGGGTAGACATTTCATAACTCACAGTGAAATGTGCCCATACGTATTTAATATTATCTTGTACAAATAGAAGTAATACAGCAAGTCTACTTCTTGATTTACCATGCTATTTAATGGGGGGTTGTTATTGATGAGTGTTACTTCACGTTGGTTGTCAAAATCACATCCCCTCTAATAGGTCTAACAGGATTCTGCATTCTTTTTCCTTCTTTCATTCATTCATTCATGTTTGTTTATTTGTTTATATTGCAGATTTCTCTTGGATTTGGCTACAAATTTATAGATCTTCTGCGCTGTGTACAGGCACAGGTGAGTTACAATTAAGTCTTATTATTGGAATATTTTGATGTTTAAGTAAAATAAAATAAAATAGTCTACTTATAGTTTAGCAAAATAGTATGTAAATAAATGTAAAATATAAAAAAAACAAATAAAAATATATTTGTCTAAATTTTCTGTTTTATTATGAAAAGTCTCTATGAATGTGTTGGAAATGACATTAGAAGGTAAAATGACTGTCTATTTACCAGTGTTTACTGTGTGAAATTGTGAAGATTACTTGCACCTATTGGATGAAGTGAATTGTAATTTCATAGACTGGCAAAATGTTTACATTCATTTTTATATGTACATAAAAGAATAGCTACTATAGATTTTGGCAGGAAATTTCAGTCTTATGGAGATGGATGTTTTATATTTAATGAGCAAGCTTTTCTTGTCCAACCAGTCTGAAATAGCTTCTCAATCATTCCTTATCACACAACCTTGATTTATTTTTATCATAATACTTTATTATTTATCATCTCCCCTACTAGAATATAAGCTCCATAAACATTGGGACTATGTTTGTTTTGCTAAAAACAGTATCCCTATCCATTAGAATAGTGCCTGATATGTAGGAAAGACTGAACAAATGTTTGTTAAAGTAATTATTGGGTAATAAACATTAAGAATATTTATATTCAGAGTCAATGAACTGTGTATCTGTAAATACAAACCAGACATAGTTCCTTATACTGATTTCTAAATAATGAAATTAATTTATGTCATATATACTAAAAGTATATAGCTCTTAAACATTATGAGAAATTACCTGTGTTGCATATTTTATGTACGCAAATATGCTTAATTGGTAGATTTCAGAGGACAATGCTTCCAATTCTGTATTTATTTTGTCACCACCCTAGAAAGTTCTCATGATCAAGTAACAGGCAAACCTGAAGCAAGTGTGGAGCTTCTCACCTCCCTACTGAATTATGCTACCATATTGGATATATTTTGTGGTATCTTTATAGAGAACAAAGTGGACTTGAAAACTGTCCAGTTTTACTTTCGGAAAAACCAAATAAATTAAAATTTTCCCACTACTTGCCACTGAATACAAAATGTAACTGAATCAATTTTCTGTTTCCAGTTCGGGACCTCTGTATTGATGTTTGAATTCATTATCAAAGACAGTCCTCGGCATGAGCTGAGCGCCCCTTTCCGTGTGCCTTTGGCACTTAGTTTTCTTTTAAGTGTTCCAGGATATTGGTTGCTAGTTCTTGTCTCCTGTTTTCTTGTATGTTTTGTGTTTTGATCTCTTTTGCTTTCTTTAGGCATTGGTCTTTCCTGCCACCATGATATTTCATTTATAGAAAGAACTAAATCTGACCTTCAGGTTTTTGCTCTAGTAAAATTTTAGGAATTATACAGCCATTTTTCATTTACATCGAATTTACCAAGTGTAATTTACAGAGATTGCTTTGATAATACTAATAACAACAGCCATTACTTACTACTCTCTTAGTGTGCCAGGTATTCTGTAAGTGCTTTTCAGTTATCTTCAGAATAACAAATAAGGAAATTGAAGCTTAGAGAGGTTAAGTGACTTTTCCAAGGTCATATCAAGTAAGTGGCAGCTTGCCACCCTAAAGACCTTGATCTTAACCACTGAGCTCCATTTTCTGCCTAAATAGCCTTGAATACAAGCCTTTTTGTGGTCATTGTAATACAGGAAAATCATATTCATATTTGAGGACTTCAAAATTAATTTAAAAGTCAAACATTATTTTGCTTATATTTCATTAGCAGGTCTTAACTTTTAACCTTTATTTCAAACTATGAAACATGACGACTCATTTGAAATTTAATGACTACTTGCACAATTTAAACTTCCACTTGGCCCTTTTATTTCATTCTCACGTTTTGGGGGAAAGCCATTTGGATTCCTTTTTCCATTATAAATGGAACATGCTATGAATCAGCTTTCTTTATCCCTTGCAGTATTAAAAATTTTAGATTACAGGTGGCACCAGTGGTTTGTTACACTTTTCCTACAGAAAGCAGATTGTGTGAAACACAATGACTATAGGAGTACTTATCTTGGAAAGTGCAATAATTTATATCTCTGGGGGAAACTTTAATTATTTAAGAAATGAAGTGGCATAGCTTTGAGATAGAGCAGAGTTTGTTCAAAGAGAACTTCAGCTTTCCGTATTTAGTTTATTTTCAAGGTTGAGTAGGACGTATTATATAAAAATATTTTGAGCCTTAAACATATAAATTGTGGACAAAATGTTCTTGAAGGCAACATTGTTGAATGCATCTTAAAATTTTGATTTGAAAATAAGATTAATTATTCTTCCTCACACTTTCCAAAAGGATCTATGAGTGGAAATACAAATTCCAGATTTGAGTATATGAAAAGGGAATTCTGTAGTTTGAATTAAAAAGAAACAATTTGTTTAACAGACCAAATTGTGCTTCTTAATCTATAGCTATATCAGTGTTTCCATTCCAGTCTCACACTTTAAGCATTTTAAAAGTTATCCCATAAACTTCTCTTAGAATTAATAGTCAAAACAGGAGCAAGCATCAGATAAATCTGTTTGACAATAAAGTCTTAAAAGGTAATTTTCCCTTCACTGTGGAAAACTGAGCTCATTGCGGATTCATATATACTTTGTATTTATTTATAAGTTTACATTCTCTATGCTGGAGGATTTGGGGTGGGATGAGTGGGTGAAGAATTGTTCACAAATAGCAAGGCAGAGCCCAATTCTTCAATAATAATGTGGAGAGAGAAGTTCTCCAAAGTTACAATAAAGCGTAGCATACATCTTGTGATACTGGTATACTTTCTTGTTATATACTAAATGCTAAAATACTAAAAGTTATATTCAGCATATCAAGATATAAAAGAAATTATGTCCTTATTGGATATGGCATGGTTAAAGTACATTTCAAATGAATGTTTGTTGCCTCTGAATTCCTTCTTTGTTCATAGATGTGAAAAGATTTGTGCTTATGTATCTGGTTTAACTGATACCGTGTTTCCCTAAAAAGAAGATCTACCCCGAAAATAAGCCCCAGTTAAGATTGTCAGCCAGACGGACGTGTTTAGTACGTTATTACTATGTTCCAGAAGAAGATGACATGACTGTATTTGAATAAATGTAGATTGTTGTACATGAAAAAATAAGACATCCCCTGAAAATACGCCCTAATACATCTTTTGGAGCAAAAATCAATGTAAGACCTGGTCTTATTTTCGGGGAAGTACGGTAGATGTGTAAATTCCATTGCCGGGCAGCTTGATTTGAGCTATACAGTTGAGGCTTTGAGTACTATCTGCTGAAAATCTGTATTCATCTAAACAAAAATATAGACTATTTAAACATCTATCTTCTGCTTTAGCAAAAATCCGCTGACATTTAATTGTATTGCTACTTTTGTGGTCATTTCCTTCAAATACCAGCATGGTAGACAGTGTGATCTGGAAAAGAACAACTATTTTAACAGTTGCCAAAATGCCCTCAGTTATTCAAACTGCAATGCTAATCCTAGCCCCGCTGGGTAGACCACTCAGCTCTCAGTGTGTAGAATGGATTCAGAACAAAATAGGCTTATTGGTCAGGTGGAATTACCTCCCAAAGGGTGTTACTGACACACAGCCACCAGTTAGAAACTATTGGTATGACAGGCCAGTTTTTAAAACATTTTACTATTCTACTTTCCTCCCTTTTTTATGCACCCATGAGTGTAAACAGATTGGCCTGGTTTCCCCCATAAAACTAAATAATTCAGCACCATTAACCCACCTTCCCTCTGCATTCCGGCCATGCTTCCTTCTTTCTGACTCTCCTTCTTTTCAGAAATATTTATTAATTATATTGTGCTAGCCTATGCTAAGTGTTGTGGGAAATACAAAGAATAATTACCAAAAATTATTAAACTGGAAAAGGAATACCAATGCAAGTTTAACTCCGTATGTCCTTGCTTAGTATTTTTACGATGAATTTAGGTTTTCTTATTTTTTACAAAAAGGAAAAAAATCTGAGCATTGATTTGTGAATTATACGTCTGTTCCCACCGAAAGTCTTGATCTATCCATATGGGCAGAGGTTAAGGCAAGAGCAACAACAAAAGCTGTCTGTCGTAAGTAAATGTTTGTGTATGTGGAGTTAATAGTGGTTTCAGAGTGTGCTTTCTGGGAAGGTACACCCCTCAGACTAGGTGGGCTGTGCTTAGTGAGCAGGAGAGAATCAGTCCAGGCAGCCTTCACTTCGAATGGTAGCCTTGCTGTTTCCATAGGTACAGCCCAGCAAAGTGATGTTTTTCAGGAAGCATAGTACACTGCCGAAAAATGGACTAGAAATCCAAGAGAACCTGAGTTTTGGTTAAGCCAAATTCTGGAACAGCAACATTTAGAATTACAGACAGCAATTTAAAAACATTTTTACATAAAATAAGGACGTTTCTTGGATTATAAAAATTGAGTTTCATTTGAGAGCTGTTTTACTGTGAGAGTACCATTTATTTGTGTTTTTCATTGAAAGTTTCTAAGTGTGACCTCGGTTGGCATAGCTGGTATTCATTGGAAATAGTTAAATTAAAAGTATCAGCTCCCTATACCTTGTAGAGGTCTTCTGAGTTAGTGTGTCTTAGGGGAAGGAGGGAGGTGACGCTGGAGTCAGACTCTCCTGAGAAAGCTAGAGTGGCCCCTGATTTCTCAGCCGTGCCTTTCTGCACTTACTGCAGACAGGTGTCTGTGTGCATGGCAGCGGGAGAAGTCATCGGCAGGCGGTTAAGAAAAAGCGCATCCTCCTGCCTGTTTTTGTTACTGGCCTTTAGATTTCAATTCAAACTTACATATTTTACTTATCTGGATAGTAGAGTTGTTAGCGTTAAGGAGAAAGTCTCTGATAAGCAGAATTTCCCATAAGAGCTATCATAGTAACTTCAGGGAAAAAAAAATACATGGCGTTTGATTTGGGGTCAGTTAGTAGGATTTTTAACTACACAGTTCACTTTCACTCTGGAAGGAAAGTGACAGATATATGTTATTTTCTCGGCAGGTGTTCAGTTTGAGTCAGCTGACCTTACCAGAATCTCCAACTTAAAACTGCTAATAAAATTGGGCTGCTTCCATTAAACACCTCATAGTTTATTTTTGAAGCTCAAATCATTTATGTTATTTCCCACTGTTTACAGCATCTGAATGGAATGGATAAATTAAGCATTTATTTATAAAATTATCCGTATCCATAAAATTAAGTAGGTTTTCTTCTCCCCCCCCCCCCCCCCCCCCGTCGTTCTTTGGCATTAGGATATAGATATTTCCATTGGGACTTCTTTGCTAACTTGAAACACAGAAAAACTGGAGGAAAGTGGAGAAGTTAACAGTAAATTTTGCAAATTGTGATTTTAACCTAATTCCATGCATTAGGTTGTCTAAGCACTGTTTGCTACTTCATGAATGATTCATGGGTGTCTACAATCAATGGAAATGTGTATTTTGGCCTACTCACAGCTATACCTCTGCCTTACCATCCAAAAAGAGCAAAGGGAGAGTAAGGAGTATGTAGCATTTATCAATGGCCAAACGGAATTTAACCATGTACTATGACTGTGTGTTGTCCAATTTTGGAGGATTTCTTCAGTACATGCCTCCACGCGAGGCTGATTTTGTGGTGCCATAGTCTATAGAATCGTTTGTCTTCACTATTCTTTGAAGTATTCAAAAAGATTGAATTGATGTAGAACTCAATAATTTGAGGAATTTTCTTTATTTAAACCAACAGTTTCGGCCTTTTTGGTCCCAGTTACATAAATTTCATGAGCAGAAATCATACACTTGAAATTTTGTGGTCTGAATGTAAAGGACTGAAAATTTGTTACCTATCAATATCACAGGATTGGAGCACCGGTTTATTGTACCCCCTTGAGAAGTGAAAAGGACTGAAAAAGCACGAGTGTGATAGGCCAGGGTGAACTTGAGTGGAAAGAGGTGTGGGGAAGCTTGTAAAAGACCTGCCAAAGCCTGTATTCATATACTGAGACTGTTAAGTCTTTACCTAAACTATATAAAAAAAATCTTTAAAGGAAACAACTGTATCAATTATTGAACTGGTGGTTTAAATTAGAACAGGCAAAGCAGGAGCCAGAAGGAAACAGTTGATCTTTCAGTTTCTTTCAATTCTTTGTCATTAAAAAACTTATTTGATCTAGATTTCTAATTCTTCCTTTTATATGGCAGTTTTATTGCAGTCCAAAAAATAAACTTCTGTTTCCTAGGTTATAAGATAGAGTGTGAAAATAGAAGATAGTTTTGAAATAATGTATTTTGAGAACCATATGGTGGTTACTTGTGCTATCATATTTGAATAGAATAGAAATGTAAAATCCCTTTGACTTAAATTAGACAAATTAGGTTGGTTTCGTGAGTCTTATTAATATACAATAGTAGATTTTGGTTTATTAACCCAGCGGAATCTAGGTTTCAGATTTTCTTTGAAACTGCTTTGTAACACTTAAGTATTCTCTAATATGGAAGTTAGGTAGGTATTTAATGCTGCTGCTTCAAAATATCTACAAAGTTTCATAAAACCTTTATTGTCCAACATGAAAGTTATTACTTCTTTGAACTTGTTTACTGGCATATTTATATTATATGTCAAGGTCAGGTTCAAACTTTCTCTTTAAAGTATCTTTTGAAAATATAAAATGATAGCCTTTTGTAAAATACTGTTATCTTTTAAATTTATTTTTATTTTAACGTATCCTGAATGCCAGTGCATATTGTTTTAAACCTGAATCTGTGCTCACTATATTTATCTATTTCTCATCTTTTTTTCTGCCTTAGTTTTAAAAGGAAAAATTGAAAAAACAAAAACAAAAACTCTCTCCTTTCCCGCCCCAGTGGCTGGTCACTAAAGCTGTTGAACCCCAGGCCCAAATGCTGCCTGCGGCTCTAGACAGAGTCCCCATAGACCTCTGCCGAGGTAGCCGTCCTCGAGTCCCTGTGGCGTCTAGGACACCAGGGGCCATGCACTCACTTCTTGACCGGGTCTCATTTTCGGGATAGGAATTAAGAGGCATTTATTATTGATTTATCCCAGTAAATTTTATGTGTTTGGCTTATTGTGATATTTCTATTTCAGTGTTCCTTTTAATTAAATTATTGTTTATACGGAGGTCTCTATTGATTAAGGGTCCTGTTTCCTACGAAGTTTCAAGAGCTAATTATGAAATTAACATACCTGAGCATTTGTTTTCAGACCACAATGAGGTCGATCAAGTTTTCACAGTGTTTTGAAGCAGACATAGGTTAGCTTGAGGAGTAGAGAGAGAAAAGGAAAAACAAACATTTACTATTACTTTTGGCAAGACCTGGTTCTTGGCTTTTCCATGTGTCGTATCAATTTAAACTGAATAAATTCTTTGTGTTAGAATGTGAAGTTTGTTCTGATGGTGTCTAAATTCTCTTTGATTTGAAGTTGAGAACATACCACTTTTTTATTTTCAAAGCATTCAGATTTTATATCTTGGGCTATAATGTATGTAGTGAAGCAGAACTTTGTGTCTTTCAACTCATCTTTTGATTGAATCTTGTAACAATTCAAAGACGTTTTGTGCTGCCTTCTGTACTAGTTCAGTGGGGAAAATGATTCTGATCTCGGAAAAGGAAAGGTTTGATTAACTGATCCCATCAGATGCTACAAAATGAGCTTTATCAGAAGAAAGTACTCAAAAGATATAAATCAATAATGTGAAGGCAGTTCAGTTAGAAGCATTCTACTTCATTAAAAATTTTTTCATTATATAGAGCAGCAACATGTCAGTTAATGTTTTGTTTTTTCATTGTTTTATTCACCGAACATTTTTAACATTATAGCTGCCCACACATGCAACATGTAACTTTTCTGCATCAATGTCATGAAATACAGAGGATGTCAAAAAAATGTATATGCATTTTAAGAAAGTAAAAAAACTGTATTAAAAGTCTACTACTCAATATATAACCATAACAAAAGATGAATGCAAGTCATGTGTATCATTTTTTTGGCACCCTGGTATATGCATTTGTTTTATTTTTGAAAAACATTACTATGTTACCAAAGATGAATAATCATGAGGGGACCCCACAAAGGTAGAACGTAGGACATGAACACAAATTAAGACATACATATTTAAGTCATGTATTTAATTAAATGTACAGTTTACTTCTATTGATGAAATTTCATAGTTACAGGCCAGTCAGTAATGTGGTTTCAATGCAGAGACCTGAGAGTGGAACCAGGTATTACCAACACAGATCCTGTTTCAGTCGTAGTACAAAGAGAATAGAAAGTCCTTGGAACTGAAAGACCATTGGTAATTGCTAGCATGCACATTGTGCTTATCGAGTAATGTTCTAAGCTCTTCTCATCATAATCCACATAACCCTCCAAAAAAAAACCTATTAAGTAGCGGCTATTATGATCTCATTTTTGAAATGGGGAAATGAAGGCACTGAGAGTTTCAGTGACGTGCACATAATTTAATTATCTAGTTAGAGACAGAACTGGAATTCAAACCCAGTCAGTCTGTCATTGGAAGTGTCTCACCTGTGAAAGTTTGTTCTCTTAAAAAAAAAAAAATTAAGAACCCAGACCATCAAAGCCGAAAAACAAAAACAAAAAAACAAACAAATAAAACAATTTAGTAATGTCAAAATAAAGTGTCAAGCTAACCTTCTAAGTGTGGGTGAGGATGTGACAAAGCTTAGCACTGTTTGCTGTGCCCTCCCTTGCAGTGAGGGCGTGTAGGCCCTTCTCATTGTGGCCACCAGCCAAACTGACAGCCCGTAAGGTACTAAATTGTGTATAATCCCAGAGTGACTATGTGACTGATTAATTAATAAAGGAAAATGCAGGTCACAGAAATAATGGTAACCCGTTCTTTGACTTCAAATGAGGTTACACAGATAATTCATTCAATGAGATTTGTGTTTAGATGTTCTAGTAACACTGGTTAGTTTGTTCTGAAGGATGGAAAAGGGGCCGAGCCCACTTTCTTTTTCATGTTCCTCTCTTTAAAAATAACTTTAGAAGTTTTCCTCAATTATTTAAAAAAAAAATCTTTAAAAGGATTTCCCTGGAAGTCCCATAATAAGAAGTCCTATGATACTCTCACACAAAGAGAAGAAAATGTTCAATTCCAGAGCAAATTTCAATTTTTATTTAGCAAAAAATTTTATTTCTACATTTCTAAGAGTGACTAGAGAATCCTTTTAAATTATTTTTAAAAACTTAATTTCAACTGAAATACAATTTGTGTTTCATGTTGACTATACTTTTTTCAGATAATCACAATCTAAATTAATAGACATGGCATTTACATTTTACAAAATGTTAAAAAATTAGGCCACCATCCCTCTCGCATTTTCTCTACTTTTTTTTTCTTTTTTATACAGAGGAAAGTATAACTGCTCTATAGGATAAGTACATGATGTTTTTAGTTGCTTATGAGTTTTTGTGATATAATTAACAGTATTCATCATGAACACAGAGGTTTAATTACTTACCTCCTCAAATTTATTCACAGCTGCCATTTACCTTGTTTTCTTTTAAAGCTGTTTTTAAGCATATACATAATAAAGTTATAATTTAATTAATGCTGTGAAATATGCTTTCAGTGTTTTAATAATTCATATTGTTTCTTAAATCACTAAAATTAAATCTAGCTCTAAAATTTTTACTTTTGAGTATTTATATTATAAATCATGGTCATTTAATTTCTTAAAAAGTTTTGTTTCGGGTGGCCGGTTTGCTCAGTGGTTAGAGCGCAGTGCTCATAACAGCAGGGTTGCTGGTTCAATTCCCACATCGGCCAGTGAGCTGCACCCTCCACAACTAGATTGAAAACAGTGACTTAACATGGAGCTGATGGGTCCTGGAAAAAACACACTGTTCCCCAGTATTCCTCAATAAAAATAAAAAAAAAAAAGTTTGTTTCACATGACCTCTACTAACAACTTGACCACATTTCTTTTAAAATAACATGTGGAAATAATAGTTTTATAAATCAAAATATAAAGGAATTCTAAGAAGGAAGCTCTTCTTACAAACCTACATTCTGCTAGTCCTTAATATGCATTTTATTTAATCAAATTCTTAATATCAGCTTGGGAGAGAATTATCCCCATTTTATAGATTAATACACTGAGGCTCATAAAGATTAATCAGAGTCATATAGTGAGGTAGGTAACTCTAGAATTTGAACTTGGGGCTATATATTTCCCAATTCTTTTCTCTTTCTAGTATAACATAGGGCCTCCTCTAGTGATGCAAATGGAACTTCTCAATTAGGAAAAGGCTCCGATTTGTTTCTCATTCCCCAGCCAATTTGGTCTATATTCATTTTTGGAGCAGTTACTGTACACACAGTAAAGCAGGAATGTTTAAGTTATATAGATGCAATATGCATGGCCTTTGTTCCATGTGCATCTCACCGTGTAGTAAGAGAAATGGCAGATAAACAATAAGATACCTAGATGGGATTATAAAGGAATGTATTAACAAATGTAAAATATTGTGAAGTGTTGTAGTAGGTGTGCAGTGTGGCAAGGGTAACGGACACTGGGCCTGCTGCTGTCCATCTCGACACCCTTGACCTTCTGGTTACCTTGCTATGCAGTCCACAACCCTACTGTGTGTTCTAGATCATTACAACAGGCATAGGTAGAAATGAAACACAGACATAAGGGATAGCTTTTGGTGGTGGAATTCAAGTGCCACAAAGACAGAAAAATAACTGCTGGTTACAAATTTAGCTGAAAGTGCCTTGATTATGTGGGCTGTTCATGGTGATTCCTACATTCGAAACCTAGCCCAACTAGATTGTAAATTTCTCTGCGAAACGATAGGGAGGAATCTTTAACACTTGGGTTTATATAAAACACTAAGTAAATTTTTTTTTAAAGGTTTTATTGGAGAAGGGGAACAGGACTTCATTGGGGAACAGTGTGTACTTCTGAGACTTTTCCAAGTCAAGTTGTTGTCTTTTCAGTCTTAGTTGTGGAGGGCGCAGCTCAGTTCCAGGTCCAGTTGCCTTTGTTAGTTGCAAGGGGCGCAGCCCACCATCCCTTGGTCTAACCGGCAACCTTGTGGCTGAGAGTCTGCGCAGCTCACTGGCCCATGTGGGAATCGAACCGGCAGCCCTGTTGCCCAGAGCTCGCGCTCTAACTACTGAGCCACCCGTCCTCCCTGGAGCACTTCCTTTCTGATAGCTCCAGCAAAAATCACAGCAGTGACTCACTGGCCCACATTTTATTACCCACCCATTTCTGAACCAATCCTGCCCTGAGACCTGGTGGGTAAAACAAGCATCTTGGCTAGTCCCTGATCACGCGCTGTGGGCTTTGTGGAAGGGTGAATGTCAGTTCCATTGGGAACCATATGACCTGACCGTGGAGGGTTGCTTACCTCTATTGAAGAGAGGTAGCCAAGATTAAGATTTGTGTGTCTTTACCAGTTTTATGTTTCAAGCCCAGAGCCTCGAAAAGTTCTATCTATTCATAGGAATTATGCTGGTGTGCCAATGAGGAACATTTTCTCATCAAAGCTGCAAAAACGTGTTGGGAATCCACTCCATGCCATTCATTATACTGGGTCCGCTAGCTATGAGAAAAGACAAGTTTTGCTCACTTGGACCTAGTGCTGTCATGGAGATGATGGCATACAAGAAGGTAGAGGATAAACAGTTCTGTGGCTAAGGGAAGCACCCCCAGGGGGAGGAGGGGGCAGTTCCACGCAGAGAGGGCAGCCATGTGCAAAGGTCCAGTGGTGAGAGAGAATAACTGAAGTAATTCCCTACAGGTGCAGCGGAAGTAGTCAGAGATCAGGATCGCGGAGGAAGTGTGGCCAGGTCACCTAAGAGTCTTACTTGCTAAGGCATTTTTACTTTAATCTTGAGTACCATGGGGATCCACTGAAGGATTTGATGCAGAGAAATGAGATGATGAAACTTGTATTTGAGAATGAATAACCTACCCTGGGGTGAATGGACTAGAGGAGGGCAGGCTGGCGGCTGAGACACATTGAGGCTGGAACTAATCCAGATGAAATGACCATGATGGAACCCGAGGCTGTAGTGACAGAGGTGATGGAGGTGACGGGCTGGGGGCGATCTGAATGTTCGCTGCTGGAACACAGTACTTGGATTCTCAGGGAGGGCGGAATTGGTCCAGGTTCTACAAAAGGCCTGATTTTGTCTCCTTTGAATATCCAGGCTCCCTCCCTATGATCTACATTATTCCATTGGCAAAAAGTAGTTAGCAGATTTCTTGTATTTACAAAAAAAGTACGAATATGGAAATGTTGATTAATAGCATCAATTCTAATAGCCAAAGAGAGAAAACAATACAAATGTTCATCACCTGACGAAAATATAAATTTAGTAAATACGTCCTATGGAATATTATTCAGCAATAAAAAGCAGTACGTACTGATACGTGCTGCAAAATGGATTAACCTTGAAAATGTCATGTTTAGTGAAAGAAGCCAGTAATAATAGGCCACATATTATATGAGTCCATCGATATGAAATGTCCAGAATAGGCAAATCTATAGAGATAGAACGTAGATTAGTTGCCAGGGACAGGGCTGGGGGTGGGAAAACACGGGAGAGACTGCTAGTGGGTATGGGTTTCTTTTTAGAGTGATAAAAATGTGCTAAACATCATTGTGGTGTTGATTGTACAACTCGGAATATACCAAAAACTATTGGTTCACTTGTATTCGTTAAATGGGTGAATTGTATGGTATGTGAGTATCTCAATAAAGCTATCATTAACAAATATGAGTATGAGATAAAGTCACCCCTTATTTATACGATGAGCTGTTAGAATCAGGCATATAGAATATATCAAGAAATGAAAGGGAGGAAATAGTGACAAACTGGAAAACAAATATCTAACAACAGGAGAATAGATAAAGAAGTTGTGATATATTCATAAAAGAAGAAAAGACAATGAGAACCCTGATAATTAACAAATTCATGTAAAAATATTAATAATTTACAGATGTGACTTAAAAATAGTATTTATGGAACATCTGGTATAGGAGTAACATAGCTTTACTCAACTCTAACCATTAATACGGCCATTAATATGTTTCCAAAGAACACTGTGTTATAAGATAAACAATGTATTTTAGAAATATCTTTTCTCAAAATGTAGGAGATTTTGATTGTTAAACATTTTCAGGGTCTGTTGCGTTTAACTGGAAAGTTTAGTGTATTGCACATCTTCAGAGATAGTTTACGAGTTTTTGAAGAAGAGGAAAGAAAAGATTATTTCTTGGAACAATAGAACAGGCAAGGGATGATGAGGATGTAGAGGGAAAATGCAGCAGGGTTGAAAGGCTGTACCTGGGAAGGTGAAGTAACCACACGTCCGTCTATAGGGTTTCCGAAGGAAATTGGACTGTTGAGTTGAGCATCACCCAACTCCTAGATGACGTCTGTCATTGATACTTCACTGCAAAAATATTTGCAAACCATTTTGGCCCTCGAGTGTCATTTTGTCTTTATAGGATCCAATCAGGAAAAAAGCAAAAGCAAACGTCTCTTTTGCGAAGGAAACTGAGGAAACAAGATGGTACAAAGATTGCCCATGATTGGGATTGGGAGTAATGTGTAAAACAGAAAATGGAGAAACCATCTAAGTTCTGCCTGGAGAGAATCTTAGAAATTGTTTTAAGACAAAGCATTTTGGCTTTACTATTATACTTACCTTTTTGTTGTTGTTGTTGTTATTGATGATAAAATTATTTTACTTGTAAAATGGGATAGCAAAATATAAGGTAGAATGTTAGTGGCTAATAAAGAGTGAAAAATTATGAGAAATTTTGAATTGCCATGTATCTGTAGATGATACCTGGTTTTGAAAAGTCTGTGTATCAGCATTTCAGAGAATTGTTTTGAGACTGGTAGGTGTACTTACACTTAAAATTTGGCACTCAGAAATCTTTGCTGCGGTATTTTTGAATTTGCTTCTTAAATCCCGTCAATTTGCTACCCTTTAATGTTAATCTTTTTTCTCCCCCTCTAAGAGTAAGTCCCTCGTCTAAGAGGCTGGAGGATTTATTTCTCTTTCCTGAGAGTTTCCTTTCCTTATCTTTTTAATTGCAGTGCTGTTATGGGTCCTGTCCTAAATTTCTTTCATAATTTTTCTCTCTTTTCATTTAACTTAGGCATATCCACTTCACATTAGTGATGTGCCTCTTTATCTTGGAGGAGGAAACTGGTATTCTCTGAGTGTATTGTAAAATTCTCCTATGTGAATTAGTGGCAAACGTTGAAATATGTCTTTGATAAC
This sequence comes from Rhinolophus ferrumequinum, assembly GCF_004115265.2. Taxonomy (NCBI): domain Eukaryota; kingdom Metazoa; phylum Chordata; class Mammalia; order Chiroptera; family Rhinolophidae; genus Rhinolophus; species Rhinolophus ferrumequinum. Next base: position 11,232,852 of record NC_046297.1, read on the forward strand.
TGGGGAATCGTTAATAGAAAGAGGAACAATCCTAGATACTTTCAAAAGTCTTTTCAGGCAATATTTTACCTTATACCTAAATTGACACAAAGCTTTTTGCCAAGTTTACTGTTATTTTGAGCAGAGTGAGCTTTTGTTTTTCCAAACTGTTTCTGCCATACCACCAGCTACATAGTCTTTATAATTTTCAAAAGGGGTCTTTAAGCACAGGAACCACCATCTATCTGTATATCTCTAACCACCATATATCTGTAACAGAATTTTCGTTGCAATTATTTTCATTGGAGAGCATGTCTTCCGCTGTTTGTCACTTCTGTCCCATCCTAGTTCTCTGAAAGAATTGCCAATTAGAGTCTAGTTCTTTGTGTGATGTTCTAATTAATCAGGAAAGAAAAATTTACTTTTCAGTCTGTGAAAGCTCTTGCTAATTAGAAACATTAATTCAAAATTTCTTTCATATTTTCCTCACTTGTTCCTGTTCAGTTAGCTGGAATGTTTCCTTAATTAGAGTACTATTATATTGATTTAACTTGCTTTAGTATATCAGATTCCTATATATGAAATAGTTTTTAGTAGTTGGTCATTTGTACTGCCAGATTATTCTCTTTAAAATAGGACTCAAGATTCTTTTAAATATTAAATTTATATATACTGAAAATAAAATTCAAATTGACACGATTTTATAGTATTTATACAATTCTTTATAAGCTAAACTACAGTTATATGTTAGTGCTTTCTCATTTGTTTTTAAGAACTATAGTCTATGCTTACCTGCTTCTATTGAGGTCCTGAGTATGAATATGTGTGTGTGTATGTGTGTGTGTTGTATGTGTGTGTATTTAATGTGAACGGTTGGGTGACAAGCCATCAGTGGTTTTGTAAAGGAGTCTCAGAGTTAGAATAATTATATTCTAAAAGCAGTGTCTTTGGGAGAACTATTTTGTTAAATAGAGAATAAATATTACTTACCTGATCATTCAAGACTATGTGTAATCGGAATATAAAATGGATTTGGGGGTAGTACTCATGCTGTAAACTTATGATTGGGTCGCACCAAAAGTGTTCAGAGAATTGTTCAAAGATGACATAAAGTAAAAGAATTTTGTGATTGGTAATGAGTGGAAAAATATACTGTAAACTTTTGACCCTACTTAGAAAAAACAAGTGGGGTTGTGTAAAGCACCTGCAGATGGCAAGATTTAGCATCAAGATTTAGTCACCTCTCAGCCTTCACAGCAATTGTGATCAGGTTACACCCTGTACACTTTGAGAACTTCAATATTTTAATGGGGTTAAGTTGGATCTGAATTGCCTTTCGGTGCTTGTATATATTAGAGAACTATCAACCACATGTAACCTAAAAAATTCAGCGTTTTACAAGTTTTATTGTTGCTTTAGTTAAATGTTTCCTTCACGTAAGTTGTGTTTTTTTTTTTTTTGGCATAAAGTTATAAGTTAAAACCATTTAGACAGAAATTTCTGAGATGTTTGCTAACTGCCTTAGGCTGCTCTTATCATCATTTAAAAAATTAGAGAGAGATTTTGGCAGCACATAAATAGGTACTGATTAATTTTTTTCCCACTGCAGTAATCGTAGAAGATTTACAAACTATTATTAAAAGCAGTCACAGGTTAGTTTTTAAAGTTTCAGATATCAAAGATAAAATCATTTGTTTAGTAAAATACATAAGTAGTTACATACATTGTGTAAGTTGGTTTGTAATTAATATATATGGCTGTTAATATTTCGGATGGCATTAGAAATGTAAAAACTGGGGATGAAAGGATCATTTTCTTCATTGAAAATAACTATACGTGTTTAATAAGTCTCCATAGATCAAACAATAAGAGGATTATTATTTTACATTTTTAAAGAGGATTTCTATTTAGGAAATGAGAAGGACCTTTTTTGAAAAACATTAAATATTTAGTTGACTGTTATTTCTAACATGACATCCCTTTGTCCAATTGTATCAAATAAAGAATCGAAGCTATATTATGGTTTCTCCTGATGACCTGACCACTAACCACTGGTTTTTCTTTTTCTTGTGTTACCTCTTCACTTACATACCCCTTGATCCCCTCATTTGGGTTGATTTGTAATCTGACTCTTGTGACAGATGTTAGGAGGTGGAGGATTCTGTGCTTTTAGACCAATAGGTTAAGAGACTGCTGTATTAAATCTATGGTCAGAAAAAGAATTCTTTAGCCTTATAAAGAATCAAAGGAAAAGCACATGGTACTAGAAACCAAAAAATGACAGAGAAAAATTAAGGGAGGAGTAGAAGAGACGTGAAGCTAAGTTAGACACACACTACAAGGACGTTTTGGAGGAGGGGGTAGGGTTTTCATGTTGCAGCTTGTGCTCTGCTTTGACTGAATCTGGCTGGATTTCTGTAAACATCCCTCCTTTTAGGATGAATCAATGCGTTTTAGCCATGTCCGTACCTGTAGCAGAACACTGGTGATGAAATTTTATAGGCAATTTAAAGATGGGAGAAGAAAAGTGGAAAGGGTTGATGTTTCAGAAATCCCGGAGGTTCAGCCAAGTTTGAACACATTCTGAAATACAAAAAATGTATGTACTTTCACAACTCTATTTTTTTCAGGTATTTGTAGATAAATTTCCATAAGTTGGACATCAGTTGACTCATAATCTGTACTTTTTAATACTTGTTTTTGGTAATTATGCATGTGTGCAGAATCCCTAATTTCCCAATCTCCTTATCCAATATACTAGAATGTCTGTAAAATTTTTCCTGCGAAAAGGATTTTCCGTGGAGAGGGAGAGGGTTTTAGCTAGGCACTTCCTTCATTAGGCGCAGTGATGGAGGAACAGGGGAACTGTCTGATAGTGCAATACGGAGAAGCCATATTTGCAAACACACGGGTTGTGAGCTAGTGTACACACAGACACATGCGGTCAGAAGCAAACGATCGTTTGGTCATTCCAGTTTGCTGCCACGTGTCTGCCCATCTCAGTAGTGGCAAGGAGCTGCCATACTGGACTATGGCTCACTCTTTGTCTAAAGCTCGGCAGAACAGAGCGCCGACAGGATTCTGGTTTTACTTTTTGATGATGAAAGCACCAACGTGTAAGCTCTGGAAAACATTTAAATAAATCACTAGTTTCTCCATAGTCAAGTCCAGTCAGAGCAGCTTTTACTAATTTACAGCTTAAGAAGTTGAGTGTTTGTTCCCCTAAAAAACCTGACTTTATTAAAAGCATTTCATTTAAAAAGGGGAAAGTGCCTCTCAATGTTCCCATTAGAGAACACAAAAGAAAGTGCATAACGACTGCTTATTACACAATCCTCACATAAGCATAGCCGTTTAAATTTACAGCCAGAGTACCAATTACAGGTACATTTAGTCAGTTGAAACATGTAAAAAATTAATATTAATGAGCTCAGTCTCCTTGACAGTACTCTGGGGCTTAACTTTGCTCCCATTTCTTTGAGCTTATTATTTTCTATTAACTTAAAAAAATTCCTGGCAAATCTGTCATTTACTATACTGCATCTTGTATGGAATCAGGGCCAGAAGTGAATGTTTACTATTTGAAAGATGGCAGAGAGGGCTCCACTTTGCTGTAAGAAACTGCTTTAAAAGTAAAAGCCGATGCTTGTGTTGCTTTTTTCAATGTGATAAGATACATTTTGAACGTATAGCTTCCCTTTTACTGCACATTACAAACAAAACATGAACCCAATTGGCATTCTAAAGCACATTCATAGATTCTTAGTTGATAAGTTAATGTGCTTTGAAAAATCCTACAAAGCAGTACTCTATTTTAATAAATATGAGGTGGGTAATTCATCATTGTTGTCTTTATTTTAAGCTAATTGCTCAGAGGTATGTGATCAAAATAAAGGAATTCAAGGGTGATTCCATAAGACATTCTTTTTTATTAACAATGTAAACGTATTTACTTGAACAGGCAGTGTGAATGGCTATTGTGTAGGCAGATTTCAAAATAGGTTGCCTAGTGCACCAGAAAAGTAAACGCAAGTTTTGAGAGTAACTCCAAATATTTAATTGCAATAAGAGCAACTCCAAATATTTAATTTTCATTTTATGTTGTTGTTGTTAAAAGGTGTAGGGGATCCAGGGTGGCAGAAAAGACTAAAGTAGTTTTTTTTTGTTTTTTGTTTTATTTTTTTTTTTCGCTTTTAAAGAAAACAATCCATTTATATAATACAGAAATGTAGGCTCTCTGGGACAACGCTGAACATACTTTCAGGTGTTGGGATGTGATGTCCATCAGTAAGAGTTACCTGCCCTGTGGTAGTAAGGGATTTGCATGTCAGTTGAGGTAGTACTGTAATCATCTTCATTTCTCAGCATCTTTATTTTAGAGCTGGAAGAGGCCCTAGGAGTCATGTGATTCCTTTAAAATTTGTAAACGATTTTTTGGCTGTTGTGGGTCATGAATCCAGGTTCTCACCTTCCCAGTTCAATGGCTCATATTATCAAAGTGTGATGTTTTCCTAATTGTTTTTGTAAATGAAACATTTTCATTGGTTGCTGTTAGTCAAAATGATGTATATACAGAGAACAGATTGGTGGTTGCTAGAGGGGAGGGGATTGGACGGTGGGTGAAATGGGTGACGAGGTACAAACTTCCAGTTATAAAATAAATAAGGCATGGGGTGTAATGTACAAAAAAAAACACACTAATGATGTAATGTGCAGCATGCTGACTATATTCTGTATGGTATGGAGGAAACTTGTTAAGAGAGTACATAGATCTGAGAGTCTTCATTACAGGGACAAATGTTTTTTCTTTTTATTGTATCTGTATGAAATAATGGATGTTAACTAATCCTGTTCTCTAATCATTTCACAATATATGTAAATCAAACACAATAAAGTGGTATATGCTGAATCTGGCAAAATCAGTAATTGGGGTTTCAGTGAATATGTATATATGTGTTTTGAAAACCTCCAATAAGCTAAGGCACTCTTAAGCTATTAGATTGAAAATTGAAGCTTCAACATTGGCACATCTATGAATTTTTTTATTGTGGATGAAATTAGATTGACTTTTTAATTCAGAGTGTAAATATGTGTATGTTGTATATTAATTAAAGTTATTAATTGATTTGCCTTTGTTTCTAGGGAAAGATTGGAAATACTCTAATGAAAATTAACATTTACGTTGAAGCCGCAACTTTGTTTAATATTTTTCTTGTCTCGCATTTATTAGTTTGATGCTACAGTTGTTTTTGGCTATACTAAACATTGGAATGATGCCAGTATTTGTACTGTAGAAAATAATCAGGACACCGTGCATGTAGGTCCTGATTACAGTTCTTTTATGGTAAGTGTGCTTAAGTGTTAAGGAGAAAGTCAGTGGCAGGAAAGGCCTGCCCATGTTTGCTTTAAAATACATGAACTCAACTTGGAATATTATGGTGCTATTAAAAATTATATTTTCAAAGGCTGAAATGAGGAAAAACACTTCTGCGATGCTGTTAGATAGAAATGGTCATAAGATTCAATTTTATACAACTGATTTTTAAAAGTTGTTTGGTTCAACAGTTTCTGTAAATAAATAACATCACAACGTTAAATAGTATTTTCAGATAGTGGAAATATAAGTGGTTCCTCCTTTCTTTACTTTTCCCAATTATTTTCTTAGTGAACATTTTCCTTGTAAAAATAATAAACCCGAAGGGAATACAATTATAAATATTCATTCTTAAGAGAGATAAACCAAGGAGATAGCTGATGATGTTACATTTATAATTTTTTAAGCTGAAAAGGGCCTACTCACTAGAAAGATACTTGCTGAACGTTACTGTTTAAGCATTGGAAGTAAACAGCTTATTCCTCAAGTAACTGATATTACTTCCTATTCAAAGTATAGAATTTGTACAGAATTCCCATCAGATACTGCTCTGTTTTGTACTAACTCATTTAATACTACAACCTTTCGAGGTGGTGCTGGAGGTGGTTCTTTCATAGAAGAGGAACCTGAGGGTATGGAGAGGTAAATAATTTTTCTAAGGTAACACACCTGGCAACGAGGGCAGCCAGCATTTGAACAGGCTTGGCACCAGAGCCCATAATATTAAATATTATATAGTATTTACCTGGATTTTGCACTGGGGTACAGAAAATGTGACCTAGAAAGGAAAATCCAGGAAAAAATAGTCAAACTGTGTCTAATATTAAAGATTTCCCTATAAACTGAATGGTAAATGCACAAATTTCTGTTTGTTGCCACATCATGTAAAAATAGCAAGGTTGAGTATCATTAAATTTAGAGGGTACGTCATAACCAAGATGGTCTACTAGAAATTAGCTTTCAGGGCTGGGTCTCAGTGAGCTTCCCAAATAGTTTGAAATGGAGGGACAGTGAGATGTCTGTGGTACTGCCAAATGGGAGGGATGGGTCTTGTATATTAAGACAGTGAGGATAGATAGCAAATAATCGTTTAAAGAATGAGTTCAGAAGATCGCAGGGCAGACTCCACACTGTAGAAATTGATTTCAAGAGCAGCTGCTGCTTATGTGGGCAACTCTACCCAGCAGGAACTGCAGGGTTTATAGCAGAGGTTAATAATTCTTCTGAAAAACCAGGTAGGCCAGCTAGTCAATCATTAATGAATTCCCATGATTTCTACTTCAAACAGGGAGTCAAGTGTAAAATGGTTTTATGTAAAAGGAAGTAAAAAGTTTATTGAGATCATATTTAATCTAACGAGCAATTTTATAATTTCTCTATTCTTTCCCAAACACTATTTTCATTGGTGCTTTAGCAGGGCTATAAATACCTACTGTTTGTACTTTACCTTATGTTATAAATAGAATGATGAAGACATTTTAAAAATCGAATAATTTTATGGCCTTAAGAGATTGTTATTTAACATGTAGCTAAAATATTTTAATTGACTATTTTTGTAGGTCTTCCTTTCTTTCATATATTAGTCAAAGACATCATTCCTGTCACCTAACAGAAAGGGAGTGGATCTTTATAAACTTTTAGGAAGTAAAGATATTGGCGTCTATTGAGAATCACTTGGTAAATATCAGTTGGAGTAATGAATGAGTAGTAGACACTCTTCTAGCAGAATAACATAGGTCATTTCCTAATTTACTTATTCCTCATACCAGTCGAGAAAGTCTTCTCAGGTAGGTGTGAGTATTTTCTTTCTATGGAGATGAATGAAAGAAGCATATGGCCAGAGGTGGTAAGTAATGACAACCTAAGTTCAAACACAGACCTTCTGACTCCAAGTCCATTGTTCTTGTTGTGTAGATTGTATGTCACAAGAAGATGTCGTCATTAATCAAAGCTCCAAGGATTAATTATTTTTGGTCAAAAAATTGGATGATATAACCATATCATTTCAAAATTCATTTAACCAGAGGATATTTATTGAACCCTGACCACTACAAAGTACTATGAGTTGCTCTGTGGGATGAAATGAACCTTGTGTCTTTAAGAAGCTTATGGTGTAGTTGAGATTGACATGTACATTAACAAAAAGACCAAAAAAGTTTTAAATTCATGTGAAGTATACATAGGTACTCTATGTGCGCCCCCAGCACCATGTCTCCTGGCCCATGCCTACATCCAATAAATATTTGAATGAATGAATGAATGAATGAGTCCAAATTAGGGTAAATTGGTTAGGGAGGGATTTACGGGAGAGAAGGTTGTGGCAAAAGCTTGGAAGACAGCTAAGATTTGGATACCTGAAGAGAGGTGGTGTTGAGAGGTGGCATTGCAGGCTGGAGACACGGCTGGAACAGGAAGAGGAAGAAGGAGCAGAGCCTGTACACACAGGGCTTTGACCAGCCTCAGGCAGAGAGCCCCTGGTGTAGAGGAGCAGTAGAGGGAGGGTACCCTTAGAAATACAGCTTTGAGCCGGCTTCCACGCCTTTAAATGCTAGATTTAAGTGTTTGCCTTTATTCTCTAGGCAATAGCTGCCATCAGAGATTTAAATTCCAGGATGTGAGGAGTGACGTTACCAAAGTGACATTTTATTTGATTGATTTGCTCTTGGTGCATGGGGTGTCTTGGGGGGTGAAATGGCGAGGAAGAGACCAGAGGCGAGGAGAACAGCGAGAGGTGAAGTCTTGTTCTAGAACAGTGGGCAGGGCATTCCAGCTGGCTTGAGTGTCCTGGCATCAACAGGAGGGCTTGTTGGAACCTGGTTCCTGATTATTGCAGAAAAGAGAAATTCTGCATAACAAGACAGAAATACAAATAAAATAATAGTCTTAAGTGTATCTGAGAACTAGCAATTTACAGTATGTTAAGATTGAGAATTGCCAAGGTATGGCATTCTCTTAGTCTGGATTTAAAATGTTTGTTCTTTACCAAGTAAAAATTATAATACTTTTTCAACCCTGGTTTTTGATTATTTATGCTATTCTCTCCTTTTCTCAGAGGTAACTGCTATGCTGAATTTGTTACACCCATGCTTTTTATTTTTGGTTTTTACTTTTTGTGTATTTAATTGTTTATAATGTGTGGTATCATTCTCTGCGTTTTAAAGCTTAATTAAATAGTATCACATTGTTCATATTGTCCTGCAACTTGGCATTTCTCCTGTAATGTGTTTTTGAGATAATGCCCATATATTTGCAGGTCAGTCAAACGTGCAATATTCCATTATATGAACATATCACCATTTGTCCATTGACCTTGTGGTAACATTTAGGTTGTTTCTAATTTTTTTGCAATTACAATAATGAACATTTTTGTGCGTGCCACCTTGAGTACATAAGACAATTTCTCTGGGGTATTCCCTGGAAGGGTAATTGCTGGATTCTAGGATATGTGATTTAAGACTTAATTTTTGATAATATTAAGGGTGTGAAATGGTATTTCACTTTAGTTTTAATATGCATTCTCTGATTACTATTGAGTTTACACCATTGGCCATTTTGGGTCTTCTGAATTTACTGTTAATATATTTTGCCCATTTTTCCATTGAGATATGTTTTTTCATATTGATTTATAATTATTGACGTATTCCAGATACTTCAGGTTGGCATTTTTAAAAAATTGCTTTTCATTATAACTGACATACAATATTATATTAGTTTCAGGTGTACAACATGGTGGTTAGACATTTGTATACCTTACAAGGTCATCACCATGATTAGCCTAGTATCCATGTGGCACCATGCATAGTTACTGTGATATCATTGATTATATTCCCTACAGGTTGGCATTTTTAACCATTAGTTAGCTCTATGCCTTTGGTAATCTGATAAGAGTATATATCAACTATTATTAAGCTGGTGCAAAAATAATTGCGGTTTAAAAGGTTAAACATTGCAAAAACCACAATTACTTTTGCACCAACCTAATAATTTGATTCTGGGCAGCATTATATATGGTAAAAACAGCCCGACTGATAAACTGCATCTCAAATAGGAGGATAAATGAAATATAAACGAGCATTTCCCTTGTGGGGATCTTGGAAGCTTTGCCTATGAACTTGTTAAAAGAGATACTGAGTTGTATGGATCAGGAAACTTCTGAAGAGGCAGCTCCCGCGCCCTCCCAGTGTGGACCTGAGCTGAAGAGGGGCACCGTCTGGTACAAGCGCCTTCTTGCTGGGAGGCCGGGCTCCTGCCTGTATCCTCCTCAGGAGACCGTGCCAGATGTTGCCGAGGATAATTCTGTGAGTCGGAATGTTTAGCTGAACTTAAGAAAACCCTTTGGTGAGTGTTGCAGCAATGTTGGCACTTAAAATGATCTGAGGGATGGTTAAAGAATTAGCCTCTGATATACTATATTACACATCAATGAAATATTTTTAATTTCCTCCTAATAATCTGAAAATGAATTTTAAAGTAGAATTTTTATGTCTTGATCATGCAGTCCTGATCCTAAGTAATGGGCTCAGTTAGGGAAGAAGGAAATACCATCATTTAGGTCTGTGTTGCTTTGCTGCATGGGTTTACGTTGTCCAAGATGGAGAGGGGTCAGCCAGCGAGGCGTCTGTAGTTCTCCTACCGTGTTCTGATCAGTTTTCATTACCTTTGACTTTTAGAAGTGATAGACTTAAACCAATGGGGCTCCGCGGATGGCCGACAGACCCCTGTTGGAATATACACTTTTTAGGCACGTGGTCAGATCTCTCCAAATTTTTTGCTCAGCCCATCAATATGATTTTTCTTTTTCATGGAAGTATATTCCTCCAATATTATGTGATTCAATAGGAAAATTGTATTTGATACGTGAAATACTTTATGTACATTTTAGGTACACATTTTTTTGAGATAAGGAATGTATACTAGCCCTATTCTATTTGAAAATGTAAACATAAATGTATTTTGTGCAGTTGGAAAAGTTGTTCAGTTTGACTTCTTTGTGGATGTGTCTATGTATCTTTGTTTTATTTTTAATAAATCATTTTAAAATTCCAGAACTTTAGCTAATCCTTGTAGACTCGTGTAGTTGACAGCTTACCTTAAATAGTGCTGTAAAAAACTAAGAGGCATAAACATGGCTCTTTTTTTTTTCTAAAAATGATCATACCGTATCCATGAAGGAATAAATCTGCTTGCTCACTCCTTCACTTATTTAAAGATAAAAGAAATACAGTCTCAAATATAGGTGATGAAGGAGAACTGACTCTGGGTGGTGAACACAAAATGGGATTTATAGATGATGTAATACAGAATTGTACACCTGAAATCTGTGTAATTTTACTAACAATTGTCACCCCAATGAACTTGAATTAAAAAAAAAGTAAAAAGAAATACAGCCATTTGGATCAAGGCTGAAATGAAGGCAACCTTCTCAGGCCTTCTTCCCACATTGACCACCAACGAGACAGCACTTGTATGCACTGGCCTCTCGTCCTTCTCCCTCCCCAAACTTGTTTAAACCTATTCAAAGTTGCATATTCAGCATATTGAGAGACCCGGGATGGGTGGTAGTGCCTGTGTACCCCGCCCCCAGCAGTCCCAGCCATGCCCTATCTGGGCTATGATTCACAGAACTTCAGTGAGCACCTCTGGTTATCTTTTTCCATGTCAGGAGCCAATTTTCACTATGCCTCTCCTTCTCCTCCATGTAAAAGTACTTGAACATGTACAGATTTGAGCAATCCATGTAGTTCCTCCCGTATGATGAGAGGATTGGGCATATTAATTATCCTGTATATGTGCTCGATCATTAAATTTATGTGAAAGTTCATACAGTATCTATTACCGTATTAAAGAACCATATATTAATACATACCATGTTTCCCCGAAAAGAAGACCTAACTGGAAAATAAGCCCTAGCATGATTTTTCATGATGACATCCCCTGAACGTGAGCCCTGATGCGTCTTTTGGAGCAAAAATTAATATAAGACCTGGTCTTTTTTTCTGGGAAACATGGTATGTACTAATTCAGTATATATTAATACAGTGTATATTCATGTAGTCGTTAAAGAACCAAATCAGGTTCTGGGTGTGAATCCAAGCTTTGACACCTACTCTAAAATGGGGATAATAGAAAAACCTGCTTTGTAGGGTTGTTCTTAAATGAGGTAGTGAGTGTAAAGTGCTTAACATTAGCTTAGCACTTATTAAGCACTCAATAAATATTAGCTGTTCTTAAAATTACTTTAATTTGAAACTTTGATATTAAGAAGATATTAAAGTGGGAGGGGCTTGCTGATTTCTTTTACTATAATTACTTCATAATGTCAGCTATGTGTACTGAAGTCTTTTAATTTTACAAGTTTCACTATACTAAGACTCAAGTTTCACTGCAGTGTTTTGCCATAATAGTCACTATTTACCATATTCTAGAGCTTTCCCCGTGATTTTGTCATTTCTTCATTTTTTTTCTGTTGAAACATATTGTCATGTATGTAAGCTTTGAGATTTACTGTTATGTAATGTGCCGTTTTGTCTTTATCATGACCTACGGTAGGAAACCAGATAGTGTGGCTTTTCCCAGTAAAATGTCTCCTTTGTTCATTCACCAGTTCATGTTTCAATAACTACAAAGATTACTCTCTTTTTTTGGTAAGCTCTGTGTAAATATTTTTAGTTGTTAATCATTTTTTAACTAGGAACTTCATTTAAAGGTCTGTTTTTTTAAGGATAGATTTCAAACTAAGTGATGTTCGTTATGCTTTTAAGGAAAACAGATTGACAGCCTTTACTATCTTGAAAGTGGGAGCTGGATGTCAGTATACTATTCAGTAATTTTTTTTAGTTGACCGTATAATTGTGTTTATGATTCTTAACGTTGCAAGTTGAATATTTGAACTATTGATTTGGTCTTCGTTATTCTGTCCAAAGCAAATGGGTAGGCCTGGTGCCATGTCAGTGCCATGTGTCGGTGGGCTGTCAATCCTCATTGAACTCTGCCTTGTTGCTAGAGAATTCAAACTCTTTGGAAGTATCTGGGCCAACAGATAGGGTTTTTGAAATGTTAAGATTATCTCCACTCTGAGCCTATAACGAGTATTCATATATCAACAATATCTAAGCTATTGGAAAACTGACATTTGTTTGATGTTGTTTTAGATAACTTTGTTAAGGAAGGCTGTGGTTGTAACTTGGTTTCTTGTAGAGGTTTTGAATACAAAGGGCGTGGGTTAGTGTAGTTGTCTTTTGTCAGCTTTTCTTCACACTTTATATTTGGCTTAACCTCTGACTAATAAGCCTTGTGCTTAACACCCAAATCAGGGACCCAGAGCAGTGAATTTGTTCGTTATTCAGTCATTTTAATTTCTCATTTACATATGGCAGAAGACTTTTACATGGGAGAGCTCCCCTCGATAACAAAACACAGAAGTTTGTAATAAAAGTCGGTATAAGGATTGAGGGTTTTATTGAGTGTCTTATTCTTATTTATTCATTTTGATATCTTTAGACTCTGAAATTTGGGGAATCAGTGTCTGAGACGCCTAGTTTTGTATTTAAATACTAGTTCTATATTTAAATCATAGAAAAATTTTATGGAACTAATTGCTATGTAATATTAGTCCTTCATCTAAAATTTTATAAACAATAGTAATTTTTCCCTTAAACTGCATTTTATTTATTTTTAAAACAATTTCTTAACATTTCAGTTACAGTGACATACAATATTATTAGTTTCAGGTGTACAACATAGTGATTGGACATTTATATACCTTACAAAGTGATCACCCTAGATAAGTCTAGTACCCGCCTGACACCATACATAGTTATTACAATATTACTGACTCTATTCCCTGTGCTGTATATCACTGTGACTGATTTTATAACTGGAAGTTTGTACTTCTGAATCCCTTCACTGTTTTCACCCATCTCCCCAACTTCCCTCCCATGTTTGTTCTTTGTTTGTTCTATGAGTTTGTTCATTTATTTTGCTTTTTAGATTCCACATATAAGTGAAATTATATGGTATTTGTCTTTCTCTGCCTGGCTTATTTCACTTAGCATAATACTCTCTAGATCCATCCGTGTTGCCACAAATGGCAAGATTTCATTCTTTTTTATGGCTGAGTATTATTCCACTGTATATACGTGTGTATATATATATATATATATATATATATATATATATATATATATATCACATCTTCTTTATTCGTCTATTGGTGGGCACTTAGTTTGCCTCCATATCTTGGCTATTGTAACTAATGCTGCAAAGAGCATAGAGGTACATGTATCACTTCTTGATTCTTTGCTTGGTGCATATCAAGTAATCAGTATTTAAAAACGGACTGAAAGGTGCTGTCAGCTTACTTGGATGGTTTCTGGGGATTGAAGTGGGGGGGAAAGTCTTGTATGGAAGATTTAGGGAAGACGTTGTGAGGAGGTGGCCATGGACGTGAAAGCCTTCAGGCTGGCAGAGGCTGGCTGGGAGAGGTCACTAAGTGGAAGGGATGGAACGCCTGAGCCATGATGTGTTTGCCTGGAAGTGCCTGGCCTCGTCTGAGAACACCGCGCTTTTCCAGTTTGGCCAGAACTAAGACCACAGAGCTGGGGGATTATTTATGTGGTGGACAAACCTGGAAAACTAGGTGGATTGCACGGGCCCCTGAAGGTTAAATCCCTGTTTGAGTTTCCAGAGAGTAAGCATAAGGAAAAAGGAAAGAGAACTGACTGACATTGCTTGAATCCCTACTAGGTGTTAAAACTGGGCCAGATGGTGACAAATAATCGTGACACTGAATCCTCATCTCGGGCCGTATGGTAGCTTCCATCCCCATGTTAAACCTGAAGGAACAGTGCCACAGGTAGAATTTGACAGTGATCAGAGGATAGTGAATAAGGGAGAAACCTGACATGGGGAGAAGCTCCTGGGGAAGCCAGGGAGAGGGGAGGAAACTCTGGTAAGTGCAGCCCTCTGCAATTGGGAAAGAGGGTGATGTGTTCAAGAGAAACTGCAGCAGCAGAATCTGCAGATCTTGGGCACTGATTGCGTTTGCCGACTGAGAGAGAAAGAAGAGTTAGAGGAAACGTACTGAGTGATAGGAAATGAAAAGCAGCAGGTTCAGGAAGACGAGTTTCCTCCAAGAGGTGAGGAGTTCAGCTGTGGACACTTGTAGGGAGAGATGCCTACGAGAGGTCAGACGGTAGGGGTGGGCCTGGGAGCCGGGGTGATCCTGTGAGGCCGGCCGTGTCACCTCATGGCACCAGCAGATCAGGTCTGCAAGTAGTGGCTCTGCAGGATGTCGTTAGTCAATTCCCAGAGTTTCTGTTTGTGTCTTTGTGACTTGGTGGCAGGGAGAAGCGGGCCCAACGCTGCTCAGGGAGGTAGGAAGAGAAACATGGTAAGTGCAGTGTCATGGAAGCCAAGGGACAATAATGGAAAAGGTGTCTGATAGAGGCCAGCTGGTGTAAGGCTGAGCGTATATTTATTGTGGTTCTCAGGAGGGCCGGTGGCCCTGTGGCTTGTTGGGAAAGGTAGGGGGGCACCTGGGGCTTGACAGTGATTGCAGGCAGGTCGCTTGTCTATAAAGGTCGCTTGTCTAGCAAAGCGCAGGAGAGTCCCTGGCTGCCCCATCTGAAATGTCCCCAGTTTACCCTTTTCTAGTCCCCCTGCATTCTTTTTTCCTCTTTAGCACTTACCACTATCTTACATAAGCACTCACCACTATCTTACATATTGTATCTTTTACTTATTTATCTGGTTTATTGTCCATCTAGATTACAAAGTCAGGACAGAGATTTGTATCTGATTGGGTCACTGCGTATCCCAGGGCCCCACACATAGTGAGGTCCTCAGCAAATAGTTGATGAAAAGATGTATGAAAATTAGAGTGATTTACGTAGAGTCGTTTCTCCCTCTTTACCCTGTAAACTTACTGAGTGGAGCTGAATCATCTTTGTACCCCTAATAATGCCTTGCATATTGTAGTTGATGCATAGTTTTTGTTTGTTTTTACAGTAGTATCAGAGGGGGAAAACTAGGGATTTGGGACTCAACTGGTCTGAGTTTGGATTTTTGTTCTTATTAATTGGACTCTAAACTACCAAACCTCTCTCTAAGCCTCATTTCCCTTAATTGTAAGTGGGGATAAATTAGTACCTATGTTATAGGAGGACTGTTGAGAGGGTTAAAGAGATAATGCATGTCAGAGCGGCTGGCACATACTTTGCTGCCAATAAATAACTGGGGTTTCATAACCGTCCCATTGTGTAACCTTGAATTACTTATTTAACCTCACCAAGCCTCAGCATTTTTATCTGTAAGAGGGGAAAAGGAAACCGATGTCATACGGTATTTGGAAGAGCCAGTGAGACACCACATGCAAAGCACCTTGCTGGCATCATGCCCGCGTGCTTGGTGGTCATTTAAGTACCAGTGGCCGCTCTTCTTTTTGTGGGCACAGACTCTGGAACCAGGCGGTAGGAATTTAGCCCTGGCCTTGTTACTTTGCAGCTTTACTTGACATCTCTGAATCTCAGTTTCCTTAAATTGGGAGAAATAATAGTACCAAGTGCATAGGACTGTCGTAAGGAAACACATATGGTAATCCATACAAAGCTTAGCTCAGTGCCTGGCACTTGGTAAGCACGAAATGTGTCTGATTAAAAAAAACAAATGTGTCCTTATTGCTTTATTTCCTCCCTTTATTAAATAGTTTTAGCTTCATGTAATCTATAGGATGCCTTGCTTGTAAAAAATCGGGCTGCTTTTTGATGAAATTGGCCATGTCTAAGGGGAAAAGACAATAAATAAAACATCAGAAACAATAAAAGTGTCTTCTTGGTTTGACCTGACTGGGTAACATAGCCGTGGTCTTGACTGTTCCACGTACAACAATGAAAAAGCTACACGTTGGCTCCCATTTTGGTCAAGTTCCACTCAGCAGTTGCAGGCTGGTTTAGATTGTTATCTTTGAAAAACTTTTTTGTCGCTTGTGAATTGGCCTCCATTTCTCTGCCCCCTATTCTGCCAGCTGGTTTCTAGGAATGGTTGGGGATGTAGGTTTAGGGGAACCCAGGAGGAAGCAGCAAAATTAGAGAAAGACGTAGTGAGTAGCTGGAAACACTTCCCTCCCACTGGGGAAGCCTTTCTTTACTAGCAAATCATTTTTCTCACAAAACTCCAAGAACGTATTCCTAATTGTACCTGCGATTCTTCAATCCTGTCGAGGATTAGAGCTGTCTTCAAAGAACTACCGAGTTCATTATAGTGAACCACTGAGGACTTGGCTAGATCTTTATTCACTTCTAAAACAGGCTTAAGGAAAGAGAAGTTGCTGCTTCGGATCAACAGATTCAGTATCCATTCACGTAGCAGGCTACTATGACAAGTCTGTTGTGTTGTGGTGACACCCTCCCTCCATTAGCAGTTTCTACTGGGTCTTCTCTGTGTGAGAGTCGTGGCCACCCCTGATTCCTGCCCCATGTCACCCTGGTGCAGGGATGGCAGGCAGACCTGATCTCAGGTGCCAGCTCCTATTGGTTATCGCGAGTGGACTTCTGTGTGGAGAAGAATTGAGAGGCCACCCACAGACTCAGAAGTGATTAATTAGCAATGTCTGCTGTGCAGGGGGAGAGAGGGTAACTGCATGTGTGTCGTGCATTTGCCAGGCTTCATGGGTTCTATGATAAGGTTCAGCCTTGAGAGAGAGACTCCAAGTCTCATTTTGTGCTCAGTACTTTTGTCTTTGAATTAATGTATGTCAGTTACTTTATTACAGAAAACCAAATATAAACTAGGAATCATCAATCAGCCAAGATTATATAGAGTTATGTATGTGTGCTTTTTTATTGCTTGCTCGAGGAAGATCTTAGATATCCAAATTATTCTCAGTTCTCTTCTGGAATAAGTAAATTGTTCTCTACCTTTTTATTGAGGTTCCCTTGCTTAGTTGACACCTGTTTTTGTCTTCTGTTTTGTAAGTTTAGCAGAAAATACTCCTAAATTTTGGGGTAATTATACTTGTTGGACTACTGATAATTAAGACGAATCACTTGAAACATTGGGTGCACAGCAGGTGGCTATACCAGACTTGGAAGACGTAATCATTATCGAACAGACCAGACTCTCATTCCTAAAGAAAGAGTCACGTGTGTGTGTCGTCTTTTGGTTTCCCTTATTAGAGGCCAGACATAATTCTTGTTTTAACTGAGGTCTGTAGGTATCCCTTCTATTTTACTCTGATGAATCAAAGTAAACCTGCCCTATTTTGGCAGCTGACAAAGAACACTCTTTCATTGAGGCAGTAACAGCAATATTGAAAATATAAGCAAAACTCTGAATTTATTTATGACATTTGCAAACTAAATTATGGATATGTTAGACTTTAAAAACTGTGGTAAAATAGACATAAAATTATTGTTTTAACCATTTTAAAGTTACAATTCTATGGCATTAAATGTATTCACACTGTTGTCCAACCATCACCAATATCCATCTCCAGAACTTTTTCATCTTCCCCAGTTGAAAGTCTGTACCCAGTAAACACTAACTCCCCGGTCCTCCCTTCCCCCATTCCCTGGCAACCACCGTGCTACTTACTGCTACTGAATTTGACAGCTCTAGGAAGCTCATATACGAGGTTCTAATTGTTTTGTGACTTACTTATTTCACTTAGCATGTCTTCAGGGTTCATCTATCTTGTAGCATGTGTCAAAATTTCCTTTTTAGAGCTGAATAAATATTCCATTGTATGTATATAGCACATTTCACCTATCCATTCCTCTGTCAGTGGACACTTGGGTTGCTTCCGCCTTTTGGCTATTGTGAACAATGCTGCTGTGAACATGGGTGTACAGATACTTGTTCAAGTTCCTGCTTCCATTTCTTTTGGGTACATACCCAGGAGTGGAATTCATATATTTCTATGTTTAAGTTTTTTGAGGAGAAAGCATACATTTTTGCGTAGTACCTGTGCCATTTTCCATGCACCAGCAATGCACAGGGCTCCTAATTTCTCCACATCCTTACCAAGGCTTATTTTCTAGTTTTTTGATAATAGCCATCCTTTGATTTGCATTTCCCTAATGATGACTAATGAGTATCTTTTCCTGTGCTTATCGATCATTTTTATGTCTTCTTCAGAGAAGTGTGTATTCAAGTCCTTTGCTCATTTTTTAAATCAAATTGTTTTGTTGTTGTGTTGTAGGAATTGTTTATATATATACTGGATATCAATCCCTTATCAAATGTTGCACGATTTGCAAATAGTTTCTCCCATATTCCATAAGTTGCCTTTACATTCTGTTCACAGTATCCTTTGATGCACAAAACTTTTTAATTTTGATGAAATCCAGTTTAATCTATTTTTTCTTTTGTTAACGTGTACGTGTGGCGTCATCTCCAAGAAATCGTTATCAAATCCAGTGTCATGAACTTTTGCCCTATGTTTCCCTATGAGAAATGTACAGGTTTAGGCCTGATGTTTATGACTTTGATCTACTTTGAGTTGATTTTTGTAATTGTAAGCTAAGAGTCTAACATCACTTCTTTGCATGTGGATATCCAGTTATCCCAGCACCATTTGTTGAAAAGACGAATGTAAAGGCCCCATTGAATACCCTTGGCACCCTTGTCAAAATCTTTTGACCATATATGTAGGAGCTTCTTTGTGGCCTTATTAGACTTTTAAAGGTTAGGTAGGTATGTTAGCTTACATATAGTCTCGTCATTTCTCACTGATACTATTCCTACAGCTTCCTAACTACTCTCCCTAACTGGTATTATTTCTTGAAGTCTGTAACTATGGTAAACTTTATTTTTTTTTTTTAAATCACGTTTTTCAACTGCTCAGAACCTGCAGGTTCCCCGTTTCTTGCAGAATGACTTTCAGCCTCCTTAGCTCTGCAGACAAAGCTCATCCCCGCCAGGCTCACGCCCACCTCTGCAGCCTCTTCTCCCACCACCATCTCTTACATGCTCTATTGCTTTGGTCATGGGACCTCCTGGGAGCCCGCGTGAGAAATGGATTCTCATGCTCTCGGGCTTACACGCCTGTGGCTCCCCTTCTTCACACGCTTGATGCAGCTCTGCTTCTGCTGCCCTTCTCTGCGGCCTAGCCTGGCTCTTCCCTTTCAGTCAGGCATTGCCCCTCTTTGCTCTGTAACAGCCCAGACCTTCACATTTCAAAAGTTTTGCCTCCTTCTCTGTCTGATCTCCTTGATTATGGTACAGGAATTCTGTCTGTTCAATTTTGTATTTCTAATATCTGACTTAGTACCTTATACAATACTGGTAACTGAATAAATGTTAGTTGAATTAAATGAATTAATCTAGATCTAAAAAAAAAAAAAGAGAGAGCAAGAAAGAAGTGAAAGACATCAGGTCAGATATCAAAAATGGTTTTCCTGTGGCCCGTGGGGCTTTCAAGAGATACATACTTATTTTTTCCTCTAATGGTATTTCCCCTCTTTTCCCAGGCCTGCTGCTGTGATTGCAATTATTATTACCCTCTTTCAAATATGGATAGATAATATTTTACAAGGAAGGAGAGAATAAGGAGAAAACAGAAAAAGAAAAAGCTGAAAGGGTGAGGGAGAAGTGAAAGAAATCATCCACCTCCTTCAAAAGCACTTACCAGGTGACAGTTGAAATTGAGTCAGACGTTGGCTGGGCTTGGGGTGCTAAGATACAGTGATACACACGGTGAGAGATGCAGTCGTACAAACACAAAGCAATGTCCCTTAGCTCCTTTTGTCACAGGTGCCTTTCCGGCCTGTGGACATTTTGAATGGGTGAATAATTATTTGCCTCAGAATATAGCACCTCCTTAAATAGAAGCTTTTTGTCTAACTGTGATGATTCTGTTTATGTGGCCAAATTTGTAAAAAAATGAAAACTTTTAATCACATCTTAGTTAAAACAGGTTGTTGAGAAAGAGCATAAAAGTCTTACTTATTGTCAGTTACCTGTGTCGGGTTCCTTTATGACACATTGGGGACATGGAGACAAGCTCTTCTGGTGCTCTGTGTGTGATTGTCACTCCCTTTTGGCTCCGGTTGGGAGAAGTTAATACGTAAGGGATTCAGGGGACAGGAGAGCCAGAAGAGCAGGTCAGGTTGCACCACAGAGTGAAGGGTGACGAGGAGTGGAGGGACACTGGCCCCACTGTCACAAGGCCGCCCTGTGCCTCTTCTGGTTCATCCCTGCAACCTTCAGCCTCTCTAACGTTTTAAAGAAGCAGTGTGGTTTAGTCTCTGCCTTTGGTTACTTTTTGAGCTCTTAAGCACAGTTTGGCACGTTTTCTTCTTAATTCCTATGGAGATGATTCTGCATGTAGGTATTTGAAAACGTTGGGAACTTGAAATGGATGACTTCAGGGGTCCCAGGACTAGATGGCATTCACATTGTTTTTAGCCCCAAGATCTGACTAAATGGTCATTGATCCTGTCAGAGACTTTTAGGGAACAATGCCAGTCTCAGAGGACCGGGTTAATCAGTGAATCAAATTCTTGTGGGACATAATCTACTCCCTGAGCCTTAGGCATTTTTGGAAGCCTGACGTATAAAAGTTATAAACCCTGATAGGCCGCTAGGGTTCTCAGTAATTCTGGCCAACGGATCACTGAAGAATTTCAACTGTAACCTAGTGGTACTCCAGTGACTTCAAAGAAGAAATGCACCTTTTAAAAGTGACTTGCTTTAGAGTAGCTTATGAATGCTCTAATTGGGAATCTGATTGAATAGTTGAAGCCTCAGAAATCCTTGGATGAAGTACAAATGCTGAGATGGACATGTACTATACTATTTGTATATATTATTTCATTTCACGAAGTGGTAACTTGGCAGAGTCCTATTTAGAAGTGATTGCACTCTAGTCCTTTTCCTCAGCTCTCTTTTGTGAAGATATAATCTCTGCAGTAGAATCCTAGACCTGTATGCACTGCTGTTTGCATAAGCCTTTTATTGGAAACAGCCCAACAAAATAGCACTCACTGTGGCAGCACAGTTGGGACTTCTCTAACGCTCGTTTTCTTACATATCCAAAGAACGAAATCTTTAGTTAAATGTTAGTACGGTGCATCCACAGGAAGTAGCCTCACAGGTAGGCCTTTCCTCTATCCCTGGCTTATCTCTCGAGAAAGGAGTCCAGCCGTCTAAGTGACAAAATCTGGTCATGTGTGCCTGATGAAAACGGCCAATTCACCTGGGCAGTATTACTCTTCGCTTTCCTTCTTACTGCTTATGAAACTTAGTCCTCATTGCATTAAAAATATATTCAACAGATAGATGAACTGGTCTATGATATTTTATCAGGATTAAAAAATCGGATATTTAGCTATAATAAAGAATGATAGTGCTAATGGATTTACAAATTAATAGTATAAACGAGTTCAGGTTTGTTCACAAAGTTGTTAAATGCCACACCTTCAGAGTTCATCTCATTTTCATTCGTGTGAATAAATAAAATATGTGGTCATACGGCATCAAGAAATCTTTCATAAAAAAGATTCGCCATTTTTTTTGTACAGTGTACTCAGTTTATTTTTTGAAATTAGTATTACGGAAATTTAGAATAGGATAATAAACCCCCATGAACCCTTCACCCAGCTTTCGGAGTTTCCAACATTTTGTCGTATTTTAAAATTATGAGAACGACATTACTAAAAGTTTGGAAATCAGAATGAAAATCACCTGTGGTCTCATCCGCCTAACGAGCTCTTATCACTGAATGTATTTCCTTCCAGTCTTCCTTAAAGTGATAATAGATATACATTGTTTCCCTCTTCCTTTTGCTGAACATCTCGAGCTAAGTTAATAACAGCTACTGTCAGTTGATGCCCAGCTGTGCCAGGCACTGGCCTGCCTGCTTCTCATATAATCACAGACTCTTCACAGTGACAACACAGGACACGCATGCCCTGCCCTCCACGTACAGGTAAGGAACCTGAGCCTCAGACAGGTTAAGGGACGCGCTCGAGTTGTGTGGATTCAAACGGAAGTTTAACTTCAAAGCCATGGTCTTTCCTCATTATAAAGCGGCCTCTTCTAAAGCATTTTTCATGCTGCTACATAATTATAGTTTTGAGACAAAAGAAATGTCAGCACGTCAGTTTGGCCACATAATCTGTAGAAGTAGCACTAGGATGAGAGTTGAGAGGATGAAAGCTGTGATCCATGCCTGTCGGTGTCTGTATCCAGTGCCCAGAAACCTGTGCGCCGCACGGAGAAAGCAGAAGAGGCCCGAATACAGTGGTCTTGGCTATAAATGTTGTAAAACTGCAAGAAGGAGGTAGATGAGTATTGCACCTCATAGATAGAGAATGCTGGTAACAGAGAGGATTTCAGCTAAAATTACAAAGACTGACAACGCCAAATGTTGGTGAGGATGTGGACACCCAGAGCTTTCACACGTGGCTGGTGGGAGGGTGAAATGGTAAAGCTGCTTTCGAAAGCAGTTTGACAATTTCTTGTAAAAATATACTCGTCTGGGAGCCAGCAACTCCTAGATACTTACCTACGAGAAATGCAAGCTTAGGCCTAGTGAAGACGTGGACGTGTGTATTGCAGCAGCTTGTGACCCTGTGTTAGTTTTCTTTTGCTGAGTGACAAATGACACAAATAAACTACAGCCATTTATGAGCTCACTGTTCTGTAGATCAGAAATTCAGTATGGCGTGGCTGGGTTCTCTGCTCAGAGTCTCACGAGGCTGAAATAGAGGTATCAGCAAGGGTGAGTACTGGAGGGTCTGCGGGGGAATCCACTTGCAGCTCGTTCTTGTTGGCAGAATTCAGTGTGGAATCTTGCAGCTGTCGGGCTCAGGTCCCGTTTCCTTGCCGGGTGTTAGTTAGCTGGGTGTCACTCTTAGCTCCTAGAGGTCACCTGCATTCTTGGACGTGTAGTCCTCTCCAGTTTATGTCACCAGCAGCATATTGAATCCTTCTTGTGCTTCAAATTTCTGACTTCTGCTGCCAGCTGGAGAGGACTCACAATTAGGCCAGGCCCACCTCAGTGATTTCCCTATTGTAAAGTCATTTGTGTCACACTAACATAACCTAATCATGGGGTAAAAAAATCCTCTGTAGTTATAGTTCTGGGGATTATGCAGGGTGTGTACACCAGAAGGTGGGGTTCTTGCAGAACCATTTTAGGATTCTGTTTACCACACACCCCCAATTGGAAACATCGCAAATGTCCTTCAGAAGGAGAATGGATAAACAATCTGTGATGTGTGTGTTCATACAGTAGAATGCCCTTAGCATTAAAAAGGGACACATTATTAATATGCAGAATAACACAGATGAATCTCAAAAACTTAAAAGTTAAGCATAAAGAGTACTTACTGTATAATTCCATTGATTTGAAATTCTAGGAAAAGCAAGATTAATCTGTGATGATAGAAAATAAGAGTAGTGGTTTTGGTGGGGATAAGGAAGTGGAGGTACCCTGAGAATGGGCACAAGAGAACTTTCCAGGAGTGATGAAAGACGTCGTCATCTGGGTAGGAGTGTGGATTACACGGGTGCTTTCCTTGGTCAAAACTCTTAAGCGCTCTGTTTATTGCAGAATGTGAATTTCACCCTGATTTATAAAAACTAAAATATAACTTTCTTGGGTCCTTATTATAAGAAATGAACCACAATCATATATAATAAAATTATACATATATATATCTCATCAGAAAACATTAAAGCTAGAAACAGCTTTGCAAATTATGTAGTCTAATTCTCTTATAAACACTACCACCTTGGTGAAGAAAAAATTTATAGTTCCTAATGATAAACCGGCTGCTGCCACCTTCTGCACTCAGAAGGGGAGTTGGACAGTTGTACCTGTTTGTGCTTGTCAGCAGAAAACATGGCAGAGGGACAGGCTTGCTAACAGCAATTCATTCTGAAGTGTGAGCACAGAATCGGGATGGAGACATTTTACTTAGATGTGTTTGGCAGGAAACGTTTTCTTAACTGCAGTTGATTCGATCTGGGAATTCGCAACCTTTTGCTGTGGCCCATGATTTGTCTGAGAACTAAGCTGTGAAAACTCCATTGTAGTTAATAAAGGACACACATGGTGTTCGTCTCAGTGTCCGTGACCTCACCCTACCTCCGTAGAAATCAATGATCTATAAGATGACCAAAGCTACCAAAGATGGCTTGAGCTGCCAAAGAACAAAGTTAAGTAGGTGGATTTCACAAAACCGCCCTCTGCAGTTTTTATACTAGTCTTTTAGAAAGTTTTCTCTCATATCTACTGTGAGATTAATTTCCTAGGAAACATTAATTGCGTACGATTCCCTGGCTGATTATTGACTTTAGATTTTAAATGCGTAATGAAAATATTTAGGTGGCTATTAACATCATTATAGCTGACAATTGTTTCGTTATCTTAAAAATTCAGAATTGTGCTTTGGCTTTTTGTGATGAGGTGTTGCCCATGCTAGCGTTTTACATTTTTAAATGTAAACATTTTGTTCTCTACGTGAATTTCTTTGTACAGGTCTTCATGGAAGCTTATGTGCCTCGATTACTCTGTGATCGTTTTAGGCTCTGTTAGTCGTTGGGGTTAGTCCTCCAATGACTGAAAGAGAATTTGTAAACACGCACTACATCCTACCCAAGTTATTTATATGTTGAGAGGTTAATATAATTAAACTAAGAGTTTTGGAATTAGAATTGTCAAATTCTTTGAATTCTGAGAAATTACAGTTTTTTGTATAGATAACTATAAATGTGATGAATAATCCCTTCTGTGTAGTTGTATCTATAACAATTCTTGGTTTTTTCTGTATTAAAGAATATGTTTGGTTTGCTTTTCTTATGAATAATTCAGTTTATGTAAAATGATTTTATAAGATAAAACCTCTTTTTGTCTTGCTCTATAGGTATTAAAGTAGTTATCCTTTAAAATATCTACATACAAAAAGAAAAACACTGGTGATTCCCCTTGTATAAAGTGTCTAAAGTAGTTAAATTCATAGAAACAGAAAGTAGATGGTGGGTACCAGGGCTGGGGGGTGGGCAGGCGGAAATGGGAGTTGTTGTTTAATGAGTATAGAGTTTCAGTTTTGCAAGATGAAAAAGTTCGGAGATCTGTTGCAAAACAGTGTGAATATGTTTATCACTGCTGAACTGTACACTTCAAAACGGTTAAGTTGATAACTTGTATGTTACTTGTATTTTACCACAAATAAAAGTAAAAAAAAAAAATCACTAAAATATCTTCTATGTTTTCCATTTTTGAGATGAGAAAACCAAGGCAATAATCATAGCCAAGAAATGGAAGGTGTTGCCGAATCAGTTGCCTTCGGCGTAACAGATTCTCTCTTCGTCTCAGTGTACAGCGTTCTTCCAGTTGTGCTTCAGTGTGGTTTTCTTCTGGGGCAACTCCTCACCCCGTCCTTTTCTCCAGTTTGATTTCTCAACACATTCTTACATGTAAACTCCTTCCCAAACTTGCTTGATTAGTAGATTTAAAATTTTTAAATATGAAACAAACCATAACTGAAAAATACAATGTTTTCTGCTGCCCTTTGTCTAGTATTTCAACCTGTTAGTACTAGGAACAGTTTAAAAAAAAAAAAAAGAAACCACTGTGTGTCAGGCACTGTGCTAGTATTTTCACATATGTGTTTCGAGAGTTAATTGTCAGAAATGGATCAAATTGACCAGACTTGAAGGAACTGTTGAGTATTATTTTGTAAGATTGTATTGGCTATGAGAAAATTTTTCTGCTTTGAACAACTTCTAAATTACTAATGACATATTCCTAATAAGAGTACTTTTTGGTGTTAAAAAGTGTGCTCAAAGGGCTCATTTCCAGTGTGTGGATAGCTATAATGTCTCCAAAGCGTTCATTATGCCAGATTGATCAGATTCACTGAGGGCGAAGCGCGAGAGATCCAGACAGTTCACATTTTCTTCTAACTCTCCCATTTCTTGGTACTGCTCACAGGGGACTGTTCGCAGCCAGTGTGCTGCACCCTCTGAAACGAGGAAGACCACGCATCAGAATGTTGATTTTTAGCAGCAGATCTAGAAATTATTAGCGTTTTCATTTTAGGGTTATATTTTTTTAATTTATTATGATAATTCCAAGAAGAGTGAATGATTTTTTATTTGTGTATGTGAGTAAATGTTTGCATTATGCACGTGTGTGTGTGTGTGTGTGTGTGTGAGAGAGAGAGAGAGAGAGAGAGAGAAGACATCCCCTTAATAACAGGAGGGGATAGAGGCTTACTCAGTCTATTATCATAAAGCTCTGCTAATGTAGCTCCTGAGTCATGTGACTGCAGAAAAGGCTATTATCTCAATGAAAAGGAAACTCGTTTTTAGAGCAAGCAATAGAATAGAAACAGGAAGAATTTTCGAGTGTTCCACCATGCTGGATTGTCAAAGGGGGATCTGTCTGATCAGCAGCTAAAAAAGGATTTGTGAGGCTAGTTTGTCAGCTGCCTTTAGAAACAAATGATAGAGGAGATAAGCAGCGGGGGGCTCAGCGTGTGCTTAGGTTTACATCAAGGCGTAATGTGGGTTTAGGTTAATAGAGCAGATTTATCTCTGAGGCAATAAATTTATTGCTAATTGTGGGGTGCTTTTTTTTTTTTTTTTGGAAGAGTGATGTATGGTATTTTTATTTACATCACTGGTGAAGATAAAGACAAGCTGCTGAGCTCTGGTTTGATCTGCAGAGGCTGTGGACAATTACAAGGTGTGTTTCACAAGTGCTCTGACTTAATATTCTGTAATGTTCTTGGAATTCTGTGTGCTCGTGGATTGGAGGTGCGTGTTAGAGGGAGAACTGAGCAAGACAGCCAGGCAGTGTTCCGGGTTCTCGGGAACAAACAGATACAATGCGATCCACATTGATTCCCCTCCTTTCCTTATGTCTTTTGTGTTTTTTTAGTGACTAAAGGGTTCTTGCAGTTTCTCTATGTGGCCAAATACAGTCTCATGCTTGTTCTAGGAAATATTTTGGTAAGCATTTTCTATAAGTCAGAAGAAGAATCCAGTGCAAATCTTAGTCATTAAGGAATAAACACAAGCTTTATATTTCTATCTCTTTTTTTTCCTTCAATATCCTCTTGTAATTCTGCCTGAAAGGGAGCTTTGCAGTGAATTTGAAATTATTTCATTTTTCGTTGGGTAATAAGTAAAGCTTTCTTGTTTGGCTGAGAACTGGAATGAATGATTTTTTGGTGATAGAGAAAGAAAGAGAGAGATAGGGTACTAACTTTCTCTTGATTTATTGCATCCTTATGCTACTATATTCAGAAAGCTAAAAACATTCAGTTAATCTTTAAACTGTGCTTGTCCATTTTTGTTCGTACTAATGCTATTAATTCTCTTAGCAGTCTGTACCTTTCTCTTAACCTTGGAAAATGTAGTACTTAAAAATCTGAGATTGGTGATAGATAATCATAAGCTTTATCTGAAAAGGGTTAACTATATGCAATATATACCTAAGGAATGAATTTACTAATATATTTTCCATTTAACTTCTAGACCAGATATGCCCAATTTGGGCTGTGTGTATGTTTCCAAATCACATAATTTGAAACTAAACTATATTGTTTACATCTCCCTTTTGAAATCGACATTGGAGGAGGTAAGGCACCTCTCAGGCGATTTATGCACTGTATAGACAGTTTGCAGACAATTATTTTCTTTTTCAATAAAAGATGGTGAGAGTAGCTCAAACATAATTTTTAATTATAAGAAGTCAGGAGAATCTCTTTCTTATAATATCTATAAACCATATCAGCACAATAGAGTTTCAAAAATCATTAATCTTATGGTGGGATTTTCTTTAAAAAACAAAACAAAACAAAAAACCCACTGGCACCTTAGTTTAATCTAGTTACATAAAAAGACAACTTGATTCAAATACAGAGTTAATTAACTATGGTTTTGACTGTTTTGGAATTTTTCTTTTTACTTGTAGGACTTTCCCACATTCTTGTCAGTAGGCTGTAAGACAGGGTTACATACTCGTTTCAGCCCCAAAGTCACTTGCATCATATGTTAAAATTTTTGAATCATAAAATTTTTATAGCCAGTTTATTTGAGCTTTTTTGTTGTCCTTTGTTCTTGCTTTTGAATTTATATTGTTGCCTTATCTAAAACCGTTGAAGTGAGCCAAGGATTTTTGGAATCATTCAAGGTGTTTTTGTTGAGCACCTACTATTATTACAAGATACTCTGCAAAACACTAAGCGAAAACAAGGGCAAACAAGATATTTAAACCAACATGATAACTTATACCTGGCATTGGAACCCAGCCTCAGTAAATGTAATTATCCTGTATAGCAGGTCCTCAAATAACATCGTTTTGTTCATTGTTGCTTTGTTATATATAGCATTCATGAGAAAGAGAAAAATTGATTCCAGCGGGGTTACTGTGGGGTTTGCACGTTCTCCCTATGTCTGTGGGTTTTCTCCGGGTTCCTTCCACATCCCAGTGATGTCCACATGAGGTGAATGGACATGTCTCCATTGTCCCTCTCTGAGTGGGGGTGGGGTGTCGGTGTGGGTGTGGTTGGCCCTGTGGTGGAAGGACGTCCTGTGTAGGTGGGTCCTGCCTTGTGCCCTGAGCTGCCAGGACAGGCTCCAGCCACCTGCAACCCTGAGCTGGAATAAGTGGGTAGAAAATATTTACCTTACTTGTTTTTATGAATCTTCCTTAAACATGTCTAGCTCACATTTATTTCAGTGTTTAATATTAGAAGTGTTTTGGGTCTTTAGAAGTTTGGTGATGTTTTTAAGAACGAACTGCACCATAGGAACTTAACTATTGTTTATATCAGTCTACAGTAAACTTGGTTTCATTATATGTTGTTTCACTTGAAGTCGAAGTTTCCAAGAACCATCGAGGACGTTAGTGAGGACTTACTGTAACTTATCGGAGTTTTAAATCATTAAAAGGAATTTTTGGTAAAACTTATTTGGCCAATGAGAGCACACATTCCTGGATGGCTTTGTGAGTGACTTTTCACATGAGCAGGTTTAAAGGGTAGTTTTAACTGGTATCCATCTGTGCTAGTTCATATTTCCATTGTGTTGTAACAGAAATAAGTTCATTTTATTTATAGCCTCTGAAAACTGGAATAGTTTTTGTTCCTGATCATGTTGTTTTCTCCTAGAGCATCAAATGTCAGCCCTTTACATTTGAAAATACTTTTATAGCATGTTAATCTAAAAATATCTTTCCTTTTGGTGGTTGGGGAGTGAGGAAGAACCCCAATCTGGTTATTAGAGTGAAGAGACACAAGCTTTGACGTCAGGGGAGTGTCTAAACAAGCCAGATGACTAGCTTGCAAATCCTGCTGCACCTCAGAATTCCAACCGCAGTAATTAACCGCAAATATTATAACCAGGTCTGATCTTGTCAGGCTGAGGGGTTTGCTTCTCAGAGCAATTTTTAATTTGTAAAAAAAGATAGAGTAAGGAGATGGAATTCAAGATGATCTTAGTATGCGGCGTTGTAAAACTGAATGAAATATGTGCATAGGAATTTTTTTGTTTGTGAAAGTAAATGTTTGAGAAGATTCAGACAGGATTAAGGTACTGGGGTATATTTTAGACACACTTTAATTCTTTAAAAGCCAAGGGGATATAAAATTCATGAAATTAAAAAGTCTGTGCAACAGCCAGCAAATTGTTCCCGGGTACCTCCTACAAGGTTTACTCTAAAAATTATCACTCAGAAATGCCGAGGAAAGTTTAGCATCGGTTGGCTTACCCATATCTCTCAAGTGTTGTAGTCCTCAGCATTAAAGAGGTAAGATTTGGCATTTTCTGGTGTACATGTTGTAGCAATGATTCTTCTTTTCACCAAGCTCCTAATTAATATGCATGGTTATAGTTTGTGATGTAATAATCACTACTATAGTATAACATAGGCTTACATTTATTATTATTTTCTTAAAGATTTTGTGAGAAATACCAGATACTGTAATCTTGATTTGAATAAATTGTTTCTTCTTAAAAACCCGTCAAGTTGACAAATGTACAGGCACATGTCAGAGATACTGTGAGTTTGGTTCCAGACCACCGCAGTAAAGCGAATATTGCAATAAAGAATCTCACATATTTTGGTTTCCCAGTGCATATAAAAGTTATGTTTACACTATACTCTAGTCTGAAGTATGCAATAACGTTATGCCTAAAAACATATATATACCTTAATTAAAAAGTACTTTCTTGCTAAAAGATGCCAACCAGCATCTGAGCCTTCAGAGAGTTGAAGTTTGCTGCCGTTTCCTCTTCCTTTCGCAAACAATTTCTCTGTAGCATGCGATGCCGGTTGATAGCATTTTACCCACAGTAGGACTTCTTTCAAATTTGGATTCAAGCCTCTGAGACTTTGCCGCTGCTTTATCAACTAAGTTTATGTAATATTTGAAATTCTTTGTTATCATTTCAACAATCTTCAGAGTACCTTCACTAGGAGTAGATTCCAGCTCAAGAAATCACTTTCTTTGTTTATCCATAAGAAGCAACGCCTCGCCTGTTAAAGTTTTATCATGAGATTGCAGCAGTTCAGTCACATCTTCGGGCTCCACTTCAAATTCTAGTTCTCTTGCTATTTCCACCCCATCTGCAGTGACTTCCTCCAGCGAAGTCTTGAACTTCTCTCAAAGTCATCCATGAGGATTGGAATCAGCTTCTTTCAAACTCCTGTTAATGTTGACATTTTGACCTCTTCCCATGAATCACGAATGTTCTTAATGGCATCCTTTAAGAATAGTGAATCCTTTCCAGAAGGTTTTCAATGTACTTTGCCCAGATCCATCAGAGGAATCACTGTCTGTGGCAGGTGTAGCCTTACAAAATGTATTTCTTAAATAATAAGACTTGAAAGTCAAAATCACTCCTTGATCTACAGGCTGCAAAATAGATGTTGTTTTCGCAGGCAGGCGTGAAAACAACATTAATCTCATCGTACATCTCCATCAGAGCTCTTGGGTGACCAGGTGCATTGTCACTGAGCGTTAAGGAATTGAAAGGAATCTTTTTCTCTGAGCAGTAGGTCCTAACAGTAGGCTTAATATGTTCAGTGAACCATGATGTAAACAGATGTGCTGTCATCCAGGCTTTGTTGCTCCCCATATCGAGCACAGGCAGAGTATATTTAGCATAATTCTTAAGGGCCCTAGGAGTTTTGAAATGGTTAATGAGCGTTGGCTTCAACTTAAGGCACCAGCTGCACTAGCCCCTAAGAAGAGAGTCAGCCTGTCCTTCGAAGCTTTGAAGCCAGGCATTGACTTTTCTGTAGCTGTGAAGGTCCTAAATGGCATCTTCTTCCGATATGAGGCTGTTTCATCTAAAGTGAAAATCTG
Organism: Rhinolophus ferrumequinum; assembly: GCF_004115265.2. Taxonomy (NCBI): domain Eukaryota; kingdom Metazoa; phylum Chordata; class Mammalia; order Chiroptera; family Rhinolophidae; genus Rhinolophus; species Rhinolophus ferrumequinum. Next base: position 11,264,532 of record NC_046297.1, read on the forward strand.
TTGTTTAATGCAGCCACCTTCTTCATGAATTATCTTAGCGAGACCTTCTGGATAACTTGCTGCAGCTTCTCCATCGATACTTGCTGCTTCATCCTGCACTTTTATGTTATGGAGACAGTTCTATCCTTAAACCTTACGAACAGATCTCTGCTAGCTTCAAACTTTTCTTCTTTAGCTGCCTCACCTCTCACCCTTCATAGAATTGAAGAGAATTAGGGCCTTGCTCTGGATTAGGCATTAGCTTAAGGGAATGTTATTGCTTGTTTGATCTTCTATCTAGACCCCTCTAACTTTCTCCATGTCAGCATAAGGCTGTTTTACTTTCTTATCATTCATGTGTTCACTGGAGTAGCACATGTAATTTCCCTCAACAACTTTTTCTTTGCATCCACAACTTAACTAACTTTGGTACAAGAGACCTAACTTGTCAGCCTGTCTCAGCTTTCAACGTGCCATCTTCACCAAGCTTAATCATTTCTAGTTTTTGATCTAAAGTGAGAGATGTGCAACTCTTCCTTTCACTTGAACACTTAGAGGCCATTTTCAGGTTATTAATTGGTCTGATTTCAATATTTTGTGTCTCAGGGAATAGGGAGGCCCAATGAGAGGGAAGGAGACAAGGGAATAGCCAGTCAGTGAGCAGTCAAAACACACAATTTGTTTAATAAATTAGCCAAAACAATTACAGTACTAACATCAAAGATCACTGATTACAAATCACTATAACAACTATAATAATAATGAAAAGGTTTGAAATATTTTGACATTTACCAAAATGTCACACAGAGAGAGGAAATGAGCAAATACTGTTGGACAAATGGCGCCTGTTTTTTAATGTTTGTACTGTTAATAAACTTTATTTTATTTCTATTCCACTTCAAATAAAGTGAAAATCTGAAGTGAAAATCTGTTGTTTAGTGCAGCCACCTTCAAATATGTTAAGACTAAAGCATTGTTTAAATGGTGTTTGGTTTGCACTGGAAAGAAATATTCCTGAAAAGAACCTCACAGCTAATTCAGAAACCTGCTTTAGAGGAAAACGATTGAGGGAGAGCATTAACATGGGATAGCTGAGGTTCGTACAAGAAATGGACTACCACTTACTATGAGATTAGTTGGCGTCTGTGGGGAGTAGTTCAGAAGTTGAAGGTGTGTGCTACCTATTTTCTTACTTAGCTACCTCTCCTTTTCTTGGCAAGTGGAGACCTTGCTGCTTCCAGGGTCTTTTACCTTCTTGCAGCGCAATCATGGAGCGCTCGGGTATAAAAAACAGAGTCCAGATGAAAATCCATGTTTTCAGACATTGAGAGCACCCCGGAATACACACCACTGACTTTTTGTAAGTCATTTTATGTTCATGCAGAATCCCGAGAGAGGAGTTGCTGCCTATATCGTCTTTCAGAGAGGGATCATTTATACTTCGTCAAACTTTAATACTTCACAGGCATATTTATTTCTAGGTGATGTCACGCTTTCTCCTCAGGATTCACAGTGGAAAGGTTTTTACCTCACTCAATCCTTGTAACTGGATCCTTGGCAATGAGTGGGAGACTAAAGTCTGGCTGTAGCTTTGTCATTTGTCTTTGGTCTCCGCTGATGTACCCTCCTACCTGGTAGCTGATTTCTGAAATAGCTGATTGCATTCTTGTACTTATATCCTCCTGTTCATTTATTTAACAGCTGTTTATTTTAAGATTTTTGTCATGTCTTTCATTAGTACCAGAGAAAAGTGACTGGCTGTCCTACAGGTGGGAGAGGATTGATGAGGCGACACTTGGATTCTTAGGAGAGTGGTGAAGATGGCCACAGGCCCCGAGGGTGTGCTGGCTGTTCTAGGCCTTCACTGCCCAACATACAATCCACTAGCCAAAGTGGCTTTTGACCTTTTGAAATGTGGCTAATCTACACCGAGTGCAAATACATTAGTAAATTTAATTTCACCTGTTTCTTGTGACGTGCAATGTGGCTACTAGACAAGTGGTGGCTCCCAGGATTCTCCGTTGTTAGCTCTGCTCTGGCCAAGAGGACAGTGTGTAAAGGAGACAGCGTTAGGCAGAACCTTTCTCGTAGGTGATAATCTGGGGGGTATCACAGGGATGCACTGGGGCAGGAAGGTACAGACCCTCCCCAAGCCCATCGTCTTCTACTCAGTGACCAGCTTAGAAGCCGTTTGAAGTCTGCATCTCTTGGTAGGACATAAAAGGTCCACTCATGACCTGGCTCTGCCCTTCTAGCTTCCTGCCCCAGCCATTCTCACCCGCTCCCATGCTCTCCCTTTAGGGAACTACAGTTGCTCCTTGTTATTTGCAGGAGCGATACTCTATAAAGTCGTGGCAAAGACAGAATTAGTGAATATGGAGCCATTGCTTCTAGGGGAACTACAGAGTTAGCTTCCTCCAAACCTCTGGTCACACCTCAATATATAGCTTTATTGTAAGGGTGTTTCTCTTTAAAGACACCTTATTTAACTATATATTGTTGATCAGTAACACTGAACTCCTGCCTGAAGGAAGCTCATCATAAACACACGTTCTTTCTCCATGAGGCTCATCACAGCTCTTGTGCTGACGAACACTTGGCTTGGAGGCCACTTCAAACAGGGACATGAACAAAGAGCACGAAATGTGGCCCTAAATATACCGCATAAAGCAGACTGGTTTTATAGTATAAGCGGAAGCAAGAGGACATAGCAACACCTTGTTCGAATGGGGGTGGTGTTTGTGGAGTACATACACGGAGCCAAGTATTTCGGATAATAAGGACAATATTAGTGAAGGCAGTTAACGTACGTGAGGCCATTTCCATGTATCAGACCCTGTGCTTTTCTTATTTAGTAATTAGGAATATTACAGACATGGAAACCGAGGCCCAGAAAGGTTAAGTACCTTTCCTGAGGTTGCACAGCTGGTAAATGGTGAAAGCAAAAGCAAGAGAGCAGGCAGGCTTTACTGACTCCCGGGCCCAGTTAGGGGTGCAGTTAAATCGGGCTGCTGTTCTCGGTGGGGCTTCTAACTTGGTGGGAAAGGGTAGAGTTACAGCTCATGGCCCACAGCTCCCCCACTTCAGAAGCTTCCATATCTATTTGATAGTCCAGCTATTGAAATCTGGAAGGATTGAGCATGTCATGTGATGTACTGTGAGGTTCAGAACTACTGTGTGTGACAAAGGTTCTCTATCTGCTTCAGCTGCTTCTGTCCCACCAGCTATTCTGCCTGTTTACTCCTAACACATCTATTTCTCAGCTTCATAACTTAGGCCCATCCGTTGCTCCTTGTATCTGTATTATCGTTTTATTTCTTACTGTGTCTCTTTTCAGCTTCTGTCTTTGGCCACAGAGCAGTTCTGTCTTAAATGTTTCGTAGACTGTCAATCTGTTGGACTCTACCTGTCACATTGTCTTTCTCTGGGTAGGACTTTTGGGCCAGGCCACGCAAGTCGACCCCTGGGCAGCCTGAAGATCGCATACCTGCATCTAGTGCTGGGGGAGCAGTGCCTCGTGGGAGTGCTGTGGCATCTTCTGTGTGCGGGGCTGGATGAAAGCTGCCTCATCACAGCCCCGTGCGGGTCCTTGGGAAGGTCTGTGGGCGTGGCGTGTTCGGTTCAGAACCGAGTGCAGGAGAGCCCGGTACTCAGACATTGACTGAGAAGATGCGTGGGACTCTGCCTCTTGTGTTTCCTCACACCTGAAATGAGAAGACTGGTGTAAATTCCACACCTTTTCTGCTTGGTTGTGTGTAGAGTTAGGTCTTTCATTTAGATAATAAGCTGGGATGTATGTTGATCAGAGTTAACCATTGTTGAATTATATATATTGTCTACCTCTGCCAGAGTTGACATAGAATTCCTATATGACCTATTTCACAGGCCTCTTCTGGCTTCCTTGGTTTGTTCTCCCATCACCTTCAGGTTATTTCAGCTTCCAGGTAACCTTAAGACAATTGGAATTAGATTCTGGAACATAATTCTCTAATGTACTTGGTTGGAAATGTTATCAGGGCACCTAGGATTAAGTAGAGGAAGAGACACGATAACAGATGCAGTGGGAAGTTGTTTCTTGTACAGGGGGCATTGTGAGCAGAACACACCAAAGTAAGAGAAATCGACCCAGTTATTACCACACACACACGTTTCACCGATACAGAGGGTCTGGGTTGCAGATATGGAGATCAGTGGGGGCACAGTTGAGCTTATGGGGGCCTGGTCTAATCACCTCAGTTTAGTATAATCTTGTGATTCGGGCAAGTAATGCACTGTATTCACTGTGGTTACAGTCATACCTGGAGGTCGGGGGACCAGTCTGAGGACTGGAAACTAACAGAAGCACAAATAAGCATACCACAGTGACTGAAACTCAAAAGGAAACTCAGGCAAAAAAAAAAAAAGGAAAGTGGATACTTCCTTGGTGATGCTGAGAGGAAAGAACAAAAAATCTGATTTGTTAATATCATGGCACTGTTGAGGTCATCAGCTTTCGGTTCCTCTGTTGAACGTTCAGGGCACGTGGGAAGGTCACCAGTTAGCTGCACGTGGTAATGTGGCCATGACTGGCCCTTCCGGTGTCAGCTAGCTCTCTTACGTAACAGCTGAAGCTCCCCAGTGATGGACATTCCACAACGTTGTTGATATGTTCATGTTTTCTAATTAAGTTTGCCTAGGCCGTTTCCTTGTACCATCATTGACACGTCTCCTGTTACGTGTTTTGAAGTGGGTTATTGAATGGCTTTCATTAGAGAGAATGAAGACTCGTGGAGACAGCATGGGATTCAGTCAGCCATGACTTACCAGCTTTGAGACTTTGGACAAGTCAGTTAACTTAATTTGGATCTGTTTTTTGTCTGTAAAGTCGGGGACAGTATCTGTTCTGTGCAGCTCTGAGAATTAAACAAGGCGGTATCTAGTGTTGTGCCCATCACATATAATACCAAACGCCTAAGACATCCCTTTTCTGAAGTATCTCTTCAGCACATTTAGTGTGCTTCTCAGCGGTGTATATTCATCTCCCCAAGTAGTTTAACCCCTCTCTCTCTCTCTCTCTCTCTCTCTCTCTCTCATATCTGTGCTCATTTAAATAAGTTTTTAGTTCATTGACTAACTTCTCCATGCACCTGTTACTTCTATCTTCTGGAGCGTCATGGAATCCCACGTTTCTATCTGAATTGCAGATTTTTAATTTTGCTTCTCTTCTTGCAATCTAAGAGTACATTTTATTCTTAGCATCAGGTCATTTGGTCGATTCAATGTAAACTGGCAATCAAATTAAAATTTTGGTTATTATCACCTAAGTGACCATGGTCTTGATTTCTACTGTTTAGAACTTCAAATAGTTTTGTTTTGTTTTTTTTTCAGTTTCATTGCCAGATTCTACCTTTGTCTTTGTGGGTAGTTATGCTGGTTACGAATACTATACAGTAACTTTTAAAGGATACAAAACTATGTTAAGGTTACAAGTTTTAAGAAATCATAGAGAACAAAACTGGACGGAAATACCTACTGGAGGAGATGAGATATGCACAGATAAGACCTGTATATTCATCAAATAAAAAATGAAGTATGCTGGAGAGAAAGCACAGGCTCCAGAGATGTAACTTCTACCACCTGTTGGTTTGTTTGACCTTGGACACATTAGTTGATTTTTCAGTACTTCAGGGAATGATAATAACAATAACGTCATAGGTTTTTGTGAAAATCAAATGCAATAATGCAGGTATAGCATGGAAATATTCAGTGGTTGCCTATTTTGGTGACATTTCTTCAAATTCTAGCAGTTTGTAAAGCAATTTATTCAGTGAATATTAATTGTTTGCGTGTCAGGCATTCTGATATAAGGACCTAGGATAAAAAGATGAACCTTAGTTTCTGCTCCTCAAGGAGCTTAACATTTGGTAGGGAAAAAGACAAATAATTATGATATATGTGGTTAATCGTAGAGTTATATACAGGCTATTAAAAGACAGAGGAAGGGAATGTAATTTTGGGGACAGGGTCATCTGAGCTAGGTCTTAAAAGATGAGTGGGAGTTAGTCAAAAGGGCAAGACGTGTGGTTTGTTCCATGTGTGAGAAGCACAAGAAAAGAGGTGAGAAGTAGTACGCGGGAGGGAGGGGCCACGTCCGGCCTGTGTTAGGGGGGGGGGGGGCGAGGAGCCTGGAGGCGTGGGCGAGGGGGGACCGCGGGGCAGCCGACGCCGCGCGTGAGGCGGCGTGGCCGTGCTGTGGGAGGGAGCGGGGAGGTGATCTGCAAGTGAGGAGACTCGTGGTGGATAATGCAGGTAGGAGAGAATGGCCTCGACCAGGCGCAGTGGTGCTTGTCGTAGGGTCGAGAGGGGGGCTTGAGAATATTCAAGAGGCCTCGTCGCGTTATTGACGATTTGGTGGGGAGGATATAGACGTGCAAGGGTGCTGTTCCGTGGATGGGCGCTCTTCCCGGTGGGTCAGTTTCGGGGTGAGGAGGAGGAGTGGATGAGCGTGATTTTGTGAGTTGACCCCAACTGGATGTTGAGGGGGAACCTCTGAGGTGAAGACTGGAAAGAAAGGTTTGGGGAGCCGTGGAAGTGGGGTAGCGCCTGGGAAGCGGGCGTAAAGCACCGTGCTTTCCCCGATTTGAACCCTGGAATTACCCAGAGAGCGTCTAAGCCACACACCGATGGGCCGCCCACACCTCGGGAATCTCGGATTCAATGGGTCTGCAGTGGTGTCCTGCTCATCTGTGCTGGTTTTAAAATTTGTGGTAAAATGCCCAGAACACAATTTACCATTTCAACTATTTGTAAGTGTGTAGTTTTATAACATTAAGTACGTTCATAATGTACGTTTCCAGAAGTTTTTTAGTCATTTGAAACAGAAACTCTGTCCCATTAAAGAATAACTCCCATTTCTCCTTCTCCCCAGCCCCAGGTAACCTCTATTCTGCTTCATGTCTCTATAAAATCCACTAGTCGAGGTACCTCCTATAAGTGGAAGCGCAGTGTGTGGCCTTTTGTGTCTGACTTCTTCCACTTAACGTAATGTTTTAAAGGTTCATTCCTGTTGTACCGTTTGCGCAGTTGAGGGATATGTTCCAAGATCCCCAGGGGATGCCTGAAACTACAGATAGTACCGAACCCTTTATTCACTTTGTTTTTTCATTATTTGTACATATCTGTGATGAAGTTTATGGTAGGCTGAATGCTGCAGTGAATATGTAAGTATCTGTAAGTCCCTGCTCAGTTCTTTTTAGCATATACTGGTAATGTTGTAGTTTTAACAACTCCCCAGGTTTTTAAACATGCAGCCATAGTTGAGAACCTGTGGTGTAGCGTAGAACAAGGGTGCTTCATCTGGAAGGTCCCTAAGTGATGGCTTTAGTGGGGTAGGGACTTGTAAGAACTGTATGACTTTATTTTGTATACAGGGTGTTTCACTTTTTGTCTTTGATCAGATCCTCAGAGCAGTTCATCACTGCACGGTGGTGCTAAGGATCACTGCGGCACATAATTTTAAACTAGACGAGGACCCGAATAGACATTGCTTCACAGAAGATGTGCAGTGGCCAAATAAGCACAGGGAAAGATGCCCAACCTCGTTTCGTTATTAGGGAAATACAGACGAAACCAAAACATTTCGTACCCATTAGAAGGGTTAGAATTTTAAAAATTCAAAGGAAAATAACAAGTGTTGACGAGGATATGGAAAAGTTGGAACTCTTGGACATGGTTAGTGGGAAAACAAAATGGTTTATCCGCTTTTGAAAGCAGTTTGGAAGCAGTTTGGCAGTTCGTCAAAAGTTAAAGCATAGAGTTAGCATATGACTCACCAATTCCATTCCTAGGTATATATCCAAGAGAATTGAAAGCATGTATCCAAAAACCTGCACACAGATGTTCATAGCAGCATTATCCCTAATGACCAAAAGTAGAAACAGTCCAAATGTTCATCAGCTGGTGAGGAGATAAATAAAATGTCCTATACCCACACATTGGAATGTTTGGCCGTAAAGAGGAATGAGACACTGACATGTGCTACACTATTGCTGAACCTTGAAAACATTGGTCTACTTGAAACAAGTGAGACACAAAGGGCTGCGTATTATATGAGTCCATTTATATGAAATGTCTAGATTAGGCAAATATCTAGAAGCTGAGAGTGGTAGTGGTTGCCAGCATGGGGGTAATTGCATAATGGGTGTGGGGTTTCCTTTGGGGTGATGAAATGTTGTGGAATTAGATGTGGTGATGGTTGCACATTTCTGTGATTAGACTAAAACCACTGACATGTATAGGTTAAAAGAGTGAATTTTATGGCTTGTGAATTACGCCTCAATAAAGCTGGTGAAAGTGAATTTTAAAAAGAAGACCACCGAGGTGGGTATTGGACCAAGAATCCCTGCTAAGAATATAATTTTGAAATAGAGGTGGAGGCTGGGATAACTCCAAGCAGGCATAGCAGTAAGAGAGACGGGGAAAGAATAATTAGGCAGCCTAAGAGGAGGGCCTGGAAAACGGCTGTGTCGTGGAACCTCAGAATCGCGGGGTTCAAGGAGGAATCACCCGGAGACACAATCACGGGTGACAAACAGCAGAAAGGCTCGGTGACAGAACTTCTGCACGTTTGGCATCTGAATGCCACGGAAGACTAGAGAGGGCAAATTCAATGGAGTGATGGTGAAAGAAATATAATTGTTTGGGGTCATGGAGTGAGTGGTAAGCGAATAGGAATAAACTACAGGCTTCTCTTCCCTTATTTGAATCTCAGAATTCAACAAAGTCTGAAAATGGAAAGGTTTTCATAACTCATTTGGCAGTAAAACCTGACCTGAATGGATGTGAGATGATTTATAATCTTCATTTGTCCCACTTACGTGAATATTCATACATTTCACTGCACAAATAATATTGAATTCGATTACAGAATGTTTCTACAGGCCCCTGTGGGGATGTTATGAAATATGGTATATGCCACATATTCTCTTTCTAAAATTAAAATATATCTATCTATCTGAATTCTAAATTCTATGGCCCCCAAGTGGTTTGGGTAAGAGTTGTAGTCTTTGGACAGGTTCGGATGTGAAGGAAAGATGTGAAATTAGATAGTTACTAGAGAAGGATGCAGACTCAAGGGGCATTTTATTTAAAGGATGGAAATGACCTGAGAATGCTTGTAGGTTAAAGCAGAGAGGAAAAGGTTGAAAATTTGATAAAGAGAAGCTTTGTAGCAAGCCTCACAAAGGTGAGGAAGGAAATAGGACATGGGGTTGGAATGGTTGGTGTTTACAAGAGGAGAGATCCCATCCTCTCAGACTGCAGGACTGCTGCTGGACATAGCAGTGGATGGACGTCTTTGTAAGTAAGAGGAAGAAGGGAAGTTGAGTAAAATAAAACCGAAGAGCCATTTGCTGAAGTGGTAAGAGCTGGAAATAATTGTTGGGGTAAATACAAGTTCTAGAGCTGTCCTGAAAGCAAGGAAATGGATTGGCCGGCGGGACTATGGGTCAAAGGCAAGTTTAGAAACCTCGAAATGTCTGTGGGGCCCATTCTATCCCTTAACTGTATGATTTTCTCCATCAGGCCTCAGCCTCCCACTTACAAGAGTGGAGAAATCTTAGGATTAACTTTTACAGAATGAATTCTGTAGGAGGAGATGCGTGAAAGGGAGATGCGGGTGCCCCGGGGCTAGTGGTGGGCCTCGCTAGGTGGGGAAGGAAATGAGATGAAGGGGGCATGGCACTTCCGTTCCTTATACTCCGAAGACCAGTTACTGAGGAAGAAGGCAATAAGAAAGCTAGTATGCTTGGAGGCTAATGGGCAAAAAGTGACATTCGAGTAGCATCAATTCTGGGTGTTAACAGGGTTCAGGGTATGGTTATAGGAGGTAGTAGTTGAAGTGAAGTGGAGGTGAATTCTGTTGGGATTGAGACAGACGAGGACCTGTGGGGATAGATATTAGCTCATCCACACAGACTTTGAAATCATGCAGGATGATGACCAGATTTGGGCTAGAAAGGAAGAACTAATCGAATGTCAACATTTTTAGTCAATGTGGAGGATTAAGTGGCATGCTGGTAAATTTCAGACTGGACCATAGTAAGAGGGTGTTCTGTGGCATGAAAGGACCTGAGATTGTTTTATACAAAGCCACCCTGGACTAGAGCCGGGGCCAGTAGCCGCTCTGAGGAACGCAGTGTGACATCCCTCCCTCTTGTCGCTGTGTAATGAGAGAACAGCCGCTTCTACGGAATGGCCCGTAGGGGGCGCCTGTCTGTAGAGCCCGAAAGGCCTAGTTTTCTGTTACCAGCCTAAGTATGTAGGGAATTTGTTACTGCAGAGTAAGGACTTCAGCAGGCCAGGAAGAGGTGTAGCGTGGAGGAGCTTTGGTATAGGTTGTATCAGGGGAGAAGCGCAAGGCAGAATAAGAATAATGGGGGGAGGGGTGACGAAATGCGAGGGAAGTTTCACCTTTGCCCCAATCTGAATAGTGAGTGCACTGCAACAGAAAGGTTGTGAGGGTTTTAACTTTTCTTTTTTAAAATATGTTTTTGTAAGTGTTCACATTGTTTTAATCATACAAAGATATTGAGTAAGTAATGCCATCGTGCTGGTTTGGACCCCTTATGCTGGACTGCTAATAGTAAGATTTTCAAAAAATTAATCTTGTTATCACATGATGGCTATGCTTTGTGTCATCTGCGTGTCTGACAAAACAGATGGCTTTCCGAAGTCTCTTATTTAAAAAAATAGACTCAAGAACTTCTTTGTTTATAGTAACCAGTTAATTAACACCAAGAATGTTACGCCACCAGCCCTGACTAATTCGCACTGTCGTCCAGCCCAGTGGTTCTAAACCCGCTCTTCCTTCCCGGTCAGAGCTGGGCAGGTGTCAGCTCGTCACTGGGGTCATCCTGCAAGGGATTCTGATTTAGTTGGTCTGGGGTGGAACCAGGAAGTCCATATTTTTAAAAATTCTTCAGGTAACTCATTAGTAGCCAAATTTGGGAACCTCCAGTAGAACCTACATTTTGCTTCCATCTCCACGATAACATTATGTCAAATAACTAGCTGACTTGAACATACTGTATCTAAGCTACTATGTCCCTGACTCAGCATGCTTTGTCTAAGTAAAAATGAAGTGCTTATAAATGTATTCAATTATTAGATATAAGTTTGAATTGTAGAATGATGTCATGCCATAATCTTCAGATTGGCAAAGTGTTTTAAAAATCATAATACCTGTTACTATTGTGAATTCTGATGAGATGAGAACTCGCATACCCTGCTGAGATGATTGCAAATTAATACAGCCTTTTTTGGGAAATATTTTGACACTACACATAGACTTAAATTAGGGTCACGTGTAATTACCTTTGATTTAGTAATTACATTTCAGAGACTACTGCATTGAGACTATTAATTATTGGTAATAATCAGATATGTGGATCAGTATTTATGTAAAAGTTATTCATCACAGTGTTATTTAGAGTAGTAAAAAATGGAAGCAATTTAAATGATTATAGAAAAAATGGTTAAATACGTTACAGTATCTTCATGTGATGGAATATTATAGAAACATTAAAAATTATATTGATAAAGGCATTTAATATCATGGGGAAATTTTAGTGTATAACAATTAAGAAGAAAAGCATCTATAAAATTATTTACAGTCATGCGCCAAATGACAACGTTTCAATCAACAGTGGACTGCATATATGACCGTCCCATAAGATTATAGTGCGGCTGAAAGCTTCCTGTCCCCTAGTGACGTCAGAGCGTTGTAGCACAATGCATTCGTCACCTGTTTGTGGCGATGCTGGTGCCCCCAAACCTGCGCTGTGTAACACGTGCAATTATGTACAGTACATACTTGATAACGATACTGGGGCTGGTTCATGTATTTACTACACTGTACTTTTATTGTTATTTAGACTGTACTCTTTCTGCTTATAAAGAAGTAGTTTGCTATGAAAGTGCCGTGTTTCGCCAGCAGCAGCCTCACACAGGTCGTATTTACCTCTCTCCTGATTGCGTCGTTTTCTCTTGGGCTTGATTTCATCTCGTGTTGTTTTGCACAGTGACGTGCTGTGCAGGCTTGTGGCCCAGGAGTAGTGGCTGCACCACACAGCCCAAGTGTGCAGTGGGCTGGACCATCCAGGTCTGTGTAAGTGGAGTCTGTGATGTTTGCATCAGGGTGAAGTCGCCTGACGACGCGTGTCTCAGAACACGTCCCTGTCGTTAAGCAGCACGTGACTGTATACGGTTTGTGCTTAATTGTATATATACGTACAGTGTAATTAGAATACTGAGCAAAACTTTTTTACAGTTAATGGTGATTCTCTGGGTAGTAGAAACATGTAATTTTTTCCCTTAGCGTTTTGTATTGTCTGAGTTTTCTACGATGATCATGTATTACATTGATTAAGCAAAAATAAAACTTAAAAAAATAAAATTCTTACTCTCATCTTTTAGCAAAACGAGTAAGGAAAATTCATTTGGGATGAATTGTTGTTTGAAAAGTCATTCTTGCTCATAATAATCGCCAGTGTGTTTTCTAAATACTTGCAAGCCGTCCGTTTATCTTTCCGCATGTTGCCGGGTTATCAGCATCAGGCTGAGTAGGCTTGTGGGGCTTGTTGTTTTCTGTTGTTGTTGTTTTTTATTTTTAATAAGTTTATTGAGATATAATTTACGTAAAATTCACACTTACAAAGTGCACACTTCGGTGGTTTTTACTTTCCTCACAGGTTGTGCAGCCATCAGCACACCGGTTCCAGAACATTCTCATCACCCCAAAAAGAAACTGCACTCAGTAGCAGTCACTCCCCATTTCCCTTTCCCCTTAGCCCCTGGCAACCACTCATCTGCTTTCTGTTTCCATGGATTTGCTTATTCTGGATGTTTCATATAAATGCAGTCATACAATCTGCGGCCTTTTGCAGTAATATCCTATTAGCTAGTCTTCCGCCCGTCCTCCCCACACTGCCAAAGGTGAAATGCCGTGTGTGCCTCCGCCACGCTGATCTCGCTAGCCTAACTGATTTTACCACCTCTGGTTCGAATCCTTGCTTTGTGCCCAGGGTTTATTAAATCAGTAGGAACTACCACTCATTCTAGCATTTAAGGTTTTCTATATTCTGATTCTACAAAGTAAGTTCTTATCTGGTGAATAAATGAATTCAGTGAATAAAATGTATTCTGCCTTAGCTCCCCATTCCTTCTCCCTCAGAGAAGAAGATAATTACTGAGTTAGTCAGATTTCAGGTCCTTGATGGGGCAAGAAAATTTCTGTCTAAATTTTAGGGCAGGGGTTTGTAAACCTCAGCAGGCATCAGATCCCAGAAAGGACTTATGCTGCCCCCACAGTTCCTCAAACTCCAGAGTTCCTCATTCAGTCAGGCCAGGCTCGAGCTAGAGTGTGTGTTTCTAGCAGTTCCTAGAGGGCGCCCGGAGAACCACAGTGCTGCGCTGCCCTGGGTGAGGTAGGGTGCAGCCAGCACCATACCCAGGCCTGGCAGCCACCTGGAGGAAAAGAGGTCAGGGGAGGAGGGTATGACCCAGACTCCATGGTGGCAGCCCCATGTCCTCACAGCCTCACCCTGCAGCTCCAGCCCAGCCTTTCTCTTCAGCAGCTGCACCCTTTGGGTGCTCTTGCAGATGGGATCCATTCTTTATCCCCGCCCCAGCTTCATTTTGAAGAATTGTACCCATTCTTGAAAACACATCTCCTGCGTTCGTATGACCTCTGCCAAGGCTCCCCACAATAAAAGTACTCCCTCTCCTCAGCACTTGGTGGTGTTCATGGATGCAGTATTCTGTGTTTGTTAGTTCCATACTTGTTCCTTCTTCCTAAATCTTTGATTTCTTGAGGTTAAGTTCTGTTTCTTAGTGATTGTATCGCAGTGGCCATTGGGCGGCTACTCAGGAGTTATCAGTGCAATTAAACATCAGAAGGAAAGAAACGTAAATCAATTTTTAAGTGAAAACTATAATTTAGGTTGTATTTTTAATACCAAAAAGAGACCTGTATTCCTTAGAAGCTTAGCCTTGTGAAACGTAATTGTCCAGAGCTGAAATGTGGTTTCGCCCTAAGGAACAGTCATTACTCTAAGTTTAGAGACATTGACCTAAAACAAAACACCAAACTAAAGAACTCATGCCTGTGTTACGAGCACATATACCTACGTGTTGTGACATCTCCAGGAGCTAGCTTAGTTTTCTGCACATCCCTCTGGCCCTACTAGAACCAGGGTTCACATTTCAGCTTAATGAATTTGTATCCTTTTGAGTTATTACCAGACAAAAGGAATATAATATAGTAGTTAGCTGTCTCTGAGGTGTCAGGCAATTATCTTAATTTCTTTTAAGTTTCATTTCATGCTTATTACTTGCCTGTTAGTTAAATAAGGTGCAGCAGTCTTCCAGATCTTTTATCCATGGGTGTAGTTTTTACAAAACAATTACTATTTACGCTCTTAGTACAAACAGGTTTTAGGACTAGTTTTTTAAAAAAGAGAGAACAGCACATTCTACACTAGGAGTTTGGTTTTCTCTTTTCAGTGCCTGTTCTAGAACACCCTTATTTAGTCCGTTACATTATTTGTAATGCATTTAAGCTCCTTTGGGTTTAAGTTTGTATTAATCACCCAAGGGCTCATTGGAAGCCAACATTCTTAAGTCCAGTTATAGTTTTAGTTCCACAAAATGCAGTCACTCTCCATTTGGAGCTATGAAAAGGGAAGAAAACCCTCCATTTACAGGTCTCCAAGACAACTCTGTGCTCTGAACAAAGTTCATCTACACTGGGGGGCTCCCTGGCCTCTGATCCTGAGGCCAGAGAACTGGGCTCCATCGTACAATTGCAGTAATAACAATGGAATTGTACTTCTACTGAAAGCTGTTTGTATGTCCCAAGTTTGAAACTTCAGCTGAAATATAAATCTCATGAGCTACAGTAGGGGTGGTTTTGATGATTACCAAAAGCCAACATTTGAGAAAAAACAAAATGGTATGTTATTTGCAAATAAAAATGCTTAATTTGGCTTATTTTTATAAGACCAAATTGGAAGGGTTTTTTTTGTTTTGTTCTTTTGGAGGAGGAGGGCCCTCTGTTAATCCAGAGCTGCCTTTTTCTATTTTTAATGGCAATCATTGCCCATAGCAAATACTGTTTGAAGTTACTGTAACAATCTAACCAAAAGAAAGTTTGTAGGAATTTGTATCGTGAAAAAATTAATCAGAGGTCCTTCCACCAAACCAAGTTCTTCCTCCTTGCTCATTTTCCGCTGATGTAAAAGACTGGTGGAGAACAGAGAAAGAGCATAAAAAAGAGTATTTCAGAAAAAGACTTCTTGTACAGGGTTTCCCCTTGTAAGGAAACAATTTAAACTGCCAAAGGGGACTAGAACTGTGTACCTTATTTCTTTTCTAACAACAAACATTTAATTTGGGCCCTACAGTTTGTTCCTGAAGCACGCTTAAAAGTTACACCCCTACCTTGTTTTCCTGTTTGATGGGAGACATAAGAACTCTTAAGAAAGTTCGGAGTTAAGTGAATGTGAATGAGGAAAGGGAGGAAAAAGTGAGTGCCTGAAATCTCACCGTTGGTACCCAGAAACGGGAGTGAGAGGCGGCAGTGGGGGTCTGCTGCGGCCAGTCCTGGGCTGGCTCATGAGGGCAGCAGGTGCCAAGGGACATCCCGGACCCTCTCCTGCAGAGGCAAGTAGTGATGCAGGACAAAGAAGTGTCGTTTTAATTTACATACCACGGCTGGGGAACAAGCAGAAGGGAACTTGGACTTCCTCTTAGTGGAAGCTAGGGAGCCTTCATAAAGGAGGTGCCTTTCAGCTGAACTTGAAGGATAAAGTTTTTCTAAAGAAGAGCAATTTTAGTAATCTGTGCTGGAACGTGTATTTGTGGTTTGGGTATTTTTCTTGCTTTAAAAGAGTCACATCAGTAGGAGAGAAAACATGAGAAAGTTCGTGAAGTTAAGGAGAAGAGGATATAGTAGTGAGTCCAAATGACCAAGCCTTCCTCCCTCCTTCCTCCTTCCTTTCTTTTTTGTAAACTCATAAAAATCTGATGTGTTAATGGAAGGAAATTCGGAAAACACAAAAATTAAATTACACCCATAGTGCCCATCAAAACAATTGAACGGCTTGAATAATACCTTGGTGAATTTTCTTCCAATTTTTTTCTGTAAATTATGTTTTCTCTCCCACTGTATTCACCGTCAGCTTAGATTATTTCATAAACATTTATATGCTAATAAATTCAGTCCTCAATAATATCTGACATTTATTAAATAAGCCCCGACTAGGTGCCAGTCTTTGTTCTGTTCCTCTGCGTTTCATGCTCTCAGCAAACTTATAAGGTATGTATGATTATTCCTACAGTTTTACAAATGAAAAAGTTGAGGTCCAAAGCTGTTCAGTGACCTAGCTAACGCGGGAATTCCTGGGATTCCGAGGCGGAGTTGTCCCCAGAGGGTGTGCTCTTAGCCACTACACTGTACCACTTCTCGTGGATTTTATTGTAATGGTTGTGTAGTAAAGAAATTCTATTATGAATCTTCCTTCTTTTTTCCTCATGTATTCTGAATCTTAAGAGTTCTGTTAGAAAGGACTCTGCCCAGATGTCACTCTTTCAAGAGAGAACTTTGCTGGTCCCCTGTGTAAAATAGCACCCCTCTCCCCACCTACGTTGACTCTGTCCTGACCCTACCTTATTTTTCTCTATAGTTCTCATCACTGTCTGATACAGTAAATGTTTGTTTGTTTTACTTTCTCCCCTCCCCCTTCCTCTTTAGAATGTCAGAGTCATGGGCAAGAGACTTGGTCTGTTTTGTTCATTGCCGGATCCTTCAGCACCTAGAACCATGCGTGGCGCATAATAGATACTCAGTATTTGCTGAATGATCTCTGCTTTCAGGTTAGCTTTGTGTGAATTCTGATTTTCTTAATCAACCTCCATTGGGACTGATAGGCTGGAATAACCACGTGGTCTGCATTCCCCCCTGTCAGTCACAGGACTGACGCTGCCATTCGCCAGTGCCCCACCAGGCTGGTGGGCCATGCAGCCCACCCCACACGTCTACCCCAGCAGTGGTCCTGCCTGCCGACCCAGAGCTAGCTTCTTGTCCAAACTGGTTTATGCCAGTTGTACTTGTTACCATAATTGCATAATTTAATTAAATATTATATAACTGATTGAGTATGAGATTGAAAAGACACATGTTTCTATAAAAATAAAATGAATGCTTTGAAAAACTCAATCACATGGACAACAATTTCTGCCAGATAGGTATATGCAACACATCTATAAAAGACTGAGGAAAAAATAATAAAAATTTATACCTCATAAGCTCTTATAAGAAATCTAAGTGTCTGTAAGTTCTAGGTCTATTTTAAATAAACAAAAATTGGAAATCATAGACAGTGCCTTAATGACAGATAAGATCTATGCAAGAAAGACAGTGTGAGACTCCAGTGGAGACTGAAAGTCAAATGTAGATTTTTATGTGTCAAGTTGAAATGAGATGATTAAAGTAATAGATATCATTTTCTATAATTGCTCTTGATAACTGACTTTTTAAATTAACAAATTACTACTTCTGATTCTATAGGAAAAGAGGCCGTTAGTGTTTTGAATGAAACTCAGCATTCTTGGTGCACCAGAGATAATTCCTAGCTGGTTTTGTTACTTCCATAACTCCATAAAAAATCATAATAATAATAATACTTCATTTCTCTTTGGGAAATAATTGCTCGTGAGCTGAGGCATGGATTCCTTTCCACACTAGAATGTCAGGCTCAGGAAGACAGGGACGTCTGTCTCCTACAACAGTGCCTGGTGCTTTAATTATTTATTGACTGAATAGATGAATGATTTGAAAGAATGTACTTTTTTTTTTTTTACAGAAAGCAGTGTTTTGTATTTTACATCGATACTGTTACATTTTTAGCAAAAAGAAAAAGTACTTTCAAATTGCATGTTTGGTGTTTGTCAAATTTAATTAAAATATACAGCTTCATGTAACATGCCTAACTTTAGTTTCTTTCTTCAAAGAAAGTATTAAAGTGTAGGAACCTCTGAAGGGGCATATAGTCAGTAGTATTGTGATAAGTTTGCACAGTGACAGGTGATCACGTTGTAAGGTATATAAATATCATCATACTGTACACCTGAAACTAATATAGTATAGCAACTATATTTAAATAATAAGAAAGTGTAGGAACCTCAGTTCTCACATTGCAATGGTTAAGAATTGAGGAACTGTTTGGATTCTCTTACGAGCTCTAAAATTTCCTGCCTATGCAGCGTTGGTCAGGTTACTTTCTCTCTCCTGTACCTCAGTTTCTTAATCTGTAAAATGGTATAATCGTAGGTCGTTATAGGAACTAAAGGAGTTCATACACGTAAAATGCGTAGAGAATGCCTGCCAACGTGGCAAGCACCCAATAACTGATATAGTTATTATAATTATACCTGAATTTGACTGCTGGCCTGTTATTTATTATCTGTGATTTGGGCAAATTACTTATAGAAACAGGTTAGAGAGGTTAGGTAATTTGTAAGGGCAGAGGACGAGGTGGGGGGAGAGAGAAAGGACATATGAAAACAAAAATGTGGGATTTTAAGCAAGAAAATATGTGCAAAGTGCTTGACTCATAATAAGTACGGTACTCAATAAATGTTAGCGAAAAAGTAAACAGCGTTATACGGGAGAGGACTCTCATTTATTTATTTAAAAACTGTTTACAATTGGAATAATGAAAGTACTCTTTACTTAGGTCCGACTGTCTTGCCTTTGCCATTTAGGAAATTTCACAGATTACGAAGGTTCTTTTAATCTCATAAATCTAAAATGGGTTTCAGAATAAAGGAAGATAATTGAATTTTAATCTGGACAAGTTATGAAACTCAAACACAAGCACTCCATTGTGGTTCTCAGTTTGATGACTTCTTTCCAAAACGCTAGGCCGTCAGTGAAAACCGGTTTTCTGCATATTAAATAGGACGCAGTACACGGGGCGGGAAATGCTTACATTATGCAAGGAATGCAGCTTCTTCCCTCGATGTTTTCTCATTTGAGGCCTATTAAAACCTCGCCTTGCTATTCCTGGCTATATGAGCACTGACTGACGTCGCTGGATATAGAAGCGGCCCGGTGACTGCTATCTTAAGGAACTTGGCCTGTGAGAACCCAGCAAGTAGGAACCATCTTATGCCACTGATGTCAGGCTAGACATCCCCGCCGTGTAATGATAGTTTAGAACAGCTCCCTGCTACTTAGGTATTCTGCACTGCATGTTGCTAAGATAAGACTTTAAGGGAGGGTTTTTCCTTCTTTAAGAGAGATGTGGATGATAGAAATGTTACAGCAAAATATTTGTGTAACCAGTGAACATGAATTTAGCATTTATCTGGTTATTGCAGCATGTGTTAAAGAGCTGCTGCCGCCCATTTGCAGCCTAATGTGTTTATTACGGGCTTCCCAATGGCGTCCTGAAGTGTGTTTCAGCTAAAAAATTCATGAGTATTATTGGCTTTCAGTCAGAAAATGGAATATGTCTTCTAGTCACTGTCTAATATCCCACTTTCAGGCCGTTATACAAAAGTAAATCTAAGAGCAGCACATATTGAAAAGGAAGGAATTTTTAGCTTAAACATGTGCTTATACGCTGTTACTACTGTTCCAGGGAGTAAGAAACAGCCTAAGAGAAGGTAGGTACTGAGGCCGTTTTACTCCGAGAAGAGGAGTTGGGGTTGGAGGCTGCGCTCTTTTCTGTAATGCCCTCTCCAACTTGAAACTGTCAGCGTGTTATTGTTGAAAAAGCGTAACTAATAATAGTACTTTGTGTTTGGATTACTGCAGTTAATTTTTTTAAAAAGGTCAAAAATACAGCAAGTTGCTCAAAAGTTGTAAAGTTGAATTGAGAAGTCGTTTCCAAACGAGATGCCTTTTATTCTGGATTTACATGAAGCGAGTCTCCTAAAACTTTGCATTCTATCTACTGTCACTGTATGAATTTAATGTGCAGTTTTTTGAGTCTGAATCTGTAAATACATACTGTACTATGAGGAGTAAATTAAGATTTTATTGTATGAAAAGCAAGAAGCAATATAGCGTGATGTAAAGATGAAATTAAAAGTGTTCTTATGATCGAGTAAAAAGTAATAATACTTTGGGGGAAATAACATACCATTTTGTTAGCTAAAGTTTAGTTTTGAAATATTGGATAGCATCTTCTATCACTGTGTTGAGTGCATCATTTGTTTTGCCAGTGGAAAGAAAAGGTTTGATTTTTCTCTGTGTTCTCATCCCTCCCTGGAGTAAATCCACACAGGTCTACTTATGCTGTATTTTCACGTCTGATGCTTCTTGGTTCATACAGGAATCAACTACTTAATCTTGCATAATCTGCGTATTTACTGCAGAGAATATATGTTTAACTCTTGCCAGAAGTTGGGGTCTTGCCAAAATAATGTTTGCTTTGGGTAATTCTGTCCAGTTGACAGAGGTATTTCCCATCCTCTGTCAATTGGGTGTCTGCTGCGTATCGCATTACTGACTTCCAAGGTGGCCCACTCTATGTTTTCTACCTTTCTTGGGCATCTGCCTTCTAAAAGCACATATTGTGTATTTAAGCATTAGAAACTGTGTTTTCTTATACTTATCAAAATCTGGCCCAGAAATTTTGCTTTTGTAACATAAAGGGATCCCTCCTGCAACACAGTGTACCTTGAGGGAGAAACTGTTTCGAGTTTAGAAATGAGCAAATATTTCCACTTGTGATAAAGAACCAGTGAATGTGCCTTTAACTGTTGAAATGGGCTTGTGAGCAACTGACGGCTCTGAAAGAGTATCCTTTCATAATGAGTTTAATAGAATAGAAATGGAGAAGTGCCTTAAGTGAAGATTGATGCACACTTTTTTTTTTATATTTGTCAAGTATTTGAGTATTTCTTAGTTCTCACGAAGCTTGTAAAGAATCACACTCCAGATGACACCACAATGTCATGTCCTGTTTCTTGTAAAGAGAGTGCAGGAAGAACCTGGAAGGCCCTGGAAACTGTAGAAGCCTTTCTGGTCTCATATCAAGAGCTAGATGATTTATCAGGCAGCTCCTCCTCTGGCAGGTGTTGATAAGAGAGGTTGTTTCAACAGCTCTTTGTATGTCATTTCATTATAAATTGCATCACAAAGTAAGGAGTTTCAGAGAGGGCCTAACTTTGTGAAAGTATTTCTTGGAACTAGCAATTGAGATCTGATGTTTGACCGCTTACTGTGTTTGCATTTCAGCAACAGTATTACTCTTATTTATTCTTTAACTGAATTTGTGGAGCGTATGATAAATCTGACAGTTTTATAGGCCTTGTTTGGAAGATGGCCAGTACTGATAAGTGATAAAATGCACGTTATTGTACATGAATTCTGGGTGATTAACTAGCTTTCATGGCAAGAGGCTACACTGAGCAGCGGCTTCGTTACCTTATAAGTTACATTGGTGAATTTCCTGCAAAAAGAGTACATTCTTTAAATTGTGTTGAGGTTTAACATTTTATTTTGCTTTCTGTGCTTATGCTAAGTTTAACTGGCATGGTTCACTCCTCCCAGAGTATCTTACTTAAAAAAAAAAAAAGACCACTTGTTATTCATGTGCTGTAACTTTATGATCTAGTTTATACTAGAGGAGGTCAGGACGTGGGGAGGGTGTACTGTCACAGTGAAAGCAGCACTGTTGTTTTGTTACAGATAACAAGAATGGACAAATTGAAACTGCTTTTCCAGTTTGTCCTTTCACAACCCCACAACATCTGGTAGAAACTGTTCTCAATGACTGTAATTACCATCAGTTACGGCCCAAGAGTTTACTTGTGTCATTTTCAGTTTTTCTGATGTACATTGAACGATTTCAGAATGAGAGTGAAACGCTCAAGAATTTTAATTTCATGTGAATGTTGAAAACATGCAGAAATTTTAAGAAACTGTTATTCTAGGCGTGCTTGCAAAATGAAATTTGTAAACCTTCCATGCTGCTCTGCAGTATTTTTATCTTCTACCTTTTCATCGGACATTAGTTTGATCTGCAAAACTGCATGAAAACTCATCTACCCATACAGTTTATTTTATTTTTCTGTGCGTACGTGCCCACTGGAAGTCATAGATCTATCTACCTATCTGTCTAATCTATTAATCTGTCTCTGGTTTTTATCTGTGTCACTTGAGTGGGGAAAAAATGAACTCACCTAGCTCCCATCCACACGTTCCAGTGTGAAATACTAACACCCGCTGCCAGCTGGGCTCACGCAGGGCATTAATATCAGCAGTCATCTAGATTAGAGCTCCCCCGTTCTTCTCTCTGAGCAGCTCATTAAGGAAGTGCACTGTTATTTATTTGGCTCATCCACTGAGGAGCAGGGCATAAATTCACGGGATCACATCTACTTCTGGCTCTGTGGAGAGGCCCGGGAGCGCCGCTGCCTGTCACCACCTTCCCCACCTCCTCCTTTTCCTGCTCCAACTCTACATTCACTCCCTTTCCTTTTTATTCTGCCTGAGAGTCTGTCTTGTTTTCACCTTGGTTGCTGGGCAGTGATTCAGAAGGGGCATCCCCAGGCTGGCGGCGGAGGTTGGCAAGGTGCATGCGCCAGCCGTCGGCTTGGCCAATTACTACAGACCCCCCCACACACCTTTTTTTTTCCCTTTGGTGGTTCAAAGGTTGGTTGGCAACTTGTACCGGGCATACACAGCCCAGGAAAATGGGTCAGAAAGGGGGTGTATGGGGCAGACGCAGAAAAATACGGAGTCAGGCATGTTCATAAAACTGAAATTTTTAGTGTTTCAGGAAATATGTTAAGGTACCATCACATAAAATAAAAGGGAAAACTTGGCACTTCAAAAGGAAAATTAATGACGTTTTAAGGTTACAGATACAGTGGTGTGTGAGCCAGCCTTGAGTGGATTCAAGTAAAATATAAACAGTTTGTTCAAATGGGTTTACTGCACTTAAAGCAGTAAACGTCAGCTCCTTGCTTCACTCCTGATCTCCTTCTAGTCCCTTTGTTGAAATATATTAGTGCTGTTCCTTCATGCAAAGTTACGATCATCTGTGTGTTTGGGGGAATTTAAAGGCAGAGGACGCGGATGCGAATGGTAAATTCCAAACTGAGGATCTCCAACTGGAGGTAAAACACTTACTGTCTGTTGCAAAGCATTCTGACCTTTCTGATAGCACTGTACTTTTTAACATACAGGGCAGTACTTTTGGTGGGAAAATAGCCGTTTTCATCAATAAACTTAACGCCTATACCTAGTATATAGGGTATTTTGTTCTATGTTGAGGGTTATATTTTGATGATAAAAGTTTGCTTAAATTCTTATGATTTATGGACAGCTTCTTCCAGGATGAAAATTCCCTGGAATGTTTTGCTGCTGTTGACAGCTTTCTTAGATTTGATGAGTAATGTTTTTCCTTACATGCTCATGATTGAAACCATGGGAATTGTGGTTCCCAGAGAAATCCTGAAAATGAATGTAAGGTATTGTGTGAGAAGGGTTGTGGTGTTCAGGTTGTTGCTCCCCCCTCTGTCCTCTTGTACCCCCTGCAATGCCCTGGCTCCCCTCGTTAATCCCCGTTCCTCAGGGCCCAGCTCAGTGCCTCCCCCATCCCAGCAAAGTGTTCTCCTTTCTCGGACGTCCCAGTACAGCGGCCTGCACGTCGGTTGTATCAGACCTTCACCTGTTTCGCTTGCACGTGTTTCCTATATGCACATTTGTGTCCCCCTCCCCTTGCTGAGAGCGACAGCCCTCCCTCGGGCTCCGCCCAGCGCTGAGCCTGACTTAACAGAAGCAGACAGGCAGCCTTTGAATACGTGACGTTTAGATGAGGGGGAAAGAGTCAAGCATGGAAGCAGTTGCAGCCCAGGGCTTGCTGCTTCCCCACCGGACCTGTGACGACGTGGTCAGAGGAAGAATGGCTCATGTGCTGAGTGAGACCTCTGCCGTGACATCCAGTTCAGAGCCGGAGTGTGGGAGCCTGTTTATAAATCCCAGTTCTGCCATTTGTGAATCCGCTCCCTGGCCCTGTGCTGAGATGCCAATAATGACCCCCATTTTACAGGAGAGGTAATTAACACGTCCGCCGTGGCATTCGACCTTACCCCACGGGCTCAGGGTACCAGAAAGGAAGTTTAGGAAAGCAGACGTACATTTTTCTATAGTTTTGTGTTTTTCAAGAATGAATAACAGTAGGACATTTTTATACTTTAAAGGAATCATTTATTTCAATAAAATGTAGCACCTGAACTGTATGTACCTAAAATGTAAATACTGTCATTATTTTCTGTGGATTTTTGACACATTTTGGAGAACAAACTTGAAATCAGTTAATGCAATGAAAGGATTAAGGCAGGAGAAGCAACTTCTTAAGGTCCCACAACTAACCAGGTGGGGTTTGGGCACGGATACTGGCCTTAGCTTCTCTGCCCTACTGCCTCTCAGAGTCTGGTTTTGATGACTAGGTTGTATCTGTAAATGTCTTGGTAAATGCTAAATGCATAGTAACTAAATACAGATTATACTTATTATCAGCCCCAAATTGTGATGACAGCACAGGACCTTGGGACTTGGTTACATTGCTCCCATCAGCAGGAAGCTCAGGCTTTAACTTGCAGATATGTCCCCTCCTTTGTAACCTCCTGAACAGAATGTGCAATTGATGCAAAGTCGCTCAACTGCTACAGTGTTTCTTCGTCCTGCTTACACAGGACTCCTAAAAAAATCAACTCCTCTGCCTCCCTGGATCAGGGCTGAGGCCATAAGAAGTAACTGTGGTGAGACGAGCATCCCAGATGTCCCCAGGGCAGCAGCTGGGCCAGTTGATGCGTGTGCGACAGTGATTCGGTGGTCGGTGGTCAGTCTCCGTGGCGCTTTCTTAGCCCTCCTCCCTCTTTGTCCTTGCTCTTCATTAGCCTGTTGCTCACCAGCGTCTTCCTCACGCCTTTGACCTTCTACTAACTTGCCCTTCCCTCTGATTTTTCCAGCATGGAAAGGAAGAAAAGCCACTATAGAAAGTAAAATATCGAGAAAGTGATTTTTAGAAACCTGGAGGGAAAGAGGAAGGGGGAAATCGCATAGAATTGGAGCTCAGGGAAGGTTTTTAAATGCTGACTTAGACTTTCGGGGCTGCCTTTCGGGGGGCAGGGGACTGGCGGCTGAGCAGTTACTGAGCACCTTGAGTAACAGTTATCTTCCATTTCCTCAGAATCTTGTTAGGCCATTTGTTCAGTTCGTTTAGAACTCAACCTCTATTGCTCTTGTTCTTTGCGTCTTTAAACATTGTTTTGATTCTGCCAATGATGACCAACGTGAACACACTGATTCTCTTATTACATGTCCTTTTATTTTCTTACCAAAAGGAATTCAGCAACCCGGAGCCAGTAATGGGCCTCTTCTATTGGGATCCATGCTGTTACCTGATTTTTTTGAGTGCATCTTGAGACCTTGGGTGACAGCTGCTGCTAACGGGGTGGGAGTGGGGGCAGGGGACAGGGTGTGAGAGAGGAAACCAGGCTGAGAGGTGTGCTCAGGGACGTGAGCTGCCCTGGAGGTAGCGCCCTGTGCGAGGAGCAGGGAGGCAGCTGCTGTGGGAGAGGGGCGCCCCACCCCCACCCCGAGACTCCACAGGGAGGCAGGAACGTCCTGTTTGAGGGGCATTGCTTAGGCGGCCTTGTGCAGGGCTGGGAGACAGAGGGGTATCCTATGTACCTGGTCAGCTGTGGAAACGTTCAGCTTCATGACGTAGCACTGCCTCTTCCAGGGGCTGTCATGGCTGAGCTGTGGTGGCACAGGCGTCACATTGGCCAACCCAAAACAGAGACTGGGAGGAGCCCCTTACAACACCTGTAGTTTCCACCTGGTGCAAGAGGGCTCCTGAAACTGGACGCTGGCAGCAGAAACCCAGGGCTAGCAGGCTGTGGTTCCTGTGGTGATGAAGTACAGGTCCTGTTTAACGAGTATGGGCCCAGTGAGCTAGGCTTGTTTGTGTTTTAAATGTTAACCTTTACATTCGCCTAACCTTTTAGCAAGGTAAAAAAATAAATGCAGCCTTTTCAGTAGAAGTTGTTATGCATGTACATCAATCAAAGCAATGTGTTAATTACTGTAGTCAAATTTCTGATTGAAGTCAAAGTTTGGTAAATGGATCAGACACTTTATCATCAGCACTTTGAACTTTCCCCCCTTGTTTTCTGTTTTAGTTGCTGATATGTGTTCAAGATGAGTGGGATGGGAGAAAATACCTCTGACCCATCCAGGGCAGAGACAAGAAAGCGCAAGGAATGTCCTGACCAGCTCGGACCCAGGTGAGAGTCTGGCTTAGAAACAGGGCGAGCGTTGCCCGTGAAAGCCACATGCTTGCTTCTCTCATGCTGGAACGCTGATTTTACACCTCGTGGAAATGTGGTGTCTGGTTTCTCTCCTTCACGGTTAAACCTTTGAATATATATTATTTAGCTTATGTTTCGGAGATGTAAATCAGTTACAGATCTTATTTTTCTTTACAAGAGGAAAGCTACAAGATGGGGAACAGGAAAGAGGACCAGGAAGAGTGAATAAGAGAGGAAGTGGAGGAGAAGGCAAAAGGCCAATATTTTATATTCCCTTTTCCCTCCTAGCTGCCAAGCAAAATAAGCCTGTGAAGTGACCACATCCCTGCTCCTGTGTGTTGCCACTAGATTCCCTAGTACTTCCTGGCTAACCACAGTCTTCTGTCTGTCAAACTGCCTTTCGTGCCCAGGGCTCCTCCTCGAGGAAGCTGTTTGGTAAAATGGAGAAGGGGCTGTTCTCTCATCTAGTGCTGTGATGGTGCCATGTGGGGTGGGTGCACCTCCCAACCCTCCCCCGACTCTCTGCAGTCTTTGTCACACAGCCCCCTTCACCTATGTGTCATTTGTTTATTACCTTGAAGGGTTTGGAGGTGAAGGACCGGAGGTGGAGGTGGGAGGGGGCCCAGAAGGGAAACTTGGTTCTTCCACTCATTCCAGCCACTCCCTCCGTTTCCCTGTACTTAATAAACTAGAAACTAGGGATACAAATGAGACTTAGGAAAGCCAAAGTCTGGTCCTTGCTCTGCCGGTAACTCACCAGGTGATCTTGGACAAATCATGTAACCACTATAAATAAACGGAGAAATTGTATTCCATCTTAGGTTTATTAGTTTGTGAAAATAATGCTAATACTTAGAGGCTAATATATGGAAGTCTATTACAAATTACAAACTTTTGTAAATTGGTATTATACACAAATAATACTAATTTGGTAAAAATAGAGAAAGCTGCTACATTAAACAACTTGCTTTTTTAATGTATCGCATTGTTTGAATGTCCGTTAATGGGTTCTCTACTGCACTTGAGGAAAAAAATGATACGCTGTTATTATCAAAGGGAAATTTTGAGTTTGCTGTTTTATCAAATTCTGACGAGAAGATCTTGCCAATTTTTCTTATTCCCTCCCTTTCATTAACTTTTTAAAACTTTAGCTAAACTTGGACCATTTGTTTATTTTTTGCATGTCATTCAGCTTGGACAGTTAACAAATACCCTGGGTCAGTTTCGCTTTTGTTTCAGCTGTACTGTGGTTTTTTACATTGTCTAAAAAGGCTGTTTGGTTTGATCCTAAAGAAGTCTGAGAAATTATAAAGGTTTATTTATATTATTTTTTTATGCTTTACCAAAAATCATCAAAATTGATGGATTGCTATAACTATTATAGTTTAGCTTCCCTTTCTTCTTTGACTACTCTTACATAAATTTTTATAAATGTAACCTCCCTTAATTTCCTAAAACATTCCTTTATTTATTCAACAATAAATTTGATGCCCACTTGTGCCAAGTGTTGTATGAAGCACTGTGGGGAGGAAATTGACCTGATCCTTCCTTGTCTCTGTGAAGCGTAGAGTCCAGTGGGAGACATCAGGCAGATTGAACAAATGATCACACGAGTAAATGTATAATTATGAACTGGGGTAAGTTTGATTGCAAAAACGATGCAACATTTGGGGCAAAATCAGGGCTTTTCCCCCAACATACTTCCATGTTTATATAAGTAACTTTCGTTTGCTGTCTTTATATTAGAACTTGTTTAACACGCTTATCTTTTTTATAATAGCTGTTTTTCAAATTCATAATAAAAACATGTTTCTACTTTTTAGCCCCAAGAGGAGCACGGAGAAACGCAATCGTGAACAGGAAAATAAATATATTGAAGAACTTGCAGAGCTGATTTTTGCAAATTTTAACGATATAGACAACTTTAACTTCAAACCTGACAAATGTGCAATCTTAAAAGAAACTGTGAAGCAAATTCGTCAGATCAAAGAACAAGGTAAGAGGACTGAATTAATAGTTTGGAGAATTTAGTTGATTTCTGTTTTTCCACGTATGAGAAGTCCCTTCAGAGTCCCTTTCATCCATTTCTTATGCTTAAATTATTGATGAGGAAATGACATCACAGTGCAAGATAAATGCAAGTATCACTTGCAGTAGCTTATAAATAGACTGTATATAAAATTCAACAATTCTCTAAAGACGACGAATACTGAGGTGAGGTGGAGTGATGTCCCTTTTCATCTACATGCCCATTGCTTCTCCTCCCCACCTTGACATTTTCGTAGCTTGCACAGCAAATAAATGACTGTCGTAATCTGCAGTGAGGGGCCAACTGAAGATGGAACCCGAAGTAAGGAGGCGAGGCACCTCCTGTTTCAGCTAGTCAGCATATTTCATTAACTCCGAGCCTCAACTGGCCGCACCGCTAGATTAGAATTTCATATCCTGAATGACAAGAGATTTGAAAGGCTCACACATCGCGTCAGAATTTTTTTTGTGAAGTTGAAACACAAAACATGACAGCTTTCTTCCTGGGGTTTTCTTTTCTTTTCTTTTTTTTCTGAGATCATTTTTCTGCCTCTCTTCTTTGATATTTTTGCCTACAGAAAAAAAGTTAAGCAAGTAGTATTTTTAAAAACACATTAGATTTTGTGGTGCCAAAAAAAAATCTGTATCAGGCAAGTACGAACAGTGTCTCTGCGCTCAGGGCCAATGTATATTCTTAAGTATTCACACACTGCCTTCCTTCAGGGCTAGGGAGATTATTATCTCCTGTAATCTGATTTTGAATGCATCCTCCTAGAGTTCGTATTTTTTTATCTACCTTTTATGTAATATTCAAAAGAGGCAGATTTTAGAACAATAATGTCTTTGTCTATATAGGTATATGAGCGTGACACTGCCTGCTTCCGTCTATTATAAAATCCTAGCTATCTATTCATTCATATGTTATCATCATAGCCCTTTCCATTTTCATACATTTACCTTCAGCTAAGTTTTATATAAAACAATTTTACAAATGTAGTTCTAAGAACTTAAAAATACACAAACAGCATACACAACACAGTTTCTAATGCCAGCCCACTTTGTAAATCAGTCTTTTACTCTATGGTTTTTCCATCAAGATTACATCATTACATTCAAGGAGTTTCTACTCTCAATGCCCGTCTCAGTCTCCTTGCAGCTCTTTCTTCTTCCTTCTTTTCCTTTTGAGGTTCACTAGTTGTCGAAAACTCAGTTAATCTCAGTTTTGTATCTTCAATTTTTGCTATCAGCAAATGGATAAAATAATATTCCTGGAGCTCTTAGGGAAATAATTGGTTGAAGTTTTTTGTTTGTTTGTTTGTTTTGTATCTTAGAGGCCAGAAAAATATATATATATATGTATATATTTAATTGGTTCAGGTTTTACAGGGTTTTGAAATTCTCGTATTTCTAGTTGCTGATATCATATCATTGCAGTTTTGTTTCAGGTTTCTAAAGATTTTGAATGATTCCATTCTGTGAACATTGCATGTTCGGTTATCCTTTCAAACAGTTATATCTGTATGTTAATTTTTTACTGTCAAGGTCTGACACAAGGTTTTCAAGTTTTGCAAAACCTTGGTAATTCCCCCTTCAAACCATAAAACACGTTAAGATGTGTCATGCTGGGACTCTGCCATACTTTCACTGTGGGATTAATCATGAGGCTTCCTGCCACAGCCACCCAAGAAGCAGCAACAATAAACACCCTGTCACGTCTTATTCTTCTAATAATGTTCCTGTTAATTTGAAAAGTAACGTGTTTTGAAAAGGAAAACAGAAGTGAAAAACCGAATGAAAAGTACAAATATACTTTTCAGTTCTGAACTAGTCTAGCATTTTAAGAATATTGCTTGTTTAATAAATTGGTTTTTTTAAAAAAAAAAAAAAAACAGAGCAGGACTTTAGAATCAAATCAGACAGAAGCTAGGTTTGAATCCTGGCTCTGCCTCTTACAAGCTCTTTGAACCTGGACAAGTTATTTGACCTCTCTGAGACTCAGTTTTCCTCACACAGAATTTGGTAATCACAGCATGTAGACTGCACCATTGTGGAAGAAATTATGAGCTGTGTACACGCACTCACTCAGCAGGTACCTGTCACCGTAAATGTTTAGTAGGTCTTCAGTAAATATCTTTCCCACATTAAGCAGAAAGGCGACTTTTTTGTGTCACCTACCGTATGCTCAGATCTGCAGATAATGAGCTCTTCCTTCAGATGGAAAGTGGGCAAAATAGTTATAAATATCCTCCCCTTCAGGGTCCTTTGAAGAAAGTAAGATGGTTCTAGTACCAGAGATCTGTGCACAGCCTGTGCTCGTCACTCCACTGACAGCTCTGTGTGGCTTCTCTCAGCAGCTGACAGACAGTAAGGTTCAAGCGCAGCACAGACTGGAGCCCTTCTCTCTCCCTCTCTGTGTGCCCACCCGCCCAGCCAGTCCCCCGTCACTCAATATAAATAAAATCCAACCATCATCTTTACAACATTGTGCAAACTTAATTTGTATTTCAGTCACAGGTGTCAGCTTAAATAAAGTCATAATTATCCTAGAGAAGTTAAACTGGATTGCAGGAGGTGCCCCACTACAGAATATACAATCGGGAAAGCTGGGCTTATATTTAGGGAACCTTCCAGTGTCAAAAGCTCAGGCAGGTCAGTCAGGCATGACGGGCTCTTTCAGTCAAGTCTACTCTGTCATCAGCTGCTCCTCAAGTTTCCATACGCTTTATAAATAAAGGGAGAGGAGGAAGGATATTTTTAAATGGCCTAAAGGATGGGAATTTGGAGGGGGAATTACCAGCTATTTAAATACAGAAGCATTCTGTTGTATGTAGCCCGTCGCCTGCCACCGCACGGGACCAGAGCGCGTGTACACAGGTGTCTACCTTAAACCAGTGCACCAACTTTGCAATACTGAAATAGGACGTTTCATCCAGTTTGGTGTTATGCTGATAGGTGTGTAGAACTTCTGGCTTCTATAACTTACAAACAGTAGTGATAAATAGTAAACAACCTTTTTTCCTAATTGGGAGGCTTATGTTGCCTCTATTCCACAGAATAGTAAATAGTATGAAAAATACAGATGATTTAATTTTGGATTACTGTGTCTAATTTCACACTTTTTAACTGGAAACCTAAATAAAAATTTCTGTGGAAAGTGTATGGTAATTCCTGTACTCTTAAAAAATAAAACTGATTCAACATCATAAAAACAAACAACCTGATTTAAAAATGATAAGAGGACCTGAATAGACATTTTACAAAGACATTTTACAGATGGCCAACAGGTACATAAAAAATAGTCTGCATCACTAATCATCAGGGAAATGCAAATTACATTAAAACCACAATGAGATACCACTTCACACCTGTCAGAATGGCTATTATCAAAAAGATAACAAACAATAAGTGTTGGTGAGGATGTGGAGAAAAGGGAACCCTTGTGTACTGTTGCTGGGATTATAAATTGGGGCAGCCACTATGTTAAACAGTACCGACATTTCTCAAAAAAAAATAAATAAATAAAAATAGTACTACCGTACGACCCAGCAATCCCACTTCTGGGTATTTATCCGAAGAAATCGAAAACACTAATTTGAAAATATATATGCACCCCTATGTTCATTACAGCATTTATTTACAGTAGCCAAGATATGGAGGCAACGTAGATATCCATCCATAGATGAATGGGTAATGAAGAGGTGCTGTGTACATGCGCGCACATACATAGATACACACAAAATGGGATACTACTCGGCAATAAAAAAGAATGAAATCTTACTATTAATATGCGGCAACACGGGTGAACCTAGAGGTTATTATGCTAGAAGAAGTAAGTCAGAGAAGGACAAATAACATGTGATTTCACTTATATGTGGAATCTAAAAAACAACAAATGGACAAATAAAACAAGCAAACTCACAAGATACACAGAAAAAAACAGGTGGTTATTAGAGAGGGAGGGTTGGGAAGATGGACAAAAAAGGTGAAGGGGATCAAAAAGTACAAACTGCCAGTCATCAAATTATTCATGGGGATGTAAAGTGCCGCTTAGGGAATCTAGTCGGTAGTATTGTAACAACTATTTATGGTGACAGAAGGTTACCAGACTTACCGTGATCACTTCGTAGATATAGGTCTAAGCACTATGCTGTACACCTGAAACTAATATAATACGTATGGCAACTAGAATTTAAAAATAAACTTTAAAAAATGAAGTGTAAATTTACTGAAACATTTAGGGGAGTTCGAAAAATTAAAGCATTTCTACTGCTCTGTTTAAAGTAATATGTCCTCTGTTACCCAAACATAGGTACACCTTTCCGTTGTTTTTTTTTTCTGAAATAATTTAAAATGAACTTTATTATTTGGAAAACATTTGTCACTTTGTTTAAAGCCACTTTAGTGCAGTGTATTTGACTAAAGGATGTATGTGTCAATTAATAGAGAATTGTTTGCAACCTTTTGTTATTATTTTCCTGGAAGTAGTTTTATGAGTGAATGGAAACTTAAAACTGAAAATATACAGAGGATGCCAAAAAATGTATACACATTTTAAGGAAGGAAAACTGTATTAAAACTGTTATACTCAATATATACCGATAACAAAAGATGAATACAAGTCCCATTTGACTTCTGCAATAACAAGAGGTGCTCAAAGTGGTTCCCATCAGTGTCCAGACATTTCTGATTACAGCGAACTACTGCTTGAGCAACGTTGTTGACCAAAGTGTCCACATTTTTTTGGCACCCAAATTTGTGTTGGTGCAACCTAGATTTGGGGGGAAATTCCTTGTTGGACCAAGCAACCTGAAAGGTCATTCTGGTTTCTCATTGCAATTATTCTAATGATGTAATTTTGATCGGCATGCCAGTGTTAGAACATCGGGATTGTAAATTACTTCATACATCTGAATTTCCCCTAATATGGAGAATAGCATCAAAAAATACAAGAAGTATTTTAAGAGAGGGTGAGGGGTAGTGGTATGCTAGCGTCAACTTGTATCAACCAATGAGAGACAGTTGTTAAATTTCCAGAATTTTATAAGCTAATTGATAAGCACTGCCATTATTACTAAAAATAATATAGACTTACAATTAAATTATATTTAAAAACAAAGGTAAGGAAGACCAAATCTCATCATTTCCTAATTATTCTGCATTTTACCATTATCCATGCTCGGGGACTCTTTGTGTCTTCTGACTCTGTTTACATGATGGAAGTGCCACGGAGCGGAGGCTACTGCCCACCTGTTCCCAAGTCTGCATTCAGTCATGTTCCATTGAAATCAGCCCTGGTGAGAGTGTTCCCACCATGCAAATGTGGAGATCAGTGAACTCTACAAATCAGGGCTGGGTTTACTGTTTTGTGGGCTGTCATTCTAGACTTAAGAAAGTAATGGAAGAAATGTTAGTGATTAACATCTAACATTTTAACATTAAGTTACATGCAAACAAAATCATATCCAATGCAGCAAAAAAGTCACTCACCAATTGACAAAGAACTGAATTTTGCATGTAACATCTTCACCATAAGTTTCATTTCACTTTTGTCTTATTCATTAACTTAAAATTTTCAAACAATGTTCACGTCGAAACTATACTCTTTCTTCAGTTAGAATCATATGTTCGCTACAATACAAGAGTTAGGGAAAAATCGGCAGAAGTATTCTGTGAGTCAATTGGCTATATAGAATTTGTAAATTTCTAATGTAGCCAATTGAGTGTCGTATATTTTATTAATCATTGATAAATTATATACTACGCATCCTTTACACTAGTAAAATTTGTACTAAACATTATGATGCTTACTATTTTCCCCCAGAGCT
Source organism: Rhinolophus ferrumequinum (assembly GCF_004115265.2). Classification (NCBI taxonomy): domain Eukaryota; kingdom Metazoa; phylum Chordata; class Mammalia; order Chiroptera; family Rhinolophidae; genus Rhinolophus; species Rhinolophus ferrumequinum. The sequence goes on from NC_046297.1 coordinate 11,298,737, forward strand.
GGTTTTTAAATATTTCCCAGTATAGCTCTGGTGGGCAGGTTGTATTGTAACAATTATTTTTTAGAAAAAGGAAGTAGTGATGGAAACAACTTGATTCTAGCACATAAAAGTAAAATGTAGAGCTCATTGAAATTATGTTTTTCCTTCATGTTCTTGTTTTCCCCGCGTTAATGCATGGTGTTCTTGTGATGGAAATTCAGTTCTTCCAAGTTGAAGTCTAGGCATGAACTCCTAGCTGTCACCCAGCAAAGTAAGCCAAAGGACTCTGCTATCAGTTTCCTTCCACGGGTAGGGTGTCTGTGAATCAGGCTTTTGGGGTGATGTTTCCAGGTATTGCTTACATTCCATGTGATGAAACCATAGGGTGATGGCAGATTCATCCATGTCGCTAGGAAGGGAAGGTGAGTGAACTCAGAGCCTCTTGGGCGCGCCCTTACTGACACTCTTACACTGAAGACGGTGTTTTCGATTGCCCGTAAAATATTGATGGTCGTACAAACTCTTGATTATTTCAAGAATGAATGGGAGACCAATAACGACATATATATTTTAACTCTTTTTTTAAACAGTGATCCCTTACTCACTACATAGTTTGAATTGCAATTGCCACCTACTTTTTGGTCCTATGTGCTTCTAAAAGTGCTGATGATAATTAAATGGCCAAAGTCAACTGGCCAGATGTAAGAGTGGCCAACAGAGTAGACTAATCGTCCAGTACAAGCCCCAAACCCAGTTGTCAGGATATAATCAATATAATGAACTCATGAAGAGCATGAGCTTTAGTTAAAATCAGATAAACCCAGTCTCTCTCTTCGCTTACTGTATGACCACGTGTAAGTTTTTCAACATCTCTGGGCCTTTACTTCCTAGTCTGTAAAAAGAGGATACCACTACCCATTACAGAAAGTTCTTGTGAAGAACCTGTTCAGTAATGTTTGTAAAAGGTTTGATCAAGTACTTGGCACGTTGAAAGACTTACAAAACAGTAGTTATTACCCGTATTGTTTCTGATATCTATACTCAGAGTCGTCATCCAGATAAATCTAGGTTTTCTGCCTGAGAACTCAATATTGATAGGGAAACACGCAGTGTTCAGATATTTTCTCTGTTACAGTTTTAAGCCTTAATATTGTTAAAATGGTAATTCTTTTTAATATAGAAATACATAAACAGAAGCTACCAAATCATTGCATTCGAGACCCGCAAACCAGAAATGTTGTGCTTGGCATGACTCCTGCCTGTTCTGGTGCCCCTGCCAGACCTTGTCACTGCCTGCTTGTCGCTGGTCACCTGAGTGACATTCTTAAGAATCCTGCTTTAAGGAGAACTAAAGAGGGCAAGAGTCTTGGCAATTTTTATTTCATCCGTACCTACTTACTTAAACACAGGAATGAAGGTGGCCCTAAGTAGGACTCCTGAAGATATGAAAGTATTAACATGTTCTTTCCTTGTTTGACAGTATAACCTGTGATTGGCATTCTAGCTTTGATGATTGCAGTTTTTAATGAAGATAAAATATTGTTCTATTGATCTGCATATAATTCACTTTTATATTCTAATGTGGATCAATGGCTCATGTTATTAATGAAATCCTTAAAATTAGTGAGCAAAAGTGGAATTGCTGCTCCCATTCTCTCCCAGGATCCTCTTATTATTTTTTTCTTAAGTATGTGGAAGGTTTTCTTGATGTTTAACAGCTTTCGGATGAAGAGGATTTAAATAGTTTAATGTACCCTAATACTTTATGATTTTAACAATTTATGACATGAGCTCTAATTTCAAGACTTATTCTGGCTTCCACACTCTGAAGAAAGTCAACATCCCTCGTCTTCTTGATCTCCTTGTACTGTTGCGAAAAGGAATTAATTCTGACACCCCACTGTCTGTATAGATTTTATTCAAGAGTACACATTCATTCAGTAATTATTTTCTTGAGCATATGCTATATGCAAGACATACTGTTATTCACTAAGGGAGAATGCAACAAGCAGTAGTGCATTGTTCTTTTCCTTGGAGCTTTCACTTAATTGGGGGGAAATCAACTTGTAAACAACCAGCTATGGAACTGGAAGGGACAGCGGCAATAAGTGTGATTAAAGATACTGGTGCAGGCCGCATGGGGAACAATAAGTTTGAACCTGGCCTTGCTGTGAGAGTCGTATTTTAATAGGTGAAGGAATGGTGACGGCGGTGGGGCCCGAGAGGCGGTCCAGACGGGGAGCATGGGAACCCCAGCAGAGGCACGGGACCCTCAAAGGCGTGCAGTGTGTGCTAGGGCAGAATTCTGTGTAGCTGCAGAATTCCATGCATTGACGCAGTCGGTTGGATTTGAGGTGAAAAGGGCAGATGAGAGCCTGACGAGATAGTAAGCAGAGTGCTACAGCCATACTGGACTTGGTGATGTGAAACGCGACTCCTCACCATCTTCAGCAGAGCTGGCTTCAGTTCATCTGCCATGGTTTCTAGAGCCTGGAGCCGCCCTGTACTGGGCATGGGACTTGTGAATCGTAATTTGAACAGAAATAAAGCAAAGATGGAGAGCACAAATACCACTATTTGACTATTTTTTATGTTGTCATTGTCTTTTTGGTTTCAGCTTAGAGTACACTTTTATTAATTTGTTGTTGTTGTTGTTGGTTGCTTTGTTTTCTCTTTTGTTTGGTTTTGTTTTCTATTTCTTTTTTTAAACAAATGAATAAGAACAGCCTATTTTCCCAAACTGTTGTACTGGTAGAATGAGGAAAAGAGAAGTGGTGCTGTTTTTGTGTACTTTAACATAATTTTCAGACTAAGATGGGTTATATAGAAATAAATTATTTTTACATGGAGCTATTTTAATTAGGCCTTCCAAGAAGACTTTTTTTTTCTGGTTTGGTGACATTTTTTTTTTGTTTGTTTTTTAATTCTGAAAAAAAAAAAAAAAACCTGACAGATTTACCCTCTTGACTAATTATGTACTCACTGTTGTACAACAAGCCTCTAGAACTTCTTCATCTTGCAAAGTGGAAACTCCATACCCATTGATCACCTCTCATTTCCCTGGCAGTCACCTTCTACTTTGTTTCTTATGACTTTCATTATTTTAGATACCTCATATAAATGGAATCATGCAGTATTTTTCTCTTTGTGATTGACTGTTTAACTGAGCATAACGTCCTCAACTTTCATTTATGTTGTAGCATGTGACAGGATTTTCTTTTTAGCTGAATAATATTCCATTGCATGTATATACCACATTTTATTTATCCTTTCATGGATGAACATTAAGGTTGTTTACACACCTTGGCTATTGTGAAAAATGCTGTAGAGAAGTGGGTAGACAAAAAGCTCTTTGTGATCTTGTTTTCAGTGCTTTTGGATAAATACCCAGAAGCGGGATTGCTGCATCCTATGGTAGTTCTAATTTTAATAGTTTGAGGAACCTCCATACTATGTCCGCACTGTTTTACAATCCCACGAACAGTGCCCAAGCGTTCCTGTTTTTCCACCTCCTCACGAACCCTTGTTATTTTCTGGGTTTTTGATAGTGGCCATCCTAACGTGTGTGAGTTGGTATCTCACTGTGGTTTTGACTTACATTTCCCTGATGATTAATGATGTTGAGCATCTTTTTCAAGGCGATATTTTGAAAAGAACAAGAATCGAATACGATGTGACAGCATCGGATGCCTTCTGTAGTCAAATATCTTGATGTCATATGTTGCTGCATCATGTAAGGCACCAAACATGACCGTAAGCCAAGCGCAGGGAGGAGCTTGTGTGGTGCAGAAAGATCCTGGAAGATAATCTGAAGTCAGTAGGAAAAGGAGAGAAAACCACAATGGCGATCTCCCCTCTAGACATTGGGCCTCCTTTCAGCTGTTTCTCGCCTTCCCCTAAAGAACGTTTCTTTCCCTGAAGCCTTTTACTACATTAGACTTCTGTGGAGGTTACGGGGAGGGAAGAAGTACCGCCTGCATAGACCATACCGGTCATCTGTTTATCTGTAGTTGGGGGTGGGCAGACAGAGGCCCTCACATATGTCATTTACCATTCTTGCCTCCTCTGTCACTGTGTCATTCACTCGGAAACGTTGTAGTTCATTTCTACTTAGAAAATGGCCCCTTTTCCTAATTACTGAGTCATGTATCTCTGGTAATAAGTGTAGGAGTCCATGTTTTTAATCCTCTCATCTTTTCTGTCACCCCCGATGATTTTAAAGCCATTCCAGGAAAACTGTTGATCAGGTTCTGTGTCTCAGCTTTGCTGGTAAGAAATGGGGACCCTTAACAGCTTGTGTTTTGTCGTGAGTGCGCAGTCCAGTCCAAGGGGGTCTTCTGCAGATTTGTGCCTTATTGTCCTTCTGCGTTCAGCCTTCACTCCAGACTGCTCTCATCAGCATATCAGATCTCGAATCCTGATTTGTTTTCTAAGGGTGTGACAGTAAAGGATAATTCACAGACTATAAGACTTGCAGTTCTGCTTACAATACTTACTGAGGGAAGACTCTGGAGACCAGTTAACTTTAACCTGAGAATTGATTTTAATCTGACCTTTTTGTATTGTGGTAAAATGTACGTAGAGGAAAATTTGCCATTTTCAGATACACAGTTCAGTGGCAGTACGTGCGTCCATCTCCAGGACCTTTTCATCATTCCACACTGTTTAATCACTCACCCAGCCCCTGGCAACCACCATTCTGCTTTCTGTCTCTCTGAGTTGGACTACTCCAGGCACCTCATGTGAGTGGAATCATAAAGTATTTGCTTTCTGTGATTGGCCGATTTCACTTTGCTTACTGTCCTCAAGGTTCATCCATGTTGTAAGATATGTCTGCATTTCCATCCTTTTTAAGGCTGAATAGTATTCCATTGCATGTATGTCCTATATGTTGTTTATCTGTTCATCCATCCACAGACATTTGGTTGGATTCCACCTTTTGGCTATTGTGAGTAAGGCTAGTAGAAAGGAACATTGGTGTACAAGTATCTGTTGAAGTCCCTGCTTTCATTTTTGGGGAGATAGATATATAGATACTCAAAAGTGGTATTACTGAATCATATATGTAATTCTATATTTCATTTTTTAAGGAATCATTATACTATTTTCCACAGTAGCTGTAATTTGACTTTTTAATATCAGATTAAAGTATTTTGATAAACAGATTGAAATTTTACTATGGCCCCATTTTCTTACTTTGAAATCTTCAAGTAGTTTTTCTCCTCAGTAGACTCCATATACCTCCTCCTTTTCTGTTTACCAAGGGACAGCTGAAATGTCAAAAGGCCTGTGGCATTGTAATCACTATTGTCATAAGTAGTAAGGAGATAGTGAAGCAAGGTGACAATTACCTGCCAGCTTTCAAGTGTGAAACTTGGTTTTGGATGGGTAGTGGTGAGTCATTTTGTTATTTTATTCAGAAAATACTTCGTGCCTCCTTTTTCCTGAGTCCCAGGATACAGCGGAGAACAGACCATGTGACTTCTTGCTGTCGTCATGGAGCTTGGAGTTAGTAGTAGGAAAGACAGGCGGTGGATGAGTATATAGTGGTGGAAAATGCATCTCCAGAGTAAGGCCAGGGCGCTCTGCGAAAGGTCTGTTCTTGTTGGGGGTTCCTGGAAGGTGCTCACTGGCCTTTCAGCTAGAAGTGAAAAGGTAAGTCAGGGCCCTAATAATATTTAATACACACACTAACAGTGGTGCATGCATGCACTTTGTAAATAAATATACATATTTTATATACATTGTACATACCTTTCAAAAATGCTGATAGAATGAGCTATCAGAGAAGTTTCTTCCAGACAATCCTCGGTGAGTTGTTTTCAGAGTATACGATTAGCCTTACAGCTAACAGAGGAGTAAACAGGGAGACGTCAGGAAGGAGCCTGGACCAAGAAAGACCTGTGGTTCTAAAGCCTTCCAGGATGATGGTTTTCTTCTCAACACATTGTTCCATCTTCTTCCCTTTACTGCCACGTTTTCTACAAATGAAGTAAGGTACTCTCCCATTTGCTGTGTGCGTACCGAGATGTGGCACAGACATAACTGCCTGGAATGCCAGCAGGGACAACTTCCTGTTGAGCACATCTGGCGGGCCTCTTCCAAACCCGTTTACCCTCTCTAGTAGTTCTGTGCCCGCTGACCATCCTTCCTGAAAACACTTCGACTTTTGTCGGTACTCTGTTCATACTCGTGCACTGTCTCTCTGCTCATCTACCCTTGGCCTTCTTTTGGTCCCCCACTAAATTCCTTCCTTAATCACTTTTAGCTCTTTCCGGCCTTCAGCTATCACATATGTGCCAATTACTGTCTACTGTACGTCTCTGCTCTTGACCTTTCCACATCTTTCATTGCAGATACTCAGTGCCTTTACCACCCCCACTGCCCACAGTTTGCAGTTTAGAGTTTGCTCCCCCTCCAGATTTCCAGCTGCCTCTTAGATACCTCCCCAGGGTATCGCAAACTGAACCCTTTTTCTCCTCTGCCTCCCTAGACAGAGTGGCTAGTCCTGTTTCCTGGGCCCACTCTCAGTGGGTTTTCCCATGACACTAGCGAGGCTAGAAACCTGAGTCCTCGGTGCATGGACCTCCTCCTGCACCCTTCATCAGATTCAGCCAGCCAGTCACCTGCCAGTTCCTTGCCATACTCTGTGATCTCCCAGCCCTGTTTTGCTCATTTTTATTGTGAGCACCCTAATGTAAGTAGTCTTTTCTCACCTCAACTCATCTCTGCTTCTCTACCTTCTATCATCCATCCCTGTTACTACCAACATTAATTCCCTTAAAAGTGTATTAGGTATGTGATTGCTGTTCTCAGAACATTCAGCAAGTGTCTCCTGCCTCCAGAATGCAGTCAAATGTCTTCACATGACGTCCAAGGCCCTCCACCACCTGGGCCCAGCATGTTTTTCTGGGTTGTCTCCTGCTCTTGTCTGTCTAGCCATTCTTTTAGGCAGAACCTGAAGCCTTAATTATTCTTGAACCTATAGCTGCACAGCTGTTTTGCCATTGTTAAGTAAAGTACATATTTCATTTGGCTAGTAATATAATAGTTTAAACTTTTAAAAAACTTTCTACTACCATGTAAAGTCTCTAATGGAAGAACCATAGCTTATTCATTTTTACATCCTTTCCTTAGTGCCTTGCACATAAGAGATACTTTATAAGTGTTACTATAAATAATGGACATAAAAATTAAGGATTTAGAGGAAATGTGAAAGCAACAAGAAATACAGCGTTTTTCTCCAGATGCTTCAAGAAGGTATGAGTAGAACAACGGGGAAAGAAGGGATTTAAGGACCATCATTAACTACTGTGTCAGATTGAAATAGCAGCACATGACATAAATTCCAGCGGTGAAGTCTGCAGATGACCGGAGGCCATGCCGGGATTATACTAACAAGCGATAAGCCTGGGGTTTGGATGTACGTGCTGTGATAGATGGGTGGGTATAGGTCTATTGATGGATGTACAGATATAAATAGAGATAGACATCAGGCAAACGGGGGTAACAGAGGAGGTAGGAAATAAAACTTTGTTAGACCTCCATGAATATACTGAAGTTACCAGCTCAGTAATGTTTAGCTAGATAAAATCTGATGTTGAGAATCAGGATTCCTTGTATCCAAGGCTGCTGGATTTTTTCCTTTAGCAGTATTAAAGCATGGCGTATTAATATATCCACACACACTGTTTCCAGCTACCTTCTCATCCCTTCTGGAAGCCGCTGCTTCTGTGCTGTGTCCCTATGCTGCCGCTGGCTGCCCAGACTGAGGATCGATACGATTGTCTCACAGATAAAGAAACAGATATGCAGAAACATTAGTAAAGTTGAGGCCATAGAACTAGTAAATGACAGACTAGAATTCAAACCTAGTCCGCTGGTGATTCCGAAGCCTGTGATTCTTCTGCCGTGTTCCATGAACTGTGAGGATTGTGGTCACGTCTTTAACTTTGCCTGTGTTTATTATGAGAGAAAATGTTGATCTATAGAGAAATTCCAAAAGCAGCACACTGAAACCCAAAGGAAAGATTTATAATAGTTGATTCCTGTGTCGTTAGGGTTAGTTTGAACGTGTATTATTCACAGAGTGACTTGGATGATTTGGGGTTAGGTGTGACGTCATTAACGAGCTTAAATCTTATGGAGCCAGCAGTCAAGGGCTGTGAAGCCTTGCGGGAATACAGCACTGAAGTTATGGACCTCACTGTTGACTTTCAGAGCGGATAACACCAAGCTAATGAAGCTTCACATCCAGGCCCCTGGCTTGCACTGGCCCCTTGAGTGCTGGGACTCGCCACATGTTCTAGATTGGGAGGTCATTTCCATCAGGAGGTACTTCTTCGTGAACATTTCAGATAGTTATCTAAAGTGATCTCAGAAGAACTTTGAATCTTCTTCAAAGCTCTAGTGTTTTGCTTCTGTTTCTTTCCTCATTCTCTAGAAATCAGAATGAGAATTATCCTTTCTTTTTTTCCTTCCTTCCATCCTTCTTTCCTTCCATCCTTCCTTTCTTTTTTAAGGAGGACGCAGCTCATTGTGGCCCATGTGGGGACCGAACTAACAACCTTGGTGTTACCAGCATCATGCTCTAACAGCTGAGCTAACCGGCTGCCCCATTAATTTTGTATTTTTAAAGAGAGTCCCCTCATTCTAATTGTGTAAACTTCAGACCCTACCAAACAGATCCATCCCTATGTGCTGGCAAAGTTTATAACCTATACTAGGACGAAAGCAGAAGGCCCAGCCGACACCGTGGAGGTGACAGCTTGTACACACGGCGTGCTTACGCTGTGCCAGGCACTGCTGTTTGCACACATGGTCTCACCCCAGCCGTGCAGCACCCTGTGGGCAGGACTAGCTATTCGCCCCACTGTACAGATGAGGAACCGAACCTAGGGTTTGAGTGACTTGTCTAGAGTCACACAGCTAGAAGGTAGTGGAACTCGAGACTTGCGGTCCAGATCTCTACATAGCTTCAAAGCCAGTGCCTCCCAGTGAAGTAGAAGAATAAAATAAACATGTCACCCAGCTGTTTACCTTGCTTTTGTCTGCCATTTGGAAGCAGTTGTGATGAGTGAATCGGGGAAGTGTGTTGTCAGCCGTCTAAGACCTACTGAGACACCGCGCTTTAGTTACTGGGAAGAATGTTCTTTGCAGATCCCTATTTCAGAAGATGATGAACACTTTCAAGACAAGTCAGCTTTTCCTGTCAGGGAAGAAAAAAGAACAAAGATGATAAAAGATCCCCAGAAAATAGAAAGTTGCTGTCTAGGCCAAAAAAGACTTCTTGGTATTTAGCCAGAAAATTAGATACCGAGCTTGTTTTAGAACATTCGTTTTGTACCCTTGATGTGAGCACACGAGGAATTGTTCTGTCAGAGTGGATGTCTCGTCTTTTTATCTGTCCATCTTGTTTGTGCAGTGGAACCTGTAGATAAACAACACTTTTTTCCTGGTTAAGTTGTTCTCTCTGGTTTCAGAAAACATATTCGGAGCAAAACAGACTTTACTGACCATCCCTGTGACCACCCCTATATTCATTTCATTATTGACCAGGGAAGGAATGGAATCCAAGGGCCATGTTTCACACAAGAGTACTTAGCTGTATACAAGACTATGCAGAGAGTGTTTTAACTTGTGTTCTGTAAAGGAAGTGTGTAAAATGCAAACTTCCACTGGAAAACGGATTGATTAGATTTCACGTATTTAAACTTAAAACGTTTAGATATCCACAGCTGTTGGAAAGGGTACTTTTGCCTTATGTTTCTCATTGCTGTTTTAAGCAAAAGCAAGCCCCAATTCAACATCATCACATAGAAAAAATACATTGGTTTTACCCAGAATAGGAAAATTGTTCATTAAAGTGAACTTAGATTCTACTCTTACAGTGTTAGATCCTCGATCACCTGTAATATATTTAGGGTCCTTTTGGGACTGCCAATATTAGTGATAAGACATGTTGTCCTATGGAAGAAAAGTAAAGAGAAAGAAATTATGGGATACTCCTCATGGTCCTGCTTCGCATGTGTTCAGTACTGAGACACCTTTTCATGCCCATTAAGGCCAGATGGTGGACTCTGCGGAATTCCCAGGCCATTCGGGGGAGTCCCATAGGTTCTATTTCTTTAAACCTGAAGTGATTCTCAATAGAGGAGTGATTCCTTACCTTACATTAGACCGGCATATGCATGCCCCCACTTGTAAGATTTCCAGTGTTAAATTTATCTTATAGCCGACATCAGAGGGCAGGAAAGAAAAGAACGCCAGCCCTGCTGAAATTGGCATGATTATTCTTTACCACTACCCCCCCCAAATTAAGCTCACCTTCTTCAGAGCTTTTTTCTTTTGACAGACATTCTTCAATTTGTAGATCTTTTTTTTTTTTTTTGTAGATTAGAAAATAATAACATATAGTAAATTTTATTTGGAATATTGTTAGAGAGTGAAATTGTCAAAGGTGAGAGAAAATACTTTTGTCTCTTTGATTATATGGATATATTCTCTTGTGTGATTGAATTAGTAAATCCATTTGTTTCCTACTGCCATGCTTTCTTAAGAAAGAAGCACAGAGTCTTCAATTTTGAAAACCATTTTTCCCCCTGAGATTTATTTGTAAGTTAATTGTTTGGGATGGAGGATATTTTCCATCAGAACAATGCAATTTGGGTGATTAGATTCCTGGACCAGTTCCATAAAGCCTGTTGTAACCAATGATACTTCTAACTAGAATAGTTCTTAATATAGGAGGTATGTACGGCTGTGTTTCAAAAAACATAGAGACAGTGTAGTGGTAAATAAGATGCAGACTCTTCTAGAAGCATTACTCACTTTATTGTAACCTTTTCTCTCTGTTATATGTCATTTCAAGTGTAGATGCTGCCCTGTGGGGCTCCATGCACATCATTGATACTCAAAAGATCCCTCTTACCCGAAAAGGTGGGAAGCTCTGGCCTGATGTTGATTATAGGGTGAAGGGCAATTCAGAAGCTCATCAACCAGCACATTCATATATTTCCTGGAAAGCTCTGTTCTGCATTTTCAGAGAGGCCTGGAGCGTGGTTTCCTCTTCCTTCCTTCTGCCCGGTAGACTGTCCTGGGCACCCCTCCGACCTCCTCCCCCCAAGGTCTCCACTTGCCAAGCAGCACCAGTCAGGACTCTTGCTTGAGGACAGGAGCAGAGTTCCAGGAGGGCAGGCCAGGGGGTGGTGGGGAAATTCAGACGTGCGTGAGAGTCGGGAAGCCAGGCGGTACTGTGGTCGGGGGCTGGCAGAGCCAACCCAGACTCCTGGCCACGTTCTGTCCTTTTCTTCACAGCCCACCTGCTGCCCACTTCACTGTCTTTCTCTAACTACTCCCTTTATTTCTACTGAGATTTTTCTTCTGTCCATTGCAGCACAAAAATTCAGGTTTTTATGTGCAGTTCTTGTCTCTGGAGCAAATGTTCATTCTGGAGTTGTTCAGTGAAGCAGATAAAGTAAAAATAACAAAGGAGTCACAACATTTCAGAAGTCTTTAAAACTCATAATAAATCAGGTTCCAGATGGTCTTTGAAATATAAATGAACCCATTTCAATCTTTGCCTGTTTCCCCAATTTCATCTTCAGTCTTTAGAAACCCCTAAATGTATTTCTTTTGATCCCACAGGAGGTGCTTGTGGGTCCCCCTCATTTCCATACATAGCCCCCTTTCATCTGTCTGTCTTTCTCCCCTTGTCTCTCTCTAAGCGGGGGCTCTGAGAAATGGGAGTGAGGTGATCTGTGCAGTTGGAGGGGGGAAGGAATCGCCTCTGTCTCTCACGACCGGCCTTGTTTCAGTGCTGATGTGCGGACATGTTACCTGACTGACCAGGTGGGCAGTGGAGTTTTTGGTCCCTATTTAGTGGCTCTGAAGCAATAGCATTTTCATCTTTGATATCTATCTTCTCATACAAAAGTTCCAGTATTCAGAATTGTAAGAATATACTCACTGCCCCTCCTTTGCCTGTAGGACACAAGCTATTTTCATATTTTAAAAAACTATCAACAGTATTAATTTTTTCCAGATTGATCCTTGGGGTAAGGGAATGGGGAGGTGGTCATCACGAACCTGAAAGGCCATGGATCCAATGTCGGGATTTGGGAAGACCTGCCATGTTAATTCTCGTGTAGAGTCATAGCTACCATGTTTCTCAGTCAGCTTTTTTCTACCAGCGGCACCCCTTAGCTCTCTTCTCCAGGGCCTCCTCCTCCAAAGGTTAAGAACCACTTTACCCTCCCCAGTTTTTCATATATAGTCACTTTGAATGTTCATCTTCTCCCAACTTGCTTTGATTTTCCTTCTTGTAAGTTAGTTGATGAGTGTTGTTCTACATTGCTTCTCTTCTATATACTCATCGGAGGACCCCTTTAGTTTCTTTCCACATACTATACCAAATCGTCGTCTTTGGGAATTGAAGTTTTAAAATTGAGCTCCTGATTTTCATGTTGGGATAAGTGAAAGAACAGATCTAGACACGTAAGTGTTTTAGCTCCACTCCTGACTCGGGACTCCTAACTTAGAAAGGACGGATACATAGCCCGTCTTGTAAACACCCTTCTAGTTACGCGACTGTAGGTTTTTCTCTTTTAAGTTTACCAGTGAATTTAACTTTGAAAAGTTGACAGATTATTTTTATTCCTGTAGAGTAGGCTCTCAGACTGAATTTTTGAGACCTATAAGTCTAATTTCCTTGGCAATTGGGTTTATCCTAAGAGAATAATATAAAAGATCATTATTAACCTTCACATTTTTATTTTCCAAAATTCTTTTGAGCTGCTACACTTCAGAGAACAAATTAGGCCCGTTAGCATCCTGAGGTGTATGCATTGTTCCTGGTGTGTTGATGGAAGTTTATTTTGAGTTAAATAATCAGCTCTTGCCCTGTTCAGTCTGATGAAAGCATTCTTCGTGAAATCTTAGGTAATTAGTTTCTCTTTATTCACATCTGGATCAGTGCTGTTTCCTGAAGTTAACTCTCCAAGTAAGCTGAGTCTTCCAGCTAAATAAATTTTTTAAAACTCCTAACACTTACAAATGTATAAATTTCATTTTTCTTTTGTTGCATAAATGCACAGCACTTTAAAAGATAATCCACTAACCCCACTGCAGCACTTGGCTTAATCATAGGCGGGCAAGGCTTGTGTTTTTTACCTTTGTATCCTTACCAGCTAATTTCCTGTTTATGTTTCCTTTAAAAACATAAAATACGACTTTTTTGAACACAAATAAACATTAGGAAGTATAATCCCTCATCCCATCTGCGTGCCGGTTGGTCCTGTACAGCCCACCCAGACCACTTGAGGGCCTCTTTCCATCGCTTTCTCCGGAGTGTGGATCAGTGCAGCTCACGTTCAGTGGGTATCTCCTTGGGGCAGCAGTTGCAGTAGAAGGTGGCGACACAAAGATGAAAAAAAGTCTCTGGCTCAAGGACATGACAGTCTTGAGGGAATCCTGAGACGATCCAGGTCAAATCAGATGGTTGCCATGTGAATGTAGTAAGTGATCTGACGGCAATGTCGGGGAGGAACGGAGGCGTAAGAAACACTGGAACACCTGAGATTCCAGGAAGACTTGCTAGATGAAATGACACCTGGGACCAACAAGGCCCCGATCACAGTCTAGTAAAGGTAGTGACACCCAAGAATCCACGATTCGTGCTGCCTCGGCCTGGCCTGCCCTTTCGGAGTAGGCTTTCATGCACCGTCCCCTGCTTGGGCTGGCTCCCCAAAAACATGCAGCATTATTTTAATATTTAAAAAAGAAAGACATTTACCTTTGGTAAAATACTCCTGTTTTATCCCAATGAAAGTTAAAATTTGTGTTTTCAGTGTTACCGTTGATAACTGAAGAAAAGAAACTTACTGTTTTTACTGACTTAAATAAAAAATTTAAATTTATTGGTAGAAAAAACATGGAAATGATATTAAATTTAGTTCATTTATAGAAGTGTCTCAAGATAACTTCAATGAAATATACTGTTATAAGTTCTTGGATTCTACTGGTTTTATCACAAAGGGATGTAAATGTCTTTTAGTAGAAACTTGTCTAGTTCTATTTTTTTCACTGTGTCTTAGCCTTCTGAAGTCTGTCCACTCCATTTTTAAACGTGAACGATTTCACATTTTTGTTATACAATTATTTATATTAAATTATTTAAAGTAGTTTCATTTATAATTTGTGACCAGGTTTATTGGATTCTTTGTAAGACTGCTTATAATTATAAATGCAGAATATCATTACTTAGCGCCTTTCTTCTGTGGAGCTCAGAGCACTTCACGTGCATTATCTTAGTAAGCCTCGTAACATCCCTGTGAGCTAGGGGCATTTTGCAAGCGATTATGAATTGCATTGCTTTGCTGAATCAGCACAGTCGTAGAGCATTATGATAAGTTTGGGAAAGATTGAGGTCATGTACTAACTTGCTCTCAGGAAACCCTATATGCAGCCAAATATTTTCCTTGGCAACACAGAGCTAACAACTGCCACCATTCTAGTCTCTGGGAAGCCCACTGTCCATTCATGCAATAAAAAATAACAAACAGTACATTTTGCAAAAGCAAATCCGAGACAGTGTATCTGAGAAGCAGGTGAATTACAGACGGCACAAGTAACAGCAGCGTCTTCCAAGTCCAGGCTTGACATCTACAGAGAAAAGGCCACCTCTGCTCCTGACATGGCTCTCGAAACTGGGCCTGCCCAGTTGTCATTTCTCATCTTCAGCCACTTTACCTGCCTCACCTGGAGCCATCACCTCGCAGGCAGGATATCCAAAAACAAGGTTTTGGAATTCAAACCGTCCATCTGTGTTGAGGTTAAACCTGTTTTAAAAAGCCAGTGGGTAGAACTTTTCTGAAGTCTTGATGACAGCATAATACTAAATCACCCAGCGTTTGGAAGCTTAAGTAGGATAATTAAAATTGAAAATAGGAAGAATAAATTTTATGAAGATTTTATTTCATTATTTGAAGGGTTATAGAACGGTGGAGAAACATCTCACGTCTAATATATGTAAAACAAAAACTAATTTAAGCCCGTTCTTCTGATAGGGAGTAACTTAATTACTGTTATGTCTTACTCATATTTGTGATGAGTAGTTAATTTTGATATATTCCATGGCTTATACAGCTGATCGTAATTAACCTCCTGAGGATTTTTCTTCTTGATTTATCCATCAGATCGCCGTACCCCTCACTGTCTGTATGTCTTTCAGTTGTGTCTTAAACTTTTCTATAACCTTTATTAGAGAACAAAATTGTCAGACTTTAAACAAAATGATTTTTAAAAATTTCTTGCAAGTGGATTTGACTGCTTACATAGTCTTTGTATTTGAGAGCGCATAACATATAATATCCAAGAGAATTACTAAATTACTGGACATGTCACAATAGTTTTCTCCTTAACTTAACAAACTTTGCTGGAGAATTACAGGACCATACATCAAGAAAGGAGAGGTTCCTACTGCCTGGTGAGGCATGTCAGTTTCTGAGTGAAGCTGACCCTGGTTTTCTTTTTAATTACCTGCTGCTTTAAATCATGTGGAAGGTTGGTTTCTGATTCACGGCCACTCCTGCTTACATTGGAGAGATTCCATGCCATAAGGTTTATTTAAAGGGTCACTTTGAAGATGAATTTAAGTCTGTTCCTGTTGCCATTATGAAGCATAGTAACTACTGAATGGAGATTTGACAGGAACTCTTTTTCTAGAATGTCTTTTGAACTTAGTATACTGTGATGATGATAAAGAAACTTCCTATTTTAGAAAATTAGGAAAATCTACTTGGGGATTATTTCCCAAATACTTCCTAATCTTCTCGTTTCACCTAATCTCTTATTCTAAATACAGTCATCATTCTCCTCAATCAGACAAAGTTTGGGTGCGTGTATTGAAAATCCACAAATATAAATCAGGCAAACTTTGCTTTAAAAAATTCTGTAGAGGCCTATATTTGGCCATCAAAACTAGTTTACTGGGCTTTACTTCACGTTGGTCTAGACTGCTTAGAATGTCATCCTAAGGTGACACAGCTCTTTCCTTGAAGAGGATCTGATGATCTTAGTGCAGATGAATCATTTGTAACAGCTGTGTCCCTCTGCGCCTCGTTCTGTGCAGTCAGCCACGCCGTTTGCACCGCCTTGGTCCAGCCCAACTTCAGGAAGACCAGAACCGTTTTGAGATTAGTAGGTAGAGAAGGCTAGCCATAATTCAACATACAAAAAGATGAGTTCAATCAAAACTATTTCAAGCATTTGAATAGAATAGAACAGACTTCTGTTTCTGTGTGATATAAAAATGTTACTTTGCATAGCTTCTCCCTCAAAAGTTCTGTTTTGGGTGACCACAGACTTGATGGTGCAGCTTTCAGACCCAGCACTGTGCACTTTCACTCCGTCCTTCATCCTCAATTCCTGGAGAAGAAACCTGGGTTCCTTTACCCTAGCTGGATTTCTTTGGAAGGAGTATATAAATTTTTTTTAGGTTTGTATTTGTGTAGTGTTGTGTGTATTTTTTTTAACTGTTAGGTAGCCTCATTTCCATACATACCGTGTTTCCTCGAAAATAAGACCTAGCCGGACAATCAGCTCTAATGCTTCTTTTGGAGCAAACATTAATATAAGACCCAGAATTATGTTATGTTATGTTATGTTATGTTATGTTATGTTATGTCCGGTCTTATATAAGACCAGGTCTTATATTAATGTTTGCTCCAAAAGACACATTAGAGCTGATTGTCCGGCTCAGTTTTATTTTCAGGAAAACATGGTAGTCTCTAATAGGTCATAAAAAAACTAAAACAAAAGCAATTTTTTAACCCAGCAGAACATCAACAAACATACAGAGTAGGACTAACGAAATAACCAATAATGGTGGTTTTAGGGTCACAAAAAATGGTAAACTGCCTGCAGTAATTGTTCGAACTGCCTAAAATAGACTTGAGAATAGCTACCAGTAGACCTACTCTCTTAATAGTCACTGGTTTTCCTTCCTAAACATTTACGTAGGAATTGCTGAGTTTCTGTTTATGACTTAGTAATAAACCTGCTGATCGAGAAGAACCTAATTTTCAGCAACTAGAGATTTTCACCTATAGGAAACTTTGGTGGTTGCAGATTGTCAGAATTTCTGGAGTCTTCCTCTGGAGATGGCCCCCGGATGCCCCATGACCCTGGGGCGGGTGCTGCCTTCCCTGGCCCTCTCTGATCCCTGTCCACACAGAGCTCCCTCCTTGACCTTGCAAGCGCTTACCTTACAGGCACTTCTTTGCTTCTCGGGAACTCTGACAGCGTTGATCCCGTAATAGCGTGTCTGCCCCTCAGCTCCGTTTCCCCCTCTTCTGTGGGTGGCCAGACCCATGGTGCTACATATATTTATGTAAAGTTCTCGCGTTGTTATCAATGCTTTGCTTTCTCTACTAGGATGATACGATTTAGCATAATTTAATGTTTCAGATCTCTGAATTGGATGATTCCGTGCTCTATTATCAGCTTCTTGGATTACGTGCTTTAAATTGGGAACACCCGCTTTTTAAAAAGCGTGCTCGTGAGGTCCTCCCATGGTTGCTCAAACACAGGCTGTAAGTGAGAGCTGGGGCAAGATGGTCGTAGGCACAGTGACACCAGAATTTTAGCCTCCCTGTGGCACTGTTAGACCCCCCCAGTGGGGGAAAGGCACGGAGTAGCTGTACCGCTGGCTGCAGCAATCGCTTTAGGAGGCACGGGCAACGTACCCAGGTGGATGGAAAACGAGGCGAGAAGCGCTAGCAGGTCTGACAAGTAGAACATAAAATGAATCAGGGAGCAAGATGCATGTCCATAAAAGGGAAGTGAGAGCCCGGAGGACTCCTGGGCCCCACGGGACAAATGAAGGTCAGGTTCTAGGATGGCTTTCAGTCTTCCAGGACGCAGCCCTCTGAATATCCACCGCTACGGTAAAGCGGAGGCTTGAGATTGAAGCCCTGTGAACTATCCCAAGGAGGTGGGGATTTGTGGCGGCGTGGCCAGAAGGGATCATGGGAAGTAAAGGAACCAACCCTCTGTCCTTTCCGTCTCCCCCACCCCTCAGCCCCCATCCCTTTCTTCCCTGCTCTTTTATGGGACATCTTTAAGGTGGTAAGCTTCATGGGAGTCACTGGGCATACGGAGTTGAGTAAGACAAGCCCCTTGCCAGCCTCTCCAGGGATTTCAGCCCTTCCCTGGCCTGATCTCACTTTCTAGATGGCTCTCCTGGCTCTGAGAGGCTCGGGCTTCTCCCTGTCCGCTGTGTGGGAGGAACAAGAAATCTCATGGAGCAGTCTCTTATACCGGGTCCCCAGGCAGATGGGTGATTTGTAGAACTCTTCCTGGGTTGGTTTATTTTCTTAAGAGCTAAGCATAGCTGGGAAAATCCCAGAGGCTGATAAAAACTCTCATGATACCCACACTCTCCACTGTTTATAAAGCAGGTTGTAACTTCCTAGATGATAATCGGAAATAACTGAGTTGGTCTGTTTTTGTTTTTCATCTCACAGGTGTAGAAAGAGGATTGATGGCTTTTTCCCCCAAAATGCTGTCCCCATTGTTTTGACCACCGTAGGAATTATCCAGATGCCCTTAGCCATATCGTCTGACTTTTTCTCATCCCTTTTCTACCTGATACTTTGACTCCAAAAATCAGTCTTAAAATAAACTTTCATTATGTTAAATATACAGTGAATCTCTTCAGAACATGTCCCTGTGAAGAGGCATTTGGAATGTTTAGATCCTGGTTATACCGACAGCAGCTCCAGCTATAGAACTGTTCAGCGTTAAACTGAACACCCACTATGTGCCAGGCAGGCACATAGAGGCTCTTGCAGCCAAGAAGCCAACAGTGCAGTTGAAGGGACAGATGTGAACAGAGATCAATCATTTCAAAACTCTGCAGTGAAGGGATAGGCGCAGGACACTGTACACACAGACAGCACCTGACCTGATTGGAATGAGCTTCTGGAACAGTGATGGCGTCTTCAAGGATTATGGTGGAAGGGTGTCTGTGCACAGGGAACAGTCAAAGAAAAAGCTTAAAATCTTGAAGTACGATGCGTTTCGGGAGAAAATAATCAATATTGCTAGGGCATTAGGTAGGAATAGTGGGAGACGAGGTTTGCTATGCCAATAGACAGAGCAGTTGGGAGATAAAATATTTACACTACTTAGGCCAAAGTCTTTTTAAGGATTTTAGGGAAAAAAACCTTTTTATGTAATGTCCAATTTTTAACCTATTTATCTGGAACTTTATTAAGTGCTCCCATAGTGTAATTTTTTGGCCTTGCTTGAGTTAATCTATGTGTTTGAAAGAAATAAAACATTTTTATAGTCTGGTCTTTTGACAGGCTGCCCTGAAATATTCTGAATTAGTGCTGAATTAGACTTCACCTTACTTCTCATTTCTTTAACACCCATTGATTTTTTTTTATCTTTATTTTTTTGCTCTTTTCATCTAGTCTCAGTCTCACCTTACAGCCTTCTAAACAAATTATGATTCCTCCATTTCCTTATTCAGATAACACCTAAAGCCTTAGCTAGCGGAGCCCAAGGAAATAGAATTCACTCCCAATAAGCAGTTTTCATATTTTCTTTTACCTTCATCTCTCAGTATTCACTGTAGAAGACTCACGTAGAGACACACCGTTATCACCCTGGCAATGAATGAATGCTGACGTAAGTTGAATGACATGTACTCGTTGCTTTGCAGTTGATTAACCTGCAGCACGTCTGAAGCCATGTTTCCATGGATTTAGACAGGGTTCCTCCACTGCCTAGGTGGTTTACTGTGTCTGATTGTTTTCTTCCTTCTGTGAATCATCTTTAAGTTTAAGCTCCTACAGCATAGGCATATTTAGATTATGTAAAAGAAAGCGATTTTGGACCAATTGTGTGCTCACGTGACTTACTACGAAAGATTACGCACTATTTTACCTATCAATTCACTCAATATTGATAGATAATGTGTGAAATGGGGTACTAAATAAAATTATATATTGGTGATAGATTCAATGATAGAGCCTCTTACAGACAAAAGCGTTTTCTAGCCAGCTATATCCAGAATCTCTTCTGGTTCCTCTTTTTCTCTTGATAAGAGCAGTACATTAATTTTAAAAGAACGGCCCATGTATTTCACACTTGTGGCATGAATGTTGGTTCTATTTAAGCGGCCGTGCCCAACCATTGATGAAAACGAAACCAAGCACGTTGCTTTCTCTGAAGCAGAGGGTGAGGGGATTTTGCTGCGTGGAGTAGCCTTGACATTGGTTCATTTTGCAGTTTCTTCATGCTGAATCGAAACCATGATATGTTAACAAGAAGCTCAATGTCAGAAAGAGAGGGAGGCAACTTGGGGTTTAGGTTCCTCCCGCTAGTGAAGAAAGTGCAGCTGCGCGTTTTTAATATGCACGGCAGGAGATTTCAGCAGCTTGATGATATATAGTGCATCAATGTTGAAAAGATAAACACATTTGGCGAGCACAGGAAGGGCCTTGTGTTTTTATGTTAGCAGAATGCTTCCTAATGAATAAGAATGTGCTGCTGGCTTCACAGAGCCATATGGCAGCTGTTCTAATTTTAGTTGGGTGCAGATGCATAATTCTCTGGTTTTACCTTCCAGAACCTTTGAGATGCTCCATAACTTTTCCTGTAGTATGTCATCTCTAGTGCTTGGCCAGAAACTGCCTGTCGTTGTTTCCGTGCCTCCTTTGCTCTGCATGGGTTTCCTCAGGCCGGGTTGGACAGTCACTCACCTGAAATCATCCAACTCCTAAACACAAGAAACGATGAAAAGTGGGGCTGTATTCCCACTAGAGTCTTACAATTCGGGGAGGCAATTAGACGCGTGTTTGACGTCAGTCTACTGAAAAATTGATAGCTTTCTGAGTGAGTGATCTTACTCATTTTGAGGCCGTGGAATTAATTAGCAAACCTACATAAAGTATCAGGTTCCATTTTTGTCAAAGATTCTAATACTTTCAATAATAGTGCTTCAGTAAAAGCAACTCTCCTCATGCTTGACCAAACATCAAAATAACTCTTAAACTCGTACTTGGCTTTACGTGTCAGGCAGATCTAAACACGGGCAGTGAGAACATTTTTCTATAAATGTGTAACTACTCCGTGGAATGATCTTTCAGTTGACGTATTGTTTTAGGAATTGATATTTGTTTGAATTCTAACTTTTTAAAGGTAGACTAATATCCCCAAGTTTTCCATGGCCTTTTCAGATGATTTAAAAAAAAAAAAACGAAGAAGAAAAGGAGAGCTGCACCTCTTCCATAATGGCCACATTACCCAGTGCACCTAACAGACATTAAACAGCATGTAGGTTTCTGAGCCATCAGTGGTGGCTTGCTGCTGCTGCTGCTGCTGCTGCTGCAGTTACAATTATGTGGCTGTCCCCTGAACCACCACTGCCATCCCTGGGAGGATACTAGACTCTGTCCTCGTAATGTTTTGTGCAATAGCCCTTTGACTGTGTTTTCAGTTCAGATGCCTAATAAACAAATAGACACAACTTCCTAGCATTGTAAGATTCAGTAAGTTACCAAAAATCAATAAAAGAAGAACATGTAAAGGTCTTTAAAAAATTGAAGAACATGTAAAGGTCTTAAAAAAAAAAACTTCATAATTTTAAAATAGCTAATTGTTCTTTTTTAAAGACAAATTTTTGCTAGAATCACAGTTTCTGATTTGTTGCTGTTCTCAACAGAAAACTTAAATTTTACTTTCAAATGCATGCCTGTAGCTGCCAATGATAAAGAACAGTTTCATCCAGCTGCTTCAAAAAATACCCGCTTTTCCTTGTATTTTTAAATCATTGCTATTTCAAGAGATCAGATGCTTCCCTATTCACCTTTCCCTTTGTTCTGAGAGAAAACACGAATAATAATTACTTATAAAGAAAAGTATATGGAATATAATATTAATGGTTTTTCTCCAGTTTGTGGCATGACTCATCTTAACACGGTCCCTGAAGAAATGGGGTTTTGTTCTTTGCTTTGAAACTGGAAATCTAATTAATTGCTATTGGATTTCTGGAGTGCAGGCAAATGTAGGAGGGTACCGGATGAGGTTGCTCTCCAAGCAGCCCATGAGGGAAGGGACACTTGCAGAAAGATTATAGAGACATCCTTGGACAGTCTCTCTAATCAGGGCTTTGCATTTGTAAAACTACTATTTAAAAAATCATTGCTATTTTATGATATTTTTATTTTTGGGGGAGTGAGGAAGAAAATGATAGAATTATTATTTTCATTGTTACTCTCGTAGATCATATGCTTTATCTAAAAAGAATAATGGTGAAGGTGCAGCAGGAAGAAAATGGAAGTCGGGGCATCGAGGGCTCTGAAAATTAAATTTTATCATCTCTTTCTCCAATTTAAGAGTTCCATCTGTAATAATGAGATTTCCTAAGGTTTTAATCATAGGAAACTCTGGGACAATCTTTTTCCGTTGAGTTTACTGAAGGATATTTTTGTAACAATATATTTTATGGTTAATGGATGCAAAATATAGAAAAGTAAATATAATTTGTGACCACTGGGAAAACTGCCTAATTTAAAAATATTAAATACTGTGTTTTAGTGTAGTAATGCTGTACTTACAGAAGTATAAATATGTCTAAGGATTTGAGCTTATTTATATCTGGTACATAAAAATAGCATACTCATTACTGAAATGCTCCATCAAGGTACCGATATGTGTTCAGTTAACATAATAGTACATTCTGTTTCAAAGGAGTCCTTTGCTTCCTCCTATCGAGGCTGAACTGAACACTGAACAGAGGTAGTAATTACTTCATGAAAAGTACCCACATAATATAAATTCATGGCCCATTTAATTTAGATTTCATTTATACTGATAAAGCCAAATTTCTGGGTATTTTCTCACTTCATATTATCGGGGTTTTTTTCTTTTAAATACTGAGAAATGTTCAAAGCACCAACTTAATACAGAATTGAATAATAGATGACAAATTAGCTGGAAAATGCGGATACCGGTGGGAGGGGGGTGCCAAAAAAATGTATTCACGTGACTTGTGTTCATCTTTTGTTATCAGTATATATTGAGTATTACAATTTTAATACAGGTTTTTCCTTTCTTAAATTGTGTATATGTTTTTCTGGTAGCCTCTGCATATATCCAAACATTTGGTGAGGACAGGAGTGAAAAGCCCTGAATTCTTTACCCTTTGTTTCTTATTTATTTACTGTATGAGTAGTGAAACTTTCGTATTCTCTTAATATATGTGAATAGTATTTGTATAAATATTGCAACATTTTTAAAAATTCTCTTACACATAATCAATGGACTCATTCAAAGTTTGTTTTCAAATCACATGTTCTAATATAATGTTTAATTGATCTTGTGAACATTTTTGTTTTCATTTTTAGTCAGGGATTCCTAGAATCCAGTGTAGACAGACTTTTTGCCAGCATTCCTTACCATGAGTTTTCAGAGGCCAGACTCAGATTTCCTTGGGGCCAAATGCCACATGTGGCCGGTTCCCACCAGTTTTCTTGGCAGGGTGTTACTTCTGCCTTGTCTTTGTAATATCCTGCAGAATCTAACTCAGTTACAATGTGTGTGAAATATTTCAAACGTTTTTATCTTTTCCTTGAACTTCAAGTTAGCTTCTCAAAGTTTAGCCTTAAATTGTTCTCATTTGTTTCTATTGTAATTGTTGTGCCCTCCCAGCTAAATGTGATCTCTCAGCATTGCACACAAAGTGGGACGCCCAAAACAGTGTTCTCGTTCTACTTCCTCATGGTGGCCACTCGTCCTCTGACTTCTTGTTAGCTGCTGCTTTTCTCCTGTTAAAGATTTATCAGCTGAATATTAAAAAGGAGAAAAAAATGACATGTTTTATTATTACGAATAATTTATCAGGATAATTATTTTTATCCAGGCTTTCCAATAGAGCCCAAACAAATGTTTTGTCAGATCTCAGTCATCTCCTACTTTAAGTTTTAGGCTATTACCCTAAATTACTATATCTTCTCTTTAGATTCCTAAAAAGAAAATAAAATGCTATGCAGATAACAATCCTCATTCTACATATTTTCTGATAAAAGTCTAAAATTCAATGTCTGTACATGTTATTAGAATAATTAAAGTACTCCAGCATGAGAGTTCTTCAGTGTTTTGGATCCCTCATGAGTGGGTTTTTTAAGTTTGAGTTTTAAAATTCCACACAATGTTAATGGATGAACTTAGGAATCTTTTGGGTCTTCAGAATGATGATCAGATTCTCAAAATGTAAACATCTCACAAGGTATTTTGATTGTCTGTGAGAAACTAGGAAATAGATAATCACAAGTATTGTTATTTTATATTTATTTTGCCCTGAAATGAGGCATTATTATAGACACCACAAAAGCAATAATTCATTGCCATTGTGATACCAGAATCTCATATGACAAATAGCCTGATGTTTTGTAGTGATTGGTGATAGGTCCGGGTTTGCCTTCATGATTAGCAGTTGTTGCTTCATATCTCACTCTCCCTCAACATTGACCTAAATTAAGTTCATTTTTTCAAAAGAATAAGACCACCATTTGTGACAATGAAAGGATAGGAGAACTTGGGACCCTGAGAGAACCTGAGATGCCTTGAAACTTGCTAAGGCAAAATGATTCATTCATTATTTAAGAGAGGTTCACCTCGGGAAATCCTTTCTTCATATTACTGATCCTGCCCACCTATTTCGTCCCTCCTCCTGTACCCTGGGGAGCCGGTGGGCCTACAGGGAAAAATCAGTCCCTTTTTCCATTCACCCTCTATGCCAGTTGCTTCTCCATTTCTGGGAATAAGCGCCAGCGGTGGGTCTAGTCTAGTCAGCCACTGAGATAGAGGCTTCTCAGAGACAGGGGTCGCCATTGAGGAGACAGACACAGTGACCCCTTCATGCAAGTTACCTTTTGGTGGGGACAGTGTACTATTTCATGGACTGAGCTGCTGCCTGCAGGAGGTGAGAACAGGACACCTTCCTAGGAAGGTGGGTCCGAAGCTCACGCCAAGGGGCCTTTTCGGTCTGCAAATTCTGCTGCCCCTCTAGGGAGGTCTTCTCATGTGAACCATTCCAATTTGAGAATCACTGCTGCTACTGAAAGATTGTTACTGATGAGAGTGTGATATTCC
This sequence comes from Rhinolophus ferrumequinum, assembly GCF_004115265.2. NCBI lineage: Eukaryota > Metazoa > Chordata > Mammalia > Chiroptera > Rhinolophidae > Rhinolophus > Rhinolophus ferrumequinum. The sequence continues at coordinate 11,323,880 of NC_046297.1, forward strand.
TGCGAAGAGTTAGGAGACGGGGAAAGCTGAATTAGTCATTCTGCGGGATGTTGTACCTCATGGTCCTATACCCTGGCTGCCACGTTCCAAAGACCAAAACCAAGTAAAATCTCATAGGACCACATAAATATATAGTATCTTTTATGTGGGCTTTGGAGTTAGGTATCAGTGAAACTCAAGGATCCTTAGGTCTGAAGCCTGCTGGGTCCTCTGAAAAATAGGGCTGTTAAATTACAGTAGCCTCCCTTTATCCACGGGGATACGTTCCAAGACCCCCGCCCCCAGTGGATGCCTGAAACCATGGATGGTGTGTGTGTGTGTGTGTGTGTGTGTGTGTGTGTGTGTATGTATATGTATATATATAGTGTGTTTTTTCCTATACATACATACCTGTGACAAAGTTTAATGTATAAGATAGGCTAAGTAAAAGATTAACAAGAATAACTAATAATAAAATAGAACTGTTACAACAATTTAGTGTAATAAAGGTTATGTGAATGTGATCTCTCCCTCTCTCTCTCAAAATATTATACTGTACTCACCTTTACCCTTAAAGGAGACACTCCGGCTCCTCTGTGGCATTATCCGAATTGCCAGCATCTCTACTCTTGCGCTTTGGGGCCCTTATGAATTACAGTGAGGGTGACTCGGACACAAGCACTGTGTCCGCAGCAGTCGAACTGATGACCGAGGCGTGACTAATGGTGGACAGAGGGGTGGTCATCGTGGGGGAGCAGGCAGCAGGTGGTGCCAGTGCTGTCCCTGGACTGGAGGGTCGGAAAGGGAGCAGAAACTGAAGAGAAATCTACAGCCTTACCAAGCGAACTGGCAAAGAAATAAATGTGTATTATGCCTCAGCCTGCATTTATTTGGAGTATATTTGGCAGTGAAAAGAGTTCTAGGAAAATGCGGTTGGGGGTGTCATATGTGGTGATTTTCTGGAGAGGCTGAGATGGATGTTTCCTGCCTCAGTTGAGGCTGAGGAATTGGCCTAAGACTAAGCCTGCAAATCAGATCAGCGGTAAGGGACCTCACCGTGGAGGGCAACGGGAGGAAGGAAAGTGCAGCCTGTGAGATCCACATGATACCGCGTTCTGACGGGTACCAGACCAGTCACCTCTACTTACAGCTGATCACAACTCTTTAGATCTAAGGGGGTAAATCAGGAATGTAGTAGGGTAACTGAAAAGGCAGATACAGTCTGCTTATTATAAGCAAAGAAATTACTACACTTGGAACTCAGTAAGGAAGAAATAATAACTCTAAATACGCTATAGTCAGTACATTTGTAAACTACTTTATAGTGTTTAAGGTGTGTTTGCATATTGTCCCATTTATCCTCCTGTCACAGTTTGTATGTATGGAAGGCAGGTACTAAGGCCTTAAAGAGTCGAAGTTAACTTGCTCTGACTTCTACCAAGTGGCTGAGCTTAGACTTGAACTACACAGGTCACGTTCCCTTTTCCACTGATACAGATGCAGGTGGAAGGTCTCCGCCACGGGCGTGGCAAGATTTGGAGGACCTGCATAATTTTACAAATTATTTTCTCTGTTCTCAGGTACAAATGAGGCTTTGCAGGTTTTCAAAATACTGTGTAAAAATCTTAAAAAAAAAAGGGGGGGGCAAAGTTTACCAAGATCATGAAAGCAGGTTGATTCTGAGTACTAAATTGATTTACAGTTTTATTTGCATTTAATTACGATAACATACCGTGTAAACAGGGATATAATTTATTCGGATACGAATAATTGGCACATTGCTTCTATGTTGTTTTCTAGCAAGTTGTAGGTACGTTTCGGAAAGGCTTTAAACTTTTTTGATATTGTTGAAACAACTAGTTTACATATATCAATAAATATGCATCCATTTCTTCTACAGTAGTTTTCCATGATGGAGTGTTTACAGGGCCTGTGGGCCTGAGAGCTGCCGCACACATCGTAACCCAGGAGCACATAACTATGCGTCTCTGTACCAGATAAAAGGGTGTCCATTGAAACTCCCTGGGTGCCTGACAGGGCGCCTCTACTCGCTGCCTTAGATCGTTAAGCCCCTTCAGCAAGACAGGGACCAAATCTTCCCGGTTACTTTAAATGAGACTGTGACAAGAAGTGGGACAATACAGAAGTCAAGGCGGTCGCTAGTGTCACGCGGGAGCGGCCCTGGCAGGTTGGGAGTCCTTTCTGTTCCTGCCTTCGATGTGTGTGGCTGTATCTCTGATTATGCTGCCAAATTCTCAGCAGCAGACCCTCTGGTCTCCTAGGTTAAGGAATCTCTTGAGTGGAAAGTAATTGTGCCCTATACATAGGGGTTTCATAATCTAGAAGAAACGCTTGTCAGAGACTAGCATAAAACCACTGAACTCATTTTATCAGCAGCGTGAGAGGGGATCTGAGCCACAGGTTCTGGAGGTGAAAAGTTAACGTTCTGGCTCCCGCTTCCAGCAGTTTCTCCCGTTCGGTGGCAGTCGGGATGTCCGCTAACTTTTTTATAGCCATACCTGTTCCCACCAGAGATTTTAGAAGTCATGACAATAAAAATGTGTCCGTGTCACTCTGTCCTTGAAATAGCATTGCCATTTAACTCACACTTGTGTTTGTTGCAGAGAAAGCAGCAGCGGCCAACATAGATGAAGTGCAGAAGTCAGATGTGTCGTCTACAGGGCAGGGTGTCATCGACAAGGACGCGCTGGGGCCCATGATGCTTGAGGTTAGCGCACCGCGTTCTGGTTCTGTGTTTTAGTGTTGTTGGTCTTCGTGTTATTAAATTCACTTTCAGGTGAATGTAATTGGAGGCTAACCCACAGTTAATTTTCACTCTTAAGATTGAAAACCTGCTCACCTCTTGAGTTTATTAATATGTGTCTGTCTTCTGGCTCCTGATTGCAGCATAGATACGTTTCAAATGCATCACATAGAATGAAATTAACTAGATAAGAATATACATTGACAGGCTTTAACTGCCAGTGGAGCGTTCATTTTGGAAAATCATGTTCACAAGACCTGTTAAATTCTGCGATATATTTTAATTTGAAATTTTCCCCAAATTCTTCGATTTTTATATATGCCATACACATATGCCTATATATACAGGTTAAACTTTGAGGACCAAAAAGAGGTTTATGCTTTTTACTTATTCATCTTCAAGCTAGTTTATCTCATAAAGATGAAAATTGGAAGTAATAGGCAGAACTTTTTAAGATAAGCATCACAAGTGTAATGATTGGTCTTAACTTGCCTGTTCTTTATTAACTTGAGGAAATTTTATGACCAGACTGCTGTCTAGAATTTGTAAAGTCCAGCTTTCCTATTTTATTAACTAGTAAAGTATTAAACACCTAGTGCTTTGCTGTACCTGTTTCAAAATTAAAATTCAAGATGTAGGCTATGTAAGATGAGGGGGAAAAAAAAATCAGTGAATATATAACAAGAAGCAGAGGAGCCCTGAGACATAAATTATGTCAGTTCTCGGGATAATTTAGTCTGCTGGTGATATGATGAGATTGAAAAGTACCGCATGGCCAGAAGCTTTGCAGCACTGTCACTGCAGAATCACTTAGCGTGCTGCAGCAGCCACGCGTATAGAAGAAATTAAGCTTTTTAAAGCAAAGGTAACCAATAATCACCCCTTTTCTTCTGTTGGTACATAAGATGATTTTTATTTTTAGAAATTTTAATTCTGTGAAAATCTACCATGTAATCAAAAGGTAGGCGGGGGTTGGGAGACACAGAAAAAAATATAAAGATTGTCTGACCCAGTCTTTGTATTAATATTTAGAAATGACAAAATTCATTCCCTGGGGCTGGACCTGCTGCCAAAAGACTCTAAATGATCCATGTTGACCCTTGCTTATTTCTCTTGAATCACTGGCTTGAAAGCATCCAACTACAGTCTTCAGGGGAAAAGCAAAAACACACTTAACCTGATTTTCCAGAGTCAACAGGCAGTAGAAGGCCAGAGAATGCTACTTCCCGCTTGGTTCTCAGAAGCAGATAAGAAAACTCTGAACTAGGTGGACTGTTTAGAATTAGATGGGAGAAAGTAGATAACTTCCTGTGAAAAAGGTTTTGAATTACAAACAAAATTGACTTGAAAATTATAGTAATCTAAATTATTGCATTTAGTAAATTTTCATATGTCGATGTTTATTCCCTGTATGGGGTGGGAGGGGAATTTAAGTAGGGTGGAAGATTCCTGGGAAAACTTGCAGGGCTTCTAAAAGGAAATGCTTAGAGTAACCACAAGGCTGTGACTCAAACCCTCTGAGAGCAAGTTCATTAATTGTAGAAATCAGATTGCTAGATGTCAGTGGGCCTTATCTCAGAAAATCAAACCAACATTTTTGCTGTTTCGTAACAGTCTCCTGAGAATTCAGTGCATTGAGCAAGTCCCAGTATATCAGGACTTTCGTGCTAAATACGTGAGAGAGGTAATGCTTGACTCTGGTGACTTGAGGTTTGAATTTAAATCTTTATCTCTGTTTACATGTAATAATTTAAACACAGAAAACTTGTTCTCGTCGAGCTGTTCCTAGGCATAGATGCACACTCATGCTTACATCATAGCATAGTGGTTGCTAGGCAACAAAACCAAATGTCAGCTTTTTTCATCAGAGCATATCATAGTGAGCTTTAAAAAAACACAAACAGTTTTATGAGATGAAACAATTTGATCTTTCAGTTATATTATGCCACAAATCAGTCTTTTTACCAGGGTACAAAAACAGTAGGAAGCTACATGCACTTTCAAAAGGGAACTATACATAATATACTTATGAAAATCCCTGTTGAATGTGTATCTAAAGCGGTGAGCTTAGAAAGACACTCGGTACATAACTAATTAACTGACAGACTTCCTGTCCCCCTCACAGATACACACGTTCAAGCACATATTCACAAGGTTTTCAAGGGTTGGTGCCAACCTATTACGAAAGGCAATTTACATATAGTCTTGCTCTACCCAGCATATTGCTTATACCATTGGGGAAACCTGACAAAATATTTAAGAAAAACTTAAAACCAAGTGGTGGTGTTGGGTTTTTCTAGAGGGTAAAGGGGGGAGGGAGCTTTTCACTGGTGGGTTATGGTCAGTTGTATTTGAGAGAATACTTACCATATTTTCCCGAAAATAAGACCGGGTCTTATGTTAATTTTTGCTGCAAAAGACGCAATAGCACTTATGTTCAGGGGATGTCATCCTGAAAAATCATGCTAGGACTTATTTTCCAGTGAGGTCTCATTTGCGGGGACACAGTAGTTTTGTGATGAAGATAAAATTGGAAAGATACCCAAAGAGAGCTCACAAAAAAGGAGCCTGTTAAATAATAACTTAAAGAAAAACACACTAGGGAAAAACTAAACACTTTATACCTCATCTATACACATAGTTATACCAGCATGTATGTGTAACAGTCATGTTAAAAACAGGCGTAAATACATAGCGTGGAGAAATGTGGCGTAAACTGGATAGACCAGGTGGTCCTGTTTCCAGATATGCCTGGTCAATACCAAGGCTTTTCTGGTCCCTATTCACTCATCTGATCTATAAAACAGTGCCCTCTGACAAGCAAGGATCAAAAAGGGAAAGGAGGAGTAATGAAGAGAAACTCACTGAACTCCAATCTTTGCATCGCCAAGGCAAACATGATAGCAAAAGGGACTGGGGTAAATACTGGAGCAGAACCAGCTGCCCGGTAACTGCAAGCGTGACCTCTGGAATCAGGTCCACCTGGATTCACATTCCAGCGCTGCCACTGACTAGTTGCAAGATCTTGGGCAATTCACTTAGTCTCTTTGAGCCTCAATTTCTTCCTCCTCTATAAATTCCTTCCAGAGTTATAAATATTAAAATGACACAATGTGTTTAAGGCACAGTAAACATGCTCAGTCGCCATTATTATTCTCTTTATTTCCTGAAATGACCCTTAGACTCTTCATGTCCTTCCCTAATCTAGAGTGGAATGCCAAGGAAGAGTGAGGCTTTGTACCCATTACAGGGAAAATGCTTTAGGTGCTTTAGGAGCCTGCATCTTGACAATCTAGAGAACAAGTATTCTAGAAAGGCACAATTACGTAGTTAACTTTCCAGTGCTCACTGTTATAAACCGAACCTCGAGTCCTTTTCAAAAGCTCGAGTGTCGGAACAGTGCTGACCACGTCTAAACGTGAGGTCCCAGTGAAGACTAGCAGGTCATATCAGAGAGACAGTCCCAGGCCCTTTCCCCACGTACACCAAACAGTAAAGAATTGATGATTCTTTAAAGGTCCGAGATCATCTGTGATTCTTTTCCTTTAAACCCCGGCAGCTTCAAAGGTAGTAAAATTTGAGGGTTTTTTTCCTTGGGATGTGTCCTTAAACGGAGGGAAAATCATCAACGAGCCCTTCCTCCCACTGTATTACATAAGGAACTTGACCGCATTACTTTCTGTGGGGCTGGCAGCATGGGAGTTGCTCTTCATCCCGTGGAGTAAGTACATCGATCTCATTTTGAAAATACAGACAAATAAATGCCTGTACACTTTTGCGCAATAATTACCTCCTGATAATTTAACAGAGTTAGTGTTTGTCATTTAGTTTGTGACAAGAAACCCTGATCTAGGCTCTCTCCCACTTTCTAAGATGGAGTAATTTCACTAAGAGAAAATGTGTTAATTGTTTCTGAAAAGGAGGAGAAAAGTGAGAGAGCTCGCTTTTCCATCCATCTGTGAATTACATGTTTCCTTTAAAGGAATCATTCCCTTCTTAACAATTGCATGTGGTTTTATGTCGTACCTTTTCTAACACAGTTTGTGCCTTTTCCTTTAGGCCCTTGATGGGTTCTTCTTTGTAGTGAACCTGGAAGGCAACGTAGTGTTTGTTTCTGAGAATGTGACACAGTACCTAAGGTATAACCAAGAGGAGCTGATGAACAAAAGTGTATACAGCATCCTGCATGTTGGGGACCACACTGAATTTGTCAAAAACCTGCTGCCAAAGTCCATAGGTAAAGGATTGTCTGCTGGGTCTCTCCTCACTCCCTCCCCCTCCCCCAGTACACACATTGTCTTGGTTGGAGGGGGATAAAATTAGATCCACATTATGTCAATTGGGGACATAGAGATGCTTGATATTTAAGCTTAGAAGCATGGCTAAAAGGATATTGATCTTGGTTGAATGATCGTTTTGATCCCTATATTTAAAGTACATGAAAATAATTCAGAATGAAAGTACTCATGGCAACTCTTTTCACGGGGTTGGTTTTGTTGCTGTTTTTTTAAGAAAGTGTCAAATTGCCTCCCACTCTGTCCAGTGCCAGCCGACTCTGTTCTGTCCTTTTTCTCCATGACTGTCTAGTAAGTAGAAGGTCATGAGAAGTTTACGATTCAACACATTTGGGAAAAAAGGATGTATATGGGAGTATACATCATTCGAAAACTAAAACGTTACAGGACAAGTGGTGTGTAGAGGTTCCGACGCGCTCAGCCCAGGAGCCCTAAATAGGCTCTCCTCGGTGGCTCTGCAGGCGTCTCCCTCCATCAGATGCCGCCTCCTTACCCAGCCTCCCCGTGTCAGATTCCTGCCTTCTCCATCCAATGTTTGAGACGCTGTCCGCAAGTGTTCGTGATGATTCGGGGCCATAGTTTAAAGTGGGTGGTTCGCAGCATGGGCCCACTTTAGTGTGGCTGTTCCCACTTACTAAGTGGTTCTTTTTTTAATATTCTCACTTAAACTGATGATGCTGAGAACATCTTCACAGATAAAAAGAGGTGCATATTTTAGTTGAAAATAGAGTCAAGTCCTGAGTTGTTGGCATTTCTGTTCTTTTTCTTCAGACTGTTAATATGTGCTGGTCTTATTGCTACCACAGTAAATAGGAAGAAGTCCTTTCATGGTCTATTATGGCTGGCCTTTCCTTGATGTGCCAACCCTTTGCTCAAAGTGACTGCCACAGTAATACAACACACCCGAATACTTGTGTGAGGGTCTTCTGTTCTGTTCTCCAGTAAATGAAGAAAGTGCGATTTCTTATTTCAAGTAGCTCATATTTTCAGATCTCTTCAATAATTTTACGGCTTTCTCAACCTACCTATACTTATTAATTCACTATTATTAACTCATTTGTCTAAGGAGCCTTACTTTATATTGTACTTTTTTATACTTTGGAATTACTTATTCAACTGATTATGTAGTGTCCATTTCATAAATAAGCTTGTAAGCTGATGGTGAAATAAATTCCCCAAATGTCTGCACAGGCTTATAAAGTTACCTCTGGTTCCTTCTGTTATTCTAAAATAGTTTCTTGTAGTTAACTTGCTGTTTCTTTTTTCTTTCTAGGGTTTGTTTCCTTTTTTATTCCTCTGCAGCCCAGTGGCTGTGGGGTTAGCCTGGCGCTCACCATTAACACCTAGATGTCCCATTACGTGTTTTCCAACTAGTACCTTTTGAGAGTATATGAGCCTATCTTGTGAATGGTCCATTTTTTGATCCCGTCTTTCGTTGCCCTATTGGTCTTCATATTTTTTAGATAACACATAAGGAACAGTAAAGAAAAGAATGTCAAAATGAGAATTAGGATTAGTTCTGATTCCAGCTCTTTGAGTAGTTGGACATTTCTTTGGATGTCAGTTTTCTTCTCTGTGGAATAAGGACTTTGATTTGGTGATCGATAAATACCCTTTGATTATCAAAATTAGTCATTCTTTATTTATCTCATTGGTTTTGCTAATGAATTTCCCAAAAAAAAGTATGTCTTTCCTTTCTTGCATTACCCCTTTCTTATCTTAAATATACACATTTCTAAGTATTGCTGCTAAAATAGAAGAGATGTGAAGTGGTTTTTCACTTGAAAAGAAATAAATGATATTAATCGTATATCCTCAAGGATTTTTCAGTCTTATTGAGGATATGGGCACAAAACAAAAAAGACTACACTAGAGTAATTCAGCAACAGCCACGTTGCAGAATATACACTAAAATTTCTGTAAAATTTTAGAAAAGAAAAACCTTTAAGAGGAGGTAGTGTTGCCTACCCACAGTGGTTGGTTAAGTGTGTTGAAGACCTCAGCCTTAGAGCAGGAGTACATTTGGATGGGAGCCATGGAGGCCGACTGACATTTTCCATAGAGTAGTAGGAACAGAGATATCCATGTGGGACTGGATATGGAAAAGGATGGGGCAGGGTGCTGGCCAATGGGAAACACCTTGTTAGATGAGAGCCTGGGGCTGGTTAGTGAGATTCTGATTTATCAGTTTGAATGCCGTTAGTACTCCTGACAACATCATCCAAATCCTTTTAAATAATTTAATGCATCTATAGTAAGTGCCACGTACAGATTTTTGAGTAGAGGGTAACATCTAAAACTGGAATGCAACTAGATTGAACTAAATTTCCAAGAAATCAAAGTTAGGAAAACCCGAAAAATAGAGAACTATAGTATTCTAGTAATAAGTAATCAAGGTCTGAACTTGAAGGAAAGGAGTCAGGGTAAAGAGTGAAAAAACATTTTGAAAATCCCAAGGATTTTCCCATGTTGTTGAAACATTAACCCAACAGTTTTTTCCCCTCTAAGATTATGAAATTGTGTAGAAAAGTATAAACATTATATAAAATAAAAATGTTTCCTATGTCATTTTGATGATTTGGCAAGAGTGAGTCTGATGTTAGTTTCTTTATCATTTCCGATTACTCTTGCCTTACTCAGTGAACGGGGGATCTTGGTCTGGAGAACCTCCCAGGCGGAACAGCCACACGTTCAATTGTCGGATGCTGGTAAAGCCTTTACCTGATTCCGAAGAGGAAGGTCATGATCACCAGGAAACACATCAGAAATATGAAACTATGCAGTGCTTTGCTGTCTCGCAACCAAAGTCCATCAAAGAAGAAGGAGAAGGTAGGGCAAAATCTCGAGGATATTTTATATATCTGTGTATTTATTCTTGCGCTGCTACTTTCACACTTGATAATCTAAAATTAGTGGCCAGAAAAATTGAGAGGCAGGGTTTTTCTGTTGTTGTTCTTTTCACATACTTAACAGTTTCTATGATAAATTTAATTTTATTTTTAAATCTTTAAAACAGCGCTATCCGATAGAATTTTCTGCGATAATGGTGATGTTATATATCTTCAGTGTACGATGCAGCAGCCACTGGCTACCTCTGACTGCTGACCATCTGAAATATCAATAATGCAATTGGGAGACCGAATTTTCTATTTTATTAAATTGACACTTAAACAGCCCCTTGTGGCTAGTGGGTGCCCTAGGAGAGCAGCTGTTAGTGAACCTCTCAGCCAGCGTAAGCTCCTGTGATTATCTGCGGCGAGCCATGACCCATAGCCCCAGAGAAGTGCACATGGTTCCAACAGCAGTTTTCATAACAGCTCACCTTGAGCAACTCGGAAGTTAGGGGTGCTGACCCCTGTACAGTCGAAAATCCACATTTATCTTTTGACTCCCCAAAAACTGAACTACTACTAGCCTACTGTTGACCGGAAGCCTCATCAATAACATACGCAGTCAATTAACACATATTTTATAAGTTATATGTATTATTCTCACAATAAAGTATGCTAGAGGAGAGAAAATGTTGTTAAGAGAATCATGAGGAAGAAAAAAATTTACAGTACTGTACATATTCATTGGAAAAAAAAATCCGCGTACAAGTTGGACCCGTGCAGTTCAAACCTGTGTTGTTCAAGGGTGAACTGTACTTTCAAGGGATGAATGGATCCCATGTAGTTTATCCACAGGTGCTGGGTCCCCGATACAGTGTAACACAGGGATACTAAAGAGAGGTGGGAGTAGGGAATGGAGGGGGTTTTGTACTAGAAGCTCTCAGGCTCTTCCCCTTAAAGAAGTGCTGATGTAGTGTCCACCCCTCCACCCTCCAACCAAGCACTTCTCAGCTGAGTGTCAGTCTGTAACATGAGACAGTGCTGCAGAGTGCATTCTGCCTGCGTGGCAGAAGGGGGAGAGCTAAGGACCACTGGTGAACGGCAGCGTCGTGGGCTTTATAATCAGACAGGCCAGCGCCTCATTCAGCCACTTACCAGCTCTGGCTCTGGGCAAGCTCCTTGAGCTCTCCAAACATCACTTTATTATCCAGTAGCAGTGTCAGAATGTAATCAAGATTACGTGACTATGCCTGAACCGTGATTGGCATTAAATAGTAGTTATTTAATCCTTTTAAAAAATATGTAAGTAATTTTTCATTTAAATTTTATTGGAAAGGAAATAATAGAGCTGTCATACATGATACATAGTTTTTCAAAATTAAGTTTTTACGTGGGTATGGAATGTCAAGTGATTTTATTCACTTTTATACAACAGTGCTGCTCAGTCTCCATCTATATAATATCCTAAAGCAGTATTTAAAAAAAGGTATAGCTCAGCTAATTTTTGTTTGGGTGCTGTATATTTAAACTTGTTTGGACATTTAAAATCTGATTCTGGATGTTAGCACAGTTTAGTGTAGGGTTTCTGAGCCATGGTGTGCGCAGGTTCAAATCCCATTCACCAAAGTTTTGTGTGATACTGGCTTACTGGAACTTCATGCTTTGGTTTTCTCCTCTAATTGGAAATAATGCTAGTATCTACCTCTAAAATTAAGAGGATTAAATGAATTGATAGCCTATAAAAGCAGCTAGAAAGATGTCTATCTCATCGTAAATGCTCAAAAATTTAGCTTTTATTACGTTGAGGATGAGGATTACATTTAATTTTGTGATACCTGCTCTTATTGGATATAGTTAAAGACATTCTTTTCCCAAATTTAAAGGTGAATGATTAGAAATCAGTGACTTAAGATAGGAAGAGACTATTTTTAACAACCTTTTTTTACCCAGCACTTTTTAAATTGGAGGGGCTACGCAATGTGTTCTCCATGTTACAAAGATGAATAAAACATTTCCCTGTGCTCCAGAAGTGAACACAGATGCATAAAACAGTTTTAAGTGGGGTGAGGAACAAATGCTTGGCATCGGGGATGTGAGAAACTAGCCCTGACCGCGAGTCGCAACCGGGCACATGCTGCATTTTCTAGGATTTATTCTCGGACTCTGAGTCTAGATTTAGTTTAAATTCTTTGTTTTAAATCGCACGTTGCCATTGTAGGGGTATTTACATAGTTGGGTAGAAGGTATACCTAGTGTCCCTGTATTGTGAATTTGATATGCAAGCAGCACCCTTGACAAAGCAGAATGTCAGATTGGGGGTTCATCATATTTGTACTTTATCATGAATTCAGCCAGTTGTTAGTATTAGCCATTTGATAAGAAAGGACCCCGTTCTTTTCCATGTTGGGGAGGGGGTTGCAGGTTGCCAATGCTAGTATGGTGGATATGTTTTTGTCACATGCATCGTGTGGCTTCAGCTGTGTGTCCTCAGCAACCCCAGCTGGTCCCACACCTCACGCCCCTCCCTCTCCCCTGCTGCTTCCCACTTCGGTGGACAGAATAAAGCCAGTGAAAAGCAGAGGTACATAGTGTTTTGTCACTCTCTCCGTTGTGATATACAAGGCTGTGCTCTCATAAATACACTTGAGTTTGTTTGAATCACTGAAAGAGCCTAATATGATAACCATAAATGTCTGCAATTAAAGATTTACAGTCCTGCTTGATTTGTGTGGCAAGAAGAGTTCCCATGAAGGAAAGGCCGGTTCTTCCCTCATCAGAAAGTTTTACTACTCGCCAAGATCTCCAAGGTAAATTTTCTTTCCAAAGAAATCGTTGTAGAATAGCTCGTGTTTGTGATCGCACGGGCTCTGGGAGAAGCCGGGAGCAGTGAGGACCCCGGGGGCTCCACAGGGCGGGAGGGGCACGCACTTCTCACCGTCACTCGCCCCTTTTTATCCACGGACCTGGGCTACCTACTGTAAACAAAAAAGTGGTTATCGTTTTAAAACGTAATCACTGCCCTGAAGAATGGGTCGGTATGGGGGTGTAATGCCTGCTGTTATTTCCTAGGCAAGATCACGTCGCTGGACACCAGCACCATGCGCGCCGCGATGAAGCCGGGCTGGGAGGACCTGGTGCGGAGGTGCATCCAGAAGTTTCACGCCCAGCACGAGGGGGAGTCTGTGTCCTACGCCAAGAGGCATCACCACGAAGGTACGCGGCGCTCGAGAATGTTTTGCTAAATCACTGCTTCCTGTGGGAGCCTTCTCTGAAGCAGTGATACCCGAAGGTTCACCTCAGGGAGGGACTCGGGGCTGGTTCCTTTTTGTGTTCGGGTGTCCTCGCATCACCTCGCCTGGAACATGTTGCCGCCCTAGAGCAGATTTCATAGGAGACCCTGTAGGACCAACAATGTGATGAGGGAAATAGACTTGGAGTTGAGAATTTCGCAGGCTGATGAAAGGAAAGGGAAAGAGGTCTTTTTCTTGGATCCTAAGGCTTCCAGATGTATAAGACAACTTAATAAGTCACCATCTCATAACAAAAGAAATAATTGCCTGAATCATAAGGACGATCTGGAAATAAGAATGAAATGAAATTTGCAAAGGCCAGTGAATTTTTGATTGAGGTGACAGACAGTGGGATCTCAAGCCCTCCTTCCCGATGATGACCATTGAACGCTGCCTAGATGTTTCTGGAAGGGCCAAAGAGACGAAGTGACATGTCTGGGTTCCACAATTAATAGGACTACTGGAACTAAACCCAGGACTTCACAGAGTCATATTTCAGAGTTAAGCCGCCCTTGTTGAGCATCTGGTCCTGTCTGACATTGTCCCTCTGTGGTTGTCTCAGTGGTGCAGGTGTTGTGACGCTCGTGCTATCGATGGGTGGCCGACACAGGTGAGCAGACTGGCTCCTGAGTATTCAGTTATAATAGTAGGTGTCAGCGCTGGGGGTTAATCTGAGACCCATCCTGAGGGTCACCCTGCTGTGCCGCCCCCAAAGTTCTTTCCACACCATCACTTCTTCTCTAGTGCATTCTGCTCTTTTGTTAAATTCCTTTCCTTAGCATGTACTAAGTGAGGAAAGAAGACCCTTTCTCCTTCTCCTGGCCTTTTGATTCTCCATTCCTGGGCACTTAGTGCCCCGCAGCCTGCCATGGACTTGGGGCAGGGCCACGTGCCTCGGAACTCAATCTGACAAATTGTCTGCATTTTTGCAGAGAAAAATTCTAACTCATCATTGAACACAGAGTTTTAGTTTGTCGTCTTCCATTGAATATGCATCTGTGGCCTTGGCGTTTTACCAGCAGTGTTTATATGTTTAAACTCTATGCTTTTAGGATCGCTTATGAAAAAGTACACATCGTAGCAAATGACCTCTCTCCTCTCTCCCTTATTTTTTTTCCTTCATCTTATTTATCATTATTTCTTAAAAATAATCAGATAATCCAACAACTTGTGTCTTCCTGCATTTTTCTTTATGTTGGAAAGAATAAGAGGAAATGAAGATGCTACATTTGATAGAAATCAATATTTAACCTGCCATCTCACTAGATCTGGTTTAAAATAAAAATAGTAACAACAAAAAACAAGAAATCACCATGAGCAAATGTGTTCAGTGTCCTTGAGCCCTAAGTAGCAATGCCCCGCATTTAATTCTGTGGCTTCCTGATTCCTTACAAAAGGGTTTTAGGCAGATGTACCAGGCACAATGCTAGGGTTAATCAGATAGGACGATTTGGTGAAAGGAAACACCAAAATATATGAAATGTATTAAATGTATGAAATAGGTAAGATCCAGGGTCATCATTTGCATTGAAGAACAATGTTCTGGAAGGCTTTGTTGAAATGGAGGGCCTTCCTACGCGTGTTCAGGTGGATGCTTACACAGATATACTTAGTAAAGACGTTTGGTGGAGACCAAATGGAAATGGAAAGTCTTAAGGGATCACATCCAAGTTCAGGTAAAATTCTGAAATTAAAAGCCATTGAAAATATGAGTCCTATTATAAAAAGGGTATTTATGCCTCCTTTTCGAAACATATTTATTGTACAAGAGACACATACTCGTTTCCAATACTGCCACTTGAGAGGAACTCATGCAAATGTAGAGGCCAGAAAGAAGACCTAAATACTGCATGTAACTGAAACTGCACCGAGTTTCTTTGGGGAAGTGCTCACAATGAAATTTTACCGAGAAATCAGAATCCACGTTGTGTGTCAGCGACTCTCTCTCACCATTTTTGTGGAAGAGTGAATGTGCTTGGTCACTTTGGGGCTAGCAATTCAACCCACAAAATTTGTGCTGAGGATTATGTGGTAAAAACATGGTAGTCTTCTTAAAATGGTTTAGGAGGTAACTAAATTACATGGCAGTTTTTGTCTAAGTCAAAATGCTCTTTCTTAATACGCAGTATTTGACAGTTTTAAAATAGAGTTATTTTAAAAGATAAATCATGATAAACTTTCGTTTTAAGAAAAATTATTTTAACCTAGTTGACTTGTGTTATATTTTCTGCTATTGAAAATGGAAACACCTGGTTCTTTATCCAGAAACTAAACCAATTCCATGTCACTAAGATTTGTACTTTTATTGTTTCAGTTTTCTATTTAGCCTTTTTTTCTCTGAAAAGATTCTTCTGATTATTTATCTTTTACTTCCTCTTGTCCTATCCACAGAAATAATGCTTCTTACACAGTAAGAAACAGAATTGGGGAATAGTAATGTGAGATGATGAATTGAACAGTACGTAACTTTGAGATGAATATTCAGGGAATATATTTACTATCATCAATTTTACTTTATATTTGTATTAAATTAAAGGGAAATTAAAGGCAAATTGTACACTTTAAAGGTATCACATTTATACATTGTTTTCTAATATTTTAAACAAGTCATTGTAAAGCTTATTTTGAGCCAATAAATTGTTTGCCCTCTGTTTTGCCATGGTGCTGAAGATTTTTTAAAGAACATAGTTTGAGGGTCTGAGCTTCATTAAAAAAAATCAATATATTGAATTTATTGGTATTTTGAGTGAAAAATAAATGTACTTTTTAAACGTGTGCAATGTTTTTTAACATCATGAAATATTGCTTATAACTCTTTTCAACTGCTGGTCGGAAAACATCAAACTTAATGAAGTTTATTACTGTTATTATGTCTTGTCCCACCCACTGATGTGTTTCCTAAACACGCATTCTGTTTCCTTACTTGCCGGCAGTGCTGCGACAAGGATTGGCATTCAGTCAAATCTATCGTTTTTCCTTGTCCGACGGCACGCTGGTTGCTGCGCAAACGAAGAGCAAACTCATCCGTTCTCAGACTACTAATGAGCCTCAGCTTGTCATATCTTTACATATGCTGCACAGGTAAGCTGAGTTCTGCGAGATCATCTTCTTTCCCAAGTTCAAAGGAGATGGTGCAAAAGCACCCAGTCTTCCTAGAGCTTGCCAGATTTGGTAGACATTTCTGTTGGTTAACCCCAAAGATGTAAAATATAAAATTAAATTGCTAGGAACTGTAGGCTTAACAACTCATGACACCGGCTCAGTAGGTCTATACTTTGAATTTTAGCCTGAGCACTAGTGAATTTTCAAACCCAGCTGGACAAACACAGGCTCGCACTAACTGCTCTGACAGGCTGACTCTTAACCTCAGGGAAGGAAAATTGACCAGTTCCCAGGGGTGGTGCAGGCAGCAGGGATATAGAAGCCACCTCGCATGGTTTCTGCTCCTGTGTTTTCATCTAAACTTTCAAATATGCGCGCTTTTAGAAGGAATATTTCAGATTTTTATTCTCAGGGTTAAATTAACTTCTTGACATTAGACTTTAAATTGAAGAGTAGTAAACATTTCCATAAGAATGAAAGTAAAGACAACTAAATGTTGATTTTAAAATAAATGTCATGAACCGTAATGTTTGAGAGCACAAATTTGGGAAAATGACTACATTTCAAGTTATATAAATATTTGTGTATGTGCTATGTAAAACTCGATGAGGTGCTATCAGAAGATATATAAAGTTGCTCTGAGTAAAGAGCATTCTTTTATTACATTGCTCAATTATTTACTTTCTTATTTTGGAATAAAAAATATCAGGCAGCCCTGTTTGCCAGCTGTTAATAAATCTGACCTCAAACTGAAACAATTTGAAAATGATTACAGATATGCCAGATTTCACCCCCTCTAACTGAAAGCTGATGTTTGACAATTTGTGAAACCTGTTTTGCTTGGGTTCGTGAACACATTTGGTAACTCACGAGTGACTGCCAAAGCTATAAATTAAAGCTCATCGGGTTTGGAAAATCATCTGGATCAGAAAGCCTGCCTTTTACTCATTAGTAAGGGAGTGGATTGGAGTTGTTTAGGAGTTGGGGGATCAGAACACAAAAGGTCACTCTGAGGTTCCCTCCCTCTGTTTGTTTTGGAGGCTCTTGCTTTGACGGGGGGATCTATTAAAGTGATCTAGTTTTAAATAGTTTGGGTAACTCGTGGCTTTGAAACATGCAGAGTTTCTAATTCTTATGGGCAAGTTTTTCCCCCTAAGTTTGCTGTCCATCTTGAGCCAACTAATACAGATGTGTCTGTCGTTCAGAATTGTAATCTCTGGCAGATGATTGAAGACAACTCTGCTTGTTTGGGTCATTTCTTTTGACGATTCAAGCTCTCAGTTATTCATGATACTGTACCATTTAATGAAAGAGATACATTATGTAATTGGAACCCCTCTAATGTCATGTCCAATAACTACAATTTCAATATGGTAGTAGTCAAATTTAAACACACTCCCTCTGTAAAACTGCAGACATCTTAATGAGTTGACTGAAAAATATCCCTCTTGGTCCAAAAGTAAACATGTTCAGTCTTGTCCGTAATTGCAGATTGTTTCATTAAAGTATTATCTTTCCTTTAAATGTAGCTTGGTCTTTTAGATAAAAGAGGCCATTTCATTTTTTAAAATTAATAACAACTTGTTAAGTGTTTTTCCTTTTATCTTACATTTCCTTCCTCATTATACAGAGAGCAGAATGTGTGTGTAATGAATCCGGATCTGACTGGACAAGTGATGGGGAAGCCATTGAATCCCATTAGCTCTGGCAGCCCTGCCCATCAGGCCATGTGCAGTGGGAACCCAGGTCAGGACATGACCCTTGGTAGCAATATGAATTTTCCCATAAATGGCCCAAAGGAGCAAATGGGCATGCCCATGGGCAGGTTTGGTTCTGGGGGACTGAACCACGTGTCAAGCATGCAAGCAACCACTCCTCAGGGTAGTAACTATGCACTCAAAATGAACAGTCCCTCCCAGAGCAGCCCTGGCATGAACCCAGGACAGCCCAACTCCATGCTTTCACCAAGGCACCGCATGAGCCCTGGAGTGGCTGGAAGCCCGCGAATCCCACCCAGTCAGTTTTCCCCTGCAGGAAGCTTGCATTCCCCCGTGGGAGTGTGCAGCAGCACAGGAAATAGCCATAGCTACACCAACAGTTCCCTCAATGCCCTTCAGGCACTCAGCGAGGGCCACGGGGTCTCATTGGGGTCATCGTTGGCTTCGCCGGACTTAAAAATGGGCAACTTGCAAAACTCCCCAGTTAATATGAATCCCCCCCCACTCAGCAAGATGGGGAGCTTAGACTCCAAAGACTGTTTTGGACTTTATGGGGAGCCATCTGAAGGTACAACTGGACAAGCAGAGAGCAGCTGCCATCCTGGAGAGCAAAAGGAAACAAATGACTCCAACATGCCCCAGGGCGTGAGCAGTGAGCGATCTGACGGACAGAACAGACTGCATGACAGCAAAGGACAGACCAAACTCCTCCAGCTGTTGACCACCAAATCCGACCAGATGGAGCCTTCGCCCTTATCCAGCTCTTTGTCAGACGCAAACAAGGACTCCGCGGGTAGCTTGCCTGGTTCTGGGTCAACACATGGAGCCTCGCTCAAGGAGAAGCATAAGATTTTGCACAGACTCCTGCAGGACAGCAGCTCCCCCGTGGACCTGGCTAAGTTAACAGCAGAGGCCACGGGCAAAGAGCTGAGCCAGGACGCCAGCAGCACAGCTCCCGGTTCCGAGGTGACCATTAAACAAGAGCCAGTGAGCCCCAAGAAGAAAGAGAATGCACTACTGCGCTACTTGCTGGATAAAGACGATAGTAAAGATCTCGGTTTACCAGAAATAACCCCCAAACTTGAGCGACTGGACAGTAAGACAGACCCAGCCACTAACACAAAATTAATAGCTATGAAAACAGAGAAGGAGGAGATGAGCTTTGAGCCTAGTGACCAGGTAAGTGTGTAATGTGTTCTCCCGGGTATACCGACCCATGTCCATCAAGGATTCTCTCCGCAGAGGCATTTGGAGGCCTCAGGTGATTAGATAAAAATAAGTCTTGTCTTTTGTTGTGCTTCCTTTGAAACAGAGTTCATTCCCACGGAAGCTGCATGTTCTGAATACTCTGTCCTGTAAAGGGTGACATTCTTACAGGGTAGGGGTCGGCTGCCTTTTTTGTTTGTTTTGGTAAAGGGCCAAATGATAAATATTTTAGGCTTCGCAGGCCATGCAGTCTCTGGCACAGCTATTCGATTCTGCCAATGCAGTGTGAAAACAGCCACAAACTCTATGAAAATAAATGCTGTGTTACAGTCAATTTTACTTATAGGCCCTGATGTTTGACTGTTACACAATTTTCGCATGTCGCAAAATCCTCTTCTTTTCATTTTTTTCAATTATTATAAATGTAAATCCATTCTTAGCTCAGGGGCCATATGCAAACAGGTGGTGGATCGGAGCCGGCCCGCAGGCCAGCTGGTCTGACCCCTGTTAATGGAAGATGCTGAAATTTGAGATAATCACTTGGGCTTCCTCAGGACAGACTTAATTAAATTATTTCTTATTTACCTTTTTCTCTTTTTAAGATCAGAGTTTGACTGGTTTTCAAACGTAATGAAGATCGTCATACCTCTCCTTATTCTCAACCAAAACTCTGATTCATGCTAAAGAATTTCTTACACAGTCGGTATAAAAAAAAGTACTTAAGGGGCAATGGCAAGTCAGAAGGGAGAGGTCAAGTTTAACTTGGTGTTAAACTTGACCGCTCCTTTGTCTGAGCCATCATATATAAATGCAAAACTGAAATGATGGGTTGTATTAATATCTGTTGTTCTTATCTGAAGATTTAATTCCCTGGAAAAATCCAGGACAGCTGAAGTGATACTCAAAATCAGTCTTGATAATATTCTAAGGAAATAATGATATCACAAGGAAAATATAAACCATTTAGTATTTTATTTTATTTAAAAAATGAGTTACTAGTCACACAATGGCTTGGCCTAAGGTAAGGTGTTTCCTGGGGAGTTGGTGACTGGCCAGGTTAATGATCCAAGACCTCACCCTGCACAATCAACCTTCCTCTCATCCCTGAGCTCTGCCCTGGACTTCACGTCTTTTAAGACGTGATTGGTTAAGAAGAGAAAAGGCTCTGTAGGCCTCCTTAAAATGGCTCGCTAATTCGTCCTTGAAATTCGGTTTGTAAGTGGATCTTACATGCATCAGTGTCTTCAGGGACTAGGTGTGGATGGGGAGGAGAAGAGAGTAGCACCCCTAGCTGTAGCCGCGAACTCTGCTGAGTAAGCAGAGGCTGAACCAGAGGCCGGTCTGGGGTTGAAAGCAGTCATCAGGAAAGCCCAGGCCACACGTGCTCGTATAGCTGGACTTTGTCCCGGGATCTAAGCACTTAGCTTCCTTTATTTCTTCCACTTGGATGTCTTGACAGCCGCTACCATTCCTACAAGGCAGATACGATTTTCAAGCCTTTGTGCTATTCCCAAGGGAAATGGCCTAATTATATTAATATCTTTAGTAATTCATCTTTAAACGTAGCTATCAGGGCAAAATTCTATATAACAGCTATTCTGTAATGTTGTAAAACTCATCAGATGGGGGAAACGGAGGCCTCAGCAAAAAGTGAAAAGCAATATCCTGGATAAAGTGTAGTGTAAAACTACATGGACAACTGTAAATGTTTCCATCTTTTGAAGTTTACTAGATTAGAGTATACAGAGCTAATGGCAGTTCAGGGTGGCAGGCACAGATACTGTCACTCAAGTGTCCTGACACGTGCTAGAGGCAAGATGGTGACTCAGGAGGTCCCCCTTAGTTTGATGGCTAAGTAGTTGGCCCCTCTCTCCATAAACACAATTTGTTTCTATCCCAGGCCTGAAGCCCTAGGGACTTAGACAGCCAGGGAAGGGGGACACTGGCATTTCTATATTTAGATACATGATTACACCAACTTCAGACAAGAAACTGTCTAAAAGAGAAGTTTTTTAAAAAGTCCTTGAGTCACTTACAGTTTCTAATTGTGTTGAGGAGAAACATTTTTCTAATCAAAATTGTCCCACCTGGGGAACAGAAAGCCCAGAGCGTAGTCAGCACAAATCTGTTAGTGTTTGGCAAACCAGAGAGCATTGTGTGTGTGTACGTACACACACTCACACACTGTTTTTTTCGTAATGAAACCCAGTCTGTGTGTCATCCTCCATGCATTCCCATTTAAAACTCCACCAAAACATACTGCTTCAGAGCAATTTTAACATCAAAAACATTGCAGCTTGAAAAGAAAAGTTACCACAGGAAGTATGCATTACCTAAATTTAGATCAAAGTTAGAATGACTTTAAGAAAAAAACAGTGATTCTTTCTCTTCCTGCTCCCTTCACTATTCCCAAATACAGATTACTTGTATTTCCCATTAACTGCTGTGCACATTTATTGAAGACTTTTCTTTGATTTCAAGGGACTACAAGTTTTTTATTTAGTAAGACAGCGAGCCTGAAGTACAGTTAACTGTCTTGCTGTTTTGATTCAGAAAGGAGCCATTAACTGAGTGTGTGTTTAACCTATCACTAACTTATTATGGACAGGAAGTATTTCGATGGCGCTATTATACCTAAAATAGCATTCTTTACTGGGTAGAGTATTTAAACAACATTCGTTTCTACAGCATTACGTAACCAACAGGAAACAGTGACAGCAAAATTTCCAATATGTTTACCAACTTTTAAGTTATATAGTTATTTACACAGTAGAGCCTGTTGATACCTAACCAAATGATACTTACGTTGTTTCTAATGCGCCTGGGCTACTTATGATGAGGCTATTTAGAAATAGTCTAAAAGGAATTTCTTCTTGTTATTTGGCTCCATTAGAAAGGCAAACCATATTTTACACTGGTAGTATTTCCCTCCAAATGTGGTAAATTGTATGACCATTTTTTAATAATTTCATGTGGGGCAAATGGAAAATTACACTTTTTTAGAAAAATTTTGAAAAAATGATTTGTAATTTATTAGGATACTTACGTTATTAACATGCATGTGCTCTTTACATTTGCTTCAGAGAACAAGTAGATTTGTCACATGAAAGTTTCATAAAACCAGAAAAAGGAAAGAAATCAAGTTCAATTTTCATTTTGTAGAACTTGTATAAAAATCTTCTTGACTCATTTTCTGCCTGAAATAGTTTAAACTAACTATTCCAATTGATGTGGCTAATTTGAGCATTGGAATAGATGCCTAAGCAAAACTTTGAAGTATCTTGGCAAAGCGTTTTAAAGGAAGGCATTAATCTTTTTGTCTTGTGAAGAAATCATGCCTAACAAAGTGGAGAGGGACTAGAACTTTGGATGAGAATTAAAGCTGACAAAAATTTGGGGTGGGGGGGATGTTTGATCAGAAACGTAACGTGATCAAACGCATGCCTTGAACTTATATGACTGCAGAAGAAAATGGCATATTTGTCAAATTTGATTGCTAAGCCCAAAGGGGTATAGACATTCTGAATTTCATCTCCTTGAAGAACATTTGAAGTAAATGTAAGACAATTAGATTAATGTTAAATGTATACTCCAGAAATTGACAGAATAAGCCCAAGCAAAGCAGTAATATCTCTAGTGGGGAAATTGTCATAATGCCTTTTTCTGATTGGAAACTGCATGAATTCAAGCAGTGCCCTACTTAGGAGTCTCCAAAGAACCTATTTCTTTTGAATCTAATGCCAGTAAGTTCCTGCATGGCTCTCTCAAGACATATCAGTGTTTAGTCACTTGTCAGACCCAGACTGATCTACAGTTAGTTTGGTCAACTCTTAAAATGGCAAAGATTATATTTTGAAAATCAGTTTTTACACATGAAAATAACGGATTTTTTAATTTCTAATTATTTGAAATAAGAAAAAAAACAATAAACAGATTTAAAGCATCCAAATCTATTTTAAACATATATATATATATATACACACATGAAACGTTAGACTTCTTTTAAACTCATTATATTAGACACAAGAGTAGATTACAAAGGAAGAAACATGAATCCTGTCAGAACTCTTTGAAACTGCAATATTTATTTTTCTGTTTGAGATGGCTTAAAGTATAATTTTATTGGCATGGAACGACTAAAGGTAAAAAGGAGTGATAGGAGTCTAAACCTAAAGTGGTGTTCATCGATATTGTCAAATCTTTTACACGTGTTGGGGTTTGGGGGCAAATGTAAGAGCATTCCCTGAGGAAAATGTACTTTATTTTTATGATGGTTTATGCGAACCTATTTATTCTGGATACTTCTCATCCAAGGCAATCTGCAACGCTTTCTCAAGAAGCAACTTAAAACAGCTACCCTTCCTCACTCCCCCCAAACAGTGAGCTTCAAGGGTCACGTTCTAAAATGGTCCACACGAGGCAGAGGCAGACAGTGAGGCACTTCACAGCTTCTTCGAGCCTCTTTCTTACCTCTAGCTATTTTCGTGACACAACCATAAGGATATCACACATTTTTATGAATCGTTTTTCTGAGGAATGAATAGCAATTATAGGCATTTCTATGAGAAACTTAGTTGATCCTGGGGAAGTTTTTTAGATTATGTGGTGAAAGGAATTCATCAGGTTGACTGTCCTTTACTATAGTAAAGACTCTGTCCTTGGAGAGCAATACATGTTTATTTTGATGTTTATGCCTTACGTATTCAGCCAAAACGTGATAAAGAGAGATTTGCAATGGAGTTGCTTTACATGTCTCTGGACTTCCACAAAGTCCCCGTATGCATTCAGAAAAGAAGAGTTGGCCATAAAATAGTTATGTAAGTAGTGCGAGCAGCGCTGCCTACATTCAGCCGTTGAATAGGTGCCCTAGGCAAGTGGTCGTGAGGTGCGGGACAAGAGTTCACTGCGTTTTGGTTCCCTTGTGCCTCTAATACTATGAAATTGTAGCTACAGGCTTTTAAATGCAGCCTGGCCCCTGCATAAACTATGTCCTTCAGGGCTGAGCGAAAAACACAGTAATGTGCTTCCTCTCGGGAGGAAAAACTGGCCATGTCGCCCTTGGAGGGGATAGATACACAGTGAGGTACCTTCCTCAGGAGTTTTAAGGATCATTGTGTCTGTCTGTACTGTAGGTTGCTAACTTTGGACCCTAACCCTCACCTAGGGCATCTCTCTGCCACATTTGATGTTTCTGTATTTTGTTGGAAATGGGTGGCTAACCTAACTAGAAAATGGTCTTGTAATTGCTCTAACAACGCATTAGGAATTCCCTGGAAAACAGTGTTCTAAGTTATTGCTAAGCTAGTCGATTGAACACTGAATCAAATGAAATGTCACTTCAGTTTATCCTTCCTAACTTGAGAAATGTCCAGTAAAAAGACTTCCCATAGAGATAACTACATTTGCCACAAAATGCAAAAACCTTAGCAAATCCAAACTCTACATGGGGACTAGGAATTGTATGTAGGATAAAACCCTAAGCCCTTCTGCTCATATAATGATTTCGTTTGCATTGCCAGTGAAGATGAAAGGGTTAGTCACGGACCAGGATTCAAAGTCCATTCAGTGACTTTGGGGAAATTGCCTAACTTATGTTTTTCCACCTACACATCAAGAAAGTCATTCTTACAACTTTCTTCACTAGAAAGTAATCCCAGCATTTAACTTAGCCATTTTCTTGTGGTTGGCACTGCCATTTTCTTATGTGGTTGGCACTGTCTGATTTTAAATACTTGGCACATAGATAGGTTCTGCTTAAAAAAATATAAAATCCGTTGACCTTTCTGGAAGAATAGTACTAGGTATAAAATAGTGGTGATATTTACTTTATATTTTAATGTTGATAATTGAAATGAAATTATTTTAATAAAAGGAAAGCCCTAAAAAACATTTTTATGGCTTCTATGAAGTCTCAGGTTGGTAGGTGCTATGTCTGGGGTACAACCTGTTTTTATCCTGCTTCCCTACATTTTGTCATTTAAACTGATGAGTGACTGAGAAAGCCAGTGTCATTCGAAACTGAAAGTGCAAGCAGGAGAAAAACACCACTCAAAGTGAAAAGGCAATGCTTAGCTATTCATGGTTACTTCAACCTTATTTTGCGTTTTACCACCTGCTCTTAAAAAAAAAAGTTCTAAAAGGAAAGCGCCATTTATTAAACACTGCTTTAGTGTAAATTTGGATCATATTTTCTACCAGTTTTTTGTTACTCTTGTTATTTCATAAAGAGAGCTAACCACAAAACCTAGACCTGGACTGTAAGTCATAGTATACTTGTGGTTAACTAGAAATATACATACTCATGAGCAATTGAATTATTAGCATAAAATAAAGGGGAACTGATAAGTTGCCAATGAATCACAGTGCTGGAAGAGAGCTTTTTTTCCAATTCAGTCGTATCTCTTTTTACAGATGACAAAATTGAGGACCAAGAGGTTAAGTTATGTGTCCTTTGTCAATTTAATTTGTTTAAAGATGATCAATTAATGGTTAGGCCTGAGGCCAGCGTGTATCTGCACCTTTTTTATGTGGCTATGGTGCTTTATACCAGTCAGGGCTGTAATTGCAAGCGGGCCTGTGGTGCCCACTCCTAGAGTGGGACTGGATAAACTCTTCTGTTTGTTAACTGCAGCCTGGCAGTGAGCTGGACAACTTGGAGGAGATTTTGGATGATTTGCAGAATAGTCAATTACCACAGCTTTTCCCCGACACGAGGCCAGGCGCCCCTGCTGGATCAGTTGACAAGCAAGCCATCATCAATGACCTCATGCAACTCACAGCTGAAAACAGCCCGGTTACACCTGTTGGAGCCCAGAAAACAGCACTGCGAATTTCACAGAGCAGTGAGTATGAGATATTGATAGTATTGCCAAGAAATTCCCATATAATCACCATTGGAAACAGGGATTATTAAAATCTGATGCAAACAGCTTAGTCACTTCAAAGTTTTTATGGTCAGATAGCACCATCTACTGTCCTGGTCCCTGCAAACAGTTTTCAGAGTGGATTCTCACCATCATGGCTTCCCAGCGTTCTCTGTGGTTAATTTAATCAACGTGGTGTGAGCCTGACCTGCACAGATAAAATGTTTTACATGATTGTTGTATTTCCTTGCATTTAAGTCACTGCCTTCAGAAATGGAGTTTGAATTAGGTTTTGGGTTTTAATATGCAACTTAAAATATAGAAAATTAGTGCTGACTTTTTAGGAATAATATACTATTAAAAACTCAAACTATTTAAAATATTTTGTCCTCTTAGGAATCCTCACATAAATACCAGTTTTACATGGAACTTTATCATATAAATGTTTTATAACTTCATTTTAAGTTTAATTAGTTTGATATAAAGCTTGATTTTATAAGTTTAACATGAATTCTTCCTTCACTATGAACACTTAGTTTACATACTTGATAGTTGCCTAAAGTTGTCCAATAGGTTGAATGAAAGAAAATATTTTTCCTGTTTCAGGGACATAATTGATAGAAAGATAGTCTCCTTAGTGTTAAATTGGTAAACAGAATGATTTTTTTTTTCTGCTTCAAATATAGTGTAACCCAGAGCTTAGCATTGGTTTCATACCAGAAATGGCAACGATCAACCAAATCACAAAATATCTAATTACTAGATTTTTTTCTCGAGTGATGCCTGATCATTCTGAAAAGGGTAAAACAAAGTAGAGTTTTTGCTTTTATCTCTCAAACCTGCCTATCTCTTGGGGAATG
Organism: Rhinolophus ferrumequinum; assembly: GCF_004115265.2. Lineage (NCBI taxonomy): Eukaryota > Metazoa > Chordata > Mammalia > Chiroptera > Rhinolophidae > Rhinolophus > Rhinolophus ferrumequinum. Next base: position 11,350,788 of record NC_046297.1, read on the forward strand.
GAGAGTTACTTATGGACCACGGGCGATCACAAAGTCAGAAAGTTGAGAAGAAACGCACCAGAAAGTTCATGCTTATTAAACAGAGGAATTAACGAAGGACAGACTATGTACGAACTCCTGGTTCCTCTATCTGTACCTACTAATAGTGTTCAGATTATTCAATGGTAACCACATAACTAAACCTGAGGAAATCATGATTAACCATGAACATAATTTCGATTCCAAGCCCTAATTCTTCTAAAAATTTAATTCTGTTATTGTTAAGAACCTTTCCTTTTAAATGTTCCGTTTCATATTATGTTTATATAATTCAGAGAAAGTAAACTACTTTATCATTTAATAAATTTGTGCTTTAAATTATAATTTATAATATATTTGTACTTTTAAAAATGAATGACACTGTTACCAAATTACTGGTCTTCTTTGTGATAGCATAGTGTATTCGTGTAGAGCGTATTACACAATAAATTCTTGTGAACTAACCATAAAACTCATTTTAAATCTAAATGTATCTAGAATTTTAAAAAGCTGTATTTAGAAGAATAAACAGGGCTCTAAAGCTTTAATAATTGCTTCAGGTAGCAGAGTTTACACTTAAAGATATGTAACTTCCAATGGGAGTACACACCTTTAACCTAATTCTACTCCTAGGAAAGTCCAGTTAAGACCTGATATTCTAACGTTCAAACCAACCTTCTGGGTTTGGTGCTGCAGGAGATATTTATAGGTTCATAGTTGAGACAAAGCAATACTCCTAAATATGGATAATATAACATATGCAGAAAAAGTATTTGTGGTTTACTTAGCAAATACAATTGAATATTAGAAATTAGTATTGGAGAGAAAAAATACGATAAATGATGATAGACTTTATTTTTCTTTTTTGTAAGAATGTTAATGATTAAATTAGAGACTTGTTGATTAGATTACAGGTCTTCATTTTAGTGCTGCATGTGTTTTTGTCTGTGAATTTGTCTTTTATGTAGGCAGCTGGTCCCTGGTGTGCGTATCTTTGTTATTTCACAGACGATATTTTCTCTAATCACTACTTCTGTTGCTGTTCTTTTCCATTATCCTATATTAACCTTCAATTTTCATTTGTTTTCTCCTTAGCTTTTAATAACCCACGACCAGGGCAACTGGGCAGGTTATTGCCAAACCAGAATTTACCACTTGACATCACATTGCAAAGCCCAACTGGTGCTGGACCCTTCCCACCAATCAGAAACAATAGTCCCTACTCAGTGATACCTCAGCCAGGAATGATGGGTAACCAAGGGATGATAGGAAACCAAGGAAATTTAGGGAACAGTAGCACAGGTAAGGGCTCGAATGTACTGTTACTTTACTGGGTTACTTAACTTAATGACGTATTCATCCATATCAAGCTAGTAGGATTTCTCAAGTGAAATTTTTATGTTAGAAGCTAACATTTGAACGTAAGAAAAGTCTACAGCTTTTCGCCGTGAGAGTGGCGTATGAAACATCGGAGAGCATTCCAGTAAGCTGACGGGTTTATTCTGGGATCACTGCTGTCACAAGGTTTCTCATCATTAACCCTGTAGCATAGGCTTAGTTCACTTCTACTCCAGTTACTGTTCTCGACATTGTCATGATGTGTGTAAAGTAATGGGTGGTTGCTAACTTTTCGTGATAATCTGATAACCCCACAACTTCCTATTAATTGATGGTTTGTGTTTGGAGAATTTCAGAACGAAGTTTAAAATTCAACCAACCTTTCATACTTACAAACAGTATAATTCTCATTCAGAAAAGTATGAATTAAAAATAAAAAACTTTAAGCATTAGTATGCCTGGCCTTATAGTAACTGGTCCAGGGCTCCGTGTTCGAAGGTGTATGAAGTGGCCTGTGACCTGGTTTGGACCTGGACCGGCCATAAGTTAAGTGTCTGCCAAGTTGCCTGAGCATGTTCCCAAGTGGTAGTCACTGCCTGGCGCCTGCCACGTTCCCAAACTTCCCTCTGGTTCAGTCTGGAATCACTGTGGCAGCACGTGTGGCTGTTACCACCATGTCCTGTGCCCGGTAGTATGTTTCTCACAGACACAGCAGGATGCTGCCTCTTCTAGTGAAGAACAGCTCACAACTTATATAGGTTTTCTTCCTTTGTCAAAATGACGTACTAGAGACAAAGGCATTGAAAGAATAGCTGTTATTAAAAGAATTTATATTGGTGGGTGTTTAATTTAGGGTTTTTCTTTTGTTTGTTTTAGCAGTCTTTAATCCCTGTATACAGTTGCCATTTCGATAGTTATCTGAAAACAAGAGTTCAATTTAAGGAAAAAAGGTGGATTGTTTTACTTTTTGTTGTTGATAAGCAATTTATAGGAAACGTGAACTATGCTGTATTATTAATAGAATAGCTTATTCATTCAACAAATATTTATTGGGTGCCTATCATCAGGGCCGTGAACTGACTACTTCAGTAATTTGTGTATTCACAGAAACACCACCATATTAATTTCACATAATTTTGTAAGATACAGTATTGATTTATGTTACTAAAATACTGATTTATGTAAAATTCTATAAGAGCAAAGGAGCCAGTGGTATTAAAGGTGGCTTTGTATTAGCAAAAAACAAGAAGATCTGAGTTTTTGTAGGAATCTTAAGTAGAAATTTGGGGGCACACCTATATTCATATCCGGGCAGCCTGGCAATCACAGGTGTCCAGGCTGTTACCATATAATGCCTGTGTTTTGTTTCCCCAAAAAAGGGAAAAAGATGGAGACTGCCCTAATACTGTTGAATTATGGATAAGACTTCTAGACTTTGTAGAATTGTGTTATATTATTTAGATAATAGATTTTTGGAAATCTAAAATGCCTGTTCTCCCATAATATCTTTGTCGTAGTTCAAATCTAATCTTAAAATGGTTTTTTAAAATATGTGTTGTTCTAATATTGTTCTAACTTTTTCAACCTAATTAATTATCCTTTACTCTTAATCACCCTAATGCAGCACATTCTCATTTCACCAGTAAAGAGTCACCCACAACACGTGGTCTCTCCGTTTCTTAAATACACCTTATTTTTAGTTGTTTATTATAATTATAGTAAATGAAAGCAAACCATGTATTTGAAAGCAGAACTTTTATACATCCATCATTAAACATTTCAAAATGAAGGGCCCTTACTTCGGGTTTTTCCAGGACCCTTAGAATATCAAGTCTTAGCCAATCTTTGGCCCTTGCCAGCACCCTGGGGGCCAGGCCAGAGAGCAAACTCTTGATCCCGCTTGCCAGTCTTGTGCTTTCATTGTTATGTGTGGTCAAATAACTATTAATATCTGAAGCATAAAAGGATTTTCACAAGTCTGTCCTAACCCATTCTAGATCTATATCATCAGGAATGTGGTGGTTCAGGTATATGGAAATAGTGGGCGTGGCCTTGCCCAGGCTATAAAGAAGTGTAGTAGAAAGACCAGGTGATTTCCTCATGTCTCAGAGGCTACCTTGGTCAGTCCTGAAGCTTCACAGATTAGAATTCTCTGAAAGAGCTTCGAGGATTTACAGTCTGGCACAGGCTTCATGGGATAGTCTCTGTGATTTTGGTTCATAATTCGGATATTGATCAATGAGCTTTTTACCTTGTTCCTTTTAGCCTCACCTCCCTTTTGGAAAGTAAAGCACTGACGTGTATATCAGCTAATGTGATTCACTTCCTGAGGAAGGAAGTTGGGGTTATCCACACGCCACAGCACCTGTTTCTAAGTACATATGGGAACAATTTTAACAGCTTTTCCGAACTATAAAGAGGGGCAAGTCCATGTTGTAAAAAACTTGGTAGTGATCTCTGATTCTTATTTCTTAGCCAAGGGCCCGCATCCGTCCCGATGAGGGCGTTAGCTATTGGGCTAGCTGCTTATTATAGAGTGATCATCTGGTGCACAGTGAGATCAGGGGCTCGTACATGCTGAGGATGTTCTCAGTTACTGCATCTCTCAGTTTCCTTTGGCTTGTCTGCAGGAATGATTAGTAGTAATGCTGCCCGGCCCTCCATGCCATCTGGGGAATGGGCACCACAGAGTTCTGCTGTGAGAGTCACCTGTGCTGCTACCACCAGTGCCATGAACCGGCCAATCCAAGGAGCTATGATTCGGAATCCAACAGCCAGCATCCCCATGAGACCCAACAGCCAGCCCGGCCAAAGACAGATGCTGCAGTCTCAGGTCATGAATATAGGTAAGGTTGTTTCACTGCTCTTGGTGGTAATTTTTATCCTTTCTCAGGAGAGTAATAGCCCCCTAAGTCCTTTCAAGACAAGCTGCTAATTTGCAGTGTAGGTAATCCCCCCATGTCAAGTTGTCATAAGTGGGATTTTGCAGGAACTCTGTAGAATCATAGTATCCCAAAGGTTTTACAGTTATGTAAGAGAATCAACTACTGTTGTGATCATTTATTTTCGTTACATTATCTAATTCAATTTTGGGGGGGGGGTTGTAAATTCAGTGTTGCACTCGAAATCTTATGTTTATGATATTTTTAAGAAGTATTTCAATGATTCAGCGGTGATTCCTAACTCTTGAGTGATCGTCAGAATGATCTCAGGGCCTTAAAATGCAGATTCCTGGGCCCTGCCCTAGACTGTTAAACCAGACACTCCTAGGTCCTCACTGAAGGTGCAGGGCCTTATAGGACATCTCACAGAATGTGAGGGTCAGTGGGATTCGATTTGCATACAGTTTTCATGTGGCTAAAATTAATGGCCCAGTACATCGTGTGAGTCCATTCATAAGAAATGTGCAGAATAGGCAAACCTGTAGAGAAAGAAAGTACACTAGGAGTTGCCTAGAGCTGGGCTCTGGAGGGGAAATGGGGAGTGCCTCCTAACGGTCACTCTTTGGGTTTCTTTTGGGGGGAATAGAATGTTCTAAACTTGATTGTCGTAATGGTTGTACAACTCTGCAAATAGGCTAAAACCCATTGACTCATACACTTTAAATGGGTGAATTGTATGGTATGTGAATTATATCTCAATAAAGCCATTATTTTTGTAAAAATTAATGGTCTGTGTAACTCATACTCAAGATTATTTTCTTAATCATTGACATATTAACCTTCCTCTTACCTTGTGCATTAGCATAACTCAGGTAAGTTAATGTTTATATCCTTTTTTCATATACTTAGATATTACAGCATGCGTAAGCGCTAAATCATTAACGGTGCCACGATAATGCAGAATTCTCATCCTACGTCTGGCGTCAGTTTTCTTACCTAGCTATATATTAGGTCGGTGCAAAAGTAATTGTGGTTTAAAGGGCTAAAAATAATGGCAACAATTGCTCAGTGCATTTTGAGTTATTGTTTTCTGAATAATAACATTCCTATTTCCTTTCTACAGAGAATGTACTTTGAGTTAATGAGTGGTTCCCAAACACAAATTTGTTATCATTTGAGGCTTGCATGAAAAATGACCAGAATTCCGTGCAAAAGTAAACTGGGAAATTTTTTAAATATTGATTCCTTCTTTAAAAATCATAATAATACGTTAATCATTGTCACCCCCTAATAACTTAAATAAATAATCTGAGAAACTAAGAAAAAAATCAGAATAATAAATCCCTTATATCCAGCAACTTAATTCATCCTCAGTCTTTCTTAACTAAAGGGCAGGCACTCACCTGGCTTTTGAGCTTGAAATATGGCTCTGTGAGCTTTAGTGTAGCTGAATTTCTCTGATATTTAATAAACTCAGAAAAAGTTGAGAACTCAACAGAAAATCTATTATAATGGAAAACAGGCCTACAGATAATGATAACAATGAAGTGATTAAAAACTCATATTACCCATTACCCTTAAACCTGTGAAAAGAACTTGGAAGGAAGAGCACGTGTGAGTGGTCTAGGCCCCCTTTCTGCCCCACCCTGAGCCTGGCTAGCTGAATCACAGTGAGGGCCAGCACTATTCAGAAATATGGCCCAGCACCCCTGTGCCCTTTGGGGGTCTACAAGGCCAAACTGTTCTCCTTCTTCCCTCTTTATTCTTTCACGAATGTATTGTACAGTAGAATTCTAGAAGATACATGCTGTGTGAAAGCACAGTAGATGGAATGTGAAAGCAGATAGGAGATTCTGGGTCTCTTTTATCAATCCAAAAATGATTTGCAAAAATGTGAGACAATGTCAGTAAAAGATTTCTTTTTCCATTAAAGAAAAGTTTAGTTTATCTTAACATGTAGTGGGCTTATTATGATGATTTTAAATGAATTAATAATCATTTTTCTATTTGCCAGTTTTAATTTCCAATAACAATAAATATCGATAAGCTGTATAACCTGCAGACATAAAAGCTGCCTTTCTTTTTTAAGAATATAAAGGGTCTTAAGTTAAAAAGGTTTAGAACTGCTGCTCTCGAGATTCCCTAAAGTGTATGATAGGCTTGATATTTATTGCCTTTATTTCTATATCAGAATAAAAGTTCAGACTTACTATTGCACCTAATTATTATTGGTTCTGTCTTTTCCATTTTCTAAAAACCAGATGTTTTGCTTTGTACTATATAACAGAAATAGACACTTTCCTGATTACAAGTTATAATATTGGGGGGATTTTTGTCTTCTTGTTTAGGGCCATCTGAATTAGAGATGAACATGGGGGGGCCCCAGTATAGCCAACAACAAGCTCCGCCCAATCAGACCGCCCCGTGGCCGGAAAGCATCCTGCCCATAGAGCAGGCATCTTTCGCCAGCCAGAGCAGGTGAGTGCTGAGCTCCCAGAAAGCCAAGGGAGGGGTGCTTCATGAGTCCTTGATTCATCTTCCATGTGCCTCTGCCAGGAGTTCATCTCTTTCTTTTGAATACTTGGTGCTTGACCAATCGTCATGTATTCAGACTGTACTGTCTGCTGGGCAGGGGGTATAGGGGAGAAGGACGTCTAAAAATCAGTTAGACTTAGGGCATGTCTTTAAAGAAGTTACAGCTTAGTTGGAAAATCAAATATGTACACTAATAAGTGTAATATGAGGTGTGCACTATAAATGCCGTAAGAGAAATAAACCATATTTCAAGAGCTCATCCACCTGGGGTGATTGGGAAAGGCTCCAAAGGCAGGAAGAAAAGGTATAATTTCAGGAGGCAGAGGTGGCAGGAAGCCAGTCCACCTGGCAAAGCAGCATAATCATAATCAGGACTAGGTGTTATAGAAGCAGCACGATATGTTTAGGGTAACAAAATCATCGAGTTTTATGTTACGTGTATTTCACCACGTTGGGGGAAAAAAAGGCAGTATCAGAAGATGTGGCTGAAAGAGTAGATTAGTAATAACATAGATTTATAGAGAACCTTAAATACCAAACTGGAGAATTCAGACGTTGTACATTAAGCCGTTGAAACAGTTTTTTAAAAAAGGAAGTGGTATGTGAACAACCTTACTGAGTTTTTTTAGTTCTGATTATCAGTCTAATCATTTTTGGTTCTTTGTAGCTCATCTTTTCTCTCTGATTGCTTTTGAGCAATTCTTTGTACCTGCTGTGTTGTAGCTTCACCACCATGCGGCTAGGGGTGGGTTTATTTATTTATACTACGTGGTATTGGGGATGTGTTGTTCATTTCTAGGCTTTCTGTTTGCCTGGTTAATTTTCATAGCCTCTTTTTGCTTGTTTGTTTTCGTGATTCCATCTTTATGTCATTATACATTACATTCATCATTATTTTCTAAATTTCTTTATTTAATACCAACATGTGGATTTCTTGGAGTTCTAAATCCAGTGAGTCACTCTCACTCATGGCGACCTGTGTCCCTGACTACTTTGCTAATCTTTCTTTGGGAGTTCAGAGCTGATCCCAGCCAGTGAAACATCAGGGGTTGAAAGTGAGGACACTTCTCTTACGATAATTTGTGGTGGTCTCTGCCAGGAGTGGGGGTCACTGCTCACCTGGGTCTCCTCCGGGTTCCCTCAGCTCAAATGCAGCAGTCTCGGGGCAGCTCTCTGACCTTGCTGTGCTTTATGGATAAAAGCACGCCTGTCACCAGCAGCTCAGGGCTTGCTCAAGTTTAAGCTCATCGGTGTTTTTTGTTTGCCTCTTTGACAGTTGCATTATTCCCGGCACAGACAACTTCACAACTGCATTACATGCATCATCTCCCTGATTTTTAGCAGCGCACTTGCAGCAGATGTTGCACAGGTGACCTTGAGGCCGGGGTGATGGCTGCTCAGCTATTTGGGTGCACAAAGAGCCCCAAGGCTGGGAGATAGCTGGGAGCCTGCGCACAAGGTAGCGTGGGAACTTATAGGCTACAGGCATTGTTTTCCAGGAAGTAAACTTCTTAGGAAACCCAAGCTGGAGAAATTTGGTCTTGAGCTCTCATATGTAAAGAGCTGAGGTTAGAAGCTCAATGAGGACCTTACTACAGACTGAATGGCCTGGCCTTCCCTTGGGGTATCATTCTAGTCTAAAATTATGTAATACTCTTACCACATTCACAAGTGAGGAAAGTCAGCAGAGTTTCTGAAATTTCACGAAGGTAGAATACATTGCCAGAGCTGCTTTTTCGGTGTTTTTTTTAAATACAAGTTTCTGAGGGAGTCCCACTCTGGGATGTCATGCTTTTGTCATAGTCAGCGTTGCACAGCTCAGAATTGTGATGTAGTGCCCATTTCCTTTCTGTATCTTCAGGGTGTGATAAAGGATTCAGAGGCTTCATTGAAGTTTTAAAAAAAAAAACAAAATAGCAGGAGATGAATATGAGCCTAGCAATAGGATTTGTGAGAAAAAGTAGGGACCTGGTTATTTGACTGAAAGAAGAGTAGGGGAACTGCTCAATAACTGTCTTAGGGAGATGAAGGAGGAAGGGCGTTCACCAGCTGTATTCCATTCACTTAGGGGGAGGAACAGGTGTTTTCAAGCCCCTCTGAAGCACCCTTGGGATTCCATTAAAAGGCAGGTCTGCATTTCTGACAAGCCCCAGGTGATGCCAACACTGCTGGTCCTCCTGCTGTAATTTGAGTAGAAATGAGGCAGTAGGAGAACAGACAGACAGAGCCACAGGCAGGTATGAGCCCTCTCCAGGCTTGCTCCCCAGGGCAGTGGCGCCTCCATCACTGGGTTTGCTGGGGAGTAGAGCAGCCTGTGCTATAACCACTTCAGTCATCCTTGGAGGCAGTACTTTCTCAAGGTCCTTCCAGCTCTTTGAGTCTGATTTCGTGGTGTCAGGCAGTGTTAATGCTCTTTCGACATATGTTTATTTGACATGTTAAAAACCCACCCATTTCCATGGAAACTTGCAAGTAAGAAAAATGTAGTACAATAATTAAATCCAGCACCTGATAGTTGTTTCTGAATGAAATGTCCAAGACTTGTATCTAGGGTAAACTAGGCCCAAAGTCAGGATTTTCACTGTTGCCCAAACAGATGAAAGTTCTGTTTTAAAAAAGGAATTCCAGATTTTACTGAGTCCCATCACAGAGGCAGCTTGTTCGGTTTGCTGAGCAGGTTCTGGGACTCAGCATGCCCCGTTCTGCTGTTGCTTTGGTTACTGTCTGTCAGCTTTCTTTGTCTAAGAACTGTGTGAACAAAACAAAACATTTCACCGCTTTGAATGTTATTTCAGTTTTTCCAGTCACCTACCCCACTTCTTTTATTTTAAATAGTTTAGTTTGGAAGAAATTTATGACCAACTTTATGATAATTTCAGTCATAGAAATTCAGAAGTGATGGATAACAATGGTTCACACCACGTCTCTCTTTTGAAATAAAAGAAAAGCAGTGCCTTTTTTTTAACCTTCTTTATAAGTGTCAGCATTAGTATTTTGTATTTTTACTGCCTATGCATTTAGTAATAGGTTGTTTAATATTTATTTCTGTAGTTCCATTGTGGTTTTTTGCCTTCATTCATCTGGTATGTAAAAGAGATATTTAAAATATAGTCCAAAATTTATAGATGATTTGTTTGAATATTTCTGTTGGATTTATAAAAGTGATTTTCTCTTGAAATATAGTGGCTGCCTCGTGAACGACTTGCTTTTTTCACGTTAAGTTCAAAATTTCAGAGTTAATTGGTTATCTCTCATTTGAAATGTATCTGAGAGTAAAGTTTCTTTTGTTGACTATTTCTCATTATGTGTAGTAGCTGCTGCTTTTCTGCAGAAATACATGTGAAAAGTGATGGTAATGGTATGGTTTCTCAAACATGACTCAGAATTGACCTTATTGTCTTTATTGCCCTCCTTAGTGTCCTCCTACTCTGTAAATAAAAGTGCAGATTTCAAGAAATGAGGTTTCTATGGATGATAGACCTTTCTCTTGCTAGTTTATTACTTACCATGTTGCACGAGCTTGGGGCCTGTGTGTGTTCATCTTTTTATTTCTCTGAATTTCATCATTGTCTTAATAAGAGGTGGGATCAAACACTGCAGTGAATGTTTAAATTTAAGAAATTTATTACCGTAAAAGATTCATTGCCATTAATCCATCTCAAAATACCACCCCACCCCCCCACTTTGAATACACTTATCATTCTTGCCACTTTCTGATGCAGTTCTGGAAGTCCTCTTTTGTGAGTGTTTTTAATTGTGCTGTCATGGCTGCTTCAATTTCCTGAATCATTTTGACTTTGGGGAAGAGCTAGAAGTTGCACGATGCCAGATCCGGTAAATAAGATGGATGAGAACACACTGTAATGTTTTTATTTGACAGAAATTGCCAGATACCAGAAGTGATGTGTGACATGGAGCATTATTGTGATGGAGGATGATTTACAGCACACTTTAAAACACACCTTCTCTCAACCGTAGCTCACACTCAACTGACAGCACCAAAGAAGTTAAATCTTGTCACGCACTGTTACTAAGGTTCAGTGCACCGCTTCCCATATTGAAGATCCCTGCCTTTCCGTTGGATGGCACTCAGCAGCAGCATTCACCATATTTTGTGATCACAACGGAAAGGCTCCGTGTCACACATGGCTTCTGGTACGGCAATTTCTGTCAAATAAAAACATTACAGTGTGTCCTCATTCACCTTATTCACTGGATCTGGCACAGTGTGACTTCTGCCTCTTCCCCAAAGTCAAAATGACCATGAAAGGTCAACGTTTTGAATCGATTCAGGACATCGAGGCAGTCAAGACAGTGCAACTAAAGACACTCACGAAAGAGGACTTCCAGAACTGTGTCAGAAAGTGGCAAGATGATGGGATAAGTGTGTTCGAAGCGAGGGGAAGGATTTTGAGGAGGATTAATGGCAATGTGTCTTCTACTGTAATACTTTTTTTTTTTTAATTTAAACATTCACCATATTTTTTTATCACACCTTGTATGATCTGTGTCTTTAAGACACCATCTAGATTGTGCCTTTATTTGTATTAATAATTGTTCAAAATGTAGGAAAATAATTTCTTCATTATGTTGGTGACCATTTAAAAAGCTGGATTGGAAGTCTGGGTCAGTATTTTTTCTATAAGCCAAGCGTATTATGATGTCTTTAAGGCAAGTGATAAATTCATGGTCTGCCCAAATTTATGAACCTAAGCCACAGTGCAATGCATTTTTCTGGTTATAGGGTATGATATCCCAGCTAGATCAGGAACCTTTTATTTCCATCAACTGTTAACTTACTATAACCTATATAGTTCAAGTACTGGACCAACCAAGAGATTTAAGATATCCTCACTAGGCACAGTCTGAAGTTGATGTTTTTAATGTAAATGCCAATATCAATGTAGTACAACATAGTAGGTGGTGCTAGAGTTGGGAGGAGAGTCGGGGTGGTCAAGAGTGGCTGTGAAGGAGATAGTGGGAAGGTAGGGTCTTAGATGGAGAAGAGAGTGGGAAGTATGGAATGATGGGTTCTGGCATTCCGATGTGTACATGGCATCTTCTGGAAAGAAAGATCAATTGTCTGGAATAGCTGGGGCTCACAGGAAGTTGTGGGCACTAAGTGTAGAAAAGTTAGGCTTTACCAAAGTGTGTCCTGAATTCCACCACCACCACCACCACCACCACAACCACCCTGTCCCAGGGACTTGGGCATTTTCTCGGGAGAGGTGAAGTAAGAATACTGAGTCAGCTTGATAAAGTGGGTTTCGTAAAGAACCTGACAGCATCATATTAGAAGAATCAGAGAGAGACTGGAAGCAGGAAAGTATCTTGAGAGTCCCAGCTTGAGTCAGACAGGGCCTTGACCAAAGTGGGAAGGCCTAAAGGTACTGTTTCACTTTCGAATCTGTGTCATACGTTAGTTCGATATATTTTTTTTTTAATTAAAAGAAATAAAAAGCATGTAACAAAAATGGGTTGTTTTATTAGGAAACCATTTAAATGTGAATGAGTATTTGCGTTAGTTTTGGGAGCTTTTTTCCTTAGGCATTTGGTTGTGTCTTCAGTAGGGTGAGTTTGTCTTGCAAAGAGACACCACCTCCCCCTTCCCTGGCACTCTGGGTTTCAGATCCAAGCCTGGGTTCATGCAGCAGCCAGGCAGCTTTGCTGGAGTTAAAAGAGAGCAGATCTTCCATTAGCCCGTCACCATGGAGAGATGGCGGTGGGGGGCGTGGTTGTACAGAAATGAGGCCTCTGAAGAAACAGAAGGTGAAAATTAGGAAATAAAGCTAAAGAAAATGCTTGCCTGCCTCGCTGAACTAGCGTCTTTGGGGCATGAGGTCTCAGGACTGGGAGAACTTCGTACGTAGACAGCATTCGTGTGTTGGCTGACTTGAGGTCGTTTTTCATGAAACTTAGCACATCCTAATGTCGGTCACTCCTCATTGGGGAATTTCCTCCTATCTTTGCTTCCGTGACAGGCACTCCTCCTGTGGTTTTTCTCCTCCTTGTCGCTGCTTTTCTCTGTCTGTTCCTCCCTCCCACTCCCTCAGTGCAGCAGTAGTGGAGTGGATTTGACCACCTTTGCATCTGAAAAGTTCATACTGGGAGAGCGTGGAAGGGCAGTGGTGCGGAGAGGAGGCACGTGGACAGTCCCACAATGAGCAAGAGGCTCAGAGTCGGTGGAGGCACTTAACTCTGCAGGAGCATTGGGGGGGGGGGGCGGCGTAGCGAACCCACCTAGCTCAGGCTGTACCTGCACTGCCAGGTTGCTGTGCCCCAGCGGTGGCACCGCAGGTGAGGAGTGGCATCGAGGGGCCTTAACTGAGTGACTTCCTTTCCATGTAACGAGGGATAGAGAGTATAGATTGGTTTTTAATGTGCCATGTTATAACTGTTTGAGACTGTTTGCTTGAATAATCAGGAATTCAGGATTCTAGACCAGAGGGGCCTGTTAAACTGTCTTTAGAAAACATGGCGTGTTAATTAAACTGGGTTAGATAGGTGACTTCGTCCCTGATGACTCTATTCTCACCTGCTTCAGAATGACATTACTTGCCTGTATCTTTTATTTTCTCCGAAACATCATACAGTAACTCGGAAAGTACAAATGAGACTGTTTTGGCAAAATACAAGTATTTCCCCTTTGGTGTTAAAGTAACTCAGAAGCTCTTTTTAAAAAGCTCCCATACTTTGTCAGTGAACATAAATTGTAGGAGTTTTATATACCATAGAATTTCGAGTTTAGTGTTACGATTTTATCACCTGTTAGCCTATATAATAACAAATATAATTGGCATATTTGTGATCTACTTTTGTTGGCTAACTCAGGGAAGCTAACAGCCACACTTGCTGAGGGCTTTAATAAATGTTTACAAGTCCTGCTTATGCGTGACTAAGAAATTTCCTATTAATCCAGTCAGTCTAGTGACAGCTGAGTTCCCAAAATTAATGTGGCTTTTGTAGTTCTTCCATGTCAGCCAGTCGGGTCGTCATAGCCTCAAATGAAATAAGACTACTCAATTTGTCTTTCCTACTAAAGTTCAGAAACATCCTTTGATTACTTCAGTGCAAAGTATAACAAATATCTATATGCTTGAGGAGTCGGCATAGATTTGTGGAAACAAAACAGTCGGGCGGGCCCTGACTCATATAGGTCTGTTGAAGTCCCAGCTTTGCAGTGTCTGCCTGTGTGATCATCAGCAAATGGCCTGACCTCTCTGAGTGTCAGCCTTGCCAGCTTTCAGTGGGGTAGGGGCAACAGAAATAAAAATCATACATCAGACGCCTAGATTGATGTCTGGCCTGTTAGGCATTGAATAAAGTATATCCGTTATTTTGGGCTGTCATTTTGTTCTATGTCCAGCTGGTACAAAGACCCTGAAAGTCAACTGATATTTTTGTCTTTAAGGGGGGAAAAAAAGTTCTCTAATCAACTAGCTGTTCCACAGGCCCATGATGAAGTTTGTCTCCTTACAGGCAGCCGTTTGGCAACTCTCCAGATGACTTGCTGTGTCCACATCCTGCAGCGGAGTCTCCAAGTGACGAGGGAGCTCTCCTGGACCAGCTGTATTTGGCCTTGCGGAATTTCGATGGCTTGGAGGAGATTGATAGAGCTTTGGGAATACCCGAACTGGTCAGCCAGGTATGCACAGAGGGCAGCTGGGGGGGCAACGCACTCACGCGGGCACGGAGATTTCCATTTTCTTTTGCTTACAGATAGTCTGCGTTTCAGAATACTTTTTTACCTCTGACCAAGCTAGCTCTCTTTTCTTTCTCCCCCTCTCCTTGTTACTGCCATGTAAACTTTTGCCCAAGAATGGAAAACACTGAGAATGAACTTTACATATAGTTACTGAGCTGAAAGGCAGAAACTCAAGTCCGGCTCACCTGATGACAGGAAGAGACAGACACTCAAGGAGCAGGGAGGCACTGCTGCCCCACGACCTTGCACCCTTTCGTCCCAAACACCAATATCCGTGATCACCGTATTAACCTCACACGTGTAGGCTAGTGATACGAAGCTATTTGTGCTAAAAGAATGCTTTGCACATTCGTTAGCAGAGGTCATTGTACAGGTAGCTGTCGTTCTTCAGCTGTGGCTGACCTTTGTGTGGCGTTAGCTCACAGCAGTATTCGGGATGTGTAAGCATACATGGGAACATAAAGAAGTTAACCAATCTTAGTGTGCTTAGTTAGCTTTCCTCCTCCTGGTAATTAATTGGTTACTTAAAGTAAGTCTCTGCTTTAAGAGTAATTTATAGCAGTAATACAATAAATAAGCTAGTAAGTCTCACGCAATAGCATAATACTTTCTGGCTCTGGCCACCTGGCTACGTGTGTGTGAAACGGCCATCCTGGTTTATTGTATAAAGAGTAACCGAGACAAAGCTATCACAGCCGTGCTGCTGTCTGCCTCTCTTCTCAGCATGGATGGTCTGCAATTCTTGTCACTAAAGACGACCTGCCAGTGTCCACTGCGCTGCGTGGTCATCCGACGTGTCAGGCGCATCTGTGAGGGAGGCGATGCAGACTCATGGAGACTTCTCTGAAGCATTCAAAATAGTCTTGTCATAATTCCCACAGTGCTGCAGACAGAAGTGGGAGTAAAGACTTGTCGATTCATACTGAGAACAGCAGAATGGAAAGAAATGACTTGAGGTTACGTGATATAACCTGAAATAAATCAAGAAAAGAAAATGGAGTTTAAGTGTTTCCTGTGTGGCTGGTTTGCTTTGTCTTTGGTGGTATTTAGAATTTAGCGTTCAGTACTATTATCCTTGACTTTTGTCTAAGTGACATTTAAAAATGTGATCCTTGGGGTTGCTGAGTAACTTGTAGCATTGCTTTGATCAAAATTGGTATCATTTTATCATTTAATATTTTTAGTCTCCTTTTCTTCCATTTCTTTGTATTATTTCTATTTTGTCTCATCAGATCCATCATCATTCCATCATATTACACTGAACTCTAGAAATGTAGTTATTGGGTGAAGTTGAGAAATGTGAAGTACAAATGGACTTTATTTGTACTCAAAGTTCTGAGATAGCTTTGTGGATATGGGTAGAGCAGTAATTCCACAGTGAATGGTCTCCCCCACGTAGACTTCATCCACATTTTTACAACCATCATGGGAAGGGGAGTGGGCCCAGTTCTGACGGGCCGACCTCAGGACCACCCTGATCTGAATGTGGCCAGCTCCAGGCCCCTGCCCCAACGTGGGTAGACTGGTTTGAGGAAACCTCAGGTGTTTTTGCTGTTGGCCTCTCCCCTCCTGTGTATCACGAGACTTGTAGCCATTACTGATGGAAGTAGAATGAAGAGGACAATTAGCCCGGTACCCCTTTCCACTCCACGCATGGCCAGTCAGGGCCACCTGGGTCTGGGGTGTCTACCTTGGAGAAGTTCGGGATTTTCTGCATCTGCCCCGTTCTGACCCAGATAGATAGGGGAGCCCTAAGTAGTCAAGACTGATAAACACATTAAATATGTGTAGTAGGTAATAATGGTGGCAAAATGTGGGGTATGTAGGAAATTCTCAGCCACAGAAAAGTGAAATAAAGGCAGCGTATCCAACCTGTGAGGAGCTTAGGTCCACAATCATAAACTGGATTGGAACCCACTACTGACTAGCTAAGTGGGCTTGTTGCAACTTGCTTCACATCTCCAAGTCTCAGTTTTGCTACCTGCAAAATGGGAATAATGGTGGTGGGAACCCCAACACTGCTGATCCCAGCTAGATACCAAGGTGGTTGTCTAATTAAAATGACTTGTACAGGTGTGAATAGTCGGTCAAAAAATGTAACACTCCCAGGGGACGTCTGCATTTTAAAGTCCAGGCCAGTCTCTGATTGGTGGAGTGAGTAGGCGGCATTCTGCAGTCGTGGCCCATGTTCCCCTTCCCTTGGAAGGAGTGGTGGTGGAGTCGGGCCCGAGCCCTGCTTCTTTTCTCACGGAACTGGATCTATTGAACAAAGAGGCTTTCCTAGAAAGAACAGTGAAGTCACGTCAAGCTAAAAGTAACACTGTGTAGTGAGTACAGTATAAAAAGCTTCGAGTCTACAGCAGTGAGAGAAGCCAGCCTTACATTTACCCTGCTGGTGTTGGTGCTTTTATTTATGTGTGTGTGTTCTCTGGGGGCTTTTTCTCTCCAGAGCCAAGCAGTGGATCCGGAACAGTTCTCGAGTCAGGACTCCAACATGATGCTGGAGCAGAAGGCCCCCGTTTTCCCACAGCAGTATGCGTCTCAGGCACAAATGGCCCAGGGTAGCTATAGTCCCATGCAAGACCCGAACTTCCACGCCATGGGGCAGCGGCCTAGCTATGCCACTCTCCGCATGCAGCCCAGACCGGGCCTCAGGCCCACGGGCTTGGTGCAGAACCAGCCAAATCAACTGCGACTTCAGCTGCAGCATCGCCTCCAAGCACAACAGGTGTGTTCTCTGTCGGGGCCTGGAAAGTCGGGGGTCGGGGGAACAGAGGCAAGACTGATGTGAGGTAACAACAATCACAACCTTGTGGAGGTCTGAACGCTCATTCTGTCCTTTCCAAGAGGGTGGAAGCTTTTTCAAGATAATCTTACAGTTTTCATACTCCTTTCTATGTTACTTACCTTCTTTCTTTCTCACTCCACTAACTCCAGCACAGGGCAGCTCTCCTTTAATTTCCTAACTCCCTTATTTACTGATGATCTAACCTTGAGCTCTCTGAGCCTCAGTTTTCATTCTGTACAGTGGGCTTGTTCTACGGTGTTGGGCAATGTGTATGTGTTTGAAGGGCCTGGCACAGTTTTTAGCCCTCAGTGAGCGCTCAGGACGACTAGCTCCCGTCATGAGTCCTCTCTCATGACAAAAATAGTCACTGTTAGCTGAATGGTGGCACAATGACGCTGCCTTATAACACGCCTATTTAGCTCAAGGAAACGTGTTCACATTGAAACAAGCCCGGACCGATTTCTGTAAGACAGCCGATAATAATGTTGCAGCTTTCAAATCATCTTTTACACGTGATGAGCACCTGCCTTTTTCTAGTCTTCTTCTCGACCTCCTTTTCTGATCATTCTCCTCCCTCCTTCCCTTGCAAACAGTATGTTCTCCACACAGTAACTCCCTAGTTGTAAGTAAACCTCACTCAGAACTAGCTGTACACGGGGACTGAGCCGCAGGCCACGGGCTTTCGGTATCCGACAGCACGCAGATGTTGGTTTGAGAGGGTTACTTCGTAAGGAAGGTGATTTGAGATAAAATATATTCTGTTTTAAAACTGTGTTCATTCTCCTGTGTGGATGCATTTAGAATCGCCAGCCACTTATGAATCAGATCAGCAATGTTTCCAATGTGAACTTGACCCTGAGGCCTGGAGTACCGACACAGGTAAGGAGCAGCCCAGCCGTCAGCTTTCACTGTGTCCGTCTGCCTTCTCGTCACTTCTCCCTCCTTGACGTCCCGCGTGACATAACTGAGGAGCCACCCGGTGCAGTCCGCGCAGATCTGTAGTGTCGTCCCGTTACCCACCAGCCTGCGCTTTTGTAGACCCCTCCGATTCAGTGTAGTCAATTGCCGCTATTCACATATGCTGTGTTCTGTAAAGTGAATGCAAACACTGAATTCATGGTACTGGGCCACTGATCCAAGGAGCAGGACAGGGTTAGGGTCCTGCGAGCCGTGGGTCACAACATATTCACACATCGAGCGCTGCGTAACCTTTTCTGAGGTGTGTTTCTGCTCCAGCACCTCGCTTAAAGTGTGTTGTTGATTCGTTAACTGAACTGCCACCCAGCAGCACTGTGGCTCCTGCCTGTTGGAAGCTCCTCTAACCCACGTATTTTCTCCAAAGGCCCAGCTAAGCCTCTCGTGTTTAGGAACACAAGACAGCATTACTCTTGGGAGCCATTTTAAACAGAGAATCACCAACATAAAGTACAGTGTCAGAAACCTGGGACTAAATAGTCCACAGAAAGGACACTTGTTGACAGTGTGAAAGCTGAAACAAGAAGGCACAGTGTGCTAGGGCCGGAGCGTGCACTTGGGGCATCTCAGATTTGCAGCGCTCTGCACGCGGCCACAAACAACCGCATGCTGTGCATATTGATTTGAGGATTAGAAATACATTTTAATGAGTGAGCAAGTTCACAAGTAGAACCCACGGATACTGAGGATGGACTGTATGTTGCTAGGACCCGTGAACAGCCTGTACCTCTTCTGAGGGCCAGCGCTGGCGTCTCCGCCCTCCAGCTGCCATCCTGTCCCAGGCCCTGTGTCTGTTCCTGTCGCCCTCTCGCCCCACACTTCCCCCTTTCTTCCCTCCTCTGCTTCAAGCCACCTTGTGACGCAGTGATTTGGTTTCTGTTTAGACTTGAATGTCCCTTGACTGAGACTCTAAAACTGCCATCCTCAGAGGCCTCTTACAGCTAGGACTGGTGGCATTGTGAGGTCCTTCCGTGCGCTGGGCCCTCTCACAGTGAGGCCCAAGTTAACTTACAGTAACGGCCTGTGTCCTTGCAAGGTTTCAGAATAGTCCGCATCTCTGTGGAACTTAGAAACTCACATTCTCAACCACCGGTTGTTCAACTCTAAAATCTTGCCACGTCAGTTTGTTTTCTAAGTAATTTTGCACGAGACTATGCAATTTCTAATATGGTTTGTCTGCCCCTATGTTTTCCTTCGTGTATTACCCCCCACCCCCCCATTTCAGGCACCTATTAATGCACAGATGCTGGCCCAAAGACAGAGGGAAATCCTGAACCAGCATCTTCGACAGAGACAAATGCATCAGCAACAGCAAGTGCAGCAGAGAACTCTGATGATGAGAGGACAGGGCTTGAACATGACATCAAGCATGGTGGCTCCTAGCGGAATGCAAGCAGCTATGAGCAACCCCCGGATTCCCCAGGCAAATGCTCAGCAGTTTCCATTTCCTCCAAACTACGGTACTGGACTTACATCCCCACCACCTTTCACCAGTCCTTTCTCCCCAGTGTCCCCCAGTCCTGGGTCACAGCTCCTCTCTCACAGCTCTTTGCATGGCTCCCAGATGAATCTGGCTAACCAGGGAATGATAGGAAACCTGGGAGGACAGTTGGGGCCTGTCAGAAGTCCCCAAGTCCAGCACAGTACCTTCCAGTCTCTCGGCTCAGGTACCACCTTTTCTCTGAGTGCTGGTCTTACTTTAAGAATGACCGAAGTAAGTGTGAGTGTGTATAGTGTACCAGTAGTGTGTGAGCGTGTATGAGCATATATGTCTCTGTCTGTCTGTAAATACAGGTCGATGTGTATATATTTATATTTGAAAACCTCTGAGTCTGATTCAAACAAATCAATAGATATATACAAAATGTTGAAATACGTATATAAATACAAGTATTAGACATCTACAACTTTTATTATACAAAATAAAGACTTTGAAGATCATACCAAATCTTTAATGCATAGATAATTCTTGAGAAGTGCTGTATCGAAGCCACAGTGGAAGACTTCTTAGTTTTCTTCATATTGATTTGTTGTTTAATGTCAGTCTTAAGAGACAAGTGTGTAATGTCATAAACGTTAATACTTGTGTGCATGTCATGTTCAATTAATAGTTGAATTATTGATAAAAGTGGTTAGCATTAATATTCTAAATGACTCCCTATCTTTTGCCAGTGTTATCTATAAAGAGCTATCAAGTCTCTGTGATGCCTAAATTCATGTTTCCCATTTCTCTAACGAAACAGAAAGATAACGTGCCGCTTTTTCCTGGCTATCTGAAACTTATCTTTTATCGCTAACTTCAGTATAAATTAAATGTGCATATTTTACAATCTAGTCAAAAATGTGCTTACCTTGACATCAGCGCTGAAATTTTCTAAGAAGTTGCCTCCTTTATTTCCAAGCTCCTTTTCCTCTATTTTTTGTTGTTGTTAATGATTTAGAAAAGTCTTCTGAAAGTATTTTTCCTTTTAGTGTAAATGCCATTTGCTTCTAAATTGAACAAGCAGCTTGCATTGAATTTTTTTCTTGTAATCTTGGATATCGCGAAAGTGCCATAGAGCCCTTTATAAAGACAAACAAGCTAATTGTGACTGCAGTTACTTATTTTTAAAAATGCATCTCTCATATAGAATGACTTGAGTTAATACAATAAATTATTTCCATGTGTTGACTTTTTATGTGTAGTTGAATTTTAATCCAGTTTAAACTTTAAATGGTCCTTATAGTGATATATAAAAATTTAAGGAATATTTCAGAGTAAAGAGAAAAATATATGTATATATTTGACTCATTCTCGATTTGGAGAGTGATGTGGGGAAGAAAGACTATTTTCTTTCTCTACCTCTCGCCATGATGGTTAAGATGGTTCCTGGGCATCCCTGTAACTACTATAGAGAACCAAGACGTGGAGATTTTTCTCTTTTAAAACATATATGTAATTAACCAGTACATGATCAGATATTTTAAAGTACTTTTCTGTGTGTATTGAATTTGAATGTTCTCTTTCTTTTTCCACCCATTCTCTGCGATAAAACTGTCTCCTTTGGATGTCTGCTTTGTTTTTTAAGGACTAAGTCAGCAGCCTGATCCGGGCTTTGCTGGGGCCACCACCCCCCAGAGCCCTCTGATGTCACCCAGAATGGCGCATACACAGAGCCCCATGATGCAGCAGTCGCAGGCTAACCCAGCCTATCAGGCCTCCTCCGACATGAATGGATGGGCGCAGGGGAATATGGGTGGAAACAGGTATGCTGTGTCTCTGTCTCTGTCATAGAAATGATCACCAGGGAATCTCTGTAGGCCCACAAGCCTCTTTCCTGTAGTTTTCTTAACTTCTTTGCCCAAGCAAGCAATCGCAAGTAAACTGCTAAGTAAGCCAGGTTACTTTCCCTAGGGAAGAAGTTAGCAGAGTTTACGAAAGCTTAGCCTAATACCTTTTTCTTGGGAGTAAAAGGAACTCCCCTAAGAAGGTAGCAGCCCACCAATCCATGGTCAACACTGCTGAGAAAGGCAGTGCCCTAGAGGACCTCCTTTATCGGTCCGAGTAATCAGAGCAAACGAAGAGCTTGTCTGATACAGACACGAAATGCACGTCCTGACCTTCATGGCGGTGTGGTCGCCCCTGCAGCTTCATTTGGCACCTGCCCTGCCGTTCCTGACCTCACCACCGCCAGCTGTCCCACCCTGGGTTCTCTCAGCCTAGACTTACTCCCTTATAAAGTAAATGCCTAAGAAACCAGTGCTCCAAACTGCCTGCCTGTTTGCGCTAGGGCTCTCACATGTTCATCTTCCTTATGTTCTAGCATGTTTTCACAACAGTCCCCACCACACTTTGGGCAACAAGCCAACACCAGCATGTACAATAACAACATGAACATCAATGTATCCATGGCAACCAACACAGGTGGGATGAGCAACATGAACCAGATGACAGGACAGATCAGCATGACCTCAGTGACCTCCGTGCCTACGTCGGGGCTGTCCTCCATGGGTCCCGAGCAGGTGAGCACCAGGAGCCCGTGTCCTCGGGTCACAGCTCTGTCTGTTGCTGCATTGCGTGTATCGTCCCGGGGACTCAACCTCTGTCAACTCCCGCCTTTATTTTGAAGTGTTTTTTTACCTTACCGTCACCTGTGTTAGTGCTATTCCCAGGAATACTTGTTGATGATGAAATACACATGAAAGGTTTCCTGACTCCTCAGCATCTTTTAAAATATTTCTTAACTTTCTTGTCATTTAATTTTTTCTCTTACTTGAAGAATTTGCCAATATCTAAAATGAATCTCTAAATGTGGAGTGGAGAATGTGCTTTAAATAGCTTTGTTTTGGATTAATAGCATAAGAACTGATTTTTTCCTTCCTAAATGTAAAACCAGAAGATGAATCACAAAGGTCAAACTTCCTGCCGTCCAGTTAGCTTTAAATGATGCTTCACTCGTGCAGGGAGACTGACAGAGATAATCCAAAAACTACTCTTTATCATCTTTGGCATGTGGGTGCCATGATTTTTGTTTTCTTTTTGGTCAGTATTTTTAGTAATACTTCTGTTTCGTGTTGAATAACACTGAAACGATTCTAAAATCCCTGAGTACATACCAACTTCACTGGTGGGAAAGAGACTCAAAGCATCTGATATCTCGGGTAGCCAGTCTAGGACTCAGAAATCTGCGGTGGGCTGATCCACAGGCAGAGATACTGGTGAATAACTTTTAAATGGTATTGACAGAAGATCTTAATTTGAAAGGGCACAAAATGCTTGACACTCTCCTCTCTCAGTGGTTCAGTCAGAGTATAGATGTGGCAAGGACCTGGCATCTTATTTTATATGTGGAGAAACTGAGGCATGGCAAGTTTAAATGACTTAACTAACCAAAAAGTCATTGACAGCACTGAGTGTCAGTCAGATCACAACGGTGAGAATGGTGAAAGATTGAATGTTTGATTGGGTCTATTTAATTCTAATGTTGGTAAAGCACAATTTGTGTGAAAATTCACTGAATTTTACAGTGCCTCAGTGTTCTATACAAGATGTTAATAAAAATGCAGAATGGTACATGAGAAAATTTAAAGCCTTTTGTAGTATAAGAAAGCTCTATGTATACGTGTAATAATAATTTGTACTTCTGTGGTTGAATTGATAGTGGCTAAATGCTCATTTGGGTAAATTCAGCAGACATAAATTAAAAGAAACACAGACTTTTATCTTTTCAGTGGAGAAAATGTAGTGTTGATGTTGAATTTTCTACGAAAATGGTCCACTCACTGGTGGTTCCTGATTTCCTTTCCAGGGCAAGGACTACTGAGGTGGTCCAGTCCAGCCTGGATCCTAGTCAGCCTCCCCAGAAGTAAATTGGTGCATTTTTTTTTAAATTAATTTCAAGTGTACAAGCTAACGTAATAGTTAGACATTTACACCCCTCACAAAGTGATACCCCCCAAAAAAATTGGTGCATTTTTTTTCTAAATTCTTTACTGGGGAATATTGGGGAACAGTGTGTTTCTCCAGGGCCCATCAGCTCCAAGTCATTGTCCTTCGATCTAGTTGTGGAGGATGCAGCTCATTGGTCCATGTGGGAATCGAACCGGTGACCCTGTTCAAAGCTCGCGCTCTAACCAACTGAGCTATCCGGCAGCTCCTTGGTGCATTTTTAATAATCCGGATTGCTTTGAAACTTGCATGGATATAAACCTTTTGAATATCAGAAGCCCAAAAAACACACATGCAGTGTTTATCTTCTGACAAAATCAATCCCATATTAGCATTTGTGTGTATACTTTGTAATTTGTAAAAGAAATGTATGCATGCTACTGAATCGTTCGCTTAGTCATGGAATATTCACAAACCCAGTGCTGTTTGATTACTCACACTGGCTCTTACAAATTATAACTTGCCTGAGTAACAAAGATATTAGGAGCTACTCAGACGATTTCAGAGTCCCCAGTAGGAGTTACTGGTCTAATCTGAACCAGCCAAAACAGTGAACGCGTGGCATGAAAATGTATCTAGTAAAATTTAATTTGAAGGCAGCTAGTGTATTATAAGTATTTCTTTTCATGTTTCTCCAGACTCCCCCCCAAGGTACATACACAGAAGAGACTGAGGGATGTAGGCAGTTTTGCAGAATCATCTTTCCCCCTTAGTCTACACCTAAAACAAGCGGGGAAAGGTTGATGGTGGGTTGTTTCCCAGCACACTTCGGATGTCCCACTGAAATCCTGCCTGTCTTGTCGCCTGCAGGTTAACGACCCTGCTCTGAGGGGAGGCAGCCTTTTCCCAAACCAGCTGCCTGGGATGGACATGATTAAGCAGGAGGGAGACACATCACGGGTGAGAACCAGCAGAGAAACAGGTTATGAGGGTAGTAAAGTGAACATGAATATTTTATAGACCAAAACGGCAGATACATTGTCAACCAGTAGATTGAAGGTAGTTGTAATGCTTGTGATTTTTTAAAAATAACCTTCTAATTTTATCAGACATACAGTGGTTTTGTGTGAATCATTATTTCTTTGAGCTGATTTTAGTTGAGCCAATGGGGGCATATGAATTAAGAACAGTCATTTTGCCCGGGAATGATATTCTTGCAGCAAACCATCACATTAAGTAGCAATGAATTAGTCATGTTTGGCTGTGTTTATTCTTTATTCTGTTTGTCAGTATTCTATGTCCTTTTGTTTCGGCAGCAATTTTGTGTATTATCTACTTATTACTTTAAACACTTGTTCTAAGGAGACTAGTATCACCGTGTGCAGCCTAATCTTGAAACAGTAGAGTAATTAGTACTTGGAACGCATCTGAGCTGTGTGTGTGTACCAAGCAGCAGGTCCTTGACGGGAAGGCTCAGAGAGCCGTGTGGCCTGCGGGGCCGCCTGAGGCCAGGGCCATAATCCCAAGCACTAGGGACTCCTCTAAGTTAAAAGTTCTCTCTCGGTGGAGAAAATGGAGGATTGAGGGTGAATTTCCTACAACAAAAGTGGACCTCGGATGGCTTTGTTGATACTACCAGTCAAGTTTAAAAAGTAACAGCATAAGTGCGATCCAGATTTTAATAACAGTGTATGGATTTTCTCTGTGTGGCTTCTCTTGTTTAGAGAGCCATCGTCACGCGAGGCAGAGAGGCCGTGGGTGGGGACACAGCTGTAAAACTCATCTAAATGGTTAACGTACCGATATCATAAGTCAGACAGCAAATGGAATCCATTTCATATTGACCATGTGTGTAGACTCTCAGTGTGCCAAGAGTTGAGGTTTGAAGCCTCCTGGGGGGCTGGCACCTCCCCTGATCTGATGCCAGCCCTGGTCTAGTGTGTCGCCATCGGCATCCTTCTCACTTGTTCCGTTTTCTCCAGTCCTCTCTTGAGTCTGGCGTATCCATTTGTACTTTGTGCTGAATGTTAGGGCCAGAAAGCACTCTGTCAGAGACACTCTTGTTTCCTTCAGAGAGTGAACCGTACAGTACATCCCTCCTAATCCACGAGGAACAACGGGACGTCACTTTTCATGTCTCCATACTACCCATCTGTGCCCAGAGAGGGCTTCAGTCACCTTTGTCCTCTGTCTTTGTGTCATGTGCTCTGCTGCTGTTAAGAATCCGTGAACTATTTCAGATTGTGTATTGGTAATCTGGTTCTATTTGTTGAGCTAGAAACCACTGTGATCTATTAATGAATCTGTGTCCCATTTATCCTGAAATAGAGGTGAAATTTGTTCCTTGCTTAAGCAGAGCCAGTTTATGCAACTATGGATTTACCAAAAAACTATTTAGAGAAGGGCAGTTATTTCGTTTAACCAAAAGAGTCTTCCGTTTAGAGGACGTATTATAGTATTCCTTTATATTTTACATATATTTAAGCGTGCTGAAATTGAGCTACTGCTCAGCCTCATGGCTCTTGCACAAAGTACACTTGTCATTACTTGTACTTACGGGTGTTGTGGAAATGGACGGATCACGAGGGTCAGCTGTGAGTTGTGACAGTGCTGATGATGGGGACACATACTGGGCACTGGTCATGTCGCAGAAACTGTGGAAACACGTCATGTACCTCAGTTTGTTTAATCCTCACAACGGCCCTAGGACATATTAGGGCAGGAAGAGTAAATGAGTCCCCACCCCCTAAAGTGACACTGCCGGGTGCCAACCAAGCAGCGTCACTAGAGACACATGCCATGCTCGGCGTTCTCTGTCACTAAACTGATTCTGGCAAATAGCTGCTTGTTGGTGTCAGTCCGTTAAAGAATACTGCCTTGGGGGGCCGGTTGGCTCAGTTGGTTAGAGCGCGGTGTTAATAACACCAAGGTTGCTGGTTCGATCCCCGCATGGGCCACTGTGAGCTGCACCCTCCACAACTAGATTGAAACAACTACTTGACTTGGAGCTGATGGGTCCTGGAAAAACGCACTTAAAATTAATAAAAGTTTAAAAATATATATATTTGCTAAATGAATGGAAACTTTGGGGAGAGGACAGTCAAGAGCCAAAGAAGAGCGTCGATGGGAGCATTTGAGCTTTTGCTTCCCGGCATGTGATCAGTTTGACTCTTATAAACTTACAAGACTCAAACTCTTATAAAATTTTTAAAAAAGAAAAACATTGAACAATATACTTGCACCAACCAAAGAGACACGTCTCCATGATTCTTGCTCACAACAAAAACCAACCAACCAACCAACCTTTGGTATCCAATCATTCAAATCATCAGCACAGAGCAGCCAGAAACTGGCCGAGTACTCACAGGGTGGAAACCCCGGGTGACTTAGCAAGCCCACGCCAAGGAGAACACACCCCACGGAACCTGGGGCGTGTTCAGTAAGGGAGAGGCAGGCGGGACATTTTATAGGAAGTGAGTTTGCGCTGAGTGTTTTGGAGGAAGGATTAAGGAAGTGGTGGCCACTGCCGGACTGAATGCTGTAGAAAAGCAGGGGCAGTCGGACACTGGGAGTCTCAGGAATCTTTTTGGAGAAGGTGGGAGAGATTAAACCAGGCTAGGATGTCATTGCTAAGAGAGCATCAGTCATTCAGAGGGAGAGGTCGGTGATCCATCGCAGTCTGCGTCCTTCGAAATAGCAGTGGGATCCACTGGCCTTTATAAACGTTACTTGTGTTCAGTTAGGATCAGCGTCGTCTGCTTGTCCACGTCAACGTCAGGTGTAACTCATCCGGAGGCAGCTTTGTGGTTGGCATTATTGAAAATGGCCAAAATGTTTTGCTGTTTTTGTGATGGGCTTTATGATGGTTTTACCAAAAACTCAGATAATCTTTTACAACTTCATCTCTTTTCCTGCAGAAATACTGCTGACAATGAAGGTGGCTGGTTGCTTCTTCAGCTGACTGGGCTTACTTGCTCAAAACACTTACCCGTCTGGAGAGCTGCGTCTGTTCGTTTTGACCCAACCGACCTGCTGGCCAGTTCTGCCCGAGCAAGCTCAGCAGACGGCCCGGGCCCTGGCTCGCAGGGGGAGCGGGCTGTCCTCTGACAGTCTGAAGCTTGCGTCCAGACAGTTGCTCAGTCTGTTCACTGCATTCACCTTAGTGCAACTTAGATCTCTCCTGCGAAGTAAATGTTGACAGGCAAAATTCATACCCGTGTCAGATTGAATGTATTTAAATGTACGTATTTAAGGAAACGACCATGCTCTTGTTGTGTTCCTGTTTGGTTCCAGACACTGGTTTCTTGCTTTGTTCTCCCTGGCTAATCAGTCTAGTACAAAAGATTCAGATTTCATCTGGGGGAAAGAAAAGTTTCTAAAAAAAAAATCAGACTACAGGTGTTTTAAGCTAAAGCCTGCGTTTGGGATAAAAGCGGGCAGACACCATGGACAGCGCGGTATGGACAGACACCCGACCAGTGAAGACCAATAAAGTCACGGTTGCATCTTTATAGACAGCTCTCAAGACCAAGTTGGAAAGAGTTTCCAGTTACTGAACAGATGGAAAAGGGCCTCGAGAGGGCTATTAACATTCACAAGTACTTTTTCCTTGTTTTTTCTTTTGTTAAAACCAGACTAGTTCATCTAAATCGTGAATCAAGAAGTATTTTTCATTTCCAAGTTAAGTTCCCTTTAGATTGCGCAGACAGCTTGGAGGGGCAGCTCGTCTTACCCTCCTGACCCTGACTCTTCCCTTCCCCTCTCTGCCTTCCCCAGTTCTGCCCACTTTCATTCATTTTTTAAAAAAATAATAATAAACGACAGAAACCAGGTAAACCCTTTATTTTCTAAATGTTTTGCCAGCCACTTACCCAATTGCTAACTTTTAAATTTTAGAAAAAAATGCGTTTACTGGCAAGGACAGGAGCAAAGTTAGGACTAGGTACCTATCACACCCAGGTACCTGCTTTAGAAACGTGTTCATTCTGTTCCCGGCGACACTGGCCTACAAGACAGAAAGTCATGGTGTGTTTCAAATTGATAGCAGATATCACTACAGATGTAACCTCCACCCTGTGTTTTTTGTTCTGTTTTTTAGCAGTGCTAAGCCGAAGTTTTGTAAGGTACATAAAATCCAATTTATATGTAAACAAGCAATAATTTAAGTTGAGAACTTAAGTGTTTCAATTGTATAATTTTGTGAGGTATACATATTGTGGAATTGACTCAAAAATGAGGTACTTCAGTATTAAATTAGATGTCCTCATAGCGATGTCTCCTAAAGGTATTTTGTAAAGGATATCAATGCCTTGATTAGCCCTAATTTGTAGACTTAAGACTTTTTATTTTCTAAACCTTGTGATTCTGCTCATAAATCATTTATCTATATGATATGCAGCCGCTGTAGGAACCAGTTCTTGATTTTTATATGTTTATATTCTTTCTTAATGAACCTTAGAAAGACTACATGTTACTAAGCAGGCCACTTTTATGGTTGTTTTTCTTGCCCACTCTGGTTGGGGAATAATCTTTTATTAATTGGTGTCAGTTTCGGATGGCTGCAGTACCAAGAAACTGATGACCTTTTTTGAGCTATTTCTCCCCAACCCGATACACATACTTTCTTACCTAAATTTCAGAATGATGTCTTTTTGATGTCTAAAAAGCAAAGCCTTTTGTATCTCACTCGCCAGGCTTTTTAGGAACAGAGAGGTTTTTCCTTGAAATTTGACTGATTGTTTATTTGTAGCAGGGTGAAAAATGGACAAACTACCCCTATTTATATTCATATCTTTCCCCGTACGTAGGAAGTATGGGTTAGAGAGAGAGAGAGAGAGAGCCCAAAGATAATGGTAAGTAGACGGTCTGCAAGTGTTGCTCCACACTAACGGAATTTTCTGGAAATTTGCATTTCGATACTTTTTTCCACTTGAGAGGGGTCTCACTACAGGGAGGTGGGCAAGGAACAGCGCGTCTCAGCGGCCACCAGTTCACATGTCCCCCTCGCCAGGCTCTACTTTTCTCAACCAAGCCGCTGGGTGGCCCCACGGGGATGGGAAAAGCGAGCGGATGTCGGCCCAGAACTCCACGGCCCCATTGGCGTGAGGAGACTCACGTCGCACACGATGTACTGTGACCAGTTTTAAGTTGCTTTTTAGAAATCTGTGACTTAGAATGACTTTAAACTTCACGCAGCACAAAAGAGAAATGGGGTTTAAACTGGATTTGTTGTTTTGAGTTGTAAGTCTCTTTTCACCATAACGTTGTCCAAAAACTTATCTGTGTATCGTTTATTGTTTCCCATCGGCCCACTGTGGTGTAATGTCAGCCCCAAGTCAGACGAATCTGCAAACCCTCGATGCTGGTCATTTCAAATAATTCATGATCATGACTGTTTTGAAGGAAAAGAGAGTATAAATTCTCTTACGGTTCAGATCAGGGAATGGATTTTTGCTTTACATCTAATTAAGAGAAGAAGAGTAAGTGAAGGAAACCTCTGATCATATTGATCACTGTCGAAGCAAAAGCCAAATCGATCCCCTTCATTATCAGTATTTCTCATGCTGGACGCAGTAAATTTGTTAGACCAAGTCCTTGGTTTTTGTTTAATAGAACAAAGAATCAGTGTTTTACTTATATTACTAAATGTGAAAAACACATAATGTGAAAAGTATACATTAACTTGGTTGTAAGACTCATTTGAGTGTTCATGTAATGTGGTAAGTTGAAAAAGTGAAGTGAGCTGTTTTACTACAATGAATTCGTTTGACTCAAAGATGAAAATGCCCCCTCCCACGTGTATCTCTTATGGCCTGTAATAATGGAAAGCAATGTTTTCGCAGTTTATATAATGCAATTTTTAATCTGTGTTCAAAAACGGAGTTCACATGGGCTTAACACATGAAATGGGTGGCACAGGTCCACTTGTAGAACCCAAAGATACACAATCAATTTTGAAATGCAACTTAAGCCATTAATTGTTGGTGTGAATTTAAAATTTTCTAGTATTTGTATGGTAGTATGCTGCCTAAGCAAAGCATTCTCTGCACAAAAGAAAATGACTGTAGTGGCTTTGATTTTAATTAGAATTTTCTCCCTGGTGTTTCTTTATAGACTAAAACAAAATCTTTTAAGTTTCTTACTACAGGTAAAAGCTATGTGCAAGAACCTCAAAATGCTAAAATCTAGCATAATGCCTTAGATCTGTTTTTAAGTCTTGTATATTCCTACATAGCTGTCCGATGTATTATATTTGTATAGTGAATTGTGTACAATTTTTGAATAAGTGCATCATCACTTAACCTTTATGTAGTTGAGTAGTGATGATGACACGTTTCTTCAAACATTTAACTGTCGTTTTTGTTCTTTCCTTTGTCATTTGTGAGTTTTATTTGTACAGTTCCTCATGAAGTTGCATCTGAGATGTGTGTATATGAAAAGATTATACAAGGGTAAAATTAAGCAATATATTAACTATGGTTCTTCAGGAGAAAGCTTACAGTGTTTCAGGTTGTGATTTATTTTCAAAACGAAGTTGACTCTGAACATCACTTTGTTCACCTGCATTGATGTTTGTATTTCTAGTGTGAGCAGTTTATGCAAAGGTAGATATATTGAGAGAAATTTTAAATACATTTATGCAAGTTAATATTGCTTTGCTGACGCTCTTTGCTTATTTGATGTTAAATAATGCTATTGTAAATAAAGAATTCTGTTGTTATTGCATCATTTAATAAATTTTAATGCCTTCGGGTTTTACATGGCTTTGGAGATTGTGATGTGTTTATATTGTATCTTCATTCATAAGTGCATTTAAATTTAAAATACCTGACTTGTGACTTGGTAATGTGTTACATTTGTGCAGTGGTGGACACTGTACCCATTCGGTTCTCCCCGTGACCCATTTTATAGATTTTTAATTTGAAGCCAAGAGAGGTGAGTCTTGCTTAAGATGATCTAATAACTTGATGGCAAATACAGGCTGAATCTAGGTCCACTGAATCCTAAATGATGTTACTACTCTTTTCAAGAGATTGTGCCACCTCTTACTCCGTTTCTGCAAGACATTTATGAGAACAAAGTGGACTCCTGACTGGCTTGAGCTGCTACGTTACACGTTAGAATATTCAGGATAGTTTTAATAGATGGATTGTTAATAGTTGATAAACAATGTAGGTGCAATACCTAAAACCCAGGTCATAAACTATATGGAATACTAGTAAATATAACCTGGGATTGTATTTTTAAAAGATACCAAAAAAAAACGAATGATGAGAAAACTACCAAGGCTATTAACTATATTAACACATTAAAGGAAGGGAAAAGAACGTGATCAATAGATGCTGTTTCATAAATTTGCATTGGATAAATTTCAGCCCCCATTTATGAGAAAATCTCAAGACAAAATAAAACCTTTAGGGCTGGCCCGGTGGTTCAGGCAGTTGGCTAACTCCGAAGGCTGCTGGTTCGATTCCCACATGGGCCAGTGGGTTCTCAACCACTCGAGATTCCTTGAGTCCTGCAAGGGATGGTGGGCAGCGCCCCCTGCAACTAAAATTGAACACGGCACCTTGAGCTGAGCTGCTGCTGAGCTCCCAAATGGCTGTTGGTTGGAGCGCGTCCTCTCAACCACAAGGTTGCCGGTTCGACTCCCGCAGGGGATGGTGGGCTGCGCCCCCTGCAACTAACAGCGGCAACTGGACCTGGAGCTGAGCTGCGCCCTCCACAACTAAGATTGAAAGGACAACAACTTGACTTGGAAAAAAGTCCTGGAAGTACACACTGTTCCCCAATAAAGTCCTGTTCCCCTTCACCAATAAAATCTTCAAAAAAATAAAAAAACCTTTAGGAAAAGTAAATGTCCTCAAGTTACTTGAGTTACCAGATAAGATGTAATACCACTGTGATACATCTTTAATGGTGAAATAGTAAAAGAATTAGAACAAAACAAATGGGCCCACTACTAGTGCTAAGAAATGGGGTGTTACTACTGGAAAAGAAGAGGTAAAGACAGACAGTTCAATCATCTGTAGGCAAAACCCAAATGAATCAATTGACCAGCTCTTGGAATGAATAGTTAGATGGATAGAATGTAAAAATATCAATACCTCTCCACACTAAAAAAATGTTTTAAATTCTCATCTACAATAACAATACTCCAATGCTTATAAAATAGGATTATACGGTGAAAGATCTTTGTGAAGAAAACTATGAAGTTTTACAAAAAGAGAAGACCTGAAAAATTGGAGATGTCCCATGAACCTAGAAAAGGAAGGCCCAATAATTTAAAACCATCAAATCCTTCTTCAAATCATCCCACTCAAAAAAAAAAAAATGCATTTAGAAGATAAATTGTACAATGGAAATTTTCAAGAAAAAAGATGTAGGACTTCTATTGATTAATATTGTAAAATACACAGAAATGGGTAAATACATCCCCAGATTGCTGTATGTATGTAAATTTAATACACGATAAGATGGCATTTCTAATCAGAATAGTTCAAAAAATGGTATTGAGACAATTGGCCACATTTGGAGAAAATACCAACTCCCCACCTCGATACTAACAAATTCCAAACACATCAGGGATATAAACACAATGTAAAATTAGAAGAACATGTTTACGTTGTTGGAGAACTGAAGACATTCTTTAAAAGGTTAAGAAAAGGATAAATTTATAAAAATTTAGTATTCTACCATCAAAGTTAAAAGAAATTGAAGACAGCAAACAATGTATGACAAAGTGATGTTAACGTTTATAAAAATTGAATAGGAAATGAGCAAAGGGTATTAACAGGTAATGAAAGTCCAAAGTGGCGACTAAATATTAAAAGATTTTCATACATCCATTTTGCAAAAAATTAAGAGTTTAGTGATAGCTCTGAAGACGTCCACAGATGTTATTAGGAGTATAAATCCTTTGGCATCCAAAGCAAATGTTTGTCTAAATTTGGTAAGATTGGTATTAATTTGAATTTGGAGGAATTCTTATCACCAAACCCATGTGGCTGGAGTTGTCTGGCAAATTGCTCAGACTGTCCTCTTAAATCCAGGACATCCTTTGAGATGTCCTCTGTATTATTCTACTTAATGCGTACTTGAACCTTTTTTTTCTTTCCCAGCTTATGCCTGCTTCTCATTTATTTTGGTGGGGTTTTTCTCTTTTGTGATTTCTTGAGGTTTATATGAATAATTCATCAATTTTCAACCTTTATGTTTTTCTAGTATATGTATTTCCGGATTATACATTTTTTCCTGTTTACTGCTTTTAGCAGCATCCCACACATTTTGCTGACTTATCAATTAAAATCTCTAATTATGGCTCTGGGTTTTTCTCCTCTTAGTTCTGTCAATTTTTGCTTATTTAGAAGGGCTGTTATTAGGAACATATACATTTCTCCAAGATGAACTGACATTAATATATAATGCCCCATTTTATCTCTGGTAATCCTTTTTGCTTTTATATCTTTCTTCATCCTTTTCAACCTTGTAAACAGCACGTAAGTAGTTCCGTACTAATTTTTTATCTAGTTTTCTATCAGTAAGAGAAAGGTGTTAAGGACTCCAGTGATGGTTATATATTTGTCTCATTCTTTTTATATCATGTTTTGTATTTTGAAACATTGTTATTAGGCACATAGATATACGAGTATATAAGTCTTCGGTAAATTGACTCCTCACTTGGTTAGAGATCAGAAAGTGACAAAGCATTATACATAAGAATCTCGGAGGTGGTGGGGGGAGAATTCTCCAGTAGGAGGCACAGGAAATGCAAAGGTTGTAGGACAAACCAGCTTTGGTGTCTGAAGGACAGCAGGAAGTCCAGTGTGGCTGGAGAAGGCAAGTGATGGGCGTGCGGTCGGAGATGAGGATCGGAAGTAGGCGGGGCGGGAGCCAGATCCTATAAGATCTTTTAGGCCAAGGCAATTATTTGGAGACAAAGCAGGTCCTTGAAGGGAACAGAATGGAGCACCCAGGAAGACTTACTGCTTTTGCTTTATTTGGGGAGGCTATAGACTGTCTCACTAAAACTGATATATTAAAACCTAATCCCCAATGCGATGGTATTTGATGGTGGGCCTTTGGGGGTAATTAGGTCACAAAAGTAGAGCCCTCATGAATGGGATTAGTGCCCTTAGAAGAGACCAGAGAGCTCCCACCATGTGAGGACACATCCATGAACCAGGAACTGGCTTACCAGACATGAATCGGCCAGCATCTTGGACTTGGACTTCCTCGCTTCCAGAACTGTGAGAAATTCCTGTTGTTTTTAGCCACCCAGACTATGGTATTCTGTTACAGCATCCCAAACGACTAAGGATGCTTAACTCCATTAGGGACCCATAAGATGTGCCACAAATCACAATAAGCCAACCATACAAGGTGTGACAATGAAGTTCGCGAACTTTGCTGCAATGATGTTGCTAACCTTTATTTTATATCACAGGGATTATTCATTATGAATTTGTACCAAATGGACACACCAAGTTTCGTTAACAATAGTTAACCAAGTTTACTATTTGGAAGTGCTGAAAAGGCTGTGTGAAAAAGTTAGACAACCTGAACTATTCGCCAACAATTCATGGCTCTTGCATCACGACAATGCACCAGCTCACCCGGCACTGTCTGTGAGGGAGTTTTTAGCCAGTAAACAAATAACTGTATTGGAACACCCTCCCTACTCACCTGATGTGGCCCCCAATGACTTCTTTCTTTACCCAAAGAGAAAGGAAATATTGAAAAGAAGACACTTTGATGACATTTGAGACAGCAAGGGTAACACTACGATAGCTCTTATGGCCATTCCAGAAAAAGAGTTCCAAAATTGCTTTGAAGGGTGGACTAGGTGCTGGCGTCGGTGCATAGCTTCCCAGGGAGTACTTCGAAGGTGACCGGAGTGCTATTCAGCGATGAGGTATGTAGCACTTTTTCTAGGATGAGTTTGTGAATTTAATTGTCAGATCTTGTATTTACCATACACACACACCAAAAAAAATTTCTAACAATGTTGAACAAATGAACTGAGAGTGAACAAAATTTTATCTACACTTGTTTTTCAAAGACTGGCTCGCAAACACTCATGAAACAGCACAGCTAAAGCAATTAGAGGAAAGAATAGACGAGTTCAGCACTCATTTCATTTAAAAGTAATAGTAAACTTAGAATAAAAAAATTCAAATTCATATTACCCCACCAACATTCTAAAAAAAAAAAAACAAGGAAACTAAGGCTAGATTTGCAACAATAAAAGGCCTGGTTTTATTAACCAGGTGGACTTTATGTTGGTTAGTGGCTTTTTTCCTCTCAGCCCCAAATTCACTCTATTTGAGTGCTTTATGAAAAACGAATCCGACTCCTTTAAATAAGTTGCCAGCTGGCACGGACGCTTTGTCAGTAGAGGGCGCCGGAGAGACGTGACAGGAGGCGGCGTTCCCCGCCCGGGGCCTGGTGCCGGCTCAGCGGCATCCTGCAGGGTGCGTAGCTCCTCCAGCGCCCTCCTGCCTGGAGCGCAGCCGCCCGCGCCGCTCAGCTGCCAGCAGCTTCTGCCAGCAGCTCCTCAGGTGGTTTTGGAGCAGAGGGCCTCCAGTGAGACATCTCCCTGTGAACAGCCCTAGAGGGCTGATGTCCAGTAAGTTCCAGAGGGTGGATTTCTGGCAAGTTCTGCCAGGGTAGTGCCACAGCAACCTGTCTGCCCTTCAGTAGCCCCAGCAGAGCCGCTCGTCCCCACCCAGGTCTGCATCTCGTGCGGTGGCTAATAGGTACAGTGTTATGTAATATATGTTATATTTTCCTAGGCTTTTTAGAGCTCTTTTGACTTCTTACTAGCCAATCCCTGGTCACCCAGTCCCCTGCTGTAGATAATAATTCTTTGTTATGCTTTCTGTTCAAATTACTGTGCGGTTTCTCTCTCCTGGTTGGTCCTGGACTGATACAGGATTTTAAGCAAAGCTAGCTCCCTGTTCTGGCTGTACTGGAGGAAGGGAAATCCTGCTCTTTAATGGTGAAAAAATTGTATATAGGCGTAATCTATTATGTAACATACAAATTATGGAAACTCCAAAAACTAATGAAAGCCATAGAAATGGCTTACAATGTCTAGTTTTCTTATGTATGTTCTTTAAAAAATATACGGGTCTTGAATTCCCCCAACGGATGAACTATGGCCAAATTAAGAGTGTATCCGGTAGTAAGTATTTCTGCAAATAGCATATTAGAGGTAAACTAGAAGAAAGGAGATGGGAACTAACCATCTTCAGAGTTGCAGACATTGTGTACATTTTCTTGTTAAAACTAGATATTTTTGAGAAGAAAAAAACAAGACATAAGTACCGAGGAAAGGGAATAGGTGACTGCTAGGAAATAAAATGTATGCAATTCATCAATCATGGAAATAGACATTTACTTTTCCTTATCTATCTTATAGAAAAAGTTTTAATGACTTTTTTAAAAAACTCAGTCAAGTAGATTCTGGGGTGACGGTAGGTACGTGGACTTCCTCTTTCTTTCTATCAGTTTATTCCCTCTCTGGAGATGAGAAAAGACCTCACGTGCCCCTTTGAAGCAGTTGACTCCTGAAAAGTGTCAGGAGACAATTCTCCCTTGTTCTGTCTGCACGTCTTACAAGCAAAGCAGACTACCCTCTGCCCTCTGCCCTGGACTGTTTTCCAGTACGTTTGGATGGCAGACAATCTTGGGTGATATAGTATCTCCCTTTATAGCAAATGAAACTGGATGCCCGGAGTCACTCCTTATACGTCCCCCCAAAAATGCCCACTGAGAAGGGTACTTGCCGCTACTATGCACAAAAGGGGTGCTGGAAAACCAACTGTCCCACTTTGGGCAAGGAAAAATCTAACAGATACTAAGAGGGGTTCCGAGGGAGAAGGTAGCACCCAACTTCCAATTCTTCCCATAAAACTCACAAGAAGAATTACCATGATCAATTCTGGGCCACCGTCACTGTTTCCTTAGCGTTGCAGATGCTACGCTTCCCATGACACGCTGCCGCTAAGTTCATCCCTCTCCTTTGGAGTCATGGAAAAGCCCAGAGATGGATGTGTCTCCCACAGCCCGCCGACATCCTGTGTCCCAGCTGCTGTGAATCTTGGTCTTTTTACTAACAACACGCTCTTCCCCTGTGATATCACAGCAGCCTAAACCTAATGAGGAGAGGAATTTAGTACAGAAATAGAATGGCCAGATGAAAATTTCCTAGAAAGGTTCTCTTCCTTGAAATTCCCGAGGGTGTCCTTATAGCTAATTTGGATACAAATACATAAATCAGATGCAACTTGAAGATCTCTGTGAGGTAC
Organism: Rhinolophus ferrumequinum; assembly: GCF_004115265.2. NCBI lineage: Eukaryota > Metazoa > Chordata > Mammalia > Chiroptera > Rhinolophidae > Rhinolophus > Rhinolophus ferrumequinum. Next base: position 11,388,709 of record NC_046297.1, read on the forward strand.
CAGAGATCATGGGCCATAAATTTACCACCATTTTCAGGATTACCGGGACTGAGCACATCAAGGCTCAGAGTGACCCATCCCAACTGTGCCCAGGCTTGCACAGTGCCGGTGAAGCCAGAGGGAAAGGAAGAATTAAGAATAGTAAAGGATTGGGGCCGGCCCGGTGGCTCAGGCGGTTAGAGCTCCATGCTCCTAACTCCGAAGGCTGCCGGTTCGATTCCCACATGGGCCAGTGGGCTCTCAGCCACAAGGTTGCCAGTTCAATTCCTCAAGTCCCGCAAGGGATGGTGGGCAGCGCCCCCTGCAACTAAGATTGAACATGGCACCTGGAGCTGAGCTGCCGCTGAGCTCCTGGATGGCTCAGTTGGTTGGAGCGCAGGCTCTCAACCACAAGGTTACTGGTTTGTTTGACTCCTGCAAGGGATGGTGGGCTGCGCCCCCTGCGACTAGAAAACAGCAACTGGACCTGGAGCTGAGCTGCGCCCTCCACAACTAAGATTGAAAGGACAACAACTTGACTTGGAAAAAGTCCTGGAAGTACACACTGTTCCCTAATAAAGTCCAACAGGACTTTCTCAATAAAATCTCAATAAAATCTTTAAAAAACAAACAAACAAAAAAGATACCACTTTCACATGAAAGATGGGTAGCTTTAAAGGCTTGGCAGTATTCAGTATGAGGTGAGGACCTGGAGAAACAGGGCATTTGCGCTCGCAGTTGGTGGAGGCATAAATCAGTATGGTTTGAACTACCTTTCAAAATGTTCAGTGCTGATACCTGTTGATCCAGCAATTTCACACCTAGCTATTTATTCTACAGGCACAGTGGCACAAGTATCAGTGTAACAATATTCTCAGAAGTTGCTTAAAGTGTTTAAAAACTGGCAACAACTTAAAATACCTTTCAAGAGGAAGCTAAAAAATTAAGGACACACCAATAAAAGGAATTTCTGTACATGCAGCCATTACAAGGAATAATGTTAATTCTAATGTACTGATAGAAATGATGACCAGTAGATAGTGAGAAAAGTTGCATGAAAAGTATAACGTATAATCCCATTTTGTTTTGAAAAATCCTACCTATATAAGCACAATTTAAAAGCATGGTGTTTTTTTAAAGATATGTATTTATTTATTTATTTATTTATTTATTTATTTATTTATTTATTTATTTTTCTCCTTCTTCTGTCTCCCCTTTCCCCACTCCGGTTCAAGCCCTTGTTTCTCAGTCTAGTAGTGTAGGACACAGCTCCCTGGCCCAGGCTGGTGTTATGAGCCTTGTGCTCCCCCACAGCTGAGGTCGTAGGTCGGCCGTTCACAGCACCTCTCACTGGCTGCCGGCCACTCACGCTGGCCACCAGCTGCTCCTGGCAGCCCACGGCAGCCCAGCTCTCCGTTGTTCACAATCTTACCTGTAGATGGCTCAGCTCACTGGCCCATATGGGAATCCAAGCGGCGGTCGTGGCATTAGGAGCTCGTGGCTCCAATCACCTGAGCCACCAGGGCCAGCCGAAGCATGGTATTTTTTTTAAAAAGAATGAGGGTAGGGAATAAACCAGACTATGAATCAGTATTACTTCTGGAGAGTAGAGATGAGAGAGGAGAGGGCAGCGAATTCCATTTTTATTTTATGGAATTCTCCAAACTATTTAAACAAGCAAGTTTATATTTTTTTAAAACAATATTTAAAACTGAATTTTTTGCAGAACAAGAATTGAAATAACATTGGTGTTGCTTCTGCTAAACTAAAGCTATAACCAGTGAGTGACTGCACTAAAAAGTGGCCGCCAGAGGACTTGACATCCATGGATAACACAAGTGTGAGCAGGTCAGTCTTTAAATCCTAGGGGGAGGTGTGTGTGTGGGGGGGGGTGTGCAGATCAGGTAAATGCAAGTGTGTGTAGGAGTCCAGGGGTGGGTATGTCTCCGGAAGAAAGAGGGCAACAGAACTTATCCTGCTTTTCCAAGTACAGGATCCTTCCCAGAGGGACAGGCCCTTGGGACAAAATTCCGCTTCACTTCATCAACCTATATACATCGTATACCGTATTTTGCAGTGTATAATGCGCTCCTGTGTATAACATGCACCCACATTTTTGGGCCACAGGGGAAAAAAAATCTTTCATTTTAGTTTTTTAATTCAAATTTTTATTTGTTTAAGTTTAGGTACTTGTCTTTTATATTATAAAGGAATTTTAGCATTTATTTTTTAACATATTATGGTACAAGAAATTTTATGTAACAATTAGTTACAAAACACAAGAACAGATACAAGGTACAAGAAATTTTATGTACCGGAAACAAATTTATGATATTTATGCATCATAGACGGCCAAGAAATCTTTGTGGTTGCAAGTCCGTTGTATGTTCCACAAAACCGAGTATCCTATTCCAAGGTATTATTTTGCATACGGATCTCGTTATTGATTTCTAAAGTTACACTTTAAACTCATAAGCATAAATAAAAGAATGAAAAACATTTATGTAGATACAGAATTAATACTACCCATAAATAATGTGCATCCTTATTTTCCCCTCCCAAATTTGGGCCCAAACGTGCGCATTATACACGGTAAGCTACGGTACCCCAAGACGATAAGCGCTGGGGTGGCGGTACAGAACAAGCAGAGGAGGAAAGCCTGCGCTCCAGTCATCACATCCGGTTGAGAAAATAAGCCGCCTCTCATCTCCTAGCGACCTGGACACGTGTCTGGACACGGGCAGTGCGGGCCCCACAGACAGCGCTGGGGGCCGCGGGGAGAGCAGCGGCCCGGTGGGGTCCCTCGAGGACCGGGGCCTCCTTCTCTCCTCCCGCCCCGCCGCGCCGGAGGCGAAGGCTGCCGAGCCCCGGCCCGGGGCGGGAGGAGGGGAGTGCCCTCCCCGCCGGGGCTGCTCGGCAAGGTCGGGTCTGCCACCAGCCTCTCCTCCGCGGCTTTGGGACCTTTGGCGGCGTCTCTTAGCCGGAGGGATGTTTCTGCCTTTCCCTCCCTCCACGTTCAGTAACCGAGCCTAGGCCGGCCAGGTGGTAGGGTTTTTCCCTCCTCGACCCTCAGCCGCCCCAGAAGGAAAGCAGTGCTCGTCGCAGTTTGCAAAGCAGAAGCTGCGGCCGGGGTGGCGAGGAACCTGGCCAAGGTCAACCAGTATTACAAGGGTTTCCCCCCCCACCACCCTTCCAAGTGTGAATGAGAATGGACCTGAGCGCTCCTTTCTTTCCCTCAATGACAGCCCAGGAGAATACAAATGCGGCCTTTGAGCGCCCAGTCGGGTCTGGACCTGGCTTGTCAGAGGTCGCGAGCCCTCCCCGGAGGAAGGGACAGGCGTGGCGGCGCGGGGTGGGGGGCCTCCTCGGACTTACAAAGGCACTTAAGTAAAAGCCCGGGAGCGCGCCAGGCAACCACCCGAAACCTCTGAAGCGCTACGGACGCCGCCCGGTTACCCACAAACAGTGCCCAGCGTCCTCCTGGCGCGTAGGGTTGGCGGCCGCCTTCGGCCGGGCTCGGCTCTCGGGAACTCGAAGCCGAAAGGCAGGGGCGCAACCCCGGGGCGCCGGCTCAGGGTCGATGTGCTTATCGGGGGACCTTGGGTAACACTTGCCTTAGGCTCTGTGCTCCCCCCATCCGGCCAGCGTCGCGCACCCAGGGCTTCGCGAAGTCGCCGCGGCCTAAGTGCGGCGGAGCGCGGCAGGCACGCCTCGGGCCGCGGCGGCACCCGCGCAGATTCCGCACCACGTGGCGCTGCACAGGCAAAGCTGTCGCGGCCTAGGCGCCGCACCACGTGGCACTACAGGACTGTAGCGTCTGGAAGCAGGTCGCGAGCGCTCCCGGTGGGGTCCCGGAGCAGGTTTGGAGACCCGAGGAGTTAGGAGCGCGACCCCCCGGGGCTGGGGGGCGAGGAAAGCAGCGGCCAATGGCTGATGTGGGCGGGGAGGACACAGGCCAGGGGACTTGCGTGGGCCGCGTCCCTTCCCCACCCTCGCCCTCTCCCCGGCCCGGGGCCCCGCCCGCCAGTCCGCCGCCCTCTTAAACCCCGTTCGGCCCGCCCCGACAGCCCGTAGCCTACGGGTCCCGATCCCGCGCCACCTCTCAGGGTCCTGCTCGGTGGCGGCTCTCTCGAAGGTGGGTGCCCGGCCGGGGGCGCCGCGGTGGTCCGTGTCGTCTGCTGGGGGGGTGCGGAGCACAGACAGCAGTCTCTGGCGCAGGTCGTTTGGAGAGATCCTTTTGCCCTCTTGGGCGTTTGCTCCCTAAGCGGCTCTCAACCCCAGGGTGCAGGTCCTCGGGGTGAGGGGAGGCCAGGAGCGGAGAGCCCTGGGGGGCTCAGGAGGAGCCCGGCAGATGCCTTCGTTGTGGCTGACCTCTTCTCCTGACCCCGTGTTCTTTAATTTCTGAGTCACGACCCTGCTTTATTTCCTATTGGACTCATTGATCTTGTCCTCAAGACCCGCCGGCCCTGAAGGAACTCCGTTCCGCAGCCTTGGTGGACTTGAGCGCATTAAAATGCCATCTTTTCGGAGCAGCAGCGGCGTGGGCTCAAGGGCCGCAGGGCCGGCTGCCTGAGAGGCTTCTCCCTCCCACCCGGCCTCGGCCTGGTCCTCGCCTGCTCTCGAGGGGCGACCCCAGGTGGGGTGACGGGTTCCCGGAGGGACTTGGGGGACGTGGTGGGACTCCGCTCACGTGCGAAACACCGCGCTCGCCGCGGAGCTCGGGAGAGCTGAAGGTGGCGCCCTCATCCGCGGGGTCAGAGCCCGGGCTCGCAGCCGGGCGGCCTCCCCAGGCCTGCCCCCGGGCTCTGGGAGCTTGTCTTCTTAAGCGCGTAGTGACCGGAGCCCATGGCTCTTCCCTCCCTGCAGGGGACCCAGGGAAGGTTGCCGCCTGTCCCTAAGCGCAGCGCGGTCTTGCTGTCGGCTTCCGGCCCAGACCCCGTAAAGAGTTTTCTTGCACCGAAAAGAGAGCGGGAGAGGAAGCTTGGAACAAATTTTTCAGGAGCCGGTTTTGGGGCGGGATGGAGAGGGGGGGTGTTGGAAACCAGCCGCGCTGGGTCGAGGTGTGTCGGAAAAGGGAGGGCAAAGGCGACACTCATCAGGACCTCGGAGTCGGGCAGGATACCGGCACATTTTCGTTTTGGTTTTTTTGGGGTGTGTGTGTGTGTGTGTGTGTGTGTGTGTGTGTGTATGTGTGTGTGTTTATTGCTGTTTTGTTGCTCTCTGTTTGGGGGCTAGGCTTGCGAGATCGAATTGGGAAGTGGATCTAATCCCTTCGACCCGGGGCTGGCTTGAGGGGTGGAGGCTCGGCGACAGGAGCAGGGCCACTGCGCCCCGCGCCCATCACTCAGCCGCGCTTGCTTTTCCGCAGACCTTGTCGCGTTCTGCGGTCCGGGATGGCTCTGCGGCCACCAGGTGAGGCCGGCCCCCAGGACAAGGTGTCCTACCCGTCCGAGACGCTCCAGAGCAGTCCCCAACCCTTGGCCGCCTTCTACACGCCTTTCCCGCCCTACGGACCCTACGGGAACACCGTGGTCGCCGCCGAGGAGGATTTCCAACTCCAACCTTTCCGGCAGCTGGCGGCCGGCCTGTCTGCGTCGCCGGCCTTGCCCCAATTCGCCTTGCGGACCGCGCCTCCTTTGCTGAGTCCCGGCCTGGCCCTACAGAGGGAGCCACTCTACGATCTGCCTTGGCACGGCAAGCTGCCGCCGTGGTACCCATTTCCGCACTTCCCCAGGGAGCCGCAACACTTTCCGAGCAGCAACCGAGAGGATACTGGCGCCACCAGTGAAGACGTGGCCCACGCTGGTGGCCGAAGCGACAGTGGCCAGTGTTACGGATCTGAAATTTCAATTCCTCCGCCCCCTGTGGATATTTCCCTGTCACCTGAGGGGCCGAAGACATCCCAGGTATTACCTTGCTTCCCATGCAAGCGGTCCGAGGACGGCTCCAAACTCCAGAATCGGGAGGGGAAGTCGGCTCATCGTTACCACTTCACCCAGGAGGACCTGAATTTAGTTCTGTACGGGGTCATTCCCAGCCTGGAGCACCCAGCCCGCCTGTACCATGCGGCTTCCGGCTTCCTGGTCCCTACAGACGTCTCTGGTAAAGGCATCCCTCCTCGTCCGGGGCTGGGTTAGATGGGCGTTGAGATGGGAATAGAAGTGAGGAAGGAACACTTCAGGGTGAATCTGAGTCGGGGGCGTTGCGGGGGGTGTAGTGAGTGTATGGACCTCCATCAGAGGATGGAGCCTGGGGAGGCCAGGCTCCTGTCTGAGGCCCTATTTGCTTAACTGCATGACCCCTAGTATTGGTTTCAGTGAGAGCTAAGGATGAGAGAAAGGGTTCATGCGGTGGACTTGTCAGCTGGGCTCAGATTCTACCAGGATGTGCAAGGCAAGCCCCTGAGAGCATCATGTAATTTGTGGAGTCCCAGCTCAGCCATCCACCAAGACCTTAGTCAAAATCAGCATTATCTCTGATTCTCAACTTCTTTAAATATGCAAAATGGCGTTCACTGCATAACCTTGCAAGGGTTGTTCTGAGTCTCCAAGGAGAAATTGTGTATGTAAAAGGAGCATGAAAAATATTAATATCAAACTCAGGATAGAGGTTACCTCCTGGGAACAGGGAGGGCCGTGCCTCATGAAAGGATTTTTAATGAAAAGTAAAATTCGAACCCTACCTTTTTCTAGAGTCTGATTCTCTCCCTCAAACTCTGGATCAAGACTCGCTTCAACTACCAGAAGGTAGGCACAGCTCCTTGCCTGGATTTCTTTCCTCAAATGAATGCAGTCAGTTTCCTCATCTGCTTCCCTTTTTGGGGGGTTTCCCTAGGTCTCTGCCTCAGGCGGATGCTGTTTGGCGAAGTGCCACATTTTGGTGTGTTCTGCTGTAGCCCCATTGCCAAAGGAGTCAGGTTTGGGCCCTTTCAAGGTAAAGTGGTCAACGCCAGTGAAGTCAAGACCTACGGGGACAATTCTCTGATGTGGGAGGTAAATACGATTCCTGGGGGCAATCTTGACCTGTGCCCCTCTGGAAGAAGGGACACGTGGGGCAGTGATCTGCTGTCAGCACTGCCTGTTTTGCAATACAAAGGGAGGCAAAGGCAGAAGTTCACTCCAAGAAGATAGCACCTCTACAGGAATTCTGTGTTTTATGGTCTCTATTCATTTTAGTCTGTGAAGACTAGCAATGGCATATACGTGTAAAGAATTCACACATTGTGTTATCTTTATAGACAAAACCAATTGCTTTAAATATAATGGAGTGACGCTGGAGAAGATGCCAAAGGGAATAAAACATTTAAAAATCTGTATATCATTTGCCAGTGTAGTTGGCTAAGGATTTGTGAAAACTGAGATTCCTGACTATGTGTGGGGCTGTCGTAACAAAACATCGGAGACAGTGGAATTTGCCAACAGCAGAGAAACTGTTAAAATATGACTCCATTAATATGCATGAAAACTAGGTTGGGAGACAATACAAAACTCATTGGTTGTCTTTAAGCAGAATTAAATGTAATCTCTTATTTCCCTTACCTGTAAATTTGGAAATAAGAAAGTTGATAAAACTGAGAGTCTAAAAATGCCACATCACTTATAGAGATAGCCTTAACTTATAAATCTGTTTAAGCTTGATAATAATATCAATAAATATGTTCCGTGGACTCAAGTGTGAGATGTGGATTATAAAGTTTTAACAAGTAAATTTATTTTATAGGTTAGGCAAAAAAAACAAAAACAATGTAGATTCCAAACTTCATGTCTTATTTAGATCTTTGAGCATGGTCGTTTGAGCCACTTTATAGATGGAAAAGGCGGTGCAGGGAACTGGATGTCCTACGTCAACTGTGCCCGGTTCTCCAAGGAGCAGAATCTAGTTGCAGTGCAATGTCAAGGACAGATATTTTATGAGAGCTGCAAGGAGATCTACCAGAACCAAGAGCTCCTGGTGTGGTATGGAGACTGCTATGAAAAGTTTTTGGACATTCCTGTGAGCCTGCTGGTGACAGAGCAGGGGAAGCAGGCGTCTGAAGGTGAGTTCATACCTTGGCCCCGCCCAGTGAGGTGCTCCTAGGGGGAGGACCGGGCTCCTTTCCAAACCCCAACACCTTCCTGCAGCTTCTCCGCTGCTTGTGGAGCTCCTCTTTCCCAAAGGCTAGTGCAGGAGACCAAACTGAGGGTGCCTCAAACCGGGGGACGTTACATAGCTGGAGGAAAAGGCCCTCACCTTTCCAAAGCTGCAGAAGCTGCTTCTGTTCACAAGGATACCTTTTCTTGAACCCCTTCACCCCTCCCAGGGAATACAATAAAAGTGAAATAAATGAATGCAACCTCGGCCTTAGGTGAGCCGGTTTTGATTCATCTCTGCTCAGGCTAACACAGCTGGGGAAGTCACTGCTCCAGACCAGTGTTGTTCAAATGGTGGGCTGCAGTATCTTAATGGGGTGGGAAATCAATGTAGTGGTGGACACCAGCAGTAAAGAAAAAAGAGAGAATAAGAGTAAAGTAGGATAGAAAATATTGATGTGAATCTCACGTAAGAGCAAGCATTGTTTGGTGAAGGTTTTGTTTCAAGTGGATATGTGTGTGTGTGCTGGGTCTCAAGTAGAAAATGTATTTCTTAACTGGAGGTCTCAGTCAAGTTTGAGAAGCGTTGAGCTAGACTCTCGCTCTCAATTTTTTTTTCCAGTATTTGTTAAATTAAGTTTATTGGGGTGACATTGCTTAATAAAGTTACATAGGTTTCCAGTGTACGATTCTATAATCATCTCAAATTTTAATGTGGCTGTGAGTACTTGAGCAGCTTGGGAAAGTACAGGTTGTGTCATTCTGTGCTGAGACCTGAGATTCTGCATTTTTCTCAAGCTTCCAGGGGATGCTTCTGCTGCTCGTCCCTGGACCACGTTTTAGCAGCAAGGAGCTAGAGGACTACCGACCCACTCTTTGGGAGTGAGCCTCTGGAATCTGCACTTAAAAAAAAGCTCTCAGAGTGATTTTCTTATATACACAGAAGCTTGGGAACCACTGGTCTAGTAGGTGGGACAAGACAAATGCAAATTACTATAATAGGTGTAATCAGATAGAAGACCACCCACCTCGTTATGTTATAATACACGCAGTACGTAACACGTACAAGAAAATGTGAATTGCATCCATCACAGGCCGCTGCATGCAAGTCTGAGTTCTGCAGGACAGGAAATCACCCTAAACACCTTCCTGTCCCCTGCTTCTGGATCCCAGTGTGGATTGAATGAAGGCGGGAAGACAGCACAACTCAATTGGGAAAAGCTGCTTAGGGATGAGATGAAATACGGGATATGTTAGGGAGGAAGGGGGAAGGCATTCCAGGCTGGGGAACTGGGGAACGGTGAAGCTGAAGGCAAGGACATGTTCATCAGGGATGAGCAAGTGAATGATGAGCAGGATCTTTCTAGAGTCCCAATACTTAGGGCCTGTTGGAACTGTTTTGGGGAACTGTCTTCAGACTACTGTGACCAGTGGATTGGTGTGGGGGGAGGGGGGTAAAGCGGGTCGTGGAACTCAAGAGCGGCCACATACTTAGCACCAAGCCAAGCACGTCTTTTTGGTCCCTTCCCAAAATGTACCAATTGCTTTTGAAATCAAAGTGAAAAACAGATTTGAGAAACATACATGCTTGATTAACTCCCCCCATTTAATCATTATCTTTTTGAAAAATTCTTTCACACGGTGCATCAAGCTATTGAAATGTTTGGAACCTTGGCTGTCTCAAGTGAGGTTCTCCTGGAAACTTATCTTCAGGAAGTAGTCTCGAAGAATTTTTTTATGCACGAGGATTTTTAGTACAGTTCCATCGTATATGAGTGGAAAAAAACACAAACAATCTAAATGCTCAATAGAATAATTAAGTATTAACATTGAGGAACATACGGAGCTCACAATGAGATGATCAGCAAGAAGGATGAGGGCTTATCCTTGATGAGCGTGGTGAGTTACCTGATCCACATTATATCCAATGCTCAGAGCACGGTTCACATAATGTGTGTCTTGGACGACGTGTCGGGGGAGGGGACCTTGTAAAGAACTGAATTTGTTGGGAAGAATTTACAGATGAATTCACTTATCTTGTTATGAATGTTTTTGGATAGGGTAAAAAGGAAAGAAAAATTAAAATTCCTCTGTCCTCTTACAAAGAACTTTTTCTCAAAGGCTTTTGGTGAGGGTTAGTGGGAAGCTTTCCTTTCTGAGGTCCCGAGTGGGCGGGAAGGGTCCGGCCCCTATGTGGGCGGGTTGTTTGAGTAAGCAGCCTGCAGAGTGTGTGTTTTGGGGGCTGGAGGTGTGGCAGGTGAAGACAACTGTTAATCCTTCCAAACTCCGTCTGAATTGTGTGTTTGTGGTGGGGCAGGAAGCATCGTTACCAGCATTGGCAAACTCCTGGATTAAACGGAGTAAGTGACAGAGCTGCAGGGAGGAAGAAAAGAGAAGGAATAAAAGTTAGGTTGGGATAAATTTCCAAAGACCTGAGCAGAAAACGTCGGCAGCTGAAGTCTAATTAGTAAAGGTGGTGTGTCGTTTCTACCTAAGTGGTGGTTCTTATTGCAAATTCACCTTGTACCCATATTTTGAATTTTGGTGTGCTTTAGTGCTTTGATTTGTGAAGGTCACTGGCCCCTTCTTTTAGACCCCCTTTTGCCACCGCAGGAAGCAGGAAGGCTAGGTATTTCTGACCGAGGAAAATTCTAGCTCTGAGCACTAATCGTTTCAGCTGAGGGATTCTGCGAGTATTAGCACCTCAATGAAAGTGGTAGACTTGGCTGGGCTAAGGATTGTTCTGGGGCGGGCGGCTGCCTTCCTGGTTATTTACGTAATGAATGGTTTATTTCCTTAGCCACTGGTTAAACGTGCCTGGGCCTAGTAGTTAACTAACAAAGCCCCTGATGGATAGCTTCCCTGCTATCCTGATGCTAAAAGGATTTCTCTCTCCAGATTCCTGCATAGACTCCCTCCCGGCTCTTTTCTCCCTCCCTGGGGCCAGACAATGAGGTCTTAGTGATGGGTACACCATCAAAGCCCCTGTAGCCTCTGGAATCCAGAGTGTCCTCGACAGGGATGCTTTTGTAGGTGGTCCCTGGCCTCTCCGCCCCCAACACATAGATACCCTTGGACCTGGCACCTCCTTTGCTAGAGTCGTCGGCACCCTCTCTAACCTCTCTCCCCCGCTCCACTGATTAAAAACAGATTTACCTTTCTTAGTCTTATCTCTCACTCAGCGATACTATTCAGTCACGGTGGTAAGAACTCAATACGTGTTAGAATTAAATTAATCATCACGATAACCTATGTATTAGGGAAGGCAAGATATCGTCATCCTTACACTATACATGAAGATTCTAGCTCTGGAATCTTCCCCCACAATTCAGAGAAGCTGAAGACTTCGTAAATGGAATTAAATGGGAACATAAGCTGTGACAATAAGCGATGCGATGGGTATCCATTGTTGTGGTGAACTGCTTTGAATTTGTAGCTCAGGCTGATCTGAAAGGGGCAAAGAAAGGACGTATGTTTTGATACATTATTAACTTTGTAACAAGAGCCAGTCAGGAGTGTGTAAGATTATGGCTTGAGGTATTTATGAACCAAATGATAAACCAGCATTCTATTATGGAGGGAAGTGACATAAATGAAAACAAAATTGGCTATGAGTTGGTGGTTGTCAAAGCTTGGTGTTGGGCTCAGAGGGATTTATTTTATGATTTTGGCTTTAGTATATGTTTAAAATTTTTCTATAATGATCGTTTTTTTAAAATTGCCTTGGAGGAAGTATACCAGTGAGGGAAGTTAGCTGACAAAGCCCCCCAAGTCCCACCCCACCCTGTGTTCTCCGCCTGTGTTTGACAGAGTCTGCAGAAGGTTACAGATGTGAACGATGTGGAAAAGTGTTTACCTACAGATATTACAGAGATAAGCATCTCAAGTACACCCCCTGCGTGGACAAGGGTGACAGGAAATTTCCCTGCTCTCTCTGCAAACGGTCCTTTGAGAAGCGGGACCGGCTTCGCATCCATATTCTCCATGTTCACGAGAAGCACCGGCCTCACAAGGTAAGAACGAGGTAGCAAATGATCTGCCCCTTCACTCACTCTGCTTTTACTGGCTGTCCCTCCGCGAACCCCTAAACACACCCTGAGGCCTATTGGGTGCAGTGCCTACTAACTGTCATTCTGAGGGTGTGACTAAGAATAAAACCAGGAGTGCTTTTTATGTTTTTCCTTGGTAAACCTTTGAAATGTTTACTTCCAATTTTTTTTAACATGAAAAAAACAGTGTATGTTTGATTAAGTACAATAAGTAGAAAAAACAAAGCAAAAGCCACTTGATATGCTATGGTCCAAAGTTAAGATATTTTAGGTATACTTTTTCTCGATCTGTATGGATTTGGAATATACTTGGGATCATACTGAATAGTATGAGGCTACTTTTCTGACTTAAGATGACACCGTAAGCGAATTTGTAAATATATAATGGCCATATCAGTACTTTAAGTGGTACTTAACTTTTAACATGATAAAGTAGATTTAATTTCCGCAGAAGCCCAAAGAAAACATTCAACTGGAATAGAAGAAAAAGAAACTCAAGTGAAACAGATGTGTAGAACTTCAGATAAATGATTTTTAACAAGAATAATTGATTTTTGAAAGAGAAAACATTACTGATTGACAAAAATGCCAGAAGGTGCTGGGAATACAATAGAGTGAAAAACTCTATTCTCATCCTCCTTATAGCATTTACAACCTAAACAAACGTACCCCCTTTTCAGATGATTTATCAAGCAACATTAAAATGTCAGAGAAAACCCTTGTCGTCCACAACAATGAGTACCAAGAGTTCATACATAAATTCAGAGCTTCAGTTCAGTCCAGCCATCTGAAAAAGCTGACCCACGGGGAGAGCGTTTGTTTTTTCAGAAAGCATTGTTTTCCATATTCCATCCATGGTTCAAATTTAAGCAAGATTTTGACTTTAACTTCTTGCATCTTTGACTTCCTTGTCAGCTGATGGTTTTGCTACAGTTTCTAATCGCAAGACATAAATTCAATTTCTTAATTGAATAACTTGTATAATGACATTTACACAGCGCTTCGTAGCGCACACTCTGATTTGAACCTGCTTTCTGGGCCTGTGAACTGTCATGCTTAGGTATTTTTCATCACCTTCCAGATTCATCACCACTGATTCTTCTATCCCACTCTTCCTCTTTCTTGATTTCTTTTTTATATGACTGGGGCATATCATGCAATTGTGTCTAAGGGTATACGTAGTGAAAAGTTTTCTGAGTCCTCTGTTGGAGGATATTTTACTCGCGTATCTCTTTGATAGTTTGACTGGATATAGAATTGTAGCTAGAAATCATTTTCCCTCAGAATATTCAGAGCATCATTCCATTTTCTCCTGTCATCTAATGCCAATCTGGTTCTTGTTTCTTCATAAAGATAATCAGCTTTTTTCTTTGTTGAAATTGGGCTTTTTTGTCTTTGGAGTTCTGAAATTTTAACAGAATGTGTCAAATTGGATGTATTTCTTCTACTTTGTACACAGTGGAGTACAAAGTACTCTTTCCATCTGAAGGCACAAGTCCTAAGCTCAAAGGAATTTTCTTGTTCTTTCTTTAGTTATTATCTGTCTTCCAGATGTTAAGTTGAATCTACCTCCCTGTGCTTAAGTTTTAATTTTTTTTTGCTTAGCCTTTTCAGGAATCTCCCCAATCTTATGACTAAATACTTTAGTATTTAGTCATCTGGGTCCATTCAGTTACATAGCATTTCCACTGAGTACTTTTTTATTCTTTTTGTTTTTAATTTTCAAGAATAGTGTTTCTTTTTCTAACTACTTTCCTTCCTTTTATAATTGATCTGTTTTTTTGTAATATTATCTCAAGCATCTGACTTTTTTTTTTTTGCTTTAGTAACAATAATACATGCTTATTATTAAAACTTTAATCACTACAGGAAAAATACAGAAGACTTTTAATCTAAATCTACCTAATCTAAAATCTCATAATCTAAAACTACCTACTCTTGGGGTGGCGGGTTAGCTCAGTTGGTTACAGCATGGTGCTAATAACACCGAGGTTGCCAGTTCGATCCCCGCATGGGCCACTGTGAGCTGCGCCTTCCTTAAAGAAAAAAAAAGAAAAATACCTCCTCTCCCCTCTGTTGTCATGAGCACACCTGGGGAGCGGGCCTTGGAAGCACAGCAGTTTCCTTTACCTGGTTCAGAATTCCTGAGGAGAGTGTCAGAAGTCAGGGAGGAAGGAACACAGAGCAGGAATGTGAACTGCTCACCACAGGTTCCTGGACCATATGCTGTCCCTGGACCCCAAACATTACCCTTGTTTTGTAGGTACAGTCTGTCTCAGGTCAACTGCCACCTGTGCTTCCATTTTGGTCTTTGCATTCCTCACCATCTTCAACTAGATTTTTAGCTCCTTGTCTCTAGACGAGTGTTAAGCACAGAATAGGTACTCTGTAAAGACTTGTTGGATTAATTGTGTAGTGCTTGCAATTTACTCACAACTTACTTCCTGGCTGGAAGGCAGAGCAGGTGGTTTGCCCATGAGGGACGTGAGGAAATGAAGATTTCAAGTTTAACTGATTTGCACTGGCCACATAGCTACTTATTGACAGAGCAGGACTCTCGGGCTTTTATTAAACACCACACTCCAATTCAACACCCACATGTCCCATTTGAAGCAACTGACACCCAAAGACGTGAGGTGTGTTCCTAAAGTCCCAGCACTGAGTGGGCCTGGACCAGACCCTGTGCTGCTGGATTCTTCAGTGCGGGCCTGGCATGTCTTTTACTCTGAACTAGACTCTCAGCCTGGGCCTGCTTGGCGCTCTGCCTACAGATATACACGGAATAAATTCAATAGTTCTCCTCTTTCCCCCGGGAAACAGCATGGTGACGCGAACTTGCTAGGGGAGGGTGTAATTTCAACTCTGTTTTTTCTTTGTTGCCTCAGTGTTCTACATGTGGGAAATGTTTCTCTCAGTCTTCCAGCCTAAACAAGCACATGAGAGTCCACTCTGGAGACAGACCCTACCAGTGTGTTTACTGTACAAAGGTAAACAGAACCTCCTTCTAAGGGATCTGCCTTGAGCTCTGTTTGAGTGTCCATGGACAAGAACTTGAAGCGTAAAGCCTGGCTATAACGAGTTCTTGCTCTCAGCCCCCTGCCCAAATGAGCTCACATTTGCTTAGACACAGCTCCCTGTGGCCTAATCGGCAGTTAGGGTGTGTGTAATGAAATAACCCCAAATTAATAAGGACCTAGTGATGGCAGGTATGACTGTTACATGACAGGTGCAGGCTCCTCAATGCTGCTGATCTAACTTTCTAGAGCAGCATTGCTGGAGTGGGACCTTATCTACAGTCTATAGAAAATTAAGTAATAAAAATGAAGCGAGAAATGCGTGGTTAGGGATTTCTGGAATAGAGACAACAGTTAGCCCCTGCTTTAGAAATATTTTACCAAATTACCTCAGGTCCTATTCGATGAGACATCTGTGCTGCCAAATGCAGACAGCTATTAACCCTAGGTGGCTATTTAAATTCATAAAAGTGAGATACAATTGAAAATTCGGTGACTCCTATGCACAAGTTACATTTCAAGTACTCGGTAGCCCCACGTGGCTAGTGGACCACCCAATTGGATAGGACAGCACAGACATTTCCATCGTCACAGAAAGTCCTACTGAATGACATTGAAATTGACTGTGAGTGTCACTTACTTTTTTATAATAAAGCCCTGAAAGGAACATAGGCTGTCTTAGTTAGGGCGACTTCAGAACCTTCCACGGGTGGAATAAAGCATTGAGTCTACAAGACCTGGGGAAACTAATCTGCCAGAGAAATTGCGTGTCAATAGAAGGGAAATAATCAGCAAAGAAAAACGGGGGACTGTCCCATTTTTCTATACTGATTATTTCCATTCTATTGACACGCAATTTCTCTGGCGGATTAGTTTCCCTCAGCCTTGTAGACTGAATGCTTTATTACAGCCGGACTATGTGCAGCCATCACAAACCAAAGGAAGGTGGCCACGGATTTGTGTGCAAAAGCAGCCTGTCCTAAGGGGTCAGTGCTCACCGGTAGGATTTCCAGAGCAAGGTCAAAATACCGCCCAACCCCTCCTCTTGCTGGAGTTGTAATTCTGATCCTCACCTCGGCCTTCTAGCCAACCTGGGAGTGAGTGATGCCTGGAGGGGAAACAAAACTCACTCGGGACATGAATGAGTTATTGGCATCCTGGCTTATCCAGGAGCTTCCTGTTACCAAAGCTGATGAAAATTGGCCATGTCTGGGCGTCTGCAAATACAGCATGCGCCCCTCCCTGAGCAGGGACCCAATCCTGCCTGTGCCTGGACACCCCATTGTCAAGTGTTTCTCTCTCAGCTCCCCAAATCCGATGTCACCAGTTTAACCTGATGTTTTATATCACTGTCAGTGGACCCCCAAAATGAAGTGATTGCATTTCTGATAGAGTACCTGAAAGTGACACAGGTCAGAGCATAGTGTTGGAATAAATGAGGGGAAGGTTATAAATAAGGAAAAGGAAAGAAGTGGGTAAGAAAAGATATGTAAAAACTGCAAAGTACTTGGGAATCTAAAATGTTACAGCCACGCTGGAAAACAGTTTGGCAGTTTCTTTAAAAAACGGAACGTGTAACTACCATACAATCCAGCAATTGCTTATATGTTCATGCGAAAACCTGTACACAAATGTCTGTAGCAGCTTTATTCATAATAGCCCCACCCAGGTATCCTTCTGGGGGTAAGTGATGAAACAGACTGGGGTACATCTACAGACTACTACTCAGCAATAAAAAGGGGGGATAAACTTGTACTCCCAGCAACCTGGGTGAATCGCCCGAGAATTATGCTGCATGACAAAAGCCAATACTAAAAGTTCCATACTGTCTGATCCCATGTGGAGAACATTCTGAAATGATAAGATTATAGACATGGAGAACAGTGTAGTGGTTGCCATGGCTTCAGAGAACAATGGGAGTGGAAGGAATAGGTGTGGCTATGAAAGGGCAACGTGAGGGATCTTTCTGATGAAAGTGTTCTGTCCAGGTCCTGGTTGTGGGAGTGTAGTTTGTAAGATGTAACCCTTGGGAAACTGGATAAAGGGCACACAGAATCTCTAATATTCCTTATGAGTGCATGTGAATCTAGTTATCTCAAAGAATTTAAAAAGAGAAGAGACCAGGATGGGACTGATTTATGTAAAGACACTGGCCAATATCAGCTACTCCTTCTGTAATGCAGTTTATCTTGGAGGGTGGCCCTAGAACCCCCTGCGTCAGAATTGCTTGTTTAAATGCAGGTACCTTTTTGCCCCAAAGGGTGTGCTTATTGGATACGTTCTGGGGTAGGGTTGTCAGTCTGCATTTTTATCCGGACCCCTGCCCAGGTGATCTTCGTCACTGACTAGCTGAGGCTACTCAAAAGTGGCCAGGACGACACATCAATCATGTCCCTTTTTATTAAGGCCACGCCTGTTGACCAAGAGCGGCCCATAGCATTAACGCCCATGGTTGGTCAGTCGAAGAACTAAGGGATGACACAAGCATCACTAACTATGAAATCACAAAACCTTTTGTTTAATTTGTCTTGCAGCTGATGGACGCTAACTTTTTCTTCTGCTTTCTGTTCTCGGCAGAAGTTCACTGCCTCCAGCATACTCCGCACACACATCAGGCAGCATTCCGGGGAGAAGCCCTTCAAATGCAAGCACTGTGGTAAATCTTTTGCTTCCCACGCCGCCCACGACAGCCATGTGCGACGCTCACACCGGGAGGATGAGGGCTGCTCTTGTAGCATCTGTGGGAAAACCTTCCCAGACCGAGAAGCCTTGTGCACCCACATGAAGTTTCATGAAGACTGCTAACCCACAGAGGTTGGGGACTGAAAACCAAGTACTCGGATTCTGTACTCTTCTTGTGTATGTCTGTGTCTCACGAACAAATGATCATTCTTTGAAGATCCACCTATAAGAAACCAAAAAAAAAAATGAAACCAACCAATGAGCGGAATAAACCAGATTTCTCAGCTCTGATTTTAACAGCTTCCATGGAAATGTTTTCCACAATTTCCAGTAAGAATGAAATTTTGGTGAATTTACTTAGAAATAGTGAAAGCTGGCTGTTAATAGTTCTTAAGGGTCTCTGGAAACTCAAAAACCCTGAGAGGAGAGACTCCATTGAATTGCAGGGGCTGGGAGTAGTTTAATTTCATGATGATAAAGAAGTAATCCCATTTGCAATGATATGGATGGACCTAGAGAACACGCTAAGTGAAATAAGTCAGATGGAGAAAGACAAATACCTTATAGGTGGAATCTAAAGAACTGAATAAATGAGCAAACTAATCAAAAAGAAAAAGAAAAGAAGTAATCCTTTTCTTTACTATATGCTTTGGGCCCCCAGCCATGATGTGTCTGGGTTCTGTTTCTTCATAGAATAAATTCTTTAAAAATTTCTTCAAGCCTGAGCACCATTAATGTTGGAACTAAATGTTCAGACGTGAAGTAACCTCCCATCTTGATTTGTATTCATTCTAGACGCTCAGTTCCCACTCCTCGCCCATCACATGACAAATGCCTGTTAAAAGTTTTGTTAGCAGCACACAAAATTCCTTGGAGGACACAGAAGTTACTTATTCATCCCACCATCTGTGACCTTTACCAATTGGGGAAGAAAAATTACTACCAAAGGAAAAAAGACTAAAACATTGCCAGACAAAAAATTATTTATATTGCTCTAGTTTTTCATCTGATTTCATTCCAATGAATAGACAAGTGGAATTTTGGGGGCCTTTCCAATTAGCTCGTTCATGACAATAGAGTGTGAAAAAAGACCCACTGAAAACAATGCCGTATAAGGTATCACAAGGCTAAGGCAAGCATGTGTGGGATACAGCAGACTCATGGGAATAGTTGCCAACATTTATTGAGTGTGAACCCTGTGAAAAAGTACCACAGAGTTCACTTGACTGATCAGGAAATGGAGGCTGAGAGAGTAAGGACCTGGTTCCTCTATGGGGTAAAGCCAGGTCCACCCAACTCGATAGCCCACTCTCTGAATGAACCAGTATGCTCAATTTATGAACCCTGTTAAAGCAATCGTGTTTTTCTACTAACTATCCCATCGTACCCTATATCAAGGCAAGCAACCACAAATTTAAATACTCACATGGAAAACAACCAAAACAAGCAGAATAAAAGTGCTTTGTAGGCAACCGGAGCTACTAAGCTGCTATGTCACATCCCCAGCCATGGTTCTATTGACCACCTAGGATTTTCACCCTTTAGCCACGGTCCACATCTCTCAAAATGGAGCAAATTCAATATGGAACAGATGTCCCTTCCAGAGGGAGGCTCTCAGCTGTGGCAGAGTCCTTTGAGACAGAAATGTAGTGAGGGTGGAAGCGCAGTGACAGATTTTCCTCTGGGGAATCTGTCTGACCAGGTCTGAGTAATTTACCCTAATGGGAATGTACCCTGTTGTTTTAGGACTGTTTTAGTTCGTGTTAATTAAGTCAGAACAATGGTCTTTTGAAAAGATTGGGGCTCTTCCTGTAATTAGGCAGCCCTTCTTTGACTGCTAGTTCAAAATGTATTTCTTGCCGCTTATGGGTTTAAATGTTATTTTAAAATCAAACAGTAAAGCAAGACATCAGGAACAGATGTGATGCCAGTTTTTTCACTAGTTGAATAATTCAAGTTAACCTCTATGTTCTGAACCAGAATAATAGCAAAGGAAGGTAATTTTTTTGCTTTCTCTTTTCTATTGGTCACTCCAAAATGCCTTCATGGGAAATCCTTTGCACCGTTTAATTTAATCTGACCTATTTCTCCAAAGTCTTGGTCATATTGATTGGATTACATATATCAATTTTTGGTTTGGAAAATATAATCAATTCATAACATCTTTCTTTAGTAATTACCTTAAGCTGTCTTGTGTTTATTTAAAATGTATACCTTGCCTATTTCTAAAGATAATTTAGATCAGCTTATAACAATAATAATAATAATAAAAAGTGGAGTAAGACAAAGTAGAAGATAAACCACCACATAGAAAGTAGAATGAAATTAAAGCTCTCGGTTAATGTAATTATGCCAGCTGAACATTGTTGGAATGTAACTAAAACATAGACTTTGGAGTTGGACAGACTTCTCTTTGTCCACTGTAGCTTCATCGTACAAGGCACGTCCTCTCATTTCTGGGGTTTAACATCCTCACCCATAAAACAATTATGCTGTAGAGTGTTGTGAGAATAAAATAAAGTGGAACGATTTGTATTCTGGATGATAACTTAATCTACTTCCTTTCTCCTAACCTGTCAGACAAGGCGAAAGTGAGTCAGAATTAATGCATATTTTATTACTGATATATATGCTTTCTCTCAGTGTTTCTCAAAAGTGTGGTTGCTGGACCAGCCGCAGCCGGAAACTTGTTAGAAAGACAAATTCTCTAGCCCCACTAAGTGTGTGCTCAGTCAGGAATTCTGGGGAGTGGGAGGGAGGACAGGGGCCCAGCGATCCATATTAAAGTCAAGAGCCATTGCTTTATTTGATTTTAGCGTTTTTAAAATAATCGATACAGATATATAGATGCCAAATAGAACACACCATGGAAGCAAATGGAAGAACAATGGAATATTATTTAGCCTTAAAAAGGAAGGAAATGGGAGGGGGAGAAGGTAAAGGGATCAGAAAGTACAAATTAGTAGTCACAATATAGCCACGGGGATACGAGAGACAGTTTGGGGAATATAATCAATAATGTCGTAAAGATTTTGTAGGGGGTCAGATGGACACTTGTCTTATTAGGAAGACCACGTCATGGACGGTGTAGGTGCCTGACCACTGCGCTGTACACCTGAAGCTGAAGCTGAATAATATTGTATGTCAACTATAATCAAGTATGTATATCATATATATATGTGTATATATATATATATATATATATATATATATATATATATATCCCCCATGAGATGTACAGCACAGGGAATAAATTTAATGGAATTTTTGTAGCAGCTATATACGATAGTAGAGGGGTAGTAAATTGTTTTGTACACCTGAAACTAATAAAAAAAAACAGGAAGAAAATTCTGAAGCAGGCTAACACACCTGGGTGAATCTTAAGACATTCTGCTCAGTGAAACAAGCCAGTCATAAAAGGACAAATGCTGTATGATTCCAGTCATCTGAGGTGCCCAGAGTAGTCAGATTCGTAGAGACAAAAATAGAATTGTGGTTGCCAGGGGCTGGGTGGAGGGGGGAACAGGAAGTTAGTGTTTAAGTGGGGCCAGAGTTTCAGTTTTGCACGATGAAAAGAGTCTTAGAGCTGGGTGGGGGTAATGTCTACACGACAATGTGAGTGTAATGCCACTGAACTGTACGCTTACAAATGGTAAGATGGCAACTTTTGTTATGTGGATTTTACCACAATAAAAAAAAAATGAGACTGATGATAAATACAGGTATCACTGCTTTCAAAAGTTTTTACACCACTTTGATTTAACGGAAGACCTACATTAGCGCCTGTTTTCACTAACTCGAAGAAATACGTTTTTACAAAAACAAAAAAAAGGCAATAAACGAAAACCAGGTTCAGTATTTGTTGTTCAGGAGCTGCTAGAGAGGCAGCGCCCGCCCCGAGCAGTGAGCGTGGCCCGCCTAGCTCCTTCCCCAGGAACCACACTCGGCAGCAAGCCGCCAGAGCTCTGAACTGTGTGAACGTCTGAGCTTTCTCTCGATTCATTTTGTGCATCCGTGAGCAAGCTGTGTCCTAAAGTAAGTGCTTCTTCGCTTTATACCATTTCTGCGTATGAAAGGTTTCCTTGGAATGCACTCAAGTGGACAAACTGATCTGACTTCTGGGGCTCTAAAAGTACCACCCTAAACTCTGAATGGCTTTCCCCTGCTATCTCGTCTTTGTTCCTAATCTCTTCTTATCGGATCCCAGCACTTACTGTAATGTGAGGGCTGGACGCTCCCTCACTCCCGAGAGGAGCTTCGCTTTCGAAGTGTTTACCCCATACCCTCTCTCTAAGTGGCTACCTGTCAGTTTCCATTTCAGCTCTACCTTTCCATTTACAGGACTGCTGACCACCAATTGACTTATTACCTGTATTGATTCTCTAAGAGCTGTCGAGGTGGAGGGAAAGGCTATTCTAAGGCAGCCCTGAGCTCTTAGCCGAGTGGGATCATAAACGCTCCCATTAAAGGTTTCATTCAATAACAATCTTTGCTAAAGTAAATGGACATCAGCCCCAACCCCCAACTCATACTGCGGCAGTATCAGTTTCCACATTTTCAAATGATTCCTTTAATGAAAAGCTGCATTCTTTTCAGGCCATAAAACACCGAGGAAAAGTCTATTCATTTAGCCATTGCACATATTAGCTTATTTATTTATGGCTAATGCTGCCAGCAGCATTCCCTGGATGTAGTGTCAACTCAATTAATGATTGGTTGAGAAACTCCCAAAAAACAGATATGCAAAGTCGTCTCCCATGCAGCAAAATCAGCACCCAGCACGTGTTGCTTTCGTGCAGGGCGGTTTATTTTTTCATCTCAAACACAAATCCACTGTCTTTCTACTCCATTTAAAATTATTCGTCTTCCGTAAAGCGTTTTATATTTTCATGCCTATTGGACCCAGAGCTCACAAAGATTTATCTTCAACCACGTTCTTAGGAAATAAGCATATTGCTGTCATTTAACCAAAATCCTTTAGTTACGTAAAGAAGATAGTCACCACCATATCGTGAGTTCTTTTATAGAAAGAATCATCTTTCTCTTCTTCCCTTCCTCCCGACCGTCCTTCCTGAAATGATTACTGAGCACCTAGTCTGGGTCGTCCTAGCCGACCCGTGTTCACACAGCAGGGGCTCAGTGGTTGTTCATATAATCAGCTTTGTTGGGGAAAATGGTGCCTAAATGAGGCTATTCACTGAGGGAGCTAGGAAAAGAATTGGGACTTGCACGTTGTTGTTTTCTGAAGATTAGGGTTCCAAACTTGAACCCTGTATCTGTTAGTGTAGTCCTAAAGATATTTCTAAATGTTCGGTTATACTCACTTGTTAATGGCTAATCCTCGCACCAAGTGGGAAATTGGAGTCGTGAAAGTGTGTGCAGTGACGTGGACATGTTCTTTCATAAAATTATCCCCCCACCCTTTAAATGTGAAAATCCGAGAGGAACTAACTACAAAGAAAGGCCCTAAAAGTCACTTCAAAATTACGTTCTTGCTGGACCTTCAAAATTACTGCTGAAACAAATGGGGGCAGAAGGACTGCCCATCTGCCCACGAGCGTGCGTGTGAGAGCCGAGAAAGAGGTAAGATTATTTCCAGTCCCGACTTCCGACCCTGACCCCGTGGATGGTCTAAGCTCCCCTGGGTGTCCGAGAGGTGTGGGTCTGCATCTGACACGCGCCTCCCTCCTCCTGATGCTTCCCGCTGTTCCTGTTTCCTCTGGAACCTTTACAGTTCTCTTCCTTCCTGTACTTCACCTGTAAGTGTCAGGAACGTGCACTCTCTGTCCCTGCTGACTCCTGCAGTGGCTTCAGCTGCCATCTCTACCCTGACAATTTGTACGTTTTGATCTGACTGCCTACTTGCAATCTTCACGTGTGTCATGGAGGCCCCTGATTTTGACGCATCCAAAACTAACTTAGCATCTTTCCTAAAGTCACTTTGGCATGACCCCACCACCTACTGTCGTCGGAACCCGGTTGTCACACCTCACATCCAGGTCGTACAGTTCATCTCGGCAGCCTCATCTTGAGGTGACTGACACAAGAGCCACTGCATCCATTGCTGCCTCTAACCAGACTATTTCCTTCCCCACCAGAGGCATTTTTCAAAACACAATTCTGTTACCATTCTTTCGCTGGAGGCCTTTTAATAGCTTTCCATCCATAGTCAAAAAAAAAAAAATCTTTAACCTTAACCGACAGGGTCTCCAATTTCATCCTGACATACACTCCCCTTAGAACCTGTGCTCCAGCGGCACTAGCTTTCTGACAGTTTCTTTAACAAGCCAAACTAGTTTTTGCCTCAGGGCCTTCTCTGATTATAACCCTGCTGCCTGGAACACTCCCCACCCTTCTGGAATCTAGCTTGGAGTGCTGACTGCCTGGATTTGGACCTAAGGCTCTACCATTTAACGAGTCATATGACCTTTAACTTCTGTAGGCATCAGTTTCCTTATCTGTAAAATGGGGGAATAATAGTACTGACTAGTTTGGGCTATGATAAGGATCAAGTAAAATCCTGTGCCTAATCTTATCCATAATGCAGTGCAGGGCATTTATTATGTGTTCTATAAATGTTAGATTCTGTGTTTCTAACAAGCATAGTGCCCTGTATATGATAGGTGGCTCAGTAAATATTTATCGAATAAACAAATGAATGGACAGTGTATAAAAGATGAGATTTTGGCCTTTTTATTATCATTACTGTAGCATCAAAACGTCTTTATGTAAGAGTGACAGCAGCCACCCAGGGTATGGAGAGGGTAAGAAAAGGACACAAAGCAAAAGAACAAGTGAGAAAGCACACGTGTGTGAAGACGAGCAGGGGAAACATCTTAATGATGAGCTTCCACCTAGAGTTAGCAGGCAGAGAGATGTCAGCCCAGAGATCCAGCAGGTGTGACCTCAGGGAGTGGGGCTGAGGGAGGCGAGGCAAGGTGAGAATGATCCATTCAGTCAACAAGGAGCATGGTGCCCAACGCTGGAGAGGCCAAGCCCAACCGGTTCAGGGTACCGTTAAGGAAAATACACTACTCTATGATGCCTCTGGAAGATCCCATATGGCCATCATCTAGCTGCATCCAGACCTTGTCACTCCCAACAAATTCTCAACCTCACCAATAATTGAAAGACGTGGGCACACTCATTCTGCTAGGTACAGCATACCGACAGGCACAGCTCTTTCAGAAAGCAATCAGGCTCTGTGCACCAAAAGCCTTAACAAGGTCTGTAGTCTTTCACCTGGTAGTTCCAGTTTTAGGAATCCATTCTACAGAGAGTCAGAAATGCAAAGATTTATGAACACGGACGTTCTTAGCAGCACTGTTTTAGACAATGAAAACTGGGAAGCACATAAATGTTCAGCAACAGGGCTTATGGCATATTGATAAAATGGAGTTTTGGGTGCCTATTAAAACTGATGAGGTTTTTCAAAGAATGTTTGATCTAAAAAAAGCTCACAATATATATAGTTGACCCTTGAACAACGGGTGGGGGGCAGTAGGAACTCGCAGCCCCACACAGCAGAAAATCTGCAAGTGACTTTTGACTCCCCAGGCGGCCCTTCCCGTCGGTGGATTCAACCAACTGCCTCCGGGAAAGAGTAATTTCTATCCCATGACGGTAATCAGCAGCTGGGGCTGGGAATCCTTAGTTGGGAATCTGCCGTTGGGAATGAAAAAACACTGTTCTCCACTCGCGGTTTGTTGAATCTGCGGATGTGAAATCCAGGATAGGGAGGGCCCGTTGGATTCACTGGGGGGGGGGGGGGGGGGGAAGATACCCTCTGACAAGTGGACCCGCGCAATTCAAACCCGCGTTGTTTAAAGGTCAACTCTGGTGCGCAGCCAAAAGGAATCCAAACTCTGTGCGTAGCAGGTATGGATCTATACACAGCTTACGTATTATGTCTTCACTGAAAACCGGGAAAACTACAATATTCCAGGCATTAGTAGCTAGGCGGAGAGAAATTAGACAGGAAACCCTCCTAACAGGCCTTATTTTTAATTCTTTCAGGCTTGTCTTTACGCACTGAAGCTACCGTGCCATCCAAGACGGAGCTGTCACTCCGCTGTGCCTCAGTTTCCTTGTCTGTCAAAAGAGGTGGTTGGACTCCGTTATCGCTTAAGGCTTCTGTGAACACACGTGCAAGGTAGGCACGCTCTCGGTTGACATTCGCTATTGAACTGGGGTGCGAAGCTAATAGGCATGTGAACTGCAAAGCCCCCCCAAACCGTTGGCAGCCTCCAGTGGGGCGATTGCGGGGGAAAGAGAAGCAGAAGGGGGCGTCGGGTTTGTTGCGGGAAGCGGGGAACCCGGCAGCTTCCGAGGAAATGTGATCACTGCGCCCAGGCGCTCGCGAGCAGATGCCGCGGGGTCAGCAGACGGCCAGGACCCCCTCTGCTGGCTGCGTCCCCGGGGAGCCAGCGGCCGCCGGCCTCCACCGCCCCCCGCTTTCCTGGGCTGGACTGAGAGGCGATCTGGTCTCTGCTCTGAGTCGCTCAGACCGTCCTTCGCCGGCCTGGGAGGGGCGGGGGCTGTCGGGGCCGCGCAGCCCCCGCCCCGGGGCAGTGATCGCCCTGGGGAGATTTCTGGGTGAGGGGACGCCAGAGGTCACCGCGGCCGAGACCTCCGGGGACTGACGGGCTGTTGGAAGCCTTTCAGGCCTAACCAGAGCTCCACATCGGAGGGCATTTAATTGGCCTTGTCATTTCCGATCGATTCCCGAACTCAACACACTTTGAAGAAGGGCGCTCGCTGGGTGCGAGAGGGGTTGGAGTCGCCCTGACCCCCGGCCGGCGCCCCCGACCCCCCTGGGGATCCTGCAACGGCCCGCCTCCCACCCGCGAGCAGAGCGTGTGTGTGTGTGTGTGTGTGTGTGTGTGTCCGTGTCCCCGTCCGTCCCAGTCTCCCCGGCCCCTTCCCTGCTAGTCGTGCTCCTTGGATTCGCGGGTTCCCCGCAGGTGGCTGGCGGGGCAAGACTCGGAGGGGAAACGGGCAACTTTCCAGAAGGTCCCCTTCCCCTCCCCCCCTTCTGCGAACGTGAAAACGCGGATTTGGAGAGGAGCAGAATCGAGATTTTTAAAATAACCTTTTCCCTCTTATCCTTACTGAGACTTGATCCTCAACATCCAGCCACTTCACGACAATCACTTCCAGTCTCTGTCCATCCAAATTATGTCTATATGTTTTCTTTTTTAAACAAACTGTTTTATAAACTTCTCTCCCCCCACACTTAATTATTACATAAGGAACATTTTCTGGGGATCAAAAGTACTTTTCCATAAAATGACTTTAAACATGCGCATTAAATCCCCCCTAAAAGATGTGCCGTGATTTAGGATAGAATCCATGGCGTATTGTTCATTCACTTAGGTAGCTTCCAGTTTTTCAATATTAGAAAAAGCTGTGCTAAAAATCCATGTGGACAAATATTTGCCTAAATCCCAATTGTTTTTCATTCGAATCAATTTCGAGGTGCCAACGAAGAGGACCAAGCCTAGGTAAGGAATGGGAAGGTTTAGGTGGACCCAGGTGTGCTGAGGTTAGCCCAGTGACAGACTTCAGTAGTAGCTATTGCTATTATTACTGTCTTGAGCTTCCTCCCCGACCCACACTAATTATCATTCAGACCTTTCCTGGATAAAGCGGAGCCCTGATTTCTCGTTGGACTGCCAGAAGTTTCCCAGTAGGGAGGCCCGACCTGACCAGGAGACTGGGCATCGAGAATGGGGGTGGGAGTGCTGGAGGGGAAGAGGCAAAGACGAGATCCAGCTCCAGTTTATGGATGCATGTCCCTCCCAAGAGACACCCAGGGCCCTGCCCCGCCCCATCCTTGTGCGTGGGCGTGGCAGGGGGGTCGTGACAATGCCCGTGATGACAGGTGGCCCTCCTCTGAGCCACTGGCCATGGGGTGTCCCAGTCCCCTCCTTCTTCCTTTCTCCTTTCCCTCCCTAACCCCATACCTTTGGTCCTCCCCCTTACCCCCACCCGCGGCTGCCGGAGCCCCCACGCCCGGGTGAGTGGGAAGCCCAGCCACGGAGAAGGCTGGCCTCGGGCTGGAGAGGGAGGGGGAGCGTGGCCGCAAACCTTGCAGAGGAACTGGATTCCCTCCCTCCGCCCCACTTGGCCCTGGGCTTAGCTCCTACCGGTAGATCCGCTCCAGGTGAGCCCTGGCCCGCCCAGCTCACCACCCTAACCCTGGAAGCTGGCCCCCCTTCTAACTTTGGGGAGCCGCTCAGGTTGCAGCTAGAGACCGGCCTTTTGAGGAAAGGGTCTAACTCGGGGCTCTCTACCTGCTCACTGAAATGGGGCGACAGGTTTCTTTTGGTGTTCTTTTTTTGCTGGAATGATCCTGGACATCAGAGACACACACACACACACACACAGAGCTTCTTGGTGAGGCAAGGCTGAAGCAAGGCATGAAAGCTGGTAGGCATCCCTTCTCTCCATCCTTGTCTTTCTGTTTCATGAGCTGGTCAGGGAATGGAAGGGTGAGGTGCAAGCTTGATGCAGACCACTCACCTGGCATTTTGTGAATTTTCCCCATTATTGACCTTCCCTAAGACTGATTCCTTTGTATATATTCTTTACTACTATACAAACTTCTTGAATGCAACAGACTACCTCTTACACTTCTTATGCTCGTTCCTTGAATATGCATATAATACATACTGGAGGTGCCAAAAATGTACACATTTTAAGAGATGTTATCTATTTATTACTTTTCGAAGTTGAATTACAGTAGCAATGTGTATAGTGTGATGTTCGCTCAAAAAATGGTGCTAATCAAATGAGCGCTAGCGTCATTCATTGTATTGCGATTTTAATACAGTTTTTTCCTTTCTTAAAATGTATGTACATTTTTTTTGGCACTCTCCGTATTTTTATATAATCAATATGTTTTTAATATATAACCTGTCTACCTGTATACTACTGTTTGGGTAAGAGAGAAAGCTAGGAAAAACACAGGAACTACTGTGTACATGACAATAGGCTGCCTCTCGTGCTCACTGCCGTTTGAACCATCATTAATGGGCACGTGTCTTGAGTACTGTGGAGCGGGGAGACCTATGGATAGATGATTTCCTCTACCTGGATGGCTCTGTCTCACTTAGCTAAATTCTACATCCTTTAAATATCAGCTTCGTTTTCACTCCTCTGGGAAACTAGTTTGAAACTCGTTCTGACCTTTCCCCCCAAAATTAGAAAACAGAAATCCTCAGGAATCCCACCGCTGAATGGGTTCATTAGAATGGATAATCTCTCTTTGATGGTCTGTAACCATCTGGAGTGAAGGAGTGGGAGCCATGGCACGTATACCAAATGAACATGAAAGACGCATTCAGTAGTGAGCTAGAGTCAGCCAGGATGGGGACAAGACGCATTCGGAATGCAAGAAAGCTTTATGGAAAGCAAACACTGAACAGAATTTTGGAGACGTGGTGGGGCAACAGTTCAGAAAAAGGATCTGAAGTCTCATTAGGCCGTCATTGAGAAAGACTGACTCAAGACGTGGGAAACCATGAAAGAAAAAAAAAGCCAAGCAGTTTGTAAAATCTAAGGGTTTATTCTGCCTTTATTGTTTCTGAAAGGAGGTGTGACAAAGACAGTGAGATCGGTAAGAACTACATATGCTAGTCAAACATGTAAATTAGGGAAGAAGTGTCTAATGTATCTGCTTGGTTTGGAAAGTTCAGAGGAAAAATGGCAGTTTGAACCCAGAGGTTTATATCTGCTCCCTCATAAAACTACTAAAATGATACTAAAAGGCTGAAAAGGAGCAGAAAGCTATAAGGACAAAGGGAAAGGAAATCACAGTAGATAAGATATTTTGACAAAGTTTTGAAAGCTGGAAAGCAGATAGTCAAGTATTAGCTGATTTAGGGGACTGAGAGAGCTGAGTCCCAAGAGGCAATGAGGGAACTTGACAAAAATCTAAAGGACTTTCATTGCAGACCTCAGGAGGGCTCAGGAAATGAGACGTCACATTCTTCTGCAAATGAGAGTGTGGGTAGGAATGAAGTTAGAGAATGGCTGGGAAATTTTATAAGGAGCAGGGAGACCCTTAAGTGTCATCTGCAACCTGTGCATCCAGGCCCACCTACGGCTGGGCATAATATGCCACAGTGAAATCTACATCCTGAAGAAGGGCTCTTGATATTGAGAAAGCCTCCAATATGCTAGACAGAAATCAAAATCAGAAAACAGAAGCAAAAATTAACCGGGAGGAAACAGAGACGATGCATGGGGGAAAAAAACAAACAAACAAAAAAAAAACTTTTTAAAAGTCTCAGACTTTCAGGGATGTACCAAAAGATTTTGCATTCCTAGGA
This sequence comes from Rhinolophus ferrumequinum, assembly GCF_004115265.2. NCBI lineage: Eukaryota > Metazoa > Chordata > Mammalia > Chiroptera > Rhinolophidae > Rhinolophus > Rhinolophus ferrumequinum. The sequence continues at coordinate 11,418,837 of NC_046297.1, forward strand.
CAGGAACAGGGGGCCTTTAAACAGGATCTTAGAGGACAAGAACCTCTTAGAAATTGAAAATATGATGGCGTAAAAGAAATAGAACAGTTGGAAGAGGGAAGATGAAGTTGAGGAAATTACTTAGTAGAACAAAGAGACAAATAAGTGGAAAATGGGAGAAGAGAAAATTAAAAGCTCAGTCTAGGAGACCCCAAATTCCAATAATGAAAATTAAAACCCCCCACTCCACCCCCCGACTTTACCTCATAAGCACTCTTTCCTAGAAAGAATGTTTCACTAAAAGACAAAAATGGGCGGCCAGATGGCTCAGGTGGTTAGAGCACAAGCTCTTAACAACAAGGTTGCCGGTTCAATTCCCACATGAGATGGTGGGCTGCTCCCCCTGCCACTAAAGATTGAAAACGGCGACTGGACTTGGAGCTGAGCTGTGCCCTCCACAACTAGATTGAAGGACAAAGACTTGGAGCTGATGGCCCTGGAGAAACACACTGTTCCCCAGTATTCCCCAATAAAATGAAATTAAAAAAAAAAAAGCCACTCAGATTGTGGCCCTTTCTTAAAAAAGAAAACAAAAGGACAAAAACAAATACAAAGGAAGTCGTGGGCTCCAGGAAATAGGGCACAACACCGAGGTTTGTAACCTAGAAGATGATGGTGATGCCACAGGGCAGGAAGACAAACAGTCCAAAGTGCTTGGAAGCCACCAAGAGGGACATCCCCAAAGGGATGGGGAGGGGAATGAGGAAGAAACCCAGAGAAAACAAGCAAGCACCCCTCCAGATAGACAACGATTAACTCCAGGGATAAAAAAGAAATGGCACAAGAAAGGAAAAATACACGGTAGCTGGTGCACTGTTTGGATCAGCTGGGAATAAGATTTACAGCCATGATAACAATGAATACTATGTATTAAACTGAAAGGAGATATGAATATATTGTGAGGGAGGGAGGCAATGATACTGTAGCACCGGGGAGGAGAGCCTCCTCTCACAGGACAAAGACAATAGTTAACAGTGTCTTTTCAAATCTGAAAAGAAAAGAAATCCTAACATGTACATGTCAAACAGCAATTTGGGGATAGCTACTGCTTATGGTTTCCTTTGGGAGAATAGGAATCTGCCCTGGGGAATGCCAGGGCAAGGACCTGCTATAAACTTTGTAAAACGTTGTGAGTTTCAGAAATTTTTCCTTTGAAGTATTGGGAGCCTAACAAGAAGTTGCCAAAATGCTACAGAGAATTTTACAATCATTTTCAGGTATTATTTTGTTTTGAATAAGCATTAAAAAAGGCTGTCTAGGGACTACTTTGCTCTTAAATGTATTGGCATAAAGTTCTCTCATAATTTAAAATACTCCTTGGTATCTGGATTATGTCTGTTTTCTATTCCTGTTATTCATGTTTCTCTCTCATTTTCCTTGCCTTTTTTAAAATACCAGACTTAAGCGTTCTCTTTTATTGGTGTCTTGTTTTATTGATCAACTCTAGTCACTTTTTAGCTTCCTATGTTAATGATTTGGGGTTTTATCTTTATTCCTTACTGTTCCTCCTTGGTTCCTTTTTTCCTAGTGTCTTGAGCTGAAACCCTGCTTGTTTTCGGTCTTGAATCAGGCAAAGTTCTAGCAGGAAATAGGGTTGTTTGAAGAGTTTCGCCCTCCCTAGGCCTGAAAGGGAAGAACTGCAGTGACCCCGCAGGGGGATGCTGAGGCACAGACATCCATCTTGTGGGCCTCTCTCCTCTGACATCTGCCAGTGCTGTAGGCTCCCGCGGGTGGGGAGCTCTTTGATACCGTCCATGCCCAAGCAGCATGGAGAAGGCAGAGAGTGAACGTGGACAGACCAGCTGAAGATGTTCAGCACGCTTTTCACTAATAAAGCCATTTAAGGCTGTGATATTGCCTCTGAGGATTGCTTTGGCCACACTCTTAACTTCTGATTAGTTTGCAATTTCCTCCTGAAACCAATACTTGTTTGGAACAGTAGATTAAAAATTCTAAGAGGAGTATTTTGGAAGGTGTATGTATTCCTTTGGTGAATTTTTAATTTCAGTGCATTATGGTCAACGAGTGTGGCCTGTATAATTTCAATTTGAAGAATTCATTGGACCTTTTTGTTGGCCTAATAAATATATGGCTAACATTCGCAAATATTCCATGAGTATTTGAATAGGATGTGTATGTTTTTTGTTGGGTAAGAAAAATCTGTATCTGTTCATTCAAGCCTGTTTATTGAATTGTGTTATTTAATCCTCTACAACTATATTTTTGTCCGTATTTGATCTGTTGACTTTTGAGTCATAGGTTAAAATTTCCCACTTTTCTGTGGATTGGTCAATAATTCTTTGTCCTGCTATCAGGTTTTGCTTTATATTATATATTTTGAATCTGTGTTATTAGGTACATAATGGTTTCTGGCTGTTATATATTCTCGGTGGATCATAACTTTTATGACTATAAAATATTCTTCTTGTCTCCTTTTAGCCTTGATTTCTTTTTTCTTTCTTATTCTTTTTTTTTTTTTTTTTTTTTTTTTTTTTTTTAAGGAGGGTGCAGCTCACAGTGGCCCATGTGGGGATCGAACCAGCAACCTTGGTGTTATCAGCACTATGCTCTAACCAACTGAGCTAACGGGCCACCCCTAGCCTTGATTTCTAATTTGTCGGATAATATTATTACTATATCTGCTTTCTTTTTATCAGCATCTACCTGATAGATCTATTTTTTTCAATGTGTTTCTTTTTTTGCATGTTTTCTTATTTTGCTTTTGTCTTTTATTACACTTAATATGAGAGAGAAAACAGTGAGTCTGATAATAATGTCTTCCTTTTCTGCGAGCATTTCCCAAATTATAATTTTGTTTTTGTTTTTCCTTTCCGTTCAGATACCTCTGTTCTGGATTTCACTAGCAACCTTTATCCTCCAGGGGAGGGCAGTGAGCAGGTCTGAGAGGCAGGGCTCTGGTGGCTGATGTCATTCAGGAGGAATGGGGTTCCTACACCCAGAATTCTAGAACAGCTTAACTGCGTGGAGCAACCCTTGTTTTGATAAGCTCACTTTTATGTGTTTGTTACTGTTTTTAGTTTTGAAACCCATGCTGATTTGTCTCAAGTGAAAATTGTACATGAAAAATCCACACTTGGGTGTCCTTTTATGGTTTTATAACATACAATATGGACATCGAGTGAAATCTAGACAAAAGTAGTTAAATTGATTAGAAGTGTTCTAGAAACAGGATAAAAGTATTTTATTCGTATCTATTAGTTCAAGCTATAAAATAGGGTAAAATCATGTACGTATATCCTTCTAATTCAGTTGGCTGGGTATTTATTTTTATTGTATTATTAAAAGAGCTGATGCTGCTGGCTGCTGTGCTGCTGTGTGCTGCCAGGAGCGGCCGATGGCCAGTGTGAGTGGCCGGCAGCGGCGACAGCTGCCATGAGCTGCTGTGAGCAGCTGAACGTGACTGGTGACCGACTGCCTTAGCCCGGGGGAGTGCAAGGCTCATAATACCAGGGAGCTGTGTCCTACACAACTAGACTGAGAAACAACGGCTTGAACCAGAGGGTGGTGCGGGGCAGAAGAAAGAGGGGAAAAAAGTAAAATAAAAAAATGAAAGAGCTGGGCTGGCCTGGTGGCTCAGGCGGTTGGAGCTCCATGCTCCTAACTCCGAAGGCTGCCGGTTCGATTCCCACATGGGCCAGTGGGCTCTCAACCACAAGATTGCCAGTTCGATTCCTTGAGTCCCACAAGGGATGGTAGGCAGCGCCCCCTGCAACTAAGATTGAACACGGCACCTTGAGCTGAGCTGCTGCTGAGCTCCTGGATGGCTCAGTTGGAACGTGTCCTCTCAACCACAAGGTTACCAGTTCGACTCCCGCAAGGGATGGTGGGCTGTGCCCCCTGCAACTAATAATGGCAACTGGACCTGGAGCTGAGCTGTGTCCTCCACAACTAAGACTGAAAGGATAACAACTTGACTTGGAAAAAAGTCCTGGAAGTACACACTGTTCCTCAATAAAGTCCTGTTCCCCTTCCCCAATAAAATCTTAAAAATAAATAAAAGAGCTGATGATCTATTTCTGTTAGCCTAGTTTTCACACTCAGAAAGAATTCACTTAATCTACTTGCTTGCCCTTCCACAAGAGGGGTTGGGTATTCTGTTTTTACAATATGTCTTTGAATAACTTTCTATGATTTGCTGGGCAGCATTTTGGGCACATTCCCTCTAATTCCAAATTGTATTTTTCTTTCCCATTTTTTGGGGGTGAAATGTCCCTTTGTTCTAGACATTTTCCCTTTTTTCTTTCTCCTTTTTGAAATCACATTCTACAGTAAAATATATTCATTCTCAGTCTTACTGAGCAGTTTAGTTTACTGAACAAGAAACTCCAAATTACTGAAAAAAATTTTTCTATAAGATTTTCAGACAGAGAGGTTGTTGATCTATTGTTTGAAGTGAGTTTGGTGGCGATCATAATTAAATCTTTTTTGGTTTGGGGCATAAATTTTGAGAGAATGCATAAACTTAACCATTTTTTCATCAGTCATCTGGGACACATTTCTGGCTATGTCTCCCTGCAGTACCTCTGAGCAAACATGGGGTACTAATTGAACATTTGCTCTAATTCATGCAAAAGGCTTCTTGCTAGAAATTGATTTGTTGATTTTTAAAATGCCTCTTAGAATAAGAATCCCCATGAAATTTCATCTTGGAAAAAGCAATATGTATGATCGACATCACCAGGAATGTCTGTCTGTTGCATGTGTACAGTTTTTTGCAGTCTTTATATTGAGCATGCCTTATTTGGAGAGTATGACCTTGAGTTGTCATTGCTTTAGAAAACATGGACTGGTTAGGACATCCATTAATGTCCCAGAACAAATGCTATAGCAGAATCCCCAAGGGAGACGGGCGTTTTACTGGTCTCTGGACACAAGAATCCATTTGTTGGAGCATATGCTGAGTGTGATGGGCTGTAAAATGAAGTTAATTTCTGTGCCAGACCAACCTAGGTGAAAGACCAAGCAACTGGATAAGATGACATCTGTCTTTCCTTCAGAAGGAAAAAGAATTGCGGTTTCTCAGATATTGTCACATATGTGTGTGGTTTATTTGCCAAGGTCCACATAGAACAATAAAGAGGAACGTAATCTAAGTAAGAGCTGCAATTCTGTGTCTTAGGAAGTGCTCACTGTGAAATCTTTAATTTCAGGTTGTTCTTCATGCAGAGTAGTAGAAGATAAGAGAACAATACCTTATTGCTAAAAGCATCCTGTAAGTGACAAAGCTATTAATACCGTTTCTCGGGACTTCTTGTAGCTGAAAGTTTTAAAACAGAAGAATTGGAATTTTCTGTCTTCCATTTGAGGTACCTGATTATCGAAACAGGAACAATACAACATTTTTGTTTTCTAGGTACTAGGAGTTAATTTTGTGGAAGTTTGGGGTATTTTTCTGGATGAGAGTCTCTTTCAGTTATGAATGGTTTTTCTATGTAAAGTTTCTCCCCTGCTATTTACAGCTGCCCTACTGTTTTTAAACACAGCATATACGATATTAGAAGCAAAGCCGGCATTTCAGTTTTTCGTCACACCCCCGCAATCAGTCATAATTGTTTTGTCAGCAGAGTGTTACCCTTACAATACTGCCTAGTATGAAAATTAGGCTTGGAGGTGTTTACGTTGTCATATTTAAAATTCTACCTACTTTTGTATATTGAGGAACCGACCTCCTATTTTCTGTCTGACAGGTGGTGTGATAATTTGAGTATAGCTATTAGAGACAGGTATAATTACTTCTATGATTTTGGGCAGCAAACTGCTCTGAGCTCAGTTTCCTATTTGTAAAATGAGGAAGACAATTCCTATCACACAGGCTTTCTGTGTGGATTAAATAAGATAATTTATAAGTACTCAGGACAATATCTGGTTCAAATATATGGTAGCATCTTTTTCACTAATTGTATGATTGATATTATTTGTGAAGATAGGATTGCAGTTTATTTTGAAAGCTTTAAGCACCCTGACTAAAATTTTACTTTCCAAAGGTAATATTTTAGGGGCCAGGTCCTGTTCTAAATACTTTATGGTGGGTTTTCTTATCATCCCCGTTGCTCAGATGAGGACATTGAGGCACAGAGAGAAAAAGTAGTTTGCCCTAGTTAATTTAAATTCTGTTCGAAAGGTAAGACATTTGCATGGTTTAAAAATAAAATAAAATGTATGTCATTGAAATATACAGTGAAATATCTTCCCACTTTCCGTGTCATCCATTCTCAGAAGCAGCCACTGTTATTAGTTTTTTTAAGTGTCCTTCCAGAGTTTTCTTATGCATGTAAGGCAAATACAGATGTAGGTCTTATTCCCTCCCCATTTTCTACTACATGAAACTTTTGACTTACCAAAATATCTTCAAAACCTTTTCCAATCAGAACTTTCAGTGTGTTCTCATTCTTTTTTAGAGCTGCATAATACTCCATTCTGTGACGTATCAGAGTTGCTTGGGTTCATCTGTTGGACTGTCGTTTCTTATCTTTGGTGACCTACCTAACGCAGCAGTGGGTACCGGAGACTCCCCCACACTCCCCTTGCATGTGTGCTAGTACAGTCGGATACTTTCCAGGCATAGTTAAGTACTATTTTCACATGTAATATGGGCAGATATTGCCAAGTTGCAGCCCAAAGCGGGCTGTGCCAGTTTGCACTCTCCCGGGCAATGTTCCATTCCCTCCCAGCCATGCAAAGTGTGTAACCCCATTTATGGAATGTCGCTCGTCTGATACGTGAAACATGGTATCGCAGACTCATCTGAATTTGCACCTCTTATGTGCGGCATTTCATAGCCTATATTCTTAACAGCTATATTGTATGGACACCAAGTGTACTAAGGGCCCCTAGTGGAAGAGAATCATTTTTACCCTCTCTTTGAAACATTTCACTTAAAATATATCAACTCAAAGTTATTGTTTCTATTCTTTTGGCCCAAAAAGGATGCCACATTCCCTGGCCTACTAAATTTTGAGAGACAAAATAAAGTAAGAGATGTCCCATCAGAGACCACGTGGAAGGGCACTACGTCCCTGGTCCAGCACAGAGACTTCCAAGGCACCTGGGAATGGCCAAAATGGT